>NC_056731.1:835415560-836070560 GCF_019279795.1 Protopterus annectens
TGAAACATCATATTGATAAGATCATATCATTCTCTGTAGGGGATATTATTTTAGCTGGTGATTTTAATTGTATACTACATGAAAGTGATACTACCACTATAAAGAAAAGAAGAATTACATCTAATGCAAAACATTTAAATGATTTTGCTAATTCTTATCATTTGAATGATATTAATAATCAGATAGAGTCAAAATCATTACCATACACCTTTTTTTCTAACAGATACAAAACTTATTCAAAAATAGATAGGGTCTTTATTTCTAACCAGATGGTAACAGATTTAATTAATTCCAAAATCATTTCATGTCCTATATCTGATCATAACTCAATTGTTTTCGAATTCATGATAAAAATACTCATAATGTTCAGATCAAAAGGATACCAGCATACTTAACTCAGCTAAAAGACTATAAAGAATATATACTTTCAGAAGTACAACATTTTCTAGACATAAATAATACTCCTGAAGTCTCCATTGTCTATGTTTGGGATGCCTTAAAATCATATCTATATGGACAAAGTATCAGATGGTATAATAACAAAAGGAAATCTTGGGATAAGGAATTGTTAGATATTCAAAGTAAACTAGACTCTTATAAACATAATAATAAAGAAAATATTATGGACAAGAAAGTTATTGAAGAAATAAACAAACTAAATGAGAAATACAAAGAAATTTTAACTCATAAAGTTAAAATAACTTTAGAGAAATACAAGTTTTTGTCTTATTCAATAAGCCCCAAATACTTACATAGACTTAAAAATAAAACAAAAGATTGAATAAACAAAACCATATCAAAGAAATCTTTTCTCTAAGGAAAAGAAGAATGTTTCTAGTATACCAGAAATACTGGATGAATTTAGAAATCACTTTCACAAGATTAACCATAACAACATTAACATGGAACCTAAAGATAAAATAAAGGAGTTTATAACCACAAACATGAATAAAAAGCTTAATAAACAACAGATTAAACTATTGGACAAGAGTATTTCATATACAGAAGTTATTACACAAATAAATAAGCTTAAATCAAACAAAGCACCGGGTAATGATGGTATTATACCAGAGATATATAAAATCCTTTCTAAAACTACATATTCATTAATACATAAGGTTTTTATTCTGGCCCAAACTGAGTTAATAACCCCCATCTTGGCAATATACATTTATTTCACCAATTTTAAAACCTAATAAAGATCCAACTAGATGTTCTTCATATCGACCCATCTCATTACTTAATGTTGATTATAAAATGTTTATGAGTATTTTTGCTGATAGATTGAAGACAATCATCCCCGGCATTATAGATATAGATCAGACGGGCTTCATTGTAAATAGAAATACTTTTGATAATATAAGAAGAACTTTAACATTAATTGATTTTGCAAATAGGAAAAAGAAAGATTTAACACTTATTAGTCTTGATATAGGTTCAGCATTTGATTCAGTAAATTGGGACTATCTGTTTACCATACTGAAATGCACAAATTTCTCTGATGCATTTGTAAATTTAATTGAGCATTTATACAAAGGAACGCTGGCTTATATTAAGGTAGGAACATATGTTTCACAAAAAATACCCATTCTTAAAGGTACAAAGCAAGGATGTCCACTTTCTCCACTATTATTCACTTTAGTAATGGAGCCTTGGGCTAATTTGATTAGAAACAGTACTGACATAGAGGGTTTTGAAATAGAAGAAAATACAACATCAAAAATTCAACTTTTTGCAGATGATGTTCTAATTACATCAGCAGGATCTAATTCTTCTATGCAGTCTTTATTTGATAAAATGATGAATTTTAAAAGTATTTCTGGTTTAATATTCAATGAAGAAAAAACTAAAATACTACCTATATATACACGAAAAATACTCTCATTAGTGATTTTACTAAATATGTACCCAACTCAGGTCAGATAACTTATTTAGGTATAATACTATCTAAAGATATTAAATCTATTATATATAATAACTATAATACCTGTTTTCTTAATATACAAAATCTTTTTAATACCTGGAATAATATGTTTTTTACTATGGAGGAGAGACTTACAATTATTAAAATGATAATATTCCCCAAGATTTTATACTTAATACAATCAATAATACTTTCACCTACAAAAATAACTATCAAGAAACTGAATACACTAATGTTAAATTTCTTATGGGCACCTAATAGACCTAGGATTGCATTAAAGAAACATACTAATAGCTGGTCTCAAGGCGGTATTTCTTTTCCAGACTTTAATTTATATATTATCTCTTCTATTATAAAAGTTATTACTTTATTAATAGATCGGTCATATGTCGCAAAATGGAAAGATTATTGGGAGCTAATTAGTATGCACTTCATGAAAATCTCCTTAACACATAAAAATATGATTATAAATAACTCCATGTTGTGGTTGCTAAAGGAATTTTGTACTTCACCTATTACACCTAAACATATGGTCTGTTACCCATTAAATATTATTATTAGTTATCGTAACTTTATATTCATGCACCCTAAGTATAGGGAATGGAATTTTATTGTATTCCCTATAATTTATACTCAGGGTATGCTTATGTCATCTACTTCTGAAGGAGCTCATTTAGCTATAGATAATAATCTAAAGTACTGGTATCAGCTGATATCTGATAATAAAGTTAAAAATCTAGATTTCTTAAAACAAGAATTTGATCTAAGAGAAACTTGCTGGTTAGAGGTTCAGATCTTTAGACAACATCTCATTGATAGAATAGATCTAATGTCTATAACAGTTAAAGAATCTATTCCAAAACTGATTGATTACTTGATAATAAATCTACAGCATAAAGTTTCTGATAAAGGTAAACTTTCATATATACATAAAATTATCAGACAAGAAACTTTTTACAATGTAGATTCATACTGGAATTATTTCACCTCTATTAATGGGGACCCACCAACTCAACAAGATAAACAATATATATTGGAATCTGCTTATAGAACTACATCTTCCATTGTCTGGAGACTTTATACATGGAAATTTTACATAGATCTTTTTATACACCTTTGATGATGAATAAAATTAATAATAAAGATAATCTATGTAAGAGATGTAATGTAGAAATTAATGCTGACTGGGTTCATATGTTTTATGACTGTATGAAGTTGAAAGAATACTGGAAGTCAATTAATGAATTTTTGCAGGCTCTTTTTACAGATAATTTCATTATTTCTAAGTCTCTTATATTATTCAACACACCTGTACCTCAATGTGTTAAAAAGATTAAGCTTCCCTTGTTATGGTCTATCCTAGCAGTGGCTAGGAAAATAATAACTAGAAATTGGATTTCAGATACACCTCCTTCGTTCAATGAATTTAAAAATGTTATGAATATAATGTGTCATATGGAAATAAGCACAATTAGAATGAGAACAACTAGAAAAACATCACATTTTATTGTATGGGATAATTTACAAAATTTGTTAAAAAAATTCTAATTTCAATAGCACAGTATTTTAGTTTAATTAATTGATCTGATTGTAGTGGATGTCTTTGTAAATACTTTAGTTGTTTTGTTGAATATTATAATAATACCTATTTTTAATTATTTGTATAAAATTGTTATGATATTTCTCTTATATGTTAAAACAATAAACTTGTTTTGAAAAAAAAAAAAAGGGCATAGCAAAATTAATTTAAAATGGGTGGCGAAAGCCAAACACACTCTGGCTAGGTTTATAAATGCCCTAGGGCAGATAGCTTAGTATGAACCTATGAACCTATGAACTATACTATGTTGTTTATTATAAATAATTCATTGTATGCACGCATATTGTGTGCGCGCACACACACACACACACACACACACTTTTGTACACGTACTTTATATACATACACATATACAGAAGCACATACACATATGTTTGGGACATGGATGCCAAGAAATTCACCTTGAGAGTGATAATAAGCAGGTTATGAACCCAATCATAATCCTCTATATTGCACAGCTGTTCCTTGAATGGTCACCAAGGAGTATTAAGTATTTTGAATGTGGATCCCTAAAGCACTGTGGAATTGTTGAAGGAGAATTTGAAACAGGTGAAATATGGAATACAGGCTGATCTTCTGAAGTAGAATAAGTTATGTTTGTTTTTCTGGGGAAGGTTGAGTACAAGACATATGAATGTTTCCTAAACATCTTTGTCTCATCACCAAAATGACTATGGTTTTAGACCCATAGAACAGTGAATGCGACTGCAATCGATATTATTTGGTGGGGTGATCTCCTAATTCTCTTGTTGGAGGCATGAGGTGTTGCACTACTGGATATATATAAGCACATTGTATAAATGCCAGGATCTGTGCCGTGTCAAAATGTAGTTACGGGAGCATGAAGGTAGCAGTACTGCCCCCTGTATCAAAATTCATTGTTCTATACTATTGAATATGGACATTTAAGTAAAGGTGCTCTCCCATGCTCTGGCAGACTGTTTTTTTTTTTCTTGGATGAGGTGGGCATAGTTGTGTAATGGATAATGCAAAGGTACAAGTTTTGATGCTTTTGGAAATGAAGGCCAGTCATTATTTGCTAATGTTTGCTTGAAAATTGAGATTCATTTCTGGTTCAAATTCAAATTTACTGAATTGCCTAATAATTAGGAACCATATAAAGGAAAAGCAAAAATACTAAAGTTAATTTAATAATTAAAATAAAATAATAATTTGCAAGACTTGAATTGAAGCATAGTAAAGGATAAGAGAGATCATGGTGACCAGGATAGACTTTATAAGCTAGGTAGGAAAGATAAGATAAGCTTATATTGCCTGCCTGAAATAGTGAGTGTTGTAAACATTTTCAGTCATCCTAGCATCAAATTCAGTCATGCAGCCCTTTATAAACAAAATACTGAGGTGGGGTTATGCCAGATATGGCACAGTGGCTGTATCTACCAAGATGTTTAATCAAACACTTGCTAGAATATTGCAGAATGTACCAGTTAGCAAACCTATAGCAAACCTTCCCTCATGTCAAGGTGACCTTCCTTACGTGATATTAGTTAGCATCCAATCTTCAAGCTCTTATATATATGCCTACAGATTCAGAAATGTATGCAGATATTGTATTTGTGGTTTTGGCTGAAACACTGTAGCTCTTTGTGTGTGGTATAACTGTAGCAAGCCACCTGTTAAATAAGCAGCAAGTGGTTTGGAACAGCTTCAGTACAGAAGAGCACTTAGAGAGGATTTTTTTTTTGCCTTAATTTGGACATTTTTTTCATCTTGAGGTCCTTAACTTGGAGGCGACATTTTTACAGTCCTCAACTAAGAGTTAAGGAGAAGGGTGCTAGATCTGAGAACTGCAGTAAAAATAATGTAGTTATGGTTCTGTGTCATTGTATAAAGCTGAGATAATTTAATTATCTTAGATTGTTGAGCTTGAGTAGACTAACTGCTAAACCCAGTTTGTTTCATCTGAAAGGAACAAGAGATCTGAAGTAGGCAGACTTCATTCGTCTGCAACCTGTGGGTATCGGATCCGACCTCGGATCCGAGCCGGCAATTCAAAAGCTTAGGCTCCGAGCTCCTAGCTCCTCCCTCTTACCCATAACCTCTTGCCAAGCCCTGACTGACCTCAGATTTTCGTTTGCCGCTTTTCAAGTAGCTACGGAATTCCAGAGCTCCTGGTGTTGGTGAAGATAAGAAAGAGTTTTTTGACAGAAAAAGTTTTAAAAATCTTTATTTTTCTTGTTGATATAGTTAGTGTTGAGTGTGTTTAGGCTTTCCTCTCTCTTTTATTTAATTATTCACGGGTTTTGCGTAGTTTGTTTGTGTGTGTTTTGTGTTAGGCCTTAGGGTTGTGATGTCTAAAGCCCATAAGGCTGTTTTCGAATACCGAGTGTGGCCATAAGCTGTCCCCAGCGGATGGCCACACTCAATCTTGGTCATCTTGGGGTTGAACACCTGTCATCTGGTTGTACCATTTGTGCAGGGTTCAACCCCTGGGCTTTGAGGGAGCGGAGGTCGAAGCTGGTGCTGGCGGGTCTTTTACCTCCAGATACCGCCGCCTCTGCCCTTCCACTCAGCAACCTGTTGCTGTGGGTTCTCCCCTCCGGCTGGGACTCAACCTCCTCTAAGTTGCCGGAGGGGAAGGAATCCTCTAGGAGAGAGAGAAGAAGGAGAGGCACAGGAGAGGCACCACAAGCGGAGAGCCGAAACTTCCAGTTCGGCTCCTCCATCTAAGCGGCCTCCCCTGTGCCTTCTAGCTTTCCTCCTCGGCTCCACTCCCTCGGTTCTCTCCTGGACCCGAGGAGGAGGAGGCTAGCCCTTCTAGGAGGTCTCCAAGGCTCTCTAGGTCCGCGGTGGCCTCCACCAGGTCAACATTTTCAATGAGTGAAGCTGATATGGACCGGATGATGAGGAAATTCATCCAGGCCCAAATGCAAATGGGAGTGCTCCTAGCCCCCCCCCATCCGGGAGGGCTTTGACCCCTTTTTCGCCCCCTTGGCTCCTTCTCCGACCCATACCACGGGTTCGGAGCTGTCGGCGCCGGGCAGATTTGGATCCGGGGGTGGGTCGGATCCGATGGGTCGGCGCACCGGATCCGTCCCATCCCTTGAGTGCTTGGTGCCGGACCCGACCTCGGAGCCGAGGCCAAGCCTCGGATCCGAGGGAGCTGGTGTGTCTTCGCTCCGTCCAGGTCGGAGCGCACGGTCTCGGATCCGATGGTTTCGCTCCGACTCCGATCCGTGCGTTGGATCCAGTGGGGGTCGGCTCGGGGCTTAGAGAAGCTGGCTCCCCCTCGGCTTTTGACGTAGTGGAAAGGGCACTGTTGAGGACATCCGGACCCCCGGTCCCTGCCACGGCTCCATCCCGCACTCCCTTGCAGTTGGGCCAGGCCCCCACCAGCCGGTCCCAGGGACAGCCCGCCTCGATGTCCCAAGTGGTTCCCTTGGAACATCCCACTGCTGAAGAGTACTCCTCGGACAGCCCCCCCGATGAAGTACCTCGGAAGCGTAAGTGCAAAAGGAGGCACATGGACTCCCCCGAGTCCGTCACTGAAGACACAGACTTGGATGAAGGGGAAGGCTCCCCTAGGTCACCCCCTGAGGACGTCTCATTTGGAGACATCATGGAGATGTTAAGGATCAGGGAGGGGTGGTCTGCCCCCAAGGCTTCTTCGGACGAGTCTGTGTTCTTGGAGGCATTCGAGGCGGGCCCTTCTACCTCTTGGGTGTCCCCTCCTGCTGACCCCTGGTGGATCTTATTTCCATCAGGGCGTGGAAGGATCCGGACACCATTGAGCCTATCCTAAGCGCCCGGACGCATTCTTTCCCTCCGCCGGACCGCACCCACTGGAGTAAGGGCCCCCAGTAGATGCCATGATGATGGCTGCAGCCACGAAGAGGAATTGGCCCAGGAGAGTCCCTCCATGCATCCTCCGGGCAAGGAGTCCCTCGATGGATCGCATTGGGAAGCGAGTTTTAGTTCAGCAACCTTCTCCTTGAGAGCGCTGAACTACATGGCACATGTCATTAGGATGCAGCGGGATCTGATTAAAGAATACGCTGCATCTCCCCCGGAGTCCATGTCGAGTGAGGATAAACAGGTATACTCCACCCGAATGGCCACTCTCAGATCGGTTTCCAATACATCTATGCGGCTGCTTTCTCATGCTACTGAGGGAGCCGCTAGAGCCAGTGGAGCAGGCCTAGTCATGAGGCGACAGGCCTGGCTCCGCCATTGTGATTTTGCAGAGCCCTTCAAGGGGACCTTCGCGAATGCCCCTTTCGATGGTTCTGCCTTGTTTGGCAAGACTGTTCGCGAGACATTAGTCCAGAGCGAAAAGGACGGGAAGATGCTGTCTGCCGTCGGAGTCCGCTTCTCAGCTCCCCAGAGGTCCTTCTCTAAGAACCAAAAGGGACAGAAGAAGATGTGGTTCCGGAAGTCGCAGCAGTCCCAGCCTGCTCCGGATAACCAGTCCTTCCGTGGCAGAGGAGGACGGGGAGGTCGTCGTGCTAGAGGCAGGGGGGCTCCTGGCAACTTTGGGTCCAGAGAACCTTTCTCTGATAGACCCACGCAGCAGCCCTGAAGGGTTGCCCGGCTGTCCGTCTCTGGAGGCAGTTGGGGGGCGGTTTTCGAGGCACCTGACTTCTTGGGAGTCCATAACAACATACAGTTGGGTGCTTCGTGTCATATCCAGAGGATATTCAATTCCCCTATTCAAGGTTCCCAAATCTCGCAGCCTCCTAGATGTTCCACCCAACCAAAGGGAGGCGGCAGCTGTCGAAATCGAACAGCTGCTAGAAAAAAGAGCTATCCAGCGCGTCCCCCGAGATCAAACCGGATTAGGGTTTTACTCCAGGTTCTTTTTGGTGCCAAAGAAGACGGGGGACTTAAGACCAATCTTAGATCTTTCCCAGCTGAACCTGTCAGTAACCAAGCAAAAGTTCCGGATGGTCACCCTGCAATCTATACTTCCCCTCTTGAGGGAGAACAACTGGATGTGCTCCATCGACCTCAAGGACGCGTACTACCACATTCGGATGGACAGACGATCCAGGAGGTTTCTTCGCTTCCGGCTGGGAGCCAGTCATTATCAGTTCAGGGTCCTCCCCTTTGGTCTCACCTCAGCCCCCAGGGTGTTTACCAAGGTGCTAGCGGTGGTAGCGGCCCACCTGAGGCTCCAGGGATTACAGGTCTTTCCGTACCTGGGTGACTGGCTCCTGACAGCATCATCAAGGCATCTTCTGTGCTCAGCCAGGGATTACTTTCTTCAACTAGCACCAAGGCTGGGCATCACGATCAACTGGGAGAAATCTTTACTGAACCCCACACAAGTTATAGATTTCATAGGAGGAAGACTAAACACCAGATCAATGCGAGCCTTCCTCACCCCAGACCGTATTGCCAACCTGAAGTGTCATGTGACAGCGATCCTGCAACCATCTCCAACTGCAGCTTCGGTCCTGAGGGCCCTAGGTTCTATGGCGGCAGCTATTCCGCTTCTCATTCATGCTCGTTTACGCATGCGGGTTCTTCAATGGACCCTTCAGGTTCAGTGGTCCCTCTTTGTTCCTCTCTAACGCTCCGATTGCGGTCAGCAAGGCGTGCAGGGACTCCCTTCTTTGGTGGCTTCTTTCTCCGGAGCCCTGGCAGGGAGACCTTTTGCTGCATTTCCCGAGCCACAGTGACCACGGACGCTTCTTGCCTCGGGTGGGGGCATTCTGCGGAAAGATTGTCCAAGGCACGTGGAATCCCACAGAGACGTCATTGCATATAAATGTCCTGGAAATGAGGGTGGTGCTCCTAGCGTTGCAAGCACTTCACCACGTTCTTCCTTCAGGGACTATTGCGATACAGACAGACAACATGTCGGTAGTCTGGTATATCAACAAACAGGGAGGAACCAGGTCTTACCCCCTTTGTCGAGAGGCCATGAGAGTCTGGGAATGGGCAATTTCCACCAAATGCTTTCTGGTAGCAACGCACATTCCGGGAAAGTCCAACATCCTTGCAGACAAGCTCAGTCGCACCATCCTTTCTCCACACGAGTGGTCTCTCAATCCTCAAGTAGCGAAGAAGATTTTTGCTTTGGGGCAACCCTGTTGCGATCTTTTGCCTCTCCCTCAAACGCCAAATGCGACAATTTCTTCGCTCTGCTTCCCCACCAGGAGTTCCCCAGAGATGCTCTGGTGCATGCTTGGCCTCCCGGTCTCCTTTATGCCTACCCTCCACTTCCTCTGATGCAGAGGCTTCTGCAGAAAGCCAACAGTTTGGGGAGCAGAATGATTCTCATTGCCCGTTCTGGCCTCGACAACCTTGGTTCCCCTTCGTATGGTCTCACAAAATCAATCCACCCTGGATTCTGGATCCAATTTCGGATCTCATCTCCCACCCTCTGGGAATTTCAGTTCCCAATCTGCGGACCCTGAAGTTGACAGCTTGGCTGCTCCAGTTCCATCCTTAATTAGGACTCCCGGTATCTCATCACCGGTCAAGGCCATTTTAGTGGCAGCTCATAAACCTTCCACCAGGCAGGTTTATCGGAGTAAATGGAAGAGATTCTCTATATGGGCAGTACAGAGAACTTTGGATCCTTTCTCGGCACCTATGTCAGCGGTGCTGGATTTTCTAAACGACCTCTTTCATCAAGGGGCTAGTTCTTCCACGATTAAGGTACAATTGGCAGCTATCTCGCATTATCACATTGGTCATGAGACAGCTCCCCTCATGACAGCGAAATTATGCAAAACCTTTCTCAAAGGGATTTTTTTGTTGAGGCCTCCAGTCAAGGAGGTTGTACCACCTTGGGACTTGTCTTTAGTTCTGCAAGCCCTTACTGCTCCTCCCTTCGAGCCTGCAGCTTCTACAGATTTAAAGTACCTTTCCTGGAAGACTGCCTTCTTGGTAGCTATCACTTCAGCCAGAAGAGTGTCTGAGCTTCAGGCTCTATGCGTCAAGCCGCCTTACCTTTCTTTCTTCCCTGATAGGGTGTGCCTCAGGACCAATCCATCTTTTCTTCCAAAGGTCTCTTCTGAATCCAATATTAACCAATCGATTAATTTACCTGTGTTTTTTCCCAAGTACTCAAACAAAGGAGAATACAAATTGCATTCCTTGGATGTTCATAGACAATTACGTTTTTATATTCACAGAACAGCTGGTCACAGGAAATCGGATCAGCTGTTCGTCTCCTTTGCTAAATTTGCTCTGGGTAAAGCAGTATCTAAAGTCACACTATCTAAGTGGATTGCTAATTGTATTCTGCAGGCATATGACACTTCAGGTAGACCTGCTCCTCAGAGGGTTACGGCTCATTCTACTAGGGCAGTTTCCACGTCAGCCGCCTTTAAGTCCCGTGTATCATTGGATGATATCTGCGCGGCAGCTACTTGGGCCTCGCCTCATACTTTTATTTCTCATTACAAGGTGGATGTTGTTTCTAGAGGAAGAGCATCCTTTGGCTCAGCGGTGCTCAAACATCCTTCCATGACGGCCCAAGATTCAGGTAGCTAGGGACTCTGTCCCACAGGTTGCAGACGAATGAAGTCTGCCTACTTCAGATTTAGAAGTTATGTACTCACCATAACGTTCCATCTGAGTAGGTGACTTCATTCGGGTGCAACCATCCCTCCATCCCCCTGACCTTTATAGAGCGAGTATTTATGCTGTTTTAGTGTACTGTTGTCAGTATTTTGAGGCAAACTCAATCTGAGGTCAGTCAGGGCTTGGCAAGGGGTTATGGGTAAGAGGGAGGAGCTAGGAGCTCGGAGCCTAAGCTTTTGAATTGCCGGCTCGGATCCGAGGTCGGATCCGATACCCACAGGTTGCATCCGAATGAAGTCACCTACTCAGATGGAACGTTATGGTGAGTACATAACTTCTAATTCAATCTCAGCCTTACTACAGGATATGTACCCAAAGAGTGGCGTATAACAACAGTGGTCCTTCTCCACAAAGGTGGTGCCTCAACGGATCCTGGAAACTATCGCCCCATAAGCCTGACTAGCTTGGTCTGCAAAGCTATGGAAAGGATCATCATGGACCTCATAAATAAAGATATTGGGGACCTACAGACACTGGATCCTACCCAGTTCGGCTTTGTTAAGGGCAGATCCTGCCTCTTAAACCTGGTCAATTTCTTTGAAACAGTCACCAAGGCCATTGACGAGGGGAAGGTGGTCCACACAGCCTACCTGGACCTCGCAAAAGCCTTCAATACAATACCTCACTCGGGCATTATAGATAAGCTCACCAGCTTAAATATAAATGTCACTAGATGGGTTGCAAACTGGCTCAAGGACAGAACCCACATGGTTAGAATTGCTGGAGCCATGACAGACTCCAAACCAGTTACAAGTGGCGTCCCACAAGACTCATTCCTGGGACCTCTCTTGTTCGGTATATATTTCTCGGAGGTACAGGCCAACACGGAAGGACTGTGGCTGACCAAGTTTGCAGATGACTGCAAACTGGGTATCATAATCGACTCTCCAGCTGACACAAGCATCCTCCAAAAGGGCCTCATAAGAACAGATAACTGGTGCCAGAGCCATGGCCTCAAGCTAAACACCAAAAAGTGTATAGTCATCCCCTTTGGCAAAAACAAAGTGCCCACAAATTACCACATGGGTGGTAATCCATTAAGTACAGAAGAAGTAATTAGGGACCTGGGGACCCAAGTTGATAGCAATCTCTCATTTGACAACCACGTGGCTACAGTGCTTAGAAAAACATTTTATATAGCCCACCTAATCATGAAGGGATTCACATCTAGATCAGGGGAGGTCATTGTGCCTCTTTACTCAACCCTCATCAGGCCCATAATTGAGTACAATTCCCCTTTTGGGATGTACCTTAGCAGACACCTGCAGCAACTGGAAAGACCCTAAAAGTACCTCACCAAGAGGATCAAAGGGCTCAAACAGATGCCATATGCTGCCCGGTTAAAGAAACTTCAGCTCTACTCAGTGGCATACCGCCTGCTCAGAGGCGATGTGTGCCTGACGTATAAAGCCATGTCCAACCCGGAATTAATGGACATGCTGCACCTCAGAAAATCCAAATCCCATCAAGCTACGTGCTCAAGAGACTTGAACCTCAGCACTGAAATAAATAGGACATGCTGGAGGGACAGATTCATAACCCAGAGGCTCCCTTCACTCTGGAATAAAATCCCAGTCCAGGTTAGGCAGAGTCCCTCATTGACTCTCTTCAAGAGGAATCTTGATGAGTGTTTGGCAACTCTGACCCTGTGGGTTCTGTCCTTGAGCCAGTTTGCAACCCATCTCGTGACATATGGGTTTACATTTAAGCTGGTGAGTTTGTCTATGATGCCTGAGTGGGGTATTGTGTCAAAGGCTTTTGCAAGGTCATGGTAGGCTGTGTGAACTTCCTTACCCTCATCAATGGCCTTAGTGACTGTTTCAAAAAAGTCAACCAAGTTCAAAAGGCAGGATCTGCCCTTGACAAAGCCAAGTTGGGTAGGATCCAATGTCTGTAGGTCCCCAATGTCTTTGTTTATGAGTTCCATAATGATCCTCTCCATAGCTTTGCAGACCAGGCTCGTCAAGCTTATGGGGCGGTAATTTCCAGGGTCCATAGAAGCACCGCCTTTGTGAAGTGGGACCACTGTTGCCGTACGCCACTCTTTGGGTACGTATCCTGTAGTAAGGCTAAGATTAAACAGCAGCCTTATGTGTGGGTTTAGTTCCTCTTGGAGTTCATGTAGCACACAGCCCGGGACACCGTCCGGTCCCATTGATGCTGTGTTTTTAGCTTTAGAGAGGGCGGCTCTCACCTGGGCATCTGAGATGTTAGGGAGGCTACACTCTGCTGGGATAGTTATTTCTCCTTTTGGGGGGGAGGGGGGAGGAGAAATTTGCACTGAACCTGTCTGCCAGAATGTTGGCAATGTCAGTGGGTTCAGTGTATTTTGTGTCATTTTGGCCTAACTCTGAGCATATCTGGGAGTTTCCACCCATGTTTCTAACATAGCTAAAGAAGGCTTTGTGATTGTCTTTTGTGTCTTTTGCGATTTTTCTCTCAAAGTTGGCCTTGGATGATTTTATGAGTGATCGTAGTTTTTTTCTAGTACTGATCAGAGATGCCTTCCCTTTTAGGGATTTTGCTCTGTCATGTAGTAGCTTCCTCCTTCTGTTGTAAAGTTTGTTTATGGCTGGGGTCCACCAGACCGGGCGCCTGCCTTTGGGGGAATGGGTCTTGGTTTTATTTGGGATTGCATGATCCATGCATTCTTGAAGGTGCCCATAGAAGGCATTTGTAATGGATTCAGCAGTGTGGGTTGTGGTTTCCACTGGCCCAGGGACCTTGAAGGATACCACTTTAGTCTTAAGAAGTGTGAAGTTGGCTTTTGAGAAGTTCTTCACTGTGGTCTTTTGTGCAGGAGGTGGGGGCGGGATGTGGATTTCCAGTGAGATTAATTTATGGTCTGATCTTACCAATGAGGGATATACTTCCGGTGTGGAGTATTTTGTCCCCATGTTTGTGATGATCAGGTCTAGTATATTGTCTCCTCTTGTGGGAAGGGTGACTAGTTGTTCCATCGCATTTGAGTTTATGAATTCTAGGAACCTTTGGGCTAGGGTGTTTGGGCTTGAGTAATGTTCCCAGTCTATGTTTGAGTAGTTGAAGTCTCCCAATATGATAGTATTTGGGGAGACATTCATACTCTCCATTGTCTTCAGGAAGGCTGTGTGGGGTTCCTGAGTTTGAGAGGGTGGTCTGTAGCATGCTACAAATTGTAAGGCAGTTTTGCCTATGGTTAGTTGCACCTGGATGGTCTCCGATGCTTCGTGCATTGCCACTAACCTGGAGGTGTGGGTATCTTTGATGAATATGGATACTCCCCCTCCTTTTATGGTTCGGTCCAAGTTTTGGGGCCGGAAAGCATGATATGAGATAAAACCTGATAGTGCTGGGGTGCTCTCAGGAGCCTTGAACCAGGTTTCAGTCACTGCACAGACATCGATGTTCTCCATACTGAGGAGGGCTTCGAGGGCATGCATCTTGAGATTCAGACTTCTGGCATTGAGCAGCATTACCCTTATTTTTTTTCCACTTGTGTTTTCTAGGGAGGTAGGTTTGTCATTTGAGCCTGTGTTATGTGGCGGATTCTAGCTCGCGACAGGCAGCTTACTGTGACCTTTTCCTTGTTCAGTCTGGTGAGCGGGACGTCAGTGTGTCTGACTATGGAGTCACCTATTACAAGTGTGTCTGGCATGTTGTTTGTCCTTAAGGGCTGTGACTGTTTAGCACACTGACTTTGTGAACTATGTGTTGCATGTGCTATGTCTTGAGGTGGCAGTTGCTTGGGTGTCTGCTTTGGAGGCCTCAGTTGTTTTGGTAGATTTTTAATCAGCGCCTCCGAGTATGTTTTTGTGTGTTTATGTGTTTGGTTTGCAGTTCTGATAGTTCTATGTGAGACTGGGTTTGTGGTGTGTGCGGTTACCTTCTCCTCCTGACTGGTCTTGCCAGTACTGAATTGAGAGAGCTCAGCCTCCAGTTTGGCTATATAGTTGCATCTCTCGCATGTATTTGTATTTGTTGGGAGGAGGAGAGGGTTGTCTGTGTACATGAGGCAATTGTAACATTGCCTCAAGATTCCCAGATTCACCAGCTGAACAGGAGAGGACACCAGCAACTGACCCTTCGACATGCTAGAATAGTGAAAAAGATTGCTGTGTAACTGAGTCAGAAAGAATCTATAGGGAAATGGGTACTCAAGGGAATTTAGGTGAATGAAGTACTTTCTTTTAAGAGTGCTTCACCTGTATAAAAAATGCTTTAGGAGCAAGTGCTGAGCCTTTCAGTTAGAGTATAGGCTGTTTAGATTGCAAGTAGAGCAGTTCTAAGGGAAAAATTGAAGAGTAGACTTTACGGAGCCAGAAATAGTTTAAACTTGATTAACGGGCGCCTTCACGCTAATTCGCGCAAAAGTGCGCTAAAGTGCTCAAAAACGGGCTTTATAGCAGGGGGTTGAAAAGAGCCAGGAATTGACCCAAAATGGCCAATAAACTACAAGTTGCTGGGCTGGAACCAATCCTCTAGGGACAAATAGGTTGCTCAGTGCTCCCCACTCCCACTGGTGAACAAAGAAGCTTCCTCTTATCCAAATAAGGAAATGGATAGCACAGGAACTAAGACAAAGCCCAGAGATCAGCAAAATCTGAAGACTGGACTATTCTAGTTCAGAAAAGCGGGAAAACAAGGATATTTTTTTGTTTTTTCTTTTTTTTTTACAGAGAAAGGAGAAAAAGATACAGTAGCAAACAGTAAATGCTATAAAATGGCTAGCGGACTTGAGTGTGTTAGGCTAACAATTAAATTAAACAAAAATAACTTTTTAAAGTGCTAACAGTTTAAAATCTACACAGGTACAGTAAAAACAATATGCAGAGCTGTTTTTAGGTGAAATGCAGTCGAGATGCAGTAATTTAAGCGAAAGCCAGAAAAAATACTTATAAATCCTGGAAAGTCACTCTTTCACTTTCCGCTGCTTGTAGAACTCTGCAGGACACCACGAGGAGCTGTGCTGAGTCTTTTACAAGTGAAAAAGCGCTCAAAAATGGGCTTTATAGCAAGGGGTTGAAAAGAGCCAGGAATTGACCCAAAATGGCCAATAAACTACAAGTTGCTGGGCTGGAACCAATCCTCTAGGGACAAATAGGTTGTTCAGTGCTCCCCACTCCCACTGGTGAACAAAGAAGCTTCCTCTTATCCAAATAAGGAAATGGATAGCACAGGAACTAAGACAAAGCCCAGAGATCAGCAAAATCTGAAGACTGGACTATTCTAGTTCAGAAAAGCGGGAAAACAAGGATATTTTTTGTTTTTTTCTTTTTTTTTACAGAGAAAGGAGAAAAAGATACAGTAGCAAACAGTAAATGCTATAAAACGGCTAGCGCACTTGAGTGTGTTAGCCTAACAATTAAATTAAACAAAAATAACTTTTTAAAGTGCTAACAGTTTAAAATCTACACAGGTACAGTAAAAACAATATGCAGAGCTGTTTTTTAGGCAAAATGCAGTTGAGATGCAGTAATTAAAGCGAAAGCCAGAAAAAAATACTTATAAATCCAGGAAAGTCACTCTTTCACTTTCTGCTGCTTGTAGAACTCTGCAGGACACCACGAGGAGCTGTGCTGAGTCTTTTACAAGTGAAAAAGGGCTCAAAAACGGGCTTTATAGCAGTGTAAGCAAATGGAGCTTTTCTCCCTGGGCCTCTGCTGAAAATGGGTATTACCCAGTTGGACTTTCCCAATAAACAAAGAGATAGATAGATAGATAGATAGATAGATAGATAGATAGATAGATAGATAGATAGACAGACAGACAGACAGATGGATGGAGAAATGGTGCCACACCTGTAGGCAGGATTTTTTATCAGACATTTTGTCAGATGTGAATACTCATTTGAAATTCAAGGGAGCCAGCGGTATTAATTAACACTAAATGAGTTACCTATTTAATTTAAATTCCATTATCAAAGCTAAACTATTATATAATCAGTGTTTGAGGATGTCCATGTCAGATAAAAGGCAGCATGCCTCACAGAATACAAACTAGTGCCATTATATCAATAAGTGGTTACAACAATTACACCTGCTATGGTACTACAAGTGAAATGTGAGGCGCTCACTCTTCTACTAAATAATTTTGAATATAATTATAACTTTTAAATCATAAAAATCCCTGTTCCTCAGTATAGCCATATACTAAGAGTAACTCACTAAGTGCATACTTCAGATAAACTTCACAAATGCAAGCCCAGTGTAATTCCACAATCCCCCTTAAAATGCTCAGTAGAATCTCGTGCCATTGTGGGCATGGACAGCTGTACATTTTAAGAATATTCAGGGCAGGGGGGTATTGGGATATTTGATATGCACAACAAGTATGTCATGAGTGGGCACACATATAAGGATACAGGGTTGGGAATTAGAAATGGCTAGGGTTGTAGATACCCTATTAAATGTGATAAGACATGCATCATTCCTTTTGTCTTTCAAGCATGCTTTACCAAACACAATAGTTTGCACCAAGTAACACGTATACATATCACTCCCCAGTGTAAACATACACTAGAGTGAAGTAAAAATATTATTGATAAGGAAAATTTAATGCACACTTCTCAACTCCTGCAGTACTATATTAAGCAAAGACTATACATACCAATATAAAGCAGCTATATCAGGACAAAATCTTTTATGGCTGACCTGGAACTCATAACAGTGAGCAAGTAAGGTAGAAAGCCACCCCCCTCCATTAAAATACATTATGTACTATTTATCAATACTGCAGTCAACTCAGTTTTGAACCTGTGAGCTAATTGAATGTTCATTGTGTAAGGAAATAAATACATTTGTTAATGACTTTATTGTCTTTCTAACTGATAATCCATTTAGATGACTGGTGTGTGTAACAGTAAGTGTTTAGTCTAGGTATATGTTAGTTGCCAGTGCAAATCATTCATGTAAGTAGTAAGAAATCACCGGTGAGGTCATATGGTCATATATAGCTCATACATGGTACATGTCTGCCTGGCACACATTTAACTGCAACAGAAATACTGGCATGTTGTCAAACATTAGCTTGTTTGGGGTTGAAACAATCACCAAATAGTAAAAAATGTTGTTAATGTATTATACAAGGAATAGGTTCACTGATGAATACTAGGCTACCTGCTTTGAAGGGACATTTTAAGCCTAGTCAATAATCTGAAGTCAGAATTAAATGCTTTACCTCATGTCTGTGAGGTGAAGGCCTTAACCATTATGCCAAACCCACCTCTTAAAGTATATTAAAAAGACATGGCTTGGCAATAAAGACTCAAATTATACAAAATTCAAAACCTCTACAAAGGAAAAAAAAGTCAAACATTTAAAAATGATTTTAGCTAACAGGGTTGGCATAAACGGTTGGAGGTTGACATAGTTGGGGGTTGGCATAATGGTTAAGGTGTTTACCTCACAGACACACAGTACAGAGTCTGATTCTTACTTTAGGATTGTGAAATTTGGCTAGGCTTAAAATGGCCCTCTAGGGCAAATAGCCTATTGCAAACCAATATGACTTGCATAGAATATTCCCATAGCAAATAAATAAATAAAAAATAAAATGGTTTAACCCTACTTATTACCAAAGTATTACTAAGCATTAGTTAATTCACCATAGCTTAAAAGTATATTCTTGATGCAAAGGTTTATAGCACAAAGATGGCTGATATTGTTTAGTTACTAATGTCTTGTAAATATTTGTGGGTATAGTGAGTCAAAGACTGGTAATTTAGTCAAGGTAACTAGTAATGGCTATGATCAATTGATGTATTTTTTTACAAATCCGTATGAACTGAACATGAAGTTTGGCCTCTGCTGCTATCAGCTACCACATTATCCTGTAGTCATTTACTTTATCCAGTAGGCCTGCCTTTAGGCTCCACTGGGCCCTACCTGAACCAATGTTCAGAGCCAGGGAGGTGACCACATATTCAAGTGCAGTATTTTACTCCTACTGGGAGTGTTTCTTTTGTTTTTGTTTTTTTTTTTTTTTGTTATATCCCACCTTTCCACCTCACCTTTGCATGCACATGTAAGGTTCAGGAGTGAACATGCAATGAGAGATGTGCTGGTATATTGTCCTACCTCTGCAGTGATTCTGCCAGTACTCCCACCTGTTTTTCTTTAGGACCATGCCCCACAGACATCTCCAGGCACCACCAAGGATTAATCTGAAGGTCATGCCCTCCCCCCTAGAACTGGCATATGCCTATCCCTCCCTCACAGTACTTTAGCCACCCAGACCAGTAAGTGAACCCAGGTCAGCTAGGCTGTAGTCAAAGCTTCATCTCTCTTTGCCGCTGCACTGGCCATGGCTAGTATTCATTTCCTTTTCACATTTGTTTGCAAAAAAATGCATAGACTGTTTGTAGTCATTAATAGACTAATTATAATTGGTAAGTCCATTCCAGTTCAGTAAGTCATAGATCAGTGGGGCAGTCAAGAGAAAGCATGCTGGCAATAATTATTTGAATAACCCATTACAAATTTAGTAGAGTTTTTCATGATTCTATGCCTTATAACCAGTTCCATTAAGTAATAGTTGCAGGATAAGCCATTTTAAATCACATATCATTTTTGACTAGTTACTGAGTATCTGGAGCCATAGTCAGTCTCATTTACCTCACTTCTTATAGTAAGTCAGTGTCAGTTTTCAACCTGAAGCCATTCCAGAAGATGGTACACAATCTCTTCATTGCCAGCCCCATATTAATACATCATCTGCATTTAACAGTTTCACAAACACTGTCTGTGGAAGTAGACTAGCTGCTGTGGACATAGTGATATATGTGCACAGACTATCACATATGAATGCAGAACTGAAGCCAAACCTAACACTTGAGACACTATATCATTAATTATTTTAATAGAGTCTCTTGGATATGTACTCTTTCTCCAAGTCTTGAATGATAATATAACCTGTATGAGATTCTCCTACATTTAACAAGATGGTTGCCTTGAACAATTTATCTGCCTCACATGCAAGGTTTAGCCTCAGAGCCATGGATGGTATAATAATTATCTTCTAAGACTGACAATTTAGATTTAAATTAACTGAAATGTCTTCCCATGTCAGTTAATAGTTGATATATTTTGAGTTCTATGATATTTTGAAGGTCACAAGTCATTATGCTTAAGGGATTAGCTTCCTTTTTAATGCAGACACAATTAGATGACATAGTTCATGAGTACCTGCATGTAGTTCTTTGTCAGTTATTTTTACATGTAATAGGCTGTGTGCAAAAGATATATTCTCACTTCTTCAAGGGGTGTTCCCTCCAAGTAACTCTGCGCCCCCTCCATTGCACAAGTGCTGGTCTTCCTAGTCTCCAGCAGGGGGATCACACTGCCCAGTGTGCACATAAACTCCTGCCACCTCCCCAGGAAGAGGCAAACAGGCCACACCCCTTCATTCCTCACTGTCCCTGATTGGCTCCTCCACTGCTGGGGCTGCCAGTTGAAACCTGGTTGTTTGGGTCACAGTAAGGGATCCATCCTTCTGCAGCTTGGAATTAGGTTAATTATTTATTCATTGAAGGAGAAATGTTAGGTGAACTTGATATTTGTAATTCAAAGCTACTAAAACTATAATCATTGTATATTAAATTATTATCTCATCCATGGGAACATTAATAAAACACTGTTTTTGTGAGTTTGGAGACTCTTTCCTCTTTTGTTGACTACCTCAGTGGTTCCATGTTTTTATTTAGCTGTTTGCATTTGGTTACTGGGAAGGTCCAGCTGGGTCATTAAGACCCCTTTACAGTAGAGGCCTAGGAAGAAAAGCTCCAAAAATATAATTAATGAGAGAAAAACATGCAAAGAGATTATAGCAGACTCTTTTGTGATTACTGATTCAACATAAATTAGGTATGCTTTTTTACTTTTGCTAATTTCAGCAGTGGTGGTTGCCTCCTTGTTTCTTGACAATCTTAGTCAAAAAGGTAAATTAAAATTCTCCTGTACAAATGAGATATCATAATTGAGGAATAAATCATCAAATTACCTGGTTTCAACTTCAGATGTTAATGTCACTGTTTCCCTTATGAAAATGACCAATTTAAGATATCCAGAAAAGCAGTCATGCCAGTACATTCACTCAGAATAAGTCTATTTAGAGACTTTCAAAGTCCCAGTAGTGGATAGTTACCACAGATGGAAAATTTTTATGGAGAACAGAACTCTCTTTATGGCTCATACAGCTACCACATGTATTCATGCTTCAGCTAGTGCACTGTTCTATAACATTGTGATTGCCAGTTATAAATATTGAAATGAATATCCCTGTAAGTTGCAGCTATGTTTTGTAAACTTACATTGGTAGTTTTTAATGTTGTGTACTCGCCTAAGTACTTTTCACCTTGTTACTGACATTTAGAGATTAGGGAATTCAACTAATATACTTTTGCAGGGTGAAGCAGTACAGGGATTAAGTTGCCACACCACTATCATCCTGCTGACTCTCTTGTATATTTTTTTAATGACGAGGAGCTCGTATTTTATATTGTATGGATTATTTGTTGTTTCTGAAGATATACTAACTTATAGTGCACTATAACACTTAGTTCTGCTGAAGAAAGTTGAGTGAGAGCTCCTGACATGTCTAAGTGTGAGTTTTTTCACTTTATTCTTTATGTTTATTGCTATTATCACTCACAAGGGGACACTAGATGTTAGTCATTGCCTCATTGGCTTTAGGGCCTCACTAAGACCACATTGATCCAGTATATGATAACTATATTTACACTTCTGGTTATGTTAGACTTTGTTCAAGCAGTTGTTTCAAATCAATCCTATTCTGAGCAATATTCTTTTGACTCCTGTTAAAATGAGTGGGCTGGTTGACATAACAATCTTTACACACTAAGTATTGTTCCACTGTCAATATTTGCTATATGATTGCATATGTATTTTCTTAAATAAAGCATATTATTAAGTTAATAGTATAAAACAATGGATTCTGCTCGCTGACATGACTGACAAGGTATAAGCCTAATGCTAGCGTGACACTACTGCATTCTCTCTGTTATTAATGAGTACTACTTAAAAAACATTAACCCACACCATAGTTCAGCCTTCTTTCTGTTTGAAAGCTGTTAGCCACACATGACAGTTTTTTTTATTTCGGAGTAGTATGTTTGAGTAGTGAATAGTTTGCCGGTATTTCAGCTAAATGTCAGCAAATGTTACCTTTTTTCAAACTTTGAGAAGGTAGTTGCTACGCTTGACCATTTAGAAAGATGAGTGTTGTGTAAGTTCCCTGCTGAAGTCATTGGATAGAGTGTTGGAGTAGCCAGATAGCCTTTAAATACTTTCATTTGATTTGCCCTTTTTACCATTGAAGCCCAATATGATACTAGTAGTTCTGAATACTATAAACAATTCCTCAAAGACATAAGGTAATGAAGTCTGACTTTTAAAACATTTATCTTACCCAAATGTTTATAAATTGGAGAAGAAGATACTGTCTATACTACATTTGTTTGGTTTATATTGTGTTTTACCAAAACTATAAAACAATACATTTTAAACATAAACATGCATAGTTACAACACCAAACACTAACTCTCTCTCCAGAAGACAATATGTACTCAAAATAAGTGGGGGGGCTATGCCCCCCACATCCCCCCCATACACCCACCCTAACTATGTATACTAACTCCAAGATCGCACTACAATGGGGAAAAGCGCATATACCTTTTACTTGCCTTACTGTACTCTACACAGTGCCATATATACTAACTGCAGTTCAGTGAAATGAGATTCAGTGAAATGAGTTTTCAGTTATTTGTGTTTTCGGTGATATGGTCGAAGTGAAATGAAATTCAGTGAAATGAGATTCAACAAAACAAAATAGACCCATATATATATATATATATATATATATATATATATATATATATATATATATATACACATAATACATACACAGACACACACACACACACACACACACACACACACACACACACACACACACTCATATGGGTGCCCTGCTTTTGGTGTAGACTGCTCATTTGTCTTCATCTGTTTAATCAACTGCAGATGGTTGACAAATGTGTGAAACTGACCTTCCCCAGTAGGGGAATATTCCCTTTCCTCAGGGACTGTGCAATCTTAGAGTTACTATATATAATTAGCAGGAGGTGTTGGGTTATGGGATATGTTACAGAGAGCAACTTACGGACTTCTCGATTGAAGTGAGTGGATCTATATATATATATATATATATATATATATATATATATATATATATATATATATATATATATATATATATATATATATATGGAATACATGCATATGGTCGAAGACTACATCCCTGACCATTACATACTCCGAATGTAAATGTCAAAACCTGCAGGCGCAAACACTCAGAATATCATGCAAAACACCAAATTCGAAATTCCAGGTCGCACAACCACCACAACAAGTGCTACCATGGGTCGAGAGGGGGGAATATTAGCCTGGCCAGCCAGTGTTCAGTATTTCTGGGTTCGGCATCTGAAAGTTCGACATTTACCAAACTGTGGTCACTGCTTTCAGCTTTTGTAACATCATTATACTGACGTTCGACCATATGCATGTAATCCTATGTATATATATATATATATATATATATATATATATATATATATATATATATATTTTTTTTTTTTTTTTCTGTGATTTGTAGCTGAAAATGGCCCTAGCACCATCCCACCCACCTGGTTAATGAACAAATAATTAAATAAAATAAAAAGTATAAAGAAGAATAAATCTATTTGAGATAAGAGACTTGAGAAAAGTGCTTTGAATTTCTTGGACAAGGGATTGAAAGAATGTTTGCCACTCTCATAGGATCATAGGAAGTTACTAGGCTATTTGCCCTGAGGCCCTTACAAGCCTAACCAAAAATTTAGCCCATGTCCTGACAAGTCGGTACTCAAAGCTCCTGTCCAGCAGGGACACAGGTGGAATCCCAGAGGTGAATTTTCTGTTCCCCATCCAGTTATCCAGGTTGCGCGTAAAAAGAAATAATGAGGTACTCTGCTTGACACGGAGAGGGAGTCTGTTCCACAGAATGGGGAGTCTCTGGGACACAAATCTGTCCTGCCAATAAGTCCTATTGATGTCACAGACCAGGTTGAGGTTGAGCGTGCTGGTTACTTGAGTGGAGCTAGACTTGCGGATATGCAGCAGTCCCATCAAGGCGGGGTCTCAGATTTCTTTGTATGCCAGACAGAGGTCACCTCTGAGGACTCTGTATGAGACTGAGTAGAGGGACACTCAATCTGTGTAGGGTAGATGTTTAAGGCCCTGAATTCTCCTGGTGAGGAACCTCTGTGATCTCTCCAGCTGCTGCATGTGCTTTGTGAGGTACATGCCAAAAGGGGCATTGTACTCAATAATAGGTCATATAAGGGAAGAATACAGGGATGTTATGACCTCCTTGTCCCTGGATGAGATACCCTTCCTAATGTGCTGGGCCATGTAGAAAGCTTTCCAAACAACAGAGACAATATGGTGGTCAAAAGTCAGGTTGCTATCAACCTGGGTGTCTAATTCACTCACAACTGATTGCATACTTAGGATCTTGTTATTAATGTGATAATTTGTGGGGATGTCACTCGCCCCAAAAAGGATGATGATGCATTTATTGGCATTCAGTTTGAGGCCAGGTTTCTGGTACCAGTCATTTGTTTGGGTGGACCCTCATGGAGGATGTCCACATCACTAGGGGAATCGGTAATAGTGCCCAACTTACAGTCATCTGCCAACTTGGTCAGCCATAGCCCACTGTATTTGGCCTGCACCTCAGAAAAGTATCTCTCAAACAACAGAGACCCCAAGAACAGTCCCTGGGGTACACTGCTTGTTACGGATCTACTGCTTGAGGTGGCTTCCCCAATTTTGACTAGGTGGGTTCTATCAGTGAGCTAATTTGCTAGCCATCTGGTAACATATGGATCGATGCCTAGCTGAGAGAGTTTATCTGCTATACCCAAGTGGGGAATAGTATTGAAGGCTTTGGCCAAGTCAAGGTAGGTGGTGTACACTATCTTCCTCTTGTCCATGGCTTTGGTGACTGTCTCAAAGAAGTCAACCAAATTTAACAGTCATGACCTCCCCTTGATTAAATCAAACTGTAGAGGATCGAGTGTTTGAAAGTTGCCAATGTCCTTGTTAACGAAGTCCATGAGAATCCATTCCATGGTTTTGCAAATCAGGCTAGTTATGCTAATGGGGCTATAATTTCCTTGATCAGTGGATGCTCCACCTATGTGCAAAGGGATGACAGTGGCTGTCCTCCACTCAGCTAGGACAAAGCCGGTACTCAGTCTTTGGCTGAATAGAGTGTCTAACAGTGCTGCAAGTTCCTGCCTGAGTTCATGTAAGATGCAGCCTGGGATATTATTGGGTCCCATGGAGGCTGCATTTTTGTCTTTGAGAGGGCAGTGATGACTTCCTCCCTAAAGATAGGGGGGGCAGGTGATGGAGATGTCCTGATTTACTGATGAGGGGGACAGAGGGGTGAAGTTTTCACTGAACCTGTCTGCCAGTAGGTTAGCTATATCTGCAGCATTTGTGTATGCGATGACCTTGACCACCAGTTCTGAGCAGATTTGAGAACTTCATTTGAGATTGCAGACATATGTGAAGAATGCCTTATGATTGTCTTTAGTACTAGCAGCCAGTTTGGACTCGAAGTTTGCTTTGGAGGATTTCACTGGTGCTCTTATTTGCTTGTTCAGGCTAAGGAGAGATTGCTTCCAATTAGGCATCTGCTCTTTCTTGGTCCTAGACAGTAATTGTTTCCCTTTATTATAGAGTTTATTTATTGCAGATATCCACTAGACAGGTTTACTTATCCATGAGGAGGAGGATTTTGTCCTGTCAGGTATTCCTGATTCCAAGCAGATGTATAAATGCTCGTATAGTACTTTGATGTAGGTTTGGACATTTGTGCCAGTTCCTGTGGAGGGGGGGCTGTGAAGTTGTTTATATCTTCCCTGAGGAGGTTGTAATCAGCTTTGGAGAAGTTTTTTTGTTTGACTCTTGCTGGGGGGGGGGGGGGGGGTCAGGGGAGATGGTGACATCGAAAGTGACCGGTTTGTGAGCAGATGTTACCAGGGAGGATGACACTGTAGGATGGGATGCTGCAGTGGTTACTCATGTTGGTTAATACCAAGTCCAGGATATTATCTCCTCTTGTGGGGATGTCGACCAGCTGGTCCAAGGCATTTGCAGTGACGAATTCAAGACATCTCTGGACATTTGTGTTTTGGCATGAGTAGTTCTTCCAGTCTATGTTTGGATGGTTAACGTTGCCCAGAATCAGGGTAAAGGGTTGAATCTTGATAGATTCAAAGAGGTCTTGATAGGTGGAGTGGTCATCGTGAAAGTTGGGGGCCTGTAGCTAGCAGTGATTTGAATAAAGGTCTTGTTAACTGTTAACTGCAGCTGGAGTGTCTGTTGTGCATCATACTTTTTGACCAGCCTGGAGGCGTGTATGTCTTTAATATATATATTCAAACTCTACCTCCTTTTGCTTTGTTGCCCACAGTTTGGGGTCGGAATGTATGATAGGATGAGTAAACTGGTATGTCTGGGGTGCTCTCCATGGCTTTGAACCAGGTTTCTGTGACTGCACAAATGTCGGTATCTTCTAAGGTTAAGAATGCTTGCAGTGAGTGCAGGTTCATGTTTAGACTCCTAGTGTTTAGCAGCATGACCTTTAATTTGTGTTTTGATGACATTTTCCTGTTGGTAGTTTTGACCTCATGGCATTGCCTAAAAAGGCACTATGGCGGAGGCAAGAGCCTTTGCCAGAAGCCTGAAGCCCAAGGGAGGTAGATGCAATCTCTGGCAAAGCATTGTGGTCTGCCAGTCATGTCTTCCCAGGCTGTCAGGTACTGGACTCCCTTGGAATGACACCAGATTCTAAGCCAATTGTTAAAGTCAATCTTTTTCTTTTTGTATTGTGGTATCATTCTGGGTGATGGTAGAATCCTACTTAAGACTAGGGACATACCTGCATGGGACACATATTCAGCGAGCTTGATCATGTATCTCTTCATATAGTCCAAGGAGGTACGTCTTAACATGGAGTATGACAGAGTCATAACAGTACCTATTGTTGATAAACTTGAGTGCATGTGTCATATGGTGGATTCTGGCACCTGGCAAACAACTAACCTTGACTTTCTCCTTATCCAGCCTGGTGAGGGGCACATCTGTGTGTCTCACAATGGAGTCTCCTATGACTAATATGTTGAGTTTATGGTTAGGCCTTAGTGGCTGTGAGACACAGGTGTGTGAACTGTGTGTGGTGTGTGATGTGGTGGGCTATGGAGTTTGTGTGTGTTTTTGCCTCAGAGGTCTCTTTTGTTTTGTATGTTTTTGGTAAGGACCTCTGCATATGTGGATCTGTGTTGTGTAGGTGCGGTTGGTGTTTGAGGTGTGGTGTTTGTGTTGACAACCTTCTCCGTGCCAGATATGCTGGCTTGTGAGGAAGAGAACATAGACTCTAGTTTCTTAATGTAATTGCATCCCTCACAAATTGCATTCCTAGGTGGTAGTAGTAGAAGGTTGTGTACATGAGGTAGTTGCTACACTGTCTCAGGATGCCCACATCAACCAGACTGGCAGGAGAAACCTTAGGAAACTGTCCATCCATATTTGTCAGAATGTGAGGGAGAGAAGCCAGAGAGAGCTGAGGGGTAAAGGGTGGAAGCTGTAAGATGAGTACTACAAGGTTATCACACAACTCACGGTATGAAGAAATACAGTTAAACAGTAATGAAATGCAGTAAAATGCAGTTAAACAGTAATGAATTGCAATAAATAGCAACAGAATACAGCTAAATAGTAATGAAATGCAGTTAATCAGTAAATTGCTGTAAAAAAGTGCAAATGTGATAAATTAGTTATAAGGCACGGGTAAAATGATAGGCAAGTACAAATGCACTAAAATACGTGAAAATAAATGAAAAATCACTTAGATTGGTCTTGGTGCCTCAGGAATTTTGTAAAATATCCCAGACATGATGCATCTCAGCAGAGCCTGGTTCAAACAAGCCCAAACCAGGTGAAATGAAGAGTTTAAATACCACAAAAAATAGAAGATTCTAGTAACATGGAAATCTAGCCAATCCTGCTATCCTTTGCTCTCTTTACCAATCAGCTTGTGCAAGACAAGGTCCAGGCAGCCCTGCTACTCTCACTAGCAGAGAAAATAGGCCCCTACCAACACAAGATGCTTGCCAGAAACACAGAAGGCAAAAACAAGATGGCTGGCAGAAATACAGAAGGCAAAAAAAAAAAAAAAAACAGCTCTGGATGCAGCAAACCTGTATCCAGGCTATGCTACTCAATTTAAGGGGTAAGAACACAGTAAATCTAACAGAAAAGCACAGATTAACCACTTACAGACAAAAACAGATCTCACAGTAAGAAAAAATACAGTTAAACATAATGAACTCACAGTATGAAAAAATACACTTAAACAGTAATGAAATGAAGTAAAATGCAGTTAAACAGTAACAAATTGCAGTAAGTAGCAGTGAAATACAGTTAAACAGTAATGAAATGCAGTTACTCAGTAAATTCTTTTAAAACAGTGCAAATGTGATACATTAGCTATAAAGCACAGATAAAAACAATAAGCAAGTGCAAATGCGATAAAAGAAGTGAAAATAAATGAAAGAAAAAACACTTATTGGTCTTGGTGCCTCAGGAATTTTGTAAAATGTCCCAGAGATGATGCACCTCAGCAGAGCCTAAATCAGACAAGCTTCTCTTTTAAATAAATGCTTGCACCAGGATAACATTGTACTAGAAAGAAAACAAAAAGTTTTTATTCTTTTGTATAAAAGTAAATTATGTTGTGATAATTCACAGAATTAGAGATTATTTAGACTCTTTAGTGAAACATATGTGGGTATAGAATGCATAGCTCTGTGCATCTTTAAGGGGGATACAAAACGGCTTTGTATTTTTAACACTCTTCAGCATATAAAAAGCTTGGTATGTTTAACACTCTCAAACATATGTGTACCAAGGGAATGTCTTGCATGACCCATTCTTTATATATTCATACATGCTGAGTAAAGCCAGAGGTCATGTTTTGCATGTAGTAGTTGTACTTAGAGATTGTAGCAAGACATAAAAAAAGAATAAGAGATAGTTTTAAGTTTACACAATAATAGTGAATGCTGTGAAGAAACTGTATAACATTAGGCCATAAAAACAGAAGGGTGTGAAATGTCAGAGACTAGAAGATACAGTTATTTTTTTGCAACTTGTCACTCATCACTTCTTATCTAGTGACCTGAGCTAGCATCTCACTTCCATTAAGCTGTAAAGACCATCATGACCTCTAACCCATTCTGTCACTCCTTTCTAATCTTACAGCAGGCTCAGTCTACCAGCTATACATAAAGCATCCTTGGTAGTGCAAGCTTGTGGCTAATGCTTTCATGTGCTAGGAAGTGAAGAGCAGGCATGGAAGTTGAAACAGGTGGAATGACATCAGCTCTGTAGCCATAACCAGAACCTATGGCGTGTAATGTATGATGGCCATAACTGACCCTTTTGGCCTTCCACCGCTCAAACCTTGATGCCTTACCATGCTGTTCCCCTTGCATGAAGTGATAAGGTGCAGTGCCTATGACTTACACCAGCTGTCAAGCTGTGGTACTAGCTTTCTGCTCTGAGTCCCTGACAAAGGAGAGTTGGTCATTGGGTGATGCATCTTCTTGCTCACCTGGACAGAACTACCAATAACTGGTGATTATTTCTGGACTGCAGTCACTGGACAAGGAAGTGGATCGCATTGCCTTTGCACCAGCAAGCCAGTAAAGAAACTTGGTTATAAGCATACCACCTTTGTAAATTCATCATTTCAAACATTCATATGGTAAAATTACTCTGTGTTTATACATCAAATCCATTGAGACATTTTAAATTATTGAAGAACTCTCTTATTTTTCTAGGTTGCCCCCAAAATCAAAGCTCGGATGATGGAAGAAGGAACAGTAATGGTTGGTTACCAGCCTTATAAGGATAAAGTAAATTTCTTCCGTATGGTCTTTTCTAATCCTGCAACAAGAATGTCAGATGTCGATTTTCTCATTGAAGAAATAGAGCGGCTTGGCAAAAATATATGATGCTGAAAAACAAAGACTGCATAGTATTTCATTCCTAAGCTCCTGTTCCTACATGTTAGCATGAAGAACATATTTTAATATATGTAAATAAATACATAAATACTAAAAATATCTAATATGCTGATGAATAATTTAAATCATTTTAGTCTTATATCTATTTTCTTTAACATTTTAAGATGACAAATCTCATGTATTTTGTATGAATTTATTTTATTATCTTAGACTACAAACATTTTGAGGGAATGTTATCGGTCAGACTTTATTCAAATAGCTGTTTAGCTGATTTATCAGTGCACTAGTAGTAAAAACAAAAAATAATTAATGTAATAGCACTTTGGATTTTTTGTTTGTTTGTTTTAGCTTCCAGAATGTCTGTCTGTTACATTAGTGGTGTTAGTAACCTGGGCAATAGTGGTGCATTGTATGAAAATCTTTCTTTTAATAAGATGATTTGAAAATAATGCAGTATACGATGATATACATTTGCATGTTGATTTGGTGATAGGGGCTTTAACAATTTACAATCACATGATAAGCTGCAGATTCCCAATAACAACTATATATATATATATATATATATATATATATATATATATATATATAATATGTATGTCATCATGCTGTGATGCAAACTACAGTCTATAGCATGTTTTTTTAGTCTGCATACAGTATTTTATATTCCTGCTTAAAACAGCATTGCTATATAAAAAGGAAGCATTAAGTCATGCATGGTTCCCTATTAGAAGACCAAAAACGGATTCTTTCGAATGCGTCTTGGTCGAACTCAAAAGCCTGAAATGGCAAAATATCGAAGTGACATTTAAGCAAATTCTTTCCCTGGGAAAGAATTTGCTTGGCCGCTTTGTTACTTTGCTATTTTCGGCACTGTAGTGCGGTCTTGGAGTTGGTATATTTAAGTAGGGGGGGGGGATGTAAGGGACTGAAGCCCCCCACTTAATATAATGTTTAAAGTATGTTTTTTTTTTTTGTTGGAACAGCGATTTTTTTTCCCCAGGAAAAAAATCGCTGTTCTGACAGTTCAAAATTGCAAGCTTTCACTTACATAGGGTCGATTAATCACTGTTTACTTTTTTAAGCATTTGGTGATCTAATATAGACCCATCATGCATGCGTGTGTCATATTCTTTTACAGACTGATTGTGTCTAGTTCTTTTAGTTCACTCTTGTCTCATTAGAACAGTATTAGGGCAGTTAAAACAAAAATAAAGAATTGTAAAAATTGTTTTGCAGCTCATGTATTATTTTTTATATGTATGTGTGTATTTATTATATCTTTCTAGACAGATTGATAGACATGCATACATACATACATTTATAGGTAGCTGGTATTCGGAGATTTGCAGCTTTGATTCAGTTAACTTTTCTGTTGCTGTAGCACGCACTTGATGTTCTGGCTTGCAACTGCTGTCATGCATGTGAACGCTGAACCGTTCTGAAGTGTTTAGAGATTGTTCAAAAAGTAAGGCCATCCAGAAGTGATTATTTCTCTTGTTTTATGTTAATTTTACTGTTTTTTTTTGTAATAGCAGCTAACTTACGATCCATGCTTTGAACAGAAAAAAACAGGAGCAGAGTACTTGAACAAGGCTGTTTCTCTTTTTCTTAGTCTACTTCAGATCGAAATACCACTTACCGGACTTTCATAATGTCGAGACAACTTAACCGACAACCTCATTTCAATGACCTCTCAGAACACCGATTGGACACTCCAGGTAAGTAACCACTTGGCCATACTACAAAATAAATTAAAACCAAAGCAAATTAAACCCATGTATTTGGGGGGCTTCACCCCCCCCCACACCCCCCTAACTAAATATACCAACTCTGAAATCATACTACAGTGGGGGTAAGGGGCAAAGTTCAACATGGTGGCCAAGTGGTTACTTACCTGGAGTTTCCCGTCTGTGTTCCAAGAGGTTGTTGAAATGAGGTTGTCGGTTAACTCTTCTAGGCATTATGAAAGTCAGGTAAGTGGTATTTTGATTATCTAAAGTAGCACGCATACACATACATATTTATATACACATAGAAACATAGACTTGACAATTTGTTGATCCTACAATGGTCTACACCTAATTATCGAATACCAAAACATCGATCCCTAACAGAAAGCACACACACCCCCTGCAAATTATATATACTAACTCCGCAATCACACTACGCTGGGGAGAAGGGCACATTCCCCAGATCCACACTGTACCACTATCTTGTAGTAGCATAGCTGATATATTTCAATCAGCTGAGCTGGCTCTCCCATACATCGATGAGTTTTTGTTTCAATGGAAATTAATGCTCTAATATATATTTATATCATGAATTAAGATTTTATTGTATGTATTCTTTATTTCTCTTAAATATGGTTTGTTTATCAAAAAGTTCACTGCATTAAATTTGCCTTTACTTTAAGGTGAACTAAGTGATCTAGCCCTTCAGTTTGACTTTAACAACTGACTAAACCAAAACAGATTTTAATGATGCCAGTTCTGCAGAATTGCCAAGCTTCAGTGAAGGTATACTGAACACTTTTATTAATCAATTTTTGATGAGGAAAATTGCTGTTGTTACTATAAATTATATACTAAAGAATGGATCAGTTTTTATTTGTGGTCTGTGAAGCATTGTTGTGTATAAACGTCCTGTATTCATGTCTAAATGTTCCCTTGTGAATGCAGTACTGTTGTAATTACTGAGCTTATAACAAATACTAGAACATCACAGATTTGTGTAGTTGATCTAAGTGTAATTTTCTGCACTGTACTTTATATTATTAAGACAATTCAGAAAAAAATATTTATATAAAAAACTTTAAATGTATTTCCACTCTCTCTATATCTTTAATTAAATATGTCTTAAGACTTCCAAACTCTGTGTGGAAAATGAACATTTCACTGTTGGTCTGATACATTCTAAAGTAATATCAGTTTAATTGTTTTGCATAGTTCATTTATTGTTTATTTTATTACGTGATTTATGCACTTGGCTGATCAAACTTTGTATTGTGTCCTGTAGATGCTTTCTTCCAACGTAGCTACACTTACACCCATGTATGTATGTATGTATGTGCATGCCCCCCTACACACACACACACACACACACACACACACACATACACACACACACACACACACACACATACACACACACACACAAAATGGGTGGAATTCATAGATATTGTGCCCTATGGAGTAGGGAATGGTTAAACCTGTATGTCTCATGAAGACTGCTACACAGTAGGATAAGATCTTTTACATCACACACACACACACACACACACACACACACACACACACACACACACACACACACACACACACACACACACTAATAGAATTACATTTATTTGCTTTTTTTTATTTATTTATGTATGTATGTATTTATTTGCATTTGTGAACCTTGGTAGAACACCATTGTACATGGACCTTTTTCAGAAATCATTTCTGACAGACAAAGTTAGACTAGCCATTGGCAGATCAAACCTTCTAATGTCTCTTGTGTATTTTTCTCCCCTCTTTACAAATCCAGTTTCTCCATTGCAGCATTTACCCAAACAAAAGTATAAAAGGTTTGCTTAGTCTATTGCTGGCGACTGTATCATTGTTTCTCACTTCATAATCTTGGCTTTCTGGAATTTGATCATTATATTGTTATCTCTTAGCTGTGCATTACTCACAAACTTCTCTACAACAGAAATGGACCCATCTCTTGGGGGCCCCACTTAGACCCTCAGATAATCCACATTATATCTTGTCAACATTCCCAAATCCATTAACAAGCATATTTAGTAAAATATTTCAGGTTTTATTTGAAGTATCTGGAGCCGGCTCTCTCCTAAAGGAGCACAGATGATAGACACACTTTCAAGTCTCCAGTTATTGCTCAGTTTCGTAGGAAATGGATGTGCAACTGTGACATCACTAAATGACTCACTCAACACTTCAGTTCATCTGTGTTTTAAAGATAATTGGGTGGTATTCATAGCCATGAATTGAACATGTAAAGGCTATTGGCACTGTCCAAGCATTTCCATAAAGACATGATTCATAGGGGCCATTTACACTAATATGTAATGGCTACGTATAACCTTAAGCAAACAAAATTATAATTAAATTCTATGAAAAAAAGACATGTGCTAATGAATACTTCTACCACCTATTTGTGATCCATAATCAGAATTTCATGCATTTACACATTGTCCACAGATTCATTGTAAAAGGTTGAATTGTGCTTTTGCTATCTACTTTGTAATCTGTGATGATGCTGCCACTTGCTGCTAGCCTTGATATTTCCTGGTCTGAACTGCTTATCTTGGCAGAGCCAAAACCACCTGTGCCCAATGATATTCACCAGCCAAGAAGGTGATATATAGACAAAGAATAATACATTACAACTTTGATAATCAAGAAATCCTTGACAGGATCAGAGTAGACAGAGATATTGTAATGGTCTTAGTAAATATGTGTGACCCTCCCACAGGGGCACTAGGGAGATATGTGGCCTTCTTATCTCGGTGGATATGTAGGTATGTATCCCTAACTATACCTGCCTCCAGGACCATCTAAAGGCAAATTGGGAACAAACTGGCTATCTCACAGATTTCTGCACTGAGGATGCCTTGGCAGTTTCTGGATGTATTCTTGGCACATGTAAATCAATGCATCTATTTCCTGGTGTCATCTCAGGACTGGCACCATACTGTGTGTGCCTTTTACAGGATAGTACATTTCTTTGATGTACTCAGTGCAATAAATTGTACCCTTGTTACATTTAGGGCCCCGTGTGGTCCACGGGATGAGTGGTACTGCAGTAGGAAGGGGTACCATTCCATAATTTGCCAGGTAGTGTGTGATTCATGGGGATGCATCACCAATGTCTCTGCCCAGCATCCTGGCAGTGCACATGATTCCCATATCTGGCACACTAGCTCACTCTACGCCTCTTCCTACATGGTAGGATGCCCAGTAGTTATCTTGTTAGTAAGTGGAAAAATATTTTTGTTTCTTTTTTTTTTAATTTTATTTAAGTAGTTATTCATGGTCAAATGTATTCCTGAATACTAAATCACATTTTGTTTGTTTTGCCTCCCCCACTTTTCCCACTGGAGCCATGGCTCACAACACCAGTGAGAAATCCAAGTGAAGCTGCTGAAGACAGTTATAACACAACTCTGTTCCAGACCCATATTGTTTTTTAATGCTGATATCAAATTCAGATGCGTGAGTGAGCCTGGGGTGTCCCTGTATGACCCAGCTACTGCATGCAAGATGCTAACTAAATACTGCATTCTGCATAACATGATCATGTGCCAGTCTGATGGTGAAGTGGCCAATGCTGTCACTCACTGCAGCTCCCATTTCCAGTCTTACAATGAATAATGACGGCCAGCCAGCAGCAGTAGTGATGGACCCACAAAGGAGGGGCCACAACTGACCCAGGTAACTATCGCCCCATAAGCCTGACTAGCCTGGTCGGAAAGGCTGTGGAGCGCATCATCATGGAACTCATTAACAAAGACATTGGGAACCTCCAAACACTTGACCCGACCCAGTTTGGCTTTGTTAAGGGCAGATCATGCCTACTAAACCTGGTTGACTTCTTTGAGACAGTCACCAAGGCCATAGACGAGGCAAAGGTGGTTCACACAGCCTACCTTGACCTTGCCAAGGCTTTTGACACCATTCCCCACTCGGGTATTACAGAAAAACTCAACAGCCTGAACATAAACCCCTATGTCACAAGATGGGTTGCCAACTGGCTTACAGACAAGCCTCACATGGTAAGAATAGTGGGCTCCAGGTCCGACTCTAAACCAGTCACAAGTGGTGTCCCACAAGGCTCAGTCCTGAGACCCCTACTGTTCGGCATATACTTCTCAGAAGTACAGGCAAACACAGGAGGACAATGCTAACCAAGTTCAATGATGACTGCAAACTGGGAGGCATAACTGACTCTCCGGCTGACACGGACATCCTCCAAAAGGGCCTTACTGAGATGGACACCTGGTGTCAAAGTCACGGCCTCAAGCTAAATGCCAAAAAATGCACAGTCATCCCATTTGGGAAAAACAAAACACCCATGAATTACCACATAGGTGGCAGCCCTGTTAATAGAGAAGAGGTATTAAGAACTCTGGGGACCCAGGTAGATAGTAATCTCTCCTATGACAATCATATTACCAAAGTAGTTAGGAAATCCTTCTATGTGGCCCATCTAATTACTAAAGGGTTTGCATCTAGAAATAAAGAGGTTATAGTTCCCCTCTACTCGTCACTCATTAGACCTATCATAGAGTACAATGCCCCATTTGGGATGTACCTCACAAGACACTTCCAACAGCTGGAAAGACCACAAAAGTACCTCACCAAGAGGGCTACTGGCAGGGCTGCCAGACGTCCCTATTTGGGCGGGACTGTCCTGAGATCAGCAGCCTGATCCCGAGTCCGCCCTGCCGGTTTAAATCCCAGGCAGCCTCCGCTTTTTGATTGGCCCATATACCGGCATACGGGCCAATCAAAAATTGCTAAACACGGAGCTTCTTGTTTTTAATGCAGAAGTTCCGCATTAAACGAAGCTCCGTGTTTAGCGATTTTTTATTGGCCCGTATGCCGGTATACGGGCCAATCAAAACATTGCAAAACAGAGCTACTTCTGTTTAATATTAAACAGAAGTAGCTCCGTGTTTAGCGATTTTTGATTGGCCCGTATACCGGTATACGGGCCAATCAAAACATTGCAAAACAGAACTACTTCTGTTTAATGCGGAACATCACAGTTAAACAAAAGTAGCTCTGTGTTTATTTATTTTTGATATGTTCCACATTAAAGATGTGGAAGACCTTTTTTTTTTTTTAATAGTCTTCACTTACAGTGAAAGACGTTTTTTTTTTTTTTTTTTTTAGTCCCTACCTGGCCAGTCTGGAATCTGGCAACCCTGGCTACTGACCTCAAACATATGTCCTATGCAACCCGATTGAAAAAACTCTGGCTGTACTCAGTGGTATATCGCTTATTCAGAGGCGATCTCTGCCTGACTTACAAAGCCATGTCCAACTCAGAATTGATGGACATGCTCCACATAAAGAAATCCAAGTCATTGTGAGCCACACACTCTAGTGAGCTAAACCTCACCACGACAATAAATAGAACATGCTGGAGGGATAGATTCCTGTCACAGACCCTCCCCATGCTTTGGAACAAAATTCCAAATTACATCAGGCAGAGCCCCTCACTAACACTCTTCAAGAGAAACCTTGACGAGTGGATGGGTGACAGAAAATACACCCCTGGGATCACTTCATTGGCTCTGCTTGACAGAGGATCAGTTAATCAATGGGGCGGCGAAAGCTGACGCACTCTGGCTAGGCTTGTAAATGCCCTTGGGCAGATAGCCTAGTACCTATCTATGAAACCCTATGTGGCAGGATTGTGCATGACATATGGCTGAGTGGGTAAAGAGGTGTCATCTAGTCCAGAACTATGGACCAGGACATTCAAGGTAGCATTTCCTTTCTTGTAAAAACACATAGAATATAATTAAGGCATGCCATGATGTCTGTGGGCTATGCTGTGTGGTGCATGGTCTTCTAACACTGTTCATCAGACATTCCTTGTTTTCTTTAAATATATGCATTTGTTATTTCAGAACAGATACTCAGTATAATTGTGCATAAAATTCATGCCTGCGTGGTCACTGACTCCTGTTCAGTGATGTTGGAAGGCATCATACAAGGAATAATCACATGTTTAATTGTTCTACACAATCCCAGGGACTCAGTGTAGGTTTAGCGCTGATTGCATATGTGTACCACGTATAGCTCTTACACGAATATAAGCATGGTTTTGTGGCCAGCAACAGCGTTGCAAGCCAGGAAACCATGTAAAGCAGCACAAACACATTCAGACATGCAGACATGTTTACCTACAGGCAAACTAGTTCTGTGGGATTGTGTAGACAGCCATAAAGACTACCAGGGTTTAATTTAAGGCAATGAATGCATTTCTAGCACATAATGGAAAAGTGCACTCAGCGCAAAGTACGGTACAATTATGTTTTTGCCATACTGACATACAAGTTTGATGATGATCTTCAAGTGTGCATAGACTGCATTATAAAGACAGTAGTCTGGGGAAGTATATGTATTGAAAAGGGCCACAGACAGGAATGGTAGGAATGAAGAATGGGTAAGGGGACAACTGAAACATGGTAATGTATACCAGATAAAGGCATATCAATGTATGTGCACCCCAAAGACAAGACAGTAGTATGAACAGTAATCATGTATGTGCATAATGCAGTATGTACTGCTCATTACACCTCCTGTGTCAGTATATTCATATCATCTCACACTTAATTGTATATTATGGTTCATAGGTTCATAGGTTAGTACTAAGCTGTCAGCTCTGGGGCCTATACTAGCCTAGCCATAACAATTCCCTGGCTATTACTTCCCACACTATTTACTTCCCTGGACCCCTGTCTAGCAGGGTGACCGACGTGATCCCCGAGGTGAATTTCCTTTCTCCCATCCAATCGTCAAGGTTTCCTTTTCCATACTGTGAAGATATGCCAAAAGAGTTACTTGAATATAAACGTAGTGTCAGCATAGGTCCCAGCAAATTGGGATAGGTTCATAGGTTCATAGGTTGGTACTAGGCTATCAGCCCTAGGGCCTATACAAGCCTAGCCATAACAATTCCCTGGCTATTTCTTCCCACATTATTTACTTTCCTGGACCCCTGTCTAGCAGGGCGACTGACGTGATCCCTGGGGTGAATTTCCTTTCTCCCATCCAATTGTCAAGGTTCCTCTTGAAGAGGTCCAAAGAGGCACTCTGCTTGACATGTATGGGCAATCTATTCCAGAGTCTGGGGAGTCTCTGGGTCAGGAACCTATCCCTCCAGCATGTTTTGTTTATTGTGATGACAAGGTTTAGATCCCTGGAGCATGTAGCTCTGAAGGATTGAGATTTCTTTAAGTGTAGCATGTCCAACAGCTCTGGGTTTGACATGGCCTTGTATGTTAAGCAGAGATCGCCTCTGAGTAGACGATATGCGACAGAGTATAGCTGGAGTTTTTTAAGGCAGTCAGTGTAGGGCATCTGCTTTAGGCCTGTGATTCTTTTAGTGAGGTATTTCTGGAGTGAGGATACATAGTAACAGGCTCATGGACAATGGTAGTATCAGGATAATTCCACCATTAATCTGTGTCATTGACATAAAGTATATGATTGTGCATTATTAACATGTTCTGCTTGCTGGGAGGTAACAACATGTCTAAGTATGATTGTAAATTCTTTTTATAAGATCCGTTGCCCCTACTACTATTGGAACTGTCTGGGTATCCTTCTTCCACATTGCCCTCATTTCTGCCTGCAAATCCTGGTATTTTATGACTTTGTATCTTTCTGTAGGTAAGATACTATAGTGACTGGATGTAGCAATTTCAGTGATCAATGCTATTTTTGTCTTCTTTTCATGGACTATTTCTGGTTTTCTTGCATCTATTTTTTGAACTGTTGGTAATGAGTTATCTCATGTGATATGAACTTCATCATTTTCTATAATCCTTTGTGGCTCATGTTTCCAATATTTTTAGCTACTTCAATATTATAATGTTTGCACAATCCCCAATGCAACAGTCTAACCACATTATTATGCCTTTCAGTATACAGTCCTTCTGCCATTAGTATATTACAAACAGCAACAAGATGTGCGACTCTTTCCAATTCTGTTTTAGAAAACCTACATTTGTCTATTTCTCCCACATGTTCAATGGACTTTGTAAACCATTTATATAGTCTACTATCTTGGGTGCCAATATTAACCTGTTGTATTTTGGCTCTCCTTAACAGTTCCTGCATTTGATCCTGATCAACATGAACTTTTTTCCAAGAGTTTTCTATACTTGCCAGTATATTTATGTGTTTTCCACATTTCTTGCCTTCTCATCTGATCCTTCACCTTATATTGTTTATTTTGTTTTTTGGCACATTCAGTTGCTGCCTGATTTTTTTCTACTTCTGGTTTGATTTTCATTCCTGCTTGACACTGATATGCTTCTTCTAAACTGAGCAGGGAAGTCATCTTAGACTTATTCTCCTCATGTTTTAAAACTTTCACTATGTTTGGGTCTTGCAAGGTCAGCAGATATGGGTGATGGCCAGTGGGGGACAGGGAGGGGAAGTGTGTGAGACAAACTATCAGCTAGCAGATTGTCTGTTGTCTCCAGTTGGGTATGGCTGGTGAAATACACAAATAGGTCTGGGCTTAATTGTGTATTCCCCTTAACATTTCAAACTTATTAAATAAATGATTTGTAACAACACCTCCAAATACAACTTTGGTTATGCATCACATGCCACCCAATGGTACTGTTCACATGGTCATACTATTGTACCAATGTCATGCAATTACTTCAATTGCACAACATATGGCTATATATATTTTCACTGGAAAGCTGTGTTTCAGTGGCCTGATAACATATATGGACACATTACAAATAAGCTGGTTGTAGCTCATGCAGAAGAGTTACTGACACAAAAGCAAAATCACATGCCTTACTAAGCCAACAATATACATAGTACCACCCCTTGTCAACAGGTCTGGGGGAAATATTACTACAGCTGTTATGGAAGGAACATGTAATCAAATGGCAGCAACAACCATCAATACATTACTTCACATCACAAATTGTAATGCTGTCTTGTAGTTCTACTGTACATCTTCACCTCAACATAGCACATGTTAATGACAGCAACATTTACATGTGAAATGTTCCTAGGGTCATAGCACGTTACTAAGTGTAAAATCTTATCAATTACTGTACCATTTAAACCAAACTCCCTATATCTATATGATGGAAGACAGTAAATCTAAATGGATATGTGTGTATTTGTTTGATTGCTTTACATACTGCCTCTGTCCATATGTGACGTGAACCTTGCCATGACAGAATTAGCAATCACATGTCTAGTGGTCAGGAGATGGCTTGCAGAGGCTCATGGAAGGACTATGCTTCATGGTGTGTATATGCATTGTTGAGATGAAGACATCATCCAATCTGCAGGAAGTGTGGCATGCGGCCAGTGGTAAAAAGGGGATGTTAGATGCATGGGGCTGCATTAGAGGTTTTCCCAAGTGGTAGTGAAATGAAAAGCAATTAAAAAGATCATGCAACAAATGGAATGTACCACCAACCACACACACAGCAGTAGACTGGGGAGTGATTTGCACATTACACCTGTGTAGGTATAGACACTGAATTACATACAATGTAGCACTAGCATCACCACATATGTCTGACTGTAACACTGTCATGTTACACTTTATAGAATATGATAGCATCATTGTATGCTGAGATGAACATGTTGGGAGGAGTGTCTGACATGGATGTATGATAGCATCATTGTATGCTGAGATGAACATGTCGGGAGGAGTGTCTGACATGGATGTGGAGCCACATCTTGATGTGAAATTCTTTCAAACATATTACAAAAGTGTATGCACACTCATGTTGCTTGCTGTCAGATTAGAACCCCAAATATCTAGCTGAAGAACCCTAAATGTCTAGCTACAAGTTTAACTAGAATTACATCAGAGTACACCTGATGCAGGATGACATCATCAGTGTATGTTGCAAGAAGATGTTTGGAGGAGTGTCTCAAATAGCTGTGGACTGACATGCCATTTTACAAATTTGTCAGCATACTGATTGTTAAATGATCACACAAACACACACCAGTTGACTGCAGTCAGACCAGAACCCCTATCTATGTACAGAACACAGCACTTAAAGTAAGCCCCACAGCACACGTATGGCTTTCCTAGTATCAGACAGCACTTTAAAGCTGATAACATCAGCAGTGTGTGGTGTGAAGAAGATTCTAGTCAGAGTGTTTTGTAGACTGTACTAAAATGGACTCTAGAATATGAGCTAACTGAAAACAAACACACACAGATTATAGTTGACCACAGTTAGACTAGAATTCCTACCTTTGTACACAATACAGTACTTAACACAAGTGCCACAGCACAAGTTTGGTTTTCATAGGATCAGGGAACACTTTATTGCTGATGACATCAGCAGTGTCTGTTGAGAACAAAAGAGTAGGAGTGTCTCACAATCTGTTCTAAAATGGTCTCTAGAATGTGAACTAACTGAACACAAACACACAGCAGTTGACTGCAGTGAGATTAGAACTCCTACTTATCTATCTGCAGAACACAGCAGTAAATGCAAGTGCCACAGCACACGTTCATATGTGTTTACTAGTTAACAACCACAAGGGCCTTTTTAAGCCTAGCCATGCATCTGAAATCTCTGACAGGTTCTGGTAACCTTGATTAGAACAGGCAGGGGCTTGGGAGGTAAAACATTTACAAGCAGGGGCCTGGGAGATGAACCACTTACAAGTTGACTCTGTCCATTAGAGACATAGGTGCCCAAACCAGGGATGGATTTCCTGTTGCCCATTCAATTGTCCAAGTTGCACTTGAATTGGGTTAGGGAGGAACTCTGCATCACATGGACGAGGAGCTTGTTCCAGAGACGGGGTAGTCTCTTAGATACATACCTGTCTGTCCAGCAGGTCATATTTATATCACAGGCAAGGTTTAAGTCTTTAGAATGGGTAATTCTTGTACTGTTTATTTTGTGGATATGCAGGAGGTCCATCAGAGTGGGGTCTGACAATAACCTGTATGCCAGACATAGATCTCCCCTCAACAGCCTTTAGGAGACAGAATACAGGGATAGGGCCTTGAGGCAATCTGCATAGGGTATTTTGCTTACGCCCTATATTCTTTGAGTCAGGAACCTCTGTGGATGTTCCAGTTGTTGGATATGCCTGGTTAGGTAACAAAGGGGGCATTGTAGTCAGTGATTGGTCTGATGAATGCCAAATACAGTGGAACAATGACTTCCTTGGACCTAGATGCCGTACCTTTGTTTATAAGTTGTGCAACTTAGAATGATTTCCTCACTACTGTAAACAAAGGCTAGATTACTGTCTGTGTGTGTGTCCCTAAGTCCCTGACTACTCAGTCAGCTCTAAGGGGTATGTTATCAATATGATAGTTATCAGGGGTGGATGACTTCTCAAAAGATACTATTTTGCATTTCTTGACATTTAATTTTAGTCCGTAGCTCTGACACCAGTTGTTTTTCTGTGGCAGTCCTTCCTGGAGAACATTTGTGTCAGTGTGAGATTTAATGGCAGCTTCTAATTTGCAATCATCTGCAAATTTATTCACCCAGAGACCACTGACATTGGCCTTGACTTCTGAGAAGTAAATGCCAAAATGGAGTGGTCCAAGTACTGATCCCTGAGGGAATCTATTTGTGACTGGCTACTTTGTAGAGGTGGACTCCCCAATTCTAACTTCCTGTTTCCTGTCTGTGAGCCAAATGGCTATCCACTAGGTGACACATGGGTTTGCACCTAACCTCTTGAGTTTGTCAACAATGCCTGAATAGGGGATTGTGTCAAATGCCTTGGCCAAATCAAAGTAGGCAGTGTGAACCATTTGCCCTCATCCATTGCTTTAGTGACCTTCTCAAAGAAGTCTACCAGGTTTAGTAGGCATGACCTGCCCTTGATGAACCCCAACTGGGTTGGGTTCAGTGTCTGGAGGTTTACTATATCATTATTGATCATTTCCATGATAATTCTTTCCATGGTTTTGCATATAAGACTAGTAAGACATATGGGTCTGTAGTTTCCAGAGTCTGTAGATGGCCCACCTTTGTGCAGAGGGATGACTGTTGCTTTCCATTCATGAGGTATGAAGCCTGATTGGAGGTTACAGTTAAAATGCATTTACAGAGGACCTGATAGGTCATGTTTCATGCTATTTAGAAGGCATCCTGGGATATTGTCTGGGTCAATTGATGCAGTGTTCTTGGCCTTGGAGAGAACATTAGGACCTGTTCCTTAGTGATAGTGGGGGGAGTTATATTTGATTGTATTTCCTGAGAGAATGTTGAGGAGGAGAGAAGGGTAAAGTTGGAGGTGAATTTATTGGCCAGTAGGTTTGCTATATATTCTGGCTCAGTATAGGTGACTTCATTTACAATGAGATCTGCACACAATTATGTATTGCTTTTAAGGTTGTGGACATAGCTAAATAATGCCTTCTGGTTGTCCTTGGCCTGGAAGGCCAAATTTGGCTTTGGTAGACTTTATTTGTCCTCTGAGTTGTTTGTCTGGTTTGATGAGAGTGCAAGCCAAGTTTTGATAGTAACAGACAACACTTTATAGATGATGACATTGGTGGTGTGTGGTGAGAAGAAGATGCTAGTCAGAGTGTCTTACATGCTGTTCTAAGATGTGAACTAACTGAATACAAACATGCACACACATTTGCTGACTGCATTGAGACTAGAACCCCTATATAACTGTATACAGAACACAGTACTTAATATAAGTTCCACAGCACAAGTCTGGTTTGCTGAGTGTCAGACACTTTATAGCTGATGACATCAGGAGTGTATGGTATGAAGAACATGCTAGTCAGAGCATCTCACATGCTATTTTAAAATGGTCTCTAGAATGTAAACTTACTGAACATAAACAATCCAGTTGACCAGAGGGAAACTTAAACTCCTATCTAGATATGTACAAAACACAGTATTTAACAGAAGTGCTACAGCATTATCTGTCTGGCTTTTGAAGAATCAGACATTTTATGGCTGATGTTATCAGCAGTATGTGGTGTGAAGAAGTTGCTAGTTGAAGTGCATCACATACTGTTCCAAAATGTGAACTAACTGAACACAAATACACAATCCAGTTGGCCCCAGTGTGTATAGAAATCCCTACCTGACTATATACAGAACACAGTACTTAACACAAGCACCACAGTACAAGTCTGTTGTTCATAGGGTCTGACAACACTTTATAGGTGATGATAGCAGTGTCTGTTGAGAAGAAAAGAGGAGTAGAAGTGTCTCACATGCTGCTCTAAAATGGTATGTTGAATGTGAACTAACTGAACACAAACACACAATAGTTGGTTACAGTAAGACTAGAACCACTACTTATCTATCTAAAGAACATAGTACTTAATGTAAGCATCAAAGCACATGTCTGTTTTTTACAGTGTCAGGCAGCATTTAATAGCTGATGACATCATTGCTGTTTGGTTGAAGATGTTGGGAGGCGTGTATGAGCTTGCTATGTAGGCATGTAAGACTGTCAAAAAATGTATCCTGCATGAGACTGGATTGTTGATAGTATGATACAGACTCATGCTCTTCTGACTATGCATACACACAGCAGGTGAGTATAGTGAGATTGGAACCCCTGTATAACTAGTTACACAAACTATAGACATTAGTGCTTAATGCATGCACCACAGCACAATTCTGATTTTCATGCTGCTACTGGACAATTTAGAATGGATGACATCATCATTGTATGTTTGGGTGCCTGTATGAGATGGCTGTGTAGGCATGTAATACTGTCAAAATATTTGTTCTGCATGTGACTGGATTACTGAAAGCAGGATACAGAGTCATGTCCTTCTAAATATGCACACATGCTTACGCATGCATACATGTGGATGTTGTGTTAAGCTGACCCACATGTAAGTATTTTGCTCCCATCCACAGAACACAGTAGTTTATAATTGCACCATCCCTGAAGTATTCTTTTGCCTTCTCATAGTGGTCTTTATAGATAATGTCATCATCATTATATCATGTGGGTAACATATCCTGGTATGACAATGGTGTGCAAAGTGTAGACTTTGTATTTTCTGTTGTGTTTCCAATGTGCATGTATACTTCCAAAGACAGGTTCTCAAACTAGATGCAAAAAGGTGTCAGGAATAAATGCTGCTGAAGTGAGACATATGTACTTGTTTCTCAATATGTTGTGTACCTTACACACTACATTCACACACAGACACACCATGGTTTGTGATCAACATGGATGCAACTGTGTTATGTATGTGTGTTCATATTTGTGATGACTTGATGGCCACATTAGTACATGTATAAGACAATCTGAATGTCTTTTGTCAGTATAAAGCTTTAAATGATGTAACAATGCTGCTGTGCTATTTATTTCTGTAGTGTAGTTGATATTTGTGAACTGCTATTGACATATCCATTTTCAAATGCATGGGTGCAGGGCACATGACCCTGAGTAAATAAGTGTTCAATCAGTAACAAGTGTCTTCTCTTTAGATGTGTTTTTACATGGATTATAATGGTTTGAAGGCTAACTGTGCATTAAACACACTAATGCATACCAGTCAGCTCTTTCCGTAGCTCACTGGTTTGTGCAAGTGATGGCAATGTGTCTGTGCAAGCGAGATTCACATTGAATGACTGCAACTTGAACTAGTGAAGTATTTTTGCATATAAGCTGGAAACTATGGTGTTCATATTGTATTTTATTTTGGAAAATGTTTTGTCATAAGTTTTAAAACATGAAGTACTATTGCTGTTGGCTTCCCCATTTATGTGGAGTTAAGTGGTGAGCAAATGTGGGCATCTGCTTAATTTTGGAAAAAGTGATTTTTTTCTATTAGTTTCCCTTCCTCTGCACAAACACACTAAACTGAGAGGCCTGGCAGTCAGCACTTTGGATAGTACTGAGTGTAAGAAAAACACCTACTGCCTAGCTTTTTCTGTGGCAGCAGGTGTAACAGCATCAAGTTTATATTTTGAGCAGAAATGAGACAGGGTTCAAATCCAGCTCAGTCTAATTTTTGTACTCATTTTGTTCAGGGTGGCATTAGTTAATTAAATGTGATATCTTTTGCAATTTACCCCTTTACTCTCTTAGTCATTCTAAATGTTCAGCATGGGCTTCTCTATTTACTGCAGTCTCATGGACAGCTGTAAAATACAGAGGAGAGAAAAAGAGAAGAGCATGATTCATACCAGTCTTCCAGTCTTACCTATCTCCAGCTTTGAGTATAATTTAAAGTATCTACCTACATACTTACACAACTGTGGATGTCAGCAGTCTTAAAAACTTATCCAGCCACTGGTTGAGTTCTATCTGCTTGTGCCTTTTCAGGTCATTGAAGTGCTGCCTGCATTGCTCTCCAGTGCATGGAGTGCCAGTTGCACTTGAGACAGCCTTGGCAAGACTATTCCAACCTTCTGATTTATGTTGAGAATAGGTGTAGTCCCCCTGCAATAGCCTACAGCTATGGAGATTTACAAGGAGTCCAGTGAATATCCCAGACTCCTCTACACTCCATATTTGAACCCTAAATTGGGCACCTTTGTTTCTGTCAGCTGCCATGTTTGCACAGGTCATATAGCAACAGTTAAAGCATTTTCCTGCCAGTTTGTGATATCATATTTAACTGTCAGTGCCCAAAACCCACACAACCATGCCAACCACATTTTGTGCGCTGTTAAGCAAAGAGCAACAAAGCCAAAAATAGAAAATGGCAGTTTATGAATTAGGAAGGGTATTGTGACTGTTGTTATTAGTTTATAGGTTGGATGCTGATGTACCTGTTAGATAAATTAATCTTTCAGACATGTATTGCGGTGTATAAATTTTATGATGTCTCATTTTTTTGTGGCTTTGCACACTGCTAAAAGTAATTTGTACAGTGTTGAATTCAAATCTATGCAAAATAGATAACACATAATCTACACATAGGCATTTTTACCACCCTGCCACAGAGGAAGTGCTTATCAGACATGCTCTTTAACTATATAGACACACTTAAGAGAGAGTGGTTAACCATGTCTGTGTGTGACCTGACAATGTCCTGGTTTATACATTCATGTGTGTATGACTATCATTGAAGTATGATGTCCATCTCAGGGCAGAAAAGACACTTTTAATTACAGAAACAGTCACACATATATTTCATATGATATCCACTGTTATACATAGTTATTATGTCTAATTATCTTTCTATCATTTTTTATTTTAAAAATTGAGTGAAACAACATTAATAAAATTTGGATTGTGCTAGATTAGAACCCAGGCTCACCTGTATTGTGGCCATGAACTTACACCAGTTGCCACAGGCAAGGCAACAAGTGTGTTTTTTACAGTCATTTCAGTCCAGACTACTCATTGCAACTAAGGACTTGTTTGTCACACATGCTCATTAGTTATATATATACACATTAAAGTGTTGAGTCATTAACCATGTATGTGTGTGACATGAAAGTTCAGAAAATAAATGTTTAATTTTAGAACCATAAATGTACTGTTAACCACAGTTAGATATATAATATACATGCTATCATGTGTATGCTCAATCTACCTGCTATAGATATTTATTTATATGTATAATTATTTTTATATTGTTAATTTTAATATAAATTACAGTGTAACAGCATTATAAAAGTTGGACTTTGCTGGATTAGAACTCTGGCTTATCTTTATTGTTGCCCTTAACTTACACCTGCTGGCAAAGGGAGAGTTAGGCAACAGCTGTATTTTTGCACTCATTATTGTATATGATTGCTGACCACCACACAAGGCTGCTTAGCGTATTTGCATGATAGAAGATCACACGTGTTACAATATATGTTTTTAGAAAGTGACAAGTCTGCAGGTGTTGTGGAAGCATACAATCCACTGCACAAAATTGCTTAGCATTTGTCTAATGGAAACCACAAGATGTAACAATGTATCTTTTTTGAAACTGACAATGCTTATTGTCTGCAGGTGTTGTGGGAGCGTGCGGACCGCTGCAGAACTCCTCTTAGCGTGCCTGTGCAATGGAAGGCAAAATATTAATATATCTTTTCTGAAATTGACAATGTCTGCTTATTATCTGGGACATTATACCTTGTTTGCATGGAGGTGAGAGCACAAATGAGACAGGCAAAGCCCAACATATATTATTCTTGTTAAAAGTGTTTATTCTTTCTCATCATTAAAAGATAAATGTTGGACTTAAACCATGATCTACATATCCTATGTGCTGTGTGCTTCATCACGTTTACCAGGTGTGCTACACACATACTTGATTCACAGCTGTAATTTCTGCTGTCCTCATTGTAGGGGCAACTTCCATTAATTTAAAATTATTTAACCATTTCACTGTATTTGCACTAACTCGTGTGTCACACAAATATTAACATTTAAAAGAAAAAATGAATGAAACAAACAACATTACAAAATACATTTTAATACACCTTACATATTTTTACACAACTCTGGGTTTTAACTATCATACTAATGAACCTACCAAGCACACTAGGAGTGTCTTGTCTTATCTGTCCTTGCCACATAAACAACTTTTCAGCAGGAAAGCAAATCATTGTGCATACAAGCAAGTCCCATTTTCTCAACAATATTAACAAGACATATATACTTGAAAACTGCCATTTTTTGTATGTGTGTACGTGTTGCTTCCAAATTTATTACAATGAGTGATCACAGAATCAGTGTTGAGTATTGTTTGCACCAAATGCAGCTCTATGTTCTCTTTGTATTGTGTTCATTCTTATATTATCTGTGCTGTACTCTCAGACATGTAGTCTATAGGGCATTTTGTATCATTATCCTTTATATGTATGATAACATGATATGACCATGAAAAACAGTTTTTAGCAAAGGCAGGAGAGTTTGGCAATTAGTGAACAAAAATGAGAAATTTGTGCTATTCACTTTTATTTAAAAGCTTGCCACAGTTACTTCTACACTTTGTAAGTGTAACCTGGATGACACATCCACTGCAGGTAAAGGAGTCTGAATTGCTGTTTTTGTGTTCTCCCTACCACTAATCATTCATAGTTGCAATCCATTAGCGACTAACATTGAGATAGTGCTTAAACTATGTTTACACCTGCAATATGAAGTCAAAGAATTGGGATTCAGCAATTCTAATGAGTTCTCACCTGCTTTGCATCTTCGCCATGCTTAGAGGCCTGAATCTGCACTATAAAAAGGTAATGGGGTAGCTAGGGAACCTGAAGGTGAGGTGAACTTGTGTATTTGGAAAACATAGAAGATTGCTATTCCTTTACATTTATCTGCAGAGAAGGCTTCTGATCTTGCTAAGGTATGATTGTATTTTTTAAGTACATTCTAGATCTGTTAACATGTTACAAAGACAATTTCTATATACATGCATTATAAATAGAACTTTTGTCTGTATGCACTTCTTATTGTTCACTGTTGGCACGGGCATTTTTTCAGACATTTTCTTTCTCAGATAGACCACATACTAACTTTCATCAGAAGTGTTATTGTTAAAACTGGTTAGCTTAACAATTATCTTATTTCACAGAATGTAATGTACTTTATTGACTGATAGTCAATAACATTGATTTTTTTGTTGTAAATGTGTACACATTTAATGGGAATTGTGTTGAAAGCATATATAACAATTGAATTATGTGGTATTCCTTCATTTGTACAAACTTTTCATTTGTCTGTTTTTTTGGGGGGGTGGGGTGGGGGAGCCAAGTGCCATTTGTGTGTTGCCACAACAAAAGTTGTGTTGCAAAAGGTTTGTTCTAGAAATTTTATAGTGATCCTGTTATTTCCATGGTAAATAACACATTACTAAAGTGGTATTCCTTGTTTTGGACAAGCATTGTTTTGTGTGTGAGTGTGATATGGTACAACCACATAACCTTCAATTTTAATCACTGAAATGTGTGTCTGCAGTGCTTAATGTTGTAAATATATATGTGTGTGTGTAAGAGCAGAAATTTAATTATGTGATATCTATATATTGTTTCCTTCTCTGTTTTATGTACCATAGAATTATGGCAGCCAAGCATACAAAGTCATGTAAAGCCCCTTTCAGTGACTCTGAAAATGATGTCATAGTGCAGGTAATCAGGTGCCATGGCGCCTTTCTGCTTGAGAGAGGACGTGGAGTATATACCTGGCAGAATGCAGATTTGGAACAGTTTTTAGCAAAGGCAGGAGAGTTTGGCTATTAGTGAAATACTTGAGATGCAAATGCCATGGGGGGCACACCAGGACATATGATGAGGTGCACCATAGGGCCACTGATATGATTTCATCAGCCTGGAGGAGAGCAGATGCATTTGCCCAATCAACAGCTTGCTACAGGGTGGGTGGAACTGCTACAGAGCCACCACTGACACCAAATGAAGAGATCCTGTCTACTGTCAGAGATCCAGAGCGCTCAGTGGAAACTGCACACCAACATGGGATTGATGTAGGTGCTGTTTTTTCTGGGAGGACAAGTATGTGCCAGGATATGAGGTTCCAGGTAAGCTTACATATGTCAAGTCGTATGGTTTGGTTGTGCAGTAAAATATAGAAGAATATAGCTAATACTTCATGGTGGGTTTTTTTTTTTGGATAAACCTTTTGATAAATTAAGAGACTTAACACCATATTTTTCTTCATTATGCATGAACTTTGGGTGGACATGTCAGCCATGTTTAAGTTAAAATTATTGTTAATGGACATATAGGCAAAAATTGTGTATTCACTGTTCCACTGTGTTATTGCATTTGTGATGATTTCATCCTTACCTTGTATCATTTCTTCCAGGACCATTCTCCTTACAAATTGTGGAGTCATCTGCACAAGGTAAGGCAAACATTTTTCTTGGATTATTGATGAAAATTTGTTAGATGTATGCATTTATCTGTATGTGTGAGGTATGAGTAATGAGTGTGTATTTCTCTACCATCTGCAATAGTGTTACCTGTGTTAGTTTGTTATCATAAAAATTATTTTAAATATTTAGTGTAGTTATTAATTTGTTTCATGTGTTTTTGTTTATTATTACAGGTGATCCTGACAGTGGAAGTATGGGACTCTTACTACCTGATGTCATCTGATGATGATGGTGGCCAAACACAGGCGGAGTTGAGGGCTGCAGAGGTTGAATCTGAAACTGAGGATGACAGTCAGCCATCCCCGGCATTTCCCTCGGACACAGTCAATAGGCCTACACAGACCTATTCCACTGAGCCTTCAGATATTGGACAGGTGGAGGGTAACACACTTGATTAGGATAGTTTGGTTACTGTGGCTCCAGTGCTTGTTGACTCTGGCCATAGCCAAAGAGTGGGTGAGATGCCACACATAAGGGTTGTTAGGGGGTGCTTGGAAGAGGCCTGCTGTCCACCCTCCACCCAATCCTGATGTGTCTTTACATGCCATTTGATGTATGTTTAGGGCTATCATGGATGCTCAGGCATGTTCCACTAAGGCCTCTGAGGACATGCTTTGGGTTATAGATGTAGCACAAGCTGACATGTGTGACTGTCTCCTCCCTATGGCTGATTTGATGGATTGGATGAATGATACAATGGAATGGGCAGTGTCTGTGATGGAATATCAGCTGGGAGGGGGAAAGCATCTACGTGGACATAGAAGAGCGGCAGCTCCTGATGTTAGACAAAGTGGCCATGCCCGATCACATTCCTGTAGTGGCATTATTTCCACTGCTCCATTATCAGTGATTGATGTGTCCACACCCAGACATGATGGGCCATGGGGTTGTGGACCTGGGCATTCTTGTGAGAAGAGCTCATCCAGCAGATGTCATTCACGTTCAGGTAGCAGCAGCATATCTGACAATGGGCATGGATGTGCAGTGCAACTTCTGGCAGAGCCAGTTCTTGCAGTCAGGGGCAATGCCAATGGCCTGTTATTTCTACCTTGTATAGCTCACCTGTCCAACCTGTGCCTCATGTTTACTGACAACCAGTTAATTCTCAAACAAACTGATACGGTATGTGAGTGATGTATTTATACAATGTCACTGGATGCAAAGCTCTCACATAAAAGTACTGGTAATGTCAATAAAGTTGTCAGTAGTACACACGTTGCACCCATCACACACAATTCAAAGCAGATATATCGACCCACACATGTTGAGGCACTTACATGTAACCTTTCTAAACCACAAAGACCTCCTAGACAAAGTACACATAACAAATACCTGCATCAGCCTCAAATATGGTCTTTCAAAACAACACTCACACCAACACATAGAGGTATATCTCATGGAGCCTCTACCTCTAAGCCCATAAGGAAAGCCACCACACAATCCAACATTCTAGTCATTGGAGAATCCATTGTGAGACACACTGATGTCCCTCTCACCAGGCTGAGTAAGGAGAAAGTTACAGTCAGTTGCTTATCAGGGGCAAAGATCCACCACATTATGCATGCACTCAGGTCATTGGATCACAATTACCAATATGACTCAGTAATAGTCCATGTGGGAGTAAATGACCTGAGACGTACCTCCCTAGACTATATGGAGAGAGACATCATGGCGCTCTCGGAATATGTGTCTCAGGCTGGTATGGGCCTAGCATTCAGCAGCATTTCACCTTCTCCAAGGATGATGCCACAATACGAACAAAAGATGATTGACTTTAATAATTGGCTTAGTTTCTGGTGTCATTTTAAGCGGGTGCAATATTTGTTAGCATGGAAAGAGAGGGTCAACAGACCATGCTGCTTTGTCAAGGATGGTCTGTACCTCTCCCCTCTAGGCTTTCGAATGTTAGCTAAAACATTGTCTTCCTCCATAGTGCCTTTTTTAGGCAATACCAAACTAAAAGTACCTCCGATATAGCAAATCAAAACCAAGAAAATATAAAGGTACTTCTGCTCAATGCTAGGAGTCTAAACAAAAAACACCACTCTCTAGAATCTCTCTTTATGCTAGAGAATGCTGACATCTGTACGGTGACTGAAACTTGGTTTAAAGTCATGGAGAGCACACAAGCAGTGCAAGGTTATCATGCCTTCCACACATTTAGGCCAACTACTTCACAGGCAGGGACTAAAGGTGGAGGTGTCTCTATTTACATCAAAAGTAAATATACTTCAAGGCTGGTCAAAAAGGACAATGCATTGAGCTGCTCCATGTTCAAATCATCATAGGTAAAATCCAATACCACTTTCTTGCAAGCTATAGGTCCCCCTCTATGACCCAGGAAACCCACACCATGCATTTAAACACTAACCATCCAAACCAATACCATATTCGTAGGTGACTTTAATTACCCCACTATTAACTGGGAATCCTATACAACAAACATACATGCACAGAAACTCCTGGATTTTGTAAACACAAACTCCCTGGACCAGATAGTCAATACACCACCAACCAGGGGTGCAACCATACTGGATCTGGTCCTCACTAATATGGGAGACTGCTGCACACCCCCTACTGTAATGCCTTCCCTGGTAAGGTAAGATCACAAAATAGTCTCCTTTGAAGTAAAAATAAAACCTGGACCTCCTGCTAAACCTGGAATACTCAGGAACTATTCTAAGGCTAACATCCTGCTATTAGGTGAGAACCTGGCAAAATTGCAATCCCCCATAAACCCTGAGAACACTTCTGCTTATGCAGAACTCTCCACAGAAACCCTGTACAAGCATGTTAATAGTGGCGTAGAGGCAGCTGTACCCACCAGGAAGAAGTACAGAACTAACTCTAAAAACAAGTCACCCTGGTGGAAACACAAAATCAATCTGCTGTATAACAGGAGGAAGAAAATCATGGCAAAAATTAGGACATGCTGCACCCAGCAGGATATAAGCACTCATCAAACTAAACAAAAAACTCAGAGAACATATATAAAGTCCACCAACGCCAAATTTGAGGTAAGTTTGCCCTCCTAGGCCAAGGACAACCACAAAACATTCTTTAGCTATATCCGCAACCTCAAAGGCAATACACAATTATGTGCAGAGCTCATTGTAAATGGAGCCACCTCTACTGAGTAAGAAGATATAGCAAACCTCCTAGCTGATAAATTCAGTTCAGCTTTACCCCTTTCTCCCCCTCAACCTTCCCTCAGGAAATATCATCAAATATAACTCCCCCTGTTATTTTTAGGGAACAGGTCCTTAATGCTGTATCTAAGACCAAGAACACTGCATCAATGAGCCCAGACAATATCCCAGGATGCCTTCTAAATAGCATGAAACATGACCTATCAGGGCCTCTGGAATTACTATTTAACTGTAGCCTTCAAACAGGCTTCGTGCCTCATGAATGGAGAAAGGCAACAGTCATCAGTCTGCACAAAAGTGGGCCATCTACAGACCCTGGAAACTACAGACCCATAAGTCTCACTAGTCTTTTATGTCAAGCCATGGAAAGAATTATCATGGAGATGATCAACAGAGATATAGTAAGCCTCCAAACACTGGATCCAACCCAGTTTGTTTTTTGTCAAGGGCAGATCATACCTACTGAACCTGGTAGACTTTGAGAAGGTCACCAAAGCAATGGATGAGGAGAAAATCATTCACACTGCCTAGCTTGACCTGGCCAAGGCATTTGAGACAATACCCCATTTAGGCATTGTTGACAAATTCAAGTGGTTAGGTAAAAACACATATGTCACCTGGTGGATAGCCAACTGGCTCACAGACAGGACCCAGGAAGTTAGAACTGGGAAGTCCACCTCTACAAAGAGGCAGTCACAAGTGGAGTCCCTTAGGGATCAGTCCTTGGACCACTCTTTTTTGGCATTTACTTCTCAGAAGTCAAGGCCAATGTCAGTGGTCTCTGGCTAAGTAAATTGAATCTCACACTGACTCACATGTTCTCCAGCATGGGCTGACACAGACAAACAACTGGTGTCAAAGCCATGGACTAAAACTAAATGACAAGAAATGCATAATAGCATTCTTTGGGAAGTCATCCATCCCTGGTAACTATCATATTGACAATACACCCTTTAGAGTTGACCCAGTAGTCAGGGAGTTAAGGACACATATAGATAATAATCTAGTCTTTGCTCATCATGTGTCTACAGTAGTAAGTAAATCATTCTATGTTGCACAACTTATAAACAAAGGTATGGCATCCAAGTCCAAGAAAGTCATTGTTCCACTGTATTCGGCATTCATCAGACCTATCATTGAGTACAGTGCCTCATTTGGTATGTACCTAAACAGGCATATCCAACTCCACAGAGGTTTAACTAAAAGAATACAGGGTGTAAGTAAAATGTCCTATGCAGACTGCCTCAAGGCCCTATCCCCGTATTCTGTCTCCTACAGGCTTTTGAGGGGAGATCTATGCCTGGCATACAGGGCATTGTCAGACCCCACTCTAATGGACCTCATGCATCTCCACAAAATAGTACCAGAATTACCTGTTCTAAAAACTTAAACCATGCCTGTAATATAAATAGGACCTGTTGGAGAGACAGGTATGTATCCCAGAGACTACCCCATCTATGGAACAGGCTCCTCATCCATGTGAAGCGGAATTCCTCCCTAACTCAAATCAAGTTCAACTTGGACAATTGGATGGGAAACCAGAAATTCATCCCTGGTTTGACACCTATGTCTCTAATGGACACAGGTAACCTGTAAATGGTTCATCTCCCAGGACCATGCTTACACTTATCAAGGGTATCACAACTTGTTAGAGATTTGGGATGCATGGTTGGGTTTAAATAGCCCTTGTGGTTGTTAGCCTAGTAACCACCTATGAACCTGTAAAGCAGGACATAGAATTAGCACATACCTTGCCTGTGTTCTTGCAAACAAACACACATTTCAACTTGACTGCCCAGACAGGCAGACACACATAACAGTTATATAGGTCATTTGTGAGACTTACAACTCATTTTGTCTGCATGGCCATTTGATATTTTATCCAAATGTCTGCTTACCTGCCTTTCTTACTCACACACACTCACTATCTTTTGTATCAGCTTTTGCCTCTGACCCCCCCCCCCCCCACACACACACACACACAGACAACACCCTGTGCAAATGATGATAACTGTGCCATATCTTTGATTTTCTGTCTTTTGGATTCAGGGATATATAAGTCTTTTGTTTGATGCCCAGGGTGCATAGTTGACTGAGTGCTTAGTATCTATGTGTTTGTGATGCTCCTTTGAAAATTGTACTGCTTTCTTACATGCTTTTGTAATGTGTGTATCTTTGATGCATGAAGCATATTAGTTGATAAAGAACACATCTATCAATATGTCATCACTGACACATATTGATGTTATTGGTGTAAAAATCACCCACCTTCTGCTTAGTTACATTATCAAGTAATATTATGCAAGGATCTGCCATTCATTTATGTTCTTGACCATTTATTTTCCTATTCCATGTTCAACACTTACCTTGATAGTCTGGCAATTACAAGTGTTTTAATTTGGGGCTAACTCTGTGTGATGCTAGCAGTACACAGCCATTACATGGGTAAGTAAAAGTTGTGAGGGCTGTCTGGCATCAGTCTTTCTGTATGTATGTGCATAGGATGAAAGTTGTACCCTCTAGGTGGTGAGCATGTGTGCTATCAGTTGCCTTTTAGCCAGGATGAGGGCATATTGTACATACCTACATCTACCTACACCCACAACAGCTGGTGGTTCCCCCTCTGATTCCTCACCTGTGTGTGGCTGTGGTGACCTTTCCAGTAGTGGTAGGATGTGTGGCTCTTCCCCTTGGTATTTATGCTGAAGCTGTTTTCTCAGGATAATATTGTGGAGGATGGCACAGACAATGAAATTTCAGCACAAGTATGAGGATTGTACTGCAGTGTTCCACCAATGTACACCCCTCCCTGTTCCCCGGGTGGTGGTTTGATTTTGACGTGTGTATAGTCTATGACACCCCACACTTCAGGAAAATGTGCTGCTGGGTAGAAATCTTGCATAGTTGCAGCTCTGTTCTCAGGTGTACTAGGAAAATGTATGTAGTCTCTGGCAAGTTGTAGTATAGCATTCAAGAATTGGAGGATCCTGGATGCTGATGCCTGTGACACCCAAAGCATATCCCCTGTTAGTCTCTGGAAGGTTCCTGTAGCTAATATTCTAATTGTTACACATACCTTAATCTTCAAAGGTATTGGTTCCCCTTGGTTTATCCTTGCTCTCAGGTGAGGAGGACAGAGGTTGCAGAGTTCCTGTAGTGCATGTGTGTCCAACCAGCGGCCGGCCCTCAGAGCTCTTCCATGCGGCCCGTGACCCGTTAAGTACCCCTTAAAGTAGAAATTAAACTTTTTTTTCGTTCGCGTCCTTTAACGTTTATGCGCGTGCGCCACATTACTTGTTTCACTTTTTTTTTATGCCAGCGCCGTTTTTTTGCGTTGCGTGATATATTCATGATCAACAGGTGAAGGAAGAGCATTGTGATCGCGGTGAAGAAAGAACTGAGAGCGAGGGGGATTGTAATATTTATTTTATTTATATACACTGACTACACTACACATCTCCTGCAGTAACAGGTAAGTCGTTAGATTAGTCTTAGTGTTAACTAGTAACTGTAAGGCACAACACTGCTCTAATCTACAAGGATGCCTAGACCTGTTTCAAGGAAGGATCAAATGTTTCTGAAAATGTTATGTACCTACAAACTTGTGTTAATTTTATATGGAGTCAGGATAATGTGGAAGGATACCAATCAAGAAATGTGTATTTTACTAAATAACAGAAGCACAAGAACAATAAATAATCAAGATTTGCTTTGGTATGTGTGTGTGTGTGTGTGTGTGTGTGTGTGTGTGTGTGTGTGTGTGTGTGTGTGTGTGTATGGGGGAAGTTCAGAGTCCTCTTACGAGCTTTAAAATAAACCAAGCACCTACCACCCTGCTTATAAATGTCTACTTTGCAACAATGAAGCATGAATGGTAAAGCTCAATAAAAGTACATACATTTTGAATGCTATTCTACTGTGTGCTTTTTTTCTTTTAAAGTCCTTCAGAATACTGCTGTGTTCCTGAGTGAACCACTCAAGTACATTGCTGTTTCCTGTAGATAGGGTTGGATACTCACATTTACTGTGATTTACAGTTATCACAATTACTTCTGAGAAAAAAATATTTACAACACATGCCAAATACGGAGAAACTGCCAACAATGTTTGTGCAACATTAAAAGTAAATATAATGGCATGCAGTGCTAGAAAGATAGAAAAAAAGCAAGTACTGGCTGCAGGTACTGTGTTTGGCACAATTATTTAATCTGCAATACAACCTCAGCGTCTTCAGCTTGTGTTTTAATGACTGCAATATGTAAGAATTACTGGTATGAATTGTGTGTGTGTGTGTGTGTGTGTGTGTGTGTGTGTGTGTGTGTGTGTGTGTGTGTGTATTGCAGTGCTAAATGTTACAAAGCTGTTGCATATAGCAGAGTATCACCAGCATCATTTGATTTTTCCAGACGTTCCTTTATTAATGTTGCAAATGTATTTATTTATTATAATTATAGCAATAAGCAGACTTCTACGGTGGTGATGTTACAAACTCTGTTCATACACACTGTGTTGTCAGTGAAATCATATGACTATTAGTCTGCTATGTGACTGGATGAGTGAATGGTCACTATTCTAACTACACACCCTTTATGTCTCTGAGCAGGTTTCGAAGAAACTAATGAGATATGTTGTTGTATGTGAACTCATATTATTATAACATTAGTGAAATATAAAGCTGCTATGTGACTGACAATAGAAAGTGTATGGGACTGCCTAGTTAAGTAACTTAGAGTTTGTGTGTGCAGACAGCTAGCCTATCACAGAATCCTTTAGTTTAGTTTGTATTAGTCCGCGTGTACCTGGAGTCTTTTGCTCTTCAGTCTACGTGAGAGACCTTTTTTTTTTGTCCTCACTTGCAATGATATATTTTACATGCGGCCCCAAGACCATTTCTGTTGACTCAATGCGGCCCTTGCAACTGAAAAGGTTGGACACCCCTGCTGTAGTGTATCTCTATCCACCCTGTAGCGTTCTACAGTTTCCACCTCATGCAGCCCAGGAAAAGTTAAATGGGGTCTAAACACCATTTTCCTTCTTGGCTGAGGCCTATTAGCAGCTGCAGCAGCATAAACTTGGGCCTGTTGCACATGCACGTGTAAGAGCAACAGCAGCCCCTGGTGTGGTTTCTGTGGAGAGCAGTTTCCGTGACTGTATTCCAATAAGTTTTGAAATTCAAAGCTAAAACCTGCACTGAGTGTACATCATTACTTTATATCTTGCTGTATAACTCCTCTATCTTAGATTAACAAATTAACATACAATGCAGCTGGTTATGCTGTAATTAGCATGCCACGATGTTTACCATGTTTGCATGGTTGTACATGCTATGTACTGCTTACTGAAAACAAACCAGCACGCTACCATATAGGCTTTATTGAATCCAGCCCAATAAATTCTGCAGAGGTGCTGTACCTAAGTTTGTACATACCCAATGGCCTGAAGTGGTAAAGTGTTATTTCAGTATTTAACATGAGTTCATATCACATTGTTTTTTATAGTATGCAGTGTTCCTCAATTTTAACTATTACTTATTTCAAATGACTTAATGTTCTCTACTAAGGTACTACACATCAGATTATTTCATTTTGTCAAACAAAATAATCTGTGTCCTCAGTGGCAAAAAATATAATTTCTGCAGCAGTGCTAGTTTACATGGGACGATACTCATTTAATCTCTGTTATCTTTGAATAATTGTGGATTACTGCCTTTAAGTTGTAAGCAATTATCTGTTGTAACAATGGTAATGTATGGGTCATTCATAGTGTTAATCACTGCAATCCTATGTTATGACACACATCTTTCTTTCTTTCCACACTTCTATGAAGTTTTAATTAATACCATTATAGGAATGAAATGCATGCAGTTGAAAAGTGTCTTAAGATTGGGTTACAGCATTTACTCACTTTTTACTTTATGTAATAACTGTTTCATTTGAGTAAAACATTGATAGAAGGTCAAATTGTAACAGAAATGTGACACTTGTATCACAGTAGGTCAAGGTCAAATGTATCATGCACACTTCCTAAAGATAGGCCAGATGATCATGCAAGTGAATTTGATGAGGGGAAGTCTAGAGAGCTGGATGGTGAGATGGTAAAATGTCATGATCTGCTTAATGCAGGTGATCCTACAGACACTGATCTAACACATACTATGAGACTGTGATCTTGAATGAGAGGTTCTTCTAGGTATAGATGAACACTGAGGTGGCCTGCATGAAATCTGTTGTGTTTCTTCCCACTATTAATTCCAGTACCTTCTTGAGAAGCACTTGCAGTACTCTATGATGTATTCCCACATGCCCAGGCAGTACCCCATCATCTCCCTCCCTTTCCAAGAGCAGCTACTGCCTGTGTCTGTTAAGGGTTTGGAGATACTGGTATACAGATGCAGGGGTTTTCTCCCTGTACAGCCTGTAGTGTAATGTCAGCACATGCCTGAATTTGTGATGCAGTGTCACTTCCTGCAGAGCTACTAACATAGTGTGGGGTCTAACATCCTGCCATTAAATTTGGGTAATGTGTGCCATTTCCTCAGGCTGCTTCATAATTATGTTATCATCATCATCACCAACAGCCATTCTGCTGCTGATATCCTACAAATTCATTGGTACAGTGGAACTGTTTGATGTTCTTTGTGTTTCACGGTTGCAATCATCACATTTGGGTTATCTCTGCTAGGGTAGCTCTTGGCCAGCCCGAATACCAGAGACTTAGTATTTCTGCACCTGTTGCTGTCACTTGAAGACTGATGTCAGGTCATCAGTGGTATAAAGTAAGGCAGCCGATGCCATTACGTCAGTCTTTCTTGCCATGCAGAAGCAGTTCACACGAGTGCCGGTCGGCTGCTACCTGAGTTTTCGTTTCTGAATTGAAGTTGAAGTTTCCGAAAGTTAAGTACCCCGTTGGGAATCCTTTTTTCTTGCACTAACCAATGTCAGAGAAAAAGTTAATAATTGTCTCACCTGTGGAAAGTAAGTACCACACCGGGACTTACACTCTACCTGCGTCACTTGTCTAGGCCCAGACCATGACTTCCCTTGTTGTTGCTTCTGTGCTTTGTTTAACACCAGAACTATCCATCGTCGGGCCATTATTGTAGTCAGATATTTCCATTTACAGTCTTCAAATTCCAATATGACTTTGGTAAGCCATCTGACAGCAGATCTTCAGAAAAAGTGTAAAGATAAAGACAGAGACAGACCACACAGGACCAAACCTTCCAACAACTCTTCCGTTAAGCTAGTCGTCAGTCCTCCGGAGCTCATTAAGGCTCTTTTGCAGACCCTGATTCCCGCTTAATTTAATTCGCAGGCTGCTACCAAGACCCTTTCGGAGTCTGGTATGCCTCAGAACTCTTCTTCATCTAAGGATCCTGTGGTCGTCTCTACCACTGGATGGGTCCAGAGCTGCTGTGCAGGCACCGGCATCCGAGGAAGTCCTTCTCAACTCCAAATCCCAACATTAACCGACGCCTTCTTTCGCGACTACCATTCTTTCGAAAACTACCAAGTTCCTTAGGTCCAAGGGCTGAACCACACCCAAGAAACCGACTACCCACTCTCAGGCACCTGCTCCCTTGTGTCAGTCTCAAATGCTTAAAATGGCAGAAGACCTTATCATGCTAATTAGGGGAAGCCAAGCCACCCCCTCAAAAAGGAAAAGAGATCCGTCTCCAGTAGCTTTGTCTGAACAAGAGTCAGACGAATCCGATGCATCTGACTATGAAGACATGCAGCACCTCTCCACATATGAGGATTCTGATGCAGAGGAATCCATTCCTTCAGCCTCACCCCCAGAGGGCTTTTCCTTTGGGGAAACCCTACATACCTTAAGTGAGCATTTCCAATGGAAGAGTCAAGACTACCCTCAGTGTAAAAAGAGACTCAGGGAATTTCTGGATCTTCCACAACACAGACCCTTAGCCATCCCCCCTGTCCTGGATGTGGTGATTGATGTTTTCCTTGAATCCAGCTTGACTCCAGATGCCCTCCCTCCTGCCCCCAGAAAACCAGAGAGGTACTACAGAGTCCCTGACTCACACAAATATTTGTTTAGAAATACAGCTGACCCTGAGGTCATTTCTCAAGGGCCAAAAGGGATTAAAGCAACCTCTGCTAAGAATCCCCCCCCCAGACAGGGATTCCTGAGCACTGGACAGATGGGGTAAAAAAGTATACACCTCAGCTACTCTTGCTATCAGGGCACTGAATCATCAGTTCCATATGCTTAAATATCAGCAACATACTTTGGAACTCCTTAAACAAAAAATGTCCTCCTTCCCTGCATTGGCAGAATCAAAAGATTTAATGCATTCTGCAAGTCAAGTAACTAAACACACTTTTCACTATGGTTTTGATGCCCTAGAAGCTTCTTGCAGAGCAGCAGTCACTGGATCTGTCATTAGAAGACATGGATGGCTTAAGGAACAACTCCTGCCAGACCATGTCAAATCTAAATTGTTAGATACATCCTTGCATAAACATAACTTATTTGGCACTAAAGCAGAAAAGGTCTTAAAAAAGATGGAAGAAAAAGCAAAATCTATGCAGAGAGTTAAAGATTTCTTACAGGTACAGTCCCCTAAGTTCAGCAAGCTATTTCCCTCCAAGCACTGGTCCTTTTCTGCTCCGAGTAAACAGGCCCAGCCTAGGCCTCGTGGAAACAGAACCCCCCCAGACAGCAGCCCCAGGGGTTGCAGAGATCTAAGCAGTGGACTACCTCCACTTCAAAACAGGGAGTTCTATGCCATCCCCTTATGGTAGGAACTCACAATGACTCGCCTCCTCCTGACCTCGCCTCTGCCCACCTTCACATACCCCTAGGAGGGAAACACTCCTTTCACTCAAGCCCCTGAGCCACCATTACCAAGGACCAATGGGTTATGAACATTGTATCTCAGGGGTACAAATTCTCCTTCCACACCCTTTCAACCCCAAAAGGGTTCCCAGATCTACCTCCAAATCAGTGGGAAGAGGCTCAAAAGCAAATCCATTCCCTGCTCTCCTTGAATGCAGTAGAGCATGTTTCTGCAGAGCAGATAGGCAAAGGCTTCTACTCCAGACTTTTTCTGGTGCGTAGAAAAGAGGGCACCTGGTGCCCCATCCTCAATCTACCCATTCTAAATACCTTCCTGGTGATTCCAAAATTCAACATGCTCACCCTCCAGCAGCTGCTACCCATGCTCTCCAAGGATGCTTGGCGAGCCACCCTGGACCTAAAAGAGGCTTACCTCCACATTCCTATCAGTCCTGCAGAAAATATCTCCACTTCAGAGCAGGATCTCAACACATTCAGTTCTCTGCTCTTCCCTTTGGCTTATTTACTACTCCCAGAGTTTTCCCAAAATGCCTGGCTCTGGCTATTGCCTTTTGCAGACAAAGAAATATTCAAATTTACCCCTACTTAAATGACTGCCTTGTTCAAGCAGACAGCCAGGATAGCTGCTGAAAGACTTGGCCTTTGTAAAGAACATACTAACCCCCACAGGGTACACAATCAACGAAAAGAAATCCAAACGGGTACCCACCCAAAGGATAATCTTCCTGGGAGCAAGTCTGGACACAGCATCCCAGGTGGCATACCTTACTCCAGAGAAAGAAATTTTCCTATCAGCTTACTTCTCTCAACTGGCCACCAGGCCCCAGCTTTCTGCACGGAAAATCCTGCAAGCCCTGGGATTCATGGCCTCTTGCATACTCCTCATTCCATATGACAGACTGCATATGAGGAAACTTCAATGGTACCTAAAGAGCCTTTGGTGTCAACATTCTCAAGATCTGGAAACTTTTCTACCTATTATTCCTTGCCTGAGAAAGGAATTTCTTTGGTGGGCAACAGCCTGCTCCCACAACTAGGGACTGCCTTTCTCTCTACACCCCACCACCTAGACCCTCACTACAGTCGCATCAGACTATGCTTGGGGTGCACACCTAGACGGCAGGTGCATACAGGGCCAATGGAGTCCACAGCAAATCCCCCAGCACATCAGAGATGATGGCTGTGCAGAAGGCCTTGATAGCTTTCAAATCCCTTCTCTTTCCAGGGGTTCTCCTGATCAAAACAAACAATACCACTGTGATGTAGTACATCAACAAGCAGGGAGGGACTCACTCCTACCCTCTGTGCAGGCTTTGGTTCACAGCCTCTTCCATGCCACTACACCTGTTAACACAGTAAATACCAGGCTCTCTCAACTCCCTAGCAGACCAGTTAAGCAGAAAGCTTTTGGACCCACATGAGTGCCAGCTAAACAGAAGTACCTTCTTCCTAATATCTCAGACATGGGGAACCCTGAAGGTCGACCTCTTTGGCTCCCACACCAACCACCAGCTCGGCAAATTCTGCACCAGGGAGCATCACTACATGGCTTGGAAAGTGGATGCCCTGTCCTTCCCCTGGGTAAACCTCTCGGTCTATGCCTTTCCTTCCTTACCTCTCATCCCCAGGATACTGCTCAAAATAAGGGAGGAAAAACCAAGGAGCATTCTCATAGCTCCAGACTGGCCCACAAAATACCACTACCCATTGCTGCACAGCCTGTACCACTGCCTCCATGGCATCTTCCTCAGATTCCAAGCCTCCTAACCCAGAGGGAAGGGGAAATTCATGCACCCCCAATTGCAGACACTCCATTTGGCAGCTTGGCTTATTCCCTAATCCTGGACCAATCTGCCATCCTCAGTAAACAGATTCTGGAAGTTATCCAAGAGGCCAGATGCCCTAGCACCAGAAAGTCTTATGCAGATAAATGGAAAAAGTTCTGCATCTGGATCCAGGCGAAGGGGGCCAATATGGCACAGCTCTCCATCCCTCTCATCCTGGATTACTTATCTGACCTACTACACAGTGGTCTGTCTTTCCCCTCTATAAAAATTCATGCCTCTGCTATTTCTGCACATTTTCACACTGAGCAGCCTCTTTTCTCACACCCTCTGATTAAACAGTTCCTCAGAGGGGCTAGCAACTTGAGGCCCCCCAGAAGGGCACCAATACTAGCTTGGGACCTTAACTTTGTCTTGGAAAAGCTCACCCTGCTTCCTTTCGAACCAGCATCTTCTGCAGAGCTAAAATTTCTCTCCTAGAAGACAGCCTTCCTTCTGGCCATCACTTCAGCCAGAAGAGTCTCTGAGCTGCAAGCAGTCATGGCTGTGGAACCCTTCATCATTTTCCATGCAGACAGGGTATCCCTCAGAACTAATCCATCCTTCATGCCCAAGGTAATGTCCAGTGTGGCTCTCAACCAATCCATTCATTTGCACAACTTCTTTTCAAACCCCCAAAACAAAGGGGAAAGGATTCTACACTCTCTAGACATGCACAGACAGCTCGGATACTATCTGGACAGGACTAAACCCTTCAGAAAGTCTGATCAATTGCTGGTTAGTTTTGCTAAAGGAAGGAAAAGCCATCCCCAGCAAACCATTTCCAAATGGATAGCACACTGCATCCATTTCTGCTACAAATAGCATGACAAGCCTCCCCCCAGGGGGTCAGGACACACTCCACCAGAGCAACCTCCACCTCTGCAGCTTTCCTCAGAGGGGTCCCCACCAGGGAAATCCTGAAGGCTGCCACCTGGACATCTGTTCACACTTTACCAAGCATTACCACCTGCCTCTCTTCACCGAATCTAGGGCAGGGTTTGCCTCTGCAGTCCTGCAGGGCATCCTAGCTAGACCCTAGCTTCCTTGACTGTCTCCACCCTTTTTCTCAGCTTTGGGAATCTACCGAAATGTGATGACTGCAACAGTGAAACACGACGAACATAGTACAATTGTGTACAGTTACCATAAATGTAGATGTTCGAGTGTCTTCACTGTTGCAGTCTTGGTTTCCCTCCTCTGCTATCATCGCAAAAAAAAAAAAAAAATCTGAGTAAACAGGGATTAGGTGACATAAGACCCATATTTATACAGACATGCAGACTCTCAATCCAGCCAAGTAAGGTAATGTTGAACTAATGTTTGCATCATCATGAGCACATTCACAATAAGGCAAGCAGTTTGTCAACAGACCTGTATCCTTCCCCTATGACTTTCCTGTATTCACAATGTCATTTTTCATTCAGGAGTGACACCCAGAAATCTCCGAGTAAAGTACCATGTATGTTGTGCTAACAAAGCATCCTTGACAATTCAGTAATCACCAATTAAACCATTGCAATGTTTTAATTCTCCACTGTATGCACAACCACTAAATGACAGCAAACTAACTTCATCTTTTTCAGTGCTCACTATGCATTTCCCGTGCTGTTGTAATGAATTTCCATTTATAAATGACAGTTTTTCAGTATCCACATAAATCATGAAAATCTGACCATCATATCAGTAAAGCAAACATTTCTTCAGGTAAACTCAGCAATCTAACATCATTTTGAAGTACTTGATATTAATTTGTAATCTTTGTTGTATTTTTTTTTCTTTGCTTATTAAGTCTGCAGTTTCCTAATCCGTTTGCTGCCTTACTCTACTAATCACACGCTAATCTGGTTGTCTGAATCTTATTTTCATATGTTCGGGGTCATTCAGTAGCATAGCTAGGACAGTACAAAGGGAATGACTGCCCCAGGTGCAAAGTGTTGGGGTTTGTCCATCCAAACCCAATTCCTTTTTAATGCATACCAACTTTCAAAAGCCGATACTGCATTTACAAACCAGAATGCTCTATCACTCTGTTTGGTCTAAACTCTAAAAAGCAGTCTGTTATAGTTTCAAAGAAAAAAGAATCTCTTTTTTTTGCTAGGTAAAACCTGAGCATAGTAGCACTCCTTGCAGCATACAAACTGGAGCAACTACTTGCTACATTTGCAGAGTGAGTCCCAAAATATGCAGACTTCATGGCCAGAAGATCAGACTTACATATACTAAGTCCAAGATGCCATTTCTCTGAATATTCCCTTTTCTCTAAAGTATGGCAATCTTGAAGTTGGTATATATAAGTTCAGGGTATGTGGGGGGTCTGCCCCCAAAAGGGTGGGTGCAGGGGTTCTTCCTCCACTGCAAAAAGAAGTTTAAAAGAGAAGAACGATTTTTCGGCATTCACTCTTCTCCTACATTTTTCGTCTGTTTTTTTCTGCTTGTCAGCACTCTGCATGCACATTCTTTTGATATAAGAATATTTTTATATAATTGTGTCTTTAAAAAACTAAATATGGTATTTAAACCATTTAAATAACTAAAAGTAATAATAAAGCAGAAGTATTGTTTTATTTAACACTTTATCTAAGGGGATAGGTCCCTTCACAATAGCCCCTGCACATACAAGCTCTCTTTTATAACAAGCAAGTAATGTTTACCGAATCGTTCATCCCAGAAGGTATGTTAGCTTCCAATTAAACTTGCCACCGGAGTTCCCTAGAGTCTAAATGATTTTCCCAGTTGCCCATAAAGGTCCTGTTTCAATTTTGTTTTCTAGAACAATAAACTGAAATTTTATAAAGTTTAAACAATCTTAGCTGTGCTTAGTTTGGGCATTTTTAGGACTCTGACCATTCTCTAGCATATACAATTTTATCAAGGTTGCAAAATAATTCTATGGATTTCATAATCTTCAGATTGGGATTTATTTATTTATTTTTGTACCAGCATTAAGTTTTGTTATGAATTAGTTTCAATATTTATATCGTAATTGTTTTGCAAATATTGGTTAACATTTAAGCTCAAGGTTTGTGTCACTGTATCTTTTAATCTTTGCAAATCTATTGTTTCCTTTTGCTTGCTTTAGCAGAAAGAAATTATTTGAAATGTCTTTACACAAATTAATTCACGTTTCTTTTATACAAGTAAAAACTTGTTTGCTTTGAAGCTCTTATTGACCCTTTATGTTTGTTATAAGCAGCAAAAACAGGTGAAATGTATTTAAATGAATTTACATTCATACAATATGTAAAAAATGCTCAATTTTAATGTTACAACATTAACAATTTACCATCGAAATAGTTATACCCTTTTTGTCTAAGAATCTACACTTCAATTAAATTACTTTCACATAAAGTTGCATTTATTAATATGTGAACATTTGTTTTACTTTTAACTGTTGATAAAGTTTGTCTTTGCTTTGACAGTCTGAATATTTCATTTTTGTTGGTTCAGCTCTCTACAAATCATTGAAAACACTTTCCAATAATGCATGAAAATTGCTTTTGGTTTGAATGTATGCGATTTGTTATCTCCCAAGACTTCACCTTGTTTATTCATTTAATCATTTATCCACTGAATAACCCCTTTTCTAATGAAATGGTCACTGTATTTTATCATTGCTGTAAGTGCTAACTGATTAATGTAGTTCTTTATTTTTCTAACTATACTTACATACTGATTTAGTGTATTTCACTCATAGCCTGGGATTCCAAAAGATTTACCACAAGGGGGATGCCTTAATGTAGCAGTTTTCTCCCTCACAGTAAGTCTTTCCAATCCATCGGCCACCCCTACCTCTGAATTGTCCCACTAGCAGTCACCTTAGCAAGGATGGTCCCTTCTCTGGCAGAGCTGCATGATAATGTGAGAAGAGCTATGGGAGTAGTTATGTTAGTTAGCCATGTGCTTTTCCCAAGAAAGGCCAACGGATCCTGATTTATGTTGCTGAGTGATTTAGAGACTCTCTTGAATTTTTAAAATTTCACTATTGGAGGAAAAAGTGAAAGCACTATAAAAAAACAGTGGTCACCCATTCAGTCGTGTAGCAGCATTCTCAGTGCTGGTAAGTTCAGCAAAGAAATGGAGGTGGGGTGTTAGTGTCTGCATGTGCCTGGAGGTATGTGTGTGCAAACCTGTAAGGACATGAATAAAGCTACAAGAATGTTTGATTTTGTGTGTGTGTGTGTGTGTGTGTGTGTGTGTGTGTGTGTGTGTGTGTGTGTGTGTGTGTGTGTGTGTGTGTGCGCGCGCACGTGCGTGGATGATCACAGTATGGCGTTCAGGTAGGGAATCAAGGGTCTGAATATGTGTGTCTATAGCAGCATGACTGGATGAATGGGTGAGTGTTTCTGTGAGTGTGACTGACCGTGGAGAGAACCTGTTTGTTGATAAATAGATGATTAAGGTGTGTCTGTGTGGATGTGCACTTGTCTGTTTGTGTGTACATGTTTGCTTATTTGTATGTCTGTGTGTGGGTGCTCGGGTGTGTGTGTGTGTGTCTGTGTGTGGTGTGTATTTGTTTGCATTTGCATATACACTGGTGTCTAAGTAAGTTTGTGTGTTTGTGTGTATGTGTGCGCGCGTGTGTGTGTGCGCGTGCGCGTGTGTGTGTGTGTGTGTGTGTGCGTGTGTGTGTGTGTGTGTGTGTGTGTGTGTGTGTGTGTGTGTGTGTGCGCGTGTGTGTGTGTGTGTGTGTGTGTGTGTTTTGCAGGGTGCCTTTGTCATCCCTAGCCATGGGCTGACAGGGAAAGCACTACCATCATTTGATTTGAAGAGCTAGTATTAGCTAGTGTGATTCAGAGACATACTAATAAACCAGTAATATGGTGTTTATCTTTGAAGCCATAGCTGCCTCTGAATAGCATTTTCTGAATCATAGGGTTAATGTTTGACCATAAAATAATGCCTTTGGTAGGTAAACCCTCTTTTCTAGCACTTATGAATTCATTATGTATAGTAGCTGCAATATGGATAAAAAACTTATTTGATTAAGTTTGCAGTTACTGCCTTGTACAAATGAATGCACACTATAATCCAAAAATTGTATTGGGTGATCACTGAAGTCTATTGTTTGAGTATCACATTTAGACTGTATATGTTATTCATAATGTAGAGATTTCATAAGGTATTTGTGTTTAGGCACTATCACTTTAAATTCTTTTTAACAATATTTGACCATGCATTGAGATATTCTGCCATATTGGTCTGCTAGGTGTTTCCTTCTCACTGGTTGTCCCATATGGTATTTCCCACTTTTCAGATATAATTCACAAGTATTTCACATTCTAATACTTCTTCCTTTTAGCTCAGATTTGAGGCTAACTACCTTATTCAACCTTTATGGGACGAATACCCCCAGTCTAAATTGCCACTGCATGTAATTTCATTCTGGTGACAGTTGCAAGTCACCTCCTTTGACATCAAGTTTTACTTTTTACAACTTGCAAAAAATAAAACATTGTGAACCAAATACATTTCTCCATATAAACATATTGTAGTAAGTTTTTGCCCTTACAGCACAGAAATGATTCCTAATATGGTGGGTTAATTTCCTAGCAGTTTTCCATGTACAGAGAAGAGCAACATAATAATTAAGATTTATTAAGACAAAGAGTGCATTGGTTATTATGATAACTTGTACTTTGTTAATTTTCTACAGTATACACTTCAATATACCACAGAAAATTAACAAAGTTCAGCTGTGTAAGGAAACTTACTGTAACAGTAGATGTTCAAATGATCACTGTTGCAGTAGCCTTAGCCATATAGCCTGCCAAGGATATAATAGCTGGCCAGCTACCAACCCTCCAGGGCACTTTCCACACACCCAACCCATCAGTCAGCTCAAGGTGAGTTGAGTAAAAAGACAGGTTTCGGCCCCACACCCTTTAGTGCTTTCATGCCAACAGAGAGAGGGAGGCTGAGTATAAGGCAAGGAACAACAAAAAATAAGTATGCACACCCTGGCATAAACACACCAAGAAATCACATCCACTGTTAAAGTAAATTTACTTACACAACTGTACTAAGTTTAACATATTGATTACTGCTGCAGTAGCCTTAGTTATATGGGAAGATTACCATAGCTTACTACATTTGGGAGAAGGAAGAAGGGTTTGCCCCTGGAGAATGGTCCTGTAAAAGCCTGATCTAGATCTAGAGAAGGAATAAAGCTTGTAATGCCTTGTAAATGTATATATGGAGGACCAAGTTACCACATCCAGAATTCTTCTAGAACCCAAACCCTTTCCAAAAAGACATAGATGAATCCAAGGCTCTGTTAGAGTAGCCTTGACCTTGAAACAACCATTTCAAAATAGACTGTTTTGACACAGGTTGTCCCTTCTTTTGTACCTTCACAAGAAATAAGCAACTGCTTTGAAGATCTGAAATATTTAGTTCTGTCAAGATAGTACCAGAGTTATATGTGGACATTCAATGTGTGGAGTATAATTCCTCCCTTATTTTTTTGTTCAGGAAAGAAAACAGGAAGATTTATAGTTTGGCTTAAAACAAACTTGGATACCATACTAGACATAAAAGAATTAGTTCTAAAAGAAACCCTGTCTCTGTGTAAAATGAGATAGAGTTGACTCACCATAAGAGCTTGAAACTCAGATACTTCAGATCTTCTTGTAAAGATCAGAAAATCAGTAAAAATGTTTTCCAAGTTAAGAATCTCAAGTGAGCCTGATGAGCTGGTTAAAATGAACCAAGTACTAACATCTCTAACAAAATTAAGCTCCCAAGAAGGGACCAGCAGTTTTCTTGGAGGCCTCTATGCAAAACCCCTTTCAAAAACATTTTGCCGTGAGAATACATTGTAAAGAGAGGATCCATGGGCAGACATGTTGAAATGGACAGTAAATGAACCTCGATGGAGGAATAAGAAAGGCGACAGTATAGTGACTAATACAAATATTGCAAAACCAGAGAACAGCTATCCCTAAATGAGTGCTGGTTATGTTGTTGGCACCAACTAGAAAAACATTTCCATTCTTTTCTTTCTTTTTTTTTTTTTTTTTAGTAGCAGGCTGTCTTACCTTCATTAGTACCTGCTATATATCCTCAGTACAGGTGCCTAAGTGTAATAAAGACTCCATCATCCAGGCAGTACACTTTTTCCCATACTTATAAATAACCTTCCCATCCTTGTCAGAAAGAGTAGGATTTTAATTAACTTAATGTTTGGCAGCAGCAGGATTAACCTAAGTTACAGCTTTTGGAACAGGTTTGGGGAGACTGTATAAAATCATAAAAGACTCATCATCATCATCATCATCCCCTTTTTCCCATTTACATGGGGTCGGGGTATCGTATTAATTGTTGCCAACTCTCTCGATTCAGTGCCACTCTCCTGCCTTCTTCAACACTCATGCCTGACTGTTGCAGATCTCCTTTCACACAATCCATCCACCTCTTTGCTGGATGTCCTCGCTTCATCTTACCTTCTTCCTGTCTGTCCCAAATCTCCCTCACCAGATTGTCTTCTGCTTTTCTACACATGTGCCCATACCATCGTAATCTGTTTTCTTTGATCTTTTCTGCAATTGGAGCTACTTTGGCTTCTGCTCTTATGTCCTCATTTCTTCGCCTGTCCCGCAGTGTGCATCCTACCACCTTTCACAGGCACTTCATTTCCATCACCTCTAGCTTCTTCAACTATTCTGCCTTTACTGCCCAGGTTTCTGTACCATACAGTAGTACTGGTCGCACCACTGTCTTGTACACCTTACTTTTCAGCTTCTTTGGCATTCTTCTGTCATATACTACACCTGATACTCTATGCCAGTTGGCTGCAGCCCCTCTGATTCTAGCTTTGACCTCCTCATTCAGACTACCCTTCTCCTCAACCACCCCTCCCAGATACTTGAAGCTGTTTACCTGTTCCACTATCTTCCCATCTGTCTCTATTCTCAACTTCTTCTGATTTCCCCAATCTGCTGCCATTACCACTGTCTTATCTGTGCTTAGTTTCATCCCATGTGCCTTCAGATTTGCATTCCATTCTCCTATCCTTTGCTGAAGTTCTAGATCAGAGTCTGCCTGTCTGCCACATCGTCTGCATACAGCAGCCTTGTTGCTCTGACCCCTCCAACATGTTTGCTGATGTAGTCCATTACCAGTATGTACAGCAGTGGGCTCAGAGCTGAACCCTGGTGTACACCCACTCCCACTGGGAACCTCTCAGTGAGGCCAAACACTGTTCGTACTTGAGTCACTGGATCCTTGTACATAGCCTGTACTAATTCTACCAATGTTTCTGGGACTTCAAACCACCGCAGTACTGCCCAGATCAGCTTTCTTGGGACCTTGTCATATGCTTTCTCCAAGTCTAGGAAAGCCCAGTTTGACTCTCTCCTCTTCTCTAGTTTCTTCTCAAGTATCTGTCTCAATGTAAACGTCGGGTCAATTGTGCTGCATCCTGATCTGAATCCGAACTGTTCATCTCCCATCTTACATTCTACTATTCTGCGTATCCGTTTATCAATCACCCTCTCCAGAACTTTCATGCAATGTGGTAGGAGTTTGATGCCTCTGTACTGTCCACAGTTGTGGATGTCCCCTTTGTTCTTGTACACTGGCACGAGTATGCTTATTCTCCAGTCATCTGGAATACACCTTTCTCTCCACGCTGCAATTAGACTGAGGAAGTTTATAAATTCTGTCTGCTGCTTATCAGGTACACCCCCCCCCCACACACACCCACCCACACACAAACACCTGCACACACCACACACACACACACACACACACACACACACACACACACACACACACACACACACACACACACACACACACGCCGCACACACACACACACATTCCAAAACTGATAGAACTGCAGGAGTGGGTGAAGTTCTGGAAAATCCTTCTGTAACATCTCACTGTATTTTCTGAGGGACTGAGAAACATCAGTATTTTCCCATTAAAACACTGTCACATTCTGAAAAAAATCTCAGAGAAAGAGAAATCCTTACAGGGAGAATCAGAAACTGAGCTCTCCTTTGAGTCTGAATCAGAAAACTGAGGAGAAAACTTTGTATTTGTCCATTCATTTTTCTGTCTACATTCAGAATACAGAATCACTTCAGCAAAAGAGGTATCCCTGTTACTTTTAACAGAAACCACCTTGTAAGAAGGATCAATATCCTGAATTAAACCCTGAGCCAGATCCAGTAGACTAGTCTTGTCTAGGGGAACTTGAGGAGGAGCAGATACATATTTAGTTTTCTGTTTCTTTTGACAGGAGAAATGGGACCAACAATATTATTAATGGCAGCAGCAGCTTCTCCTGGGATGGGCAGAACATTCTAACCAAACTGGGGAGTTTTCCCTGTTCTCTTTCACAGGATCTATAAAAGTGGCTCTCCCTTGCCCACTGAGAGGCCCCCAACAGCTGCAGAAGATGTGGCTAACTTCCAGTCTGTTGTGGCTGTTGGTGCTACACCAGAGGGATCTGAGGTAAAAGATGAGTAGTTTGAGGTACAAGTGGCCACAACAGAGTCACCCACCTGTATTGAGATTACCAGTCATTGGAATGCCTGAAAACTGCTTCCTAGGAGCCAGCTTGGGATTAATGCTACTGCTTTATTCCTGGCAAGAGAAGGAGTAGAGGGACAGTGGTTTTTGCTGATCTTTGATAGGGCAGTGTATATAGGACTTACAGTTTTGTTGAGAACCTCTTCAGGGCCTTTGTGTAGCTTGGTTTTCTGCTATGTCCAGCTGCTGTAGGTTCTGTCTAGGCTATCTACTGACAGAAGACAATATCAAGTGCACTGACCCCATAAACATCCGGGATAATACTACTCAGGAAGCAATACAGATTGTAATACCTTTTTGCTTTTAGTGAAAAAAGGACAAAGTGAACCTTAAATCATTTTAGAGTAATGCTGTCTTTGCCACTGCATTTAAACTGTTCATTTCTGCATCCTCGCCTGTATTAAGTATTTGTTGCTTGCGTTACTGTATAAGTTAAGTAGTTCCTGCACTTTGAACATGGATTACTGTTTAAGTTTATTATTTACTTTCTTCCAGGCTCTTTCAATAATTAACAGCTTGAAGGGTTAGGTCAGCACTGTACTGGTAGCGGAGTAGCCTGGTTTCATTCTGTGCTAAAATCACTGAAGAAACCTTAGCGTGTGCATATTGTGATTTAGCAGAGGGTCATTTTGCTTGTTTACTGGTTTTCAGAGCCTGTATAAAAGTGTCACATTTGCGTAAAGTTTAGCAGCATACAGCACTGGTTAGCAGTGCCCTGTATTGGTGCAACCACTTAGAAGTGAAATTTTCCTATAAACTGCCTCTGTAATTTTCTCAGTATGTTAATTGCACAGATGGCAAATAATTTGTACATACAGGACAACCACCCCATGGGTTTAGTCTTAGTCTTGAATCTTACCCAAGATAGCCAGCTGTAAGCCCACCTTGTACCATCTCCTTGTAGATCATGTAATAATGATCTTTAAATGTGGATTTGCACTTTCCTACTATCTCTGCAGCCAGTTTGGTGGACGTGGGTGTCCTGAGGCAATATAACAATTGTCTCATGTTTACTGACAACCACCTAATTTATTTATTTATTTATTTACATTGTTTACCGGGAAAGTCTGATTGGGTGATGAGGTACTCATTTTCAGTGGAGGCCCGGGGACAAAAGCTCCAGATGCATATGGTTAACAGAATGAAAAACTAGACAGACATAATAAGGTCATAACATTCAAGCACAAACATGAAAACAACGCATTCATTTGTCAAAATGAGAACTTAAAACAGACATAATAAAGTCATAATATTCAAGATCAAAATTTGAAAAACTACACATTAGTTTGTCAGAATAAAAACTAAACGGACATAATAAAGTCACAGTGTTCAAGCATAAATTATATGGAAAGCCTGATAATAGGAAGATGCAGCATTATTTACATAATGGATGATTATCACAACAATTATTAATATTCTAGAGGTCATGAAATATGGTAACAGATTATACTGGTGAAGACGTAGGATAGCACAAGTAGAAAAGGGTAGGGTGTTGTGAAGATAGGTAAAGGCTGCCAGCCTAACCAGATAGAATTTTGTAGATAATTCTGTCATTTGTAAATATTAATATAAGCCACGGGCTTATTCTCTTGAAGGGGAAAAATGGTGTTAAATGTGGAACTGCAAAAATGTAACAACAGTACACTCTGCTGTAAGAAAGCTAAGTCAAGCATTTTATGACTGTCTTTGATGTCAAAATTCGGAGCCGATATGTCTGGATGAAGGAATTCTGGCTTTTGTCTTGAGACCAGAGTTTGCAGAGCTAGAATTTGCATGTATAATTTCTTTTATCGCCCTTGTTTCCTGACCAGCTGCAAGAGCAAAAGGGCCATTAACCTCTGAGTTCTGTTAACCTGGAAACCAGAAAGAAATGATGTAATCTGAAATTAATCAGTGGTACTGTGTTATCAATTTAAGGACAGAAAGAATGAGACCATTAGAGCATTTGTCTTTAGAACATCCAACTCAGCAGATCTCTGCCTGTGTCTGTATGTAAGTAGGATTTAAGAACTGTGTTTTCTCTTAGAAACAGCTAGGAATTAGGAAGATTAGACTAAGTGTTTTTCTATGTTGATGTCAGAACTTTTCTACGGCATTATTTTAAACATTTCTCTGTGATCTCTGAACTCTTGACTAGCACTGTGTAGTAAGAAGTATTGTCTTGTGTTTTTATTATTTATTATTAAACAATTTTAAACCTTTCAACTGTGGCTGTTTTGTGTAGAGATAATTTAAGCTCTTAGAGTATACTGCATGTATATAGTGATATTGTACTAAGTCACTCCAAGTAAGTCTTGACTGTTTGGTTGCACTTACCAGTTGGATAATGATATTGCACAGTAATAATTGGACACCCTTCAAAAGGGCCTTTGAGTAGCTGATAAATATTGGCTGGGTGGTGGCAGTGATCTCTACGGTATAGTCTGGGTAAAAGGGGCACAGCAGGAGAACCTGTGCCAGCCTTCCACAGGAGTGTCTGTGTTGTTGTATAAACTCATCTCAAAGTGTGTGTGTGTCAGCTACTTTGCAAGGACACAAAGCACTGGTTGGACAGAGAGGGTGCTGGAAGTTTTAGCTTGCCTGCTAGACTGAGATCTGGACCCTATAGTTGTGCCAATGGGGAGTCTTATTGGGGACCTGGAGAGAAAGGGAGAAACCAGCCCCAGACTGACTGTGACCTCTGTGAACTCTTAATGGAAATTGTACTTTACTGTGTGTGTATTTATTATCCTTTCCCTATATGGATGCCTCTCACTGGTGTTACTGGTGAGGATTGAGCTGGGCCAGTGCATGGGCATCGCAGGTATGATAGAAGGGATAGTAGGAATAGATGTGGAAAAGGTATGAGTGTAACCTCAGGGAATTTTGTGTAGAGGAAGGGAATGTAGGGTAAATTAGTAGTGGGGATAGACAGAGCAGAGGTAAAAAAAGGTATAAGAGTACCTCACCCTGGACGCATACAGGAGCAAATCCAAGCTTTGTTGAAGTATTCTTTTATAGAGGTTTTGAAGGAGTGCAGGTTAGTAGCAGTTTTGATAGTTAAAAATTAAAGGAAGGAAGTTCCACAGTTTTGCCACACAGCAGGAGTAAAGGTTTAGGCCTGGGGTTTGTTAGGTTTAAAAGTTGTGAGGCAATTTTTGTCTTCAGATCTGAGATGTTTGTTTGGGATATAAAAGTTGATTAATGGATTAAGAGCAGGACAAGCTAGTTGGTTGTGGAAAATTTTGTATATCATAGTAAGTTGTAAGTATTGGAGGTGGAGGGGGAGTTCAAGCCATCCAAGGGAATGTAGAGCTTTACAGTGATGGGTTAGAGGGTTGCATTTATGTCAAATTTAGCAATTTTGTTATAGCAGCTTTCTAGTTTGTTTCTTAGAGTGGTTTGTAAGTTAGTTAGAATTGGGGCTCCATATAACGGTGAGGGTAAGAGGTAGGTTTCAGTTAGGATAATTTTGGTAGCTGCTGTGGGCTAGTCTTTATTCCTGTATAGTATGCCTAGTTTTGGTGTTTTTTTTATACTGTTTTGTATGTGTAGGTTAAACTTGAGATTATTGTCAGTTGTGACACCTAGTAGTTTGGTATGCTGAACCACTTCAATTTAAGTATTATTGGCTGAAAATAATTTGAAGTTTGTTTCACTGGTGTTATGGGGTTTGTGCATGAAGAGAAGGAGCTTTGTTTTTTTTGGGGGGGGGGGGTCAGTAGGAGTTCATCATTGGAGAGCCAGATTTCTGTGGAAGAGAAAGCTTGTTATGTTATGTGTTGTAGGTGAGTTAGTGTGTCTGATATGCAGATGACCATGGAGTCATCTGGATATTGGATTACAATGCCTTCACAGGAGGATGTATGCAAGTTATTGATAAAGGCATTACATAGTAATGGGCCAAGGATGGATCCTTGAGGTACACTTGTGGGGGTGATGTGCTATGGGAAGATACAGCCCTGCCATTTTCCTGCTTCCTGCCTGTCAGCTAAGTAGCTAGAAATCCACTGAAGTGAAGAGGAAGATAGACCATTGCTGGAAAGTTCTTTAAGGGGTTGGGGTGAGATACCATGTCAAATGCTTTTGACAAATCTAGAAATACTGCAGATACTAGTTTGCCAATGCCATGGGCTTTGTTGACAGAGTACATGAAAGATAATAAGGTTGTTAAGGTACTGTGTGTGGTCTAAAGTCATGTTGAGTATGGGAAAGTAGGTTGTTGTGTGTAACATAGTCTAGAAGTTATAGGTGCACACATTTTTCTAGAATCTTAGATGGGGGACAAGATTGCAATAGGACAAAAGTTTGTGATGTCAGTGGAGTTGCCTTCCTTATGTAAAGGGATAATGTGCAATCGTATCCATAAGTTAGAGACATGTGATTCAGCTATGAATCTATTAAATAAGATGTTAACAGGAAATGCTCTTGCCTCTACTGCAAGCTTTAGGTATTCTGGTGCGAGGTTGTCTGCTAAGGTTGAGTAAGGTTTCAATTTTTGTAGTAGTGTTTTTATTTGAGATAAATGGATGGGCTGAAAAGTAAGCTGGGGATGATTTGGTTGTGTGTGTGTGTGTGTGTGTGTGTGTGTGTGTGTGTGTGTGTGTGTGTGTGTGTGTGTGTGTGTGGAGTGTGTAGAGGTTAGTATTGGGGGTATTAGTAGAAGTAATAAGTTGGAGTGGATGAGCTGGGCTTACTTTTAGGATGGATATGAACTCTATAAAGTATATGTTGAATTTGGTGAAGAGGTGGTACATTGGGGTATGGATTGGGATTATTTTTATGTCCTGGGTTGAATAGTGACATTACTGAGGACCAGAATTTCTAAGGCTTGTGTTTGTGGTTATCTTGAATGTAGGAATAGTATGATTTTTTTTGTCATGCAATAGTTATCTTTTTGTTTGATTGTGGAGTTGTCTGTATAACTGAAGATTTATGTCTTCTGTTTTTTTCTTTAGCTAGGCAGTGCATACTTTGTCCCTGTCTTTCGTTAGAATTGTACATGATTTGGTGACCCGTGGGGCACGGTTATTTATTTATTCTTTTTCTTCGCTGAGGGGCTAGGGAGTTAAGAATGCTTAGGAAGGTGCTGTTGAAATGTTCAACTTAATCATTAAGGGGGAGTCTTTTAAAGATGGACCAGTCTATAGCTTTTCAGAGCTTCATTAAATACCTCTTTGCTGAATTTTTGTAGGTTGTGTATAGTTTTGAACTTGTGTTGCTTTGTGAGTTGAGTGATAGTCCTGTGAGTATAGGCTGGCAGGTGGTCACTTAAGAAGTTGGGGAATGTCCTCGAGGATGTAAAGTTAGAAGAGTTGGAGACTAGTATCCAGTCCAGGGAAGAGTGCTGGATGTTATTTTTGCGATATCTGGTAGTATTTATAAGTTGAGTAAAGCCACAGAGATTTATACTGTTTATTGGGTGGTGTGAGGTTAGTTTCTGCCAGTCAATGTTAACATCAAATAGGATAATGGTTTTGTTCGGTATTGTTTCAGATATCCAGGCTAGAATATTTTCTAGAATGGGAATGTTTTGCCCAGGAGGCATGTATAAAACTTCTACCCTCAGGACAATTTATAGGTTAATTGACAATTGAGAGTAATCATTTTATAGCCAGAACAAAGCAATTAACAAAGAGATGCAATAAAATGGGTTTTCTGTCATTTCCTGAGACTAAATACCAGACATATGCAGTATAGTCGACTGCTCAAGGAAAAGGAGACAGTGGCCAACTTAGTAAGGGGTCCTACTATTTCATAGTGCCAGCATGTATTTAACTGATTAAGTTAATTTGCAGCAAGGTTCTTCATGATAAATATGCTTACATGAAACAATGAGAAAAGTCTCAGTAAACTTCCAGGTGTAGGGATTTTTGACAGAGATCCTGCAATGTCAGGGTCAGATGTAGTGACCGCAGGCTATAAAACAATGACAAACATCTTAGTAAGCTCATAGGTGTAGGGCTTTGTGACAGAGCCCCTGCAATATTGGGGTCAGATGTACTGACTGCAGGCTCTGCTCTATGAAGGAAGATAGTGATTGAGTTACTTAAACTGATAAAGATAATAGAGAGATGTAGTACACAATGTCACTGGAGGAAATACTCTCACATGCAAGCACTTATAATACCAATTAGGTTGCAGAAACACATAGACTATACCCACCATGCATAGTATGGACTAAATACACAAATCCACTTATGCTGAGGCTCTTAACCGCAATCTTCCTAAACCCCAAATGCCTCCCAGACATTGTACTACAAAAAATATCCTCAGCAACCTCAGAAGCACTCAAAACAACACCCAACATGACACATATAGGCACATCTCATGGCATCTCAACTTCTAAGTCCATAAGGCAAGCTACCACACAACCCAATATCTTTGTCACAGGAGACTCCATTGTGAGCCACACAGATGTTCCATTCACCAGGCTGAGTAAAGAGAGAGTCATGATTAGTTGCCTATAAGGGATTAAGATCCTCCAGATCATGCACATACCTGAGCTATTAAATCACAAGTGCCAGTATGTTTTAACTGGAGTCCATGTTTGTGTAAACAACCTGAGGCATACCTCTGGACTATATAAAAACACATAATAGAGCTCTTGGACTGTGTATCCTGGTCTGATATTAGCCTAGCATTTAGTAGTATTCTACCTTCTCCAAAGATGATGCCACAACATGAAAAGAAGAGAACTAATTTTAATAACTGGTTCTGTTTTTGGAATCATTTCAGGGGGGTACAATATTTGTCACCCTGGGAAGATATCATTGCTGGACCATGCTACTTTCCCAGGAATGGTCTGCATCTATCCCCTCTTGCCTTTTGAATATTGGATAAAACATTGTCCACCCCAATAGTGCATATTTTAGTCATTGCCAACCTACTAAACCTTCTGACATAGCAAAACCAACCCGAGAAAATCTAAAGGTGTAACTTCTTAATGCCGTAAGCCTAAACAAGAAGCTCTACTCCTTGCGAACTCTCCTCTCCCTGGAGAATAAAGACTCTTCTGCAGTTAGTGAGACATGGATTAGTGAGACATGGATTAATGCAGTGTTGATCACCTTAACAGTACAGGGTTAAAACGCATTTCACACATTTAAACCGGCTACTGCACAGGAAAGGAAAAAGGTGGAGGTGCCTCAATTTACATCAGAAACAAACACACCTCAAAGCTGGTCAAACAGTATGTACACTTGAGCTTCTCCACATCTAAATTACCATAGGCAATGTCCCATATAATATCCTTGCAAGCTATAGGTCTCCCTTTATAACTCAGGAAACCCACAGCACATACTTAAACATACTGGAGACATTCTCCATTCAACTAAACACCATATTCATGGGCGACTTTAACTACTCCACTATGAACTGGAAATCATACATGACCCAAAACATGCAGGTGCAGAGAATCCTGGAGTATGTTAACACAAACACCCTGAACCAGATCATCTGTATGCCCACTATGGGTTCTAACATGCTTGACCTGGTCCTCAAAAACATGGGAAAATGTTGTACCCCAGTAGTGTAATGTCCTCACTGGTCAAGATGGAAGACACATTTTTCTCCTTTGAAAACCCAGGTCCTAGCTAACTCTGAAACATTTAGAAATTTTCTAAGGCAAACTTCCTGCTATTAAGTGACACCCTAGCAAAATGTCAAGCCCTCTAAACCCTGAGAACACTGCTGCCTATGGAGAATTGTTCACAAATCCCCTTTACGTTTGTGGTAATGGGTCCATAGAGACAGCTGTACATACCTGGAATAAGCACAGGAAAAACTCAAAAAACAATCCACCCTGGTGTAATTCCAACATCAATAGGCTGTATAATAGAAGGAAAAAAATCATGGAAATCATTAGGAAGTGCAAGGAACAATAAGATAAAAGCTTCCTCACCAATCTAAGCAGGCAACTCAGGGGGTAACCAAGCCTACAAAGCAAAATTTGAAGTAAAAATAACCTCCTGGGCAAAGAACAATCACAAGACACTCTTCAGCTATGTCAGCAACCTCAAAGGTAATTCACAACAATGCACCAACTATAAATAGAGCCACCTATACAGAACAGGAAGATATAGCTAATCTCCTGGCAGGCTAATTTAGCTCCATTTCTACCCTCATCTACCTGAAAGGCACCTCTGAGGAAATATCCTGAACCATAACTCTACAACTATCACTAGGGAACAGGTCCTCAATGTACTCTCCAAGGCCAAAAACATTACATTGTTGGGCCCCAATAAAATCTTAGGATGCCTTCTTAATAGTGAGGCATCTGACCTCTCAGGGCCACTAGAATCACTATTTAACCAAAATCGGTATATAAGCTTCTTGCCAAGTGAATGTCTCTATACATGCTTCATGCTACATGAATGGAAGACTTTAGCTGTTATCCCTCTGCTTAACACAGGCCATGTACAGACCTGTGTAGCTACACACCCACATATGTCTGACTAGTCTTATGCAAAGCTGTGGAAAATATTATCATGGAAATCATAAACAATGACATAGGAAACCTGCAGATGCTGGATGCAACCCATTTTGGTTACATCAAGGGCAGGTCATACCTCATCATTCAGGTGTTTTTTTTTTTTTTTTTTTTTTTTTTTTGAGAAGGTTACCAAAGCAATGTACAAGGACAAAATGATGCCTACTGCTTACCTTGGCCTTGTCAAAGAATTTGATATAATACCTCACTCGGGCATAGTCGACAAACTCACAAAATTAGGCATAAATCCATATTTTACTTGCTGGATACCCAGCTACTCACAGGACCCAAGAGGTTAGGAAGAGGGAATCTTCCTTCACAAAAATGCCAGTCACTAGCTGACTTCCTCAAGGCTCAGTGCTGGTGCTGCTCTTTTTGGCACCTCCTTCTCTGAAGTCAAGACCAATGTCAAGGGCCTCTGGCTGATCAAGTTTTCAGATGATTGCAAACTGGGTGCAGTCATAGAATCCCCAAGGACACAAATACCCTACCAAGAAGACCTGACATAGACCAACAATTGGTGCCAGAGCCATGGTCTAAACCTCAATGCCAAGAAATGCATGATAGTACCCTTTAGGAATATGACTACCCCTGAAAACTACCACACTGATAATACATCCCTAAGAGTAGACCCAGTGGTCAGGGATGTGGGAATGCATGTAGATAGTAACTTGGCCTTTGACTTTCATGTGTCTACAATAGTAAGAAAATCAATCTATGTTGCACAACTTATAAGCAAGGGTATGGCATGAAGGCCCAAGGATGTCATTGTTCCACTGTACTTGGCCCTCATAAGACTAATAATTGAGTACAATGCCTTTAGTATATACCTGATCAGGCATATGCATCCCCACAAAAAAGAATTCAGGGTGTAAACAACATGTCCTATGCAAACCATCTCAAGGCCCTATACCTGCACTCAGTCTCCTACAGACTGCCAAGTGGTGACTATAACTGGCTAACAAAGCTTACTCTGATCCCACTCAAATCAACCTGTTTTCACATCTGCAAAACAAATGGCATCAGATTTACTCAACCTAGAGACCTAAACCTCATCTGCAATGTAAATAGGATATGTTGGAGGAAGAAGTATTTGTCTGAGGGAATACCCTTTCTCTATAACATGTTGCTTATCCATATGAAGCAGAGTTTTTCCTTAACCCAATTCAATTATTGGAAATTTACCCCAATCAGGTATCTATGTTGCATTTATACACAGGTAGCCTGAAAATGCATGACCACCCTTGCACAAGCCTACTTATCCCCCTTAAAATAACCCTTGGGTACCAAACTTGTCAGATATATTTGGAAAGCATAACCAGAACTTACCGGAGATTTGCAATGTATGGTGAGGCTTAAAAAGGCCTTAGTGGTCACTATCCTAGTTAACACCTATGAACCTATGAAACTATGATACAATTAACTAGGCTTAAAATGTCACCTTAGGGTTATTAGCCAAGTAATCATTCATGAACATATGACCCTACTTTTGTTAACATTGTTGCAAAGATTTTAACAGGTTGGAATAGAATGCATATCTGTTCTGATTAGGAGTAAATTATATTTTTTTTCTGTTTAGGTGATTATGCTTTATTTGTGTATCCAGTTTGATTTTGGTGCAATGCCATTTTGTAGCTGTCAGTTATTTGTATTTTACTGGTTTTCTTCATTATAATGTTAATAAATCTTTTTAGGGGGGTTGATTTATCTGGGTGTAGCTGTTTTTGCAGCATCTGTGCATTTTGCGGCATGCACTTTTGGTGTATGCAGTGTATGTGTAATGTTTCTAGTAAACCAAAAAAGGAAAATACCACCAAAAGAAAACAATAATCAGGATACTGGAGGCAAGAAAATTAAGCACTTTTGCCCTTTTATACGTAGAACTTCATTAGAAGTCTTACATACAAGAGGATGGAAATGCTTATTTTCTATTAAAGTTTTTGCTTAGTTTTATTTCCAAAGTCCCCCATTTGTGTGTAGCACATTTTTACTGCCTTGCCACCAGTATCTTGGTTATGTGTAATGTTTCATTATTTTTTGTTAGCGAATGCTGCTTGTTGATTCAGTTAGAGTGGTATTAAATACTTGATGACACATGAAGAATAATGATAAATGTTTGATAACGTGGTTAGAATGGTGATTAGAAATATCTGTACTCTGGCTCACATTGTTTTATCACACCAATTTAACCATGTGTGTTGTGAATTATTGACAAAGAAGCAGAGACAAACAAACAATTCACACAGACAAAAATGGACAAAGTTGGCAGTGACACATAAGGTGGTAACAATGGAGAGAAATAGAGAGAGAGACTGATAGACACTGTACAGTTGGTGATGGGGAAGACTTGACTGCAAACAGTGGCTCAGGAGAGAAACAGATGGATGGGGAACACAATGATGGGGATATAATAATGAATCAACTGTGCTACCAAGCTCCACATAAACCAAGTAAAAAGAAAAAAGCTTGGATTAGGCAACCAGCAGCCAAAAAAAGTGCTGACATATTTATTGAAATAACAAAGATCCATAATGTTTAGTGCTTTTGTCCCCAAAGCACTGGGACTTCTTCAGAACAAATTACAATAATTTGCACCTTGTTTAAATACTCTACTTAAGTCCTGTGACACAAAACCTACTTTTAAAGAAATACAGTGGTAAAATTAAAACATATAACTTGAGCCTGCTTATAAGTGACATACAATATAAAACACATAAAAAATATATATAACTCTAATTATAATACTTGTGCTTTAGTTTTCAGTATAGGGACTAAAGAAATCTGTTTGATGAGAATGCCGGGGATATGGAGAGTGAGAGGGACCTACCAAACTGAACATAGGTGAACCCATTTAAAAGTCAGTCCCCTTCATGGCTGACTTCACCTACCAAACTGAACATAGGTGAACCCATTTAAAAGTCAGTCCCCTTCATGGCTGACTTCATGGGTGATCTCCATCTCTGTCGAATGACTAGTGCTCAACTTTATTAGCTGCATGAAGAGGCACTGCAGAGGGCCAATGTGACCACTGAGTTACTTTTCTATAACCAGCCATTACGCTCCCTGTCAGCTGACCCAGAAGTGCCTCTTTCAATTATTGTTAGATAAGAAGCCCTCATCTCTCTCCTAGCAGGTGGCCTCAATGACCACTAGCAAGCCTTCCAGGTTACCTTCCACTGTGTGACCTTCTTGACCATGCAGAAGGGTGTGCCAAGGGACTGCAGGGTAGGTGCAGTGGCTGGTGCAGAGCATATCAGCTGCCATCACACTATGGCCTGTAGCATGGCTGATTCTGAAGACAAAGAAAATAAATGGAGAAAAGCAAAACAACAAAACAAATAAATCAAGAAAGAAAAAAAAGAGAGGCACTCACAACACAGATACAGAAGATTATTTATGTTTGTTAAATGTTACTAAATTAGTACTACTATTACTGCTATACTCACTCCACCACCTGGAAAGAGTGCATTTGTTCATCTGACAGGTTGTCTTGTTTATTTTGATCTTCTGAGGTGCTGGAAGACATGAAACAAACAATAATCAGCACTGTCCATCTCTGACAACAGAAGACAATTACACCTAGAAGTTCTAGTTCTGTTGTACAGTGCCAGACCCAGAATGTAATGCTTACAATAGTGTCTGTCTCTCCAAAGCCTCTTACTCACACTGTCTGAGAAAGTCTGTATGGCACCTCTTGAAGTCACTATGTCTGTGCTTGCACTGCTCACTAGCCACTGCCCTAGCAAGCTGCTATTCTGCATTGTCTTTGTATAAGGTCCTCATATTACCCCAGAAGGTGCTCTACTCTAGATTGCATCTGTGCTTCAATTGTAGAAAGAATTTACATCCCCCCTGTTGCACCATATGAGATCCTTGCCAGGGTCTATGTATGCTGAGGCCATGTTCACTGTCAAGGCTACATCAAAGAGAAACTGGTAGACAGGTGCACATCACAACATATGGTAGACACCATGTGACACACACTAATAAACAACACCGGGAACAATGCACATTAACAATAGTGAAAGTGACATAGTCAGTAGTACAATCTGAAGTGACAGTAACATGGCTGGCCTTTGCAGTGGTCTTACACAAGTGCACACCATACATGAACCCTCAGTTTTAGAACAAGCAGGCATTGGCCTTGTAGTGCACACTAGGGCTGATAAAATATCACACCATAGGCATGATTCAGGGATCATCACATTAAATCACCTCAATAGCATAATCAGAATGCCTCAGGTACAATTTTTGTGCAATAAAACCTACAGTTGTCATTTTATGGGAGACTACTTGGCAAACAATGTATAGACTCAGAATATAGTGGATATCAGAGTGTACTGCCATATAAGCAAACTCACAGCATAGAAGAATACTTGTAATGGACATCAAAGCTTCATTGACCCTGCAACTATGCATGGAAGCTATAGGCATTGCATCAGAACAGTGGAATATATGGGGGTAAAACTGCACAGGGCATGACATGGGACAGGCACAGGTGGGGGCTTAACCAGTTAGGGTACAGGGCAGTACAGGTTGCAGTCCTGCCTAGGGGGCTCAGCCTAACATGATTCAAGGGACAGGACAGCTAAGGTTATAGTCTTGCCTGGGGCTGAAATGGACATGATACAGGCTCAGTCATTGTCCTGCTGTTTAGGTGACACTACACTACTGCATGTGCACACAGGCAGACTAATGTGCTACATTACATTTTCCAGTACACTAAGCACAGGCTACACTATCTATACAGATCTGATGGACATTGAGGATAGCTGACATGCCCACAGCTGTCACACTATGGTACAGGCCGGAATGGTTACAATATAACAGCACACAGGACTGCAACTACAGTATAGGGGTTGATGTCAGCTGACATGGGCATAATATGTGAACAGGTGCACGCACATGCACACACACATGCGCGCGCGCACACACACACACACACACACAAACACACACACACACACACACACACACACACACACACACACACACACACACACACACACACACACACACACACTGATCCACATGTATAACCATTAGGTATGCACATCTTATCATGTGACTGAAGTAACAGAAATGGCTGTAAAAGTTCACCACACAGGTGACAAAGGTGCTACTGCAGGCCATATACACATATGACATGTGTAGCCTTGAGAAATGTAAAGAAGACAGGATGTCCCATAACCAGATGTGGCAGGGACTGGTGCAGGACATCAATGCAGTGGGTAGTCCCAATAGCACAGCAGTACAAGTATACTACAGGACCAGTGTATCAATGATATAGTACTGCATTTAAGGACTAAGACACAGGAAATTGTCAGAGGAAGATTGACCATTGGAGTGGACTACCAACACAGAGGTGTCTCATGGATTGAGAAGAATTCTTGGCATCTCTCACTGGGAAAATTGGCAGAACCCTCATTCACAGTTATAACCTAGATATTGGAGCTGATCTGGGGATGAGTGCCCGAGTTTATGAAGAGGATGTACTAAGTAAGTAGTAGCATCACTGCAGAAGTGTGAATGGTTAATTTGGAAAAGCACATATGCATATCTGTCATCCAAGGGCATCAGGACTGCAATTTTAATGATCTCCACCTCAAGATATATATACTTCCTTGCATATACATGTATGCTGTGTACATAATTGGCATGTAGAAGTGCACCTCATGGTGGAAGAAGTCACAAATATGATCCAGCATTGCCACACATGTCATCTGTATGCATTTTCTAGGCTCCACTGTTTCAGCACAACAGGCTAGAAGATGTTTTTTGTCACCAGTGACTGATGATGATGATGATGATGATGATGATGATGGCATCTTGCACATGGCTGAGTTTGATGTTACAGTGGCACTGTCAGTAACACTAAGAGTGGAGAACAAACTGTCATCACCCGCAGCTGAGGGGCAGGATGAACTGCCAGCATTGTCTGTGTTTAGTGATGGTTGTCCTCTCTATGTCAGCCCCACTCCTGCTACACAGCACAGTCATCATCAGCTGACCCCCCCACCACCACCTCTGAGGTGCATGCACCCAGCATAGAGGAGAGCTAGTTAGGTAGCCAGTGTTGTCCTGACTCCAGTACATTCACAGATCTGGGTATCACCCATGGTACCAATCAGTGGATATGCATGTCAGTAATCCAAGCACATGCAGATACTACTCACACCACATCAGGGATGTGTGTGCTGTGTGGTCTGCATGAGGAACTGCAACCACTGCAGGAACTACAGACATATTTTAACCTATGCAGAGTGACATGCCTCTTGATCCCATTGGTAACCTAGATGGTGGTGGCCATTGGTGCAGCCATGAGGATGCAGGCAACTGGCTACCATAGCTGTGCTAGAGAACAGATGTGAATTGCATGATCACCTGCCAGGCATACACAGATGGCAGACACCATTACAAAGACGGCTTCATTGTCCACAGTGTCCATGACTGCCTTTGCCTCTAGGCATAAGCACTTGCATAGATGAAGCTAATGTTTTTCTGGGCATACCCCCACCAGGCAAGCCAATCAGGACCCTACAATTCATTGTCATTGCATTTCCCCATAGACCTACCTCAGTCATCTCCTACCATCTGCCCTTTTCCCAGCATCATGGATACCAACATTCTACTGGAATGCTGTAGGGTTCCCATAACACAGTATTCCTCCCTAGGCAGAATGTCTTAAGTCTTTACACTGTGAGGCCACATGATACACTAAGCCAGTGTTTCACCAGTGGAAGCTCCACCCCATCACTGAAGGATGTGATGTCTGACTCTCACCAACTTCCTAGATGTGTGCATGGCTACCCATGAATATAAATGAACCTTTTACCTATGTTAGCAATGCTGTTTCCTTTTACTGCTCCCCACCCCATTAGGGCATATAATGATAACTTTACTCTGCCCATCCTGTGGCTTATGTGAGTCTGGAAATGTGTGATGCACAACATGGGCAGCCAATGATCCTTAATGCATGGTCTGGTTGTGAGCTTGCATGCATCAGTTGTAGTCTGCCTTTGTCTTGGGAGGACTGATAGTTGTGGAGAAATTCCTGCCTATTTTACATTTCCACATCTTGCATGGGTCCCATCATAGTTGATTCCTTTGCAAACTCCTCATCTGGCTCCACTTCTGCTGTTTCCATAAGTATGTCAAACAGTATTACTGTGTCCCAAATGTTGTAACTGTTCTCAGAGTGCTGTATTATATAGCATAGCCCAAACTACAGATACCTTGTTACAGGTCTCCATAGCATAGTGTAGTGCATCACCAGATGTATCCAAGCAACAGAAGCAGGCCTTCAGCAATCCAGACATGTTTGCAAGTATAATGTGTCTGTGACAGTGCAGTGTTTTGTATACCATCTCTGCCAGGATCTGGGAACTGTGCATGAGGATCATCAGCCATGATTCCATGGCATGTCTGGCATCACTTGCAACATACAACAACTGATGCACATATGAGTGTCTGCTACCTATACTCATGGAACCAAGCTATCAGGCTGTAAATGTGTGACAATGTGCACACCTTCCAACTAGATAACCCTGCAGAAAATCAATGCACAAAAAACACTAGAAGAGGTTGCACATGTGCCAGACATGGGAATCTTGTTAATTGCCTGAATGGTGCACAGACAGACTGTATATAATACCTTGTGCACCAAAGACCACCTGGCAGTTAATGAAGCAGAAGCCCTTGCAGTCATATACCAGAAGGCATGTAAAGCAGGTGGGGCCTTGATAATCATTTAGGTGCCATAAATGGTCCCCAGAACTTCGAGGAAATGGACTATGTTATAGAATGCCCAAACAGTGTTTGTTCTCGCCTCTCTTCTTTTTTCTGTGGAAACCAAATATGATTCTCTATATGTTACAGCATCATGTCTAACCAATGGTATAAGATTTATGAGGCTGACACACGTGAAATTCCTAATATGTTGCTGAAAAGTCTCTGTAGCAAAGATAGTTAAAGTGACACACCCTATCGCAAGTATGGTTAATGTGACACACCTTTGTTTCCACTGGGTAGGTAGTTCGTGATTCCCCCTTGATTCCATGTGAGATCAGCACAGGGCTGCTAACTCCTGTGTGGTGTCTTGGTCCACTTGGTAGTGGCTGACAATGTCCTGTTTATGAAAGTGACAGTGCTTCAGTCTTTGAATGACTCTTCTGTGACATAGAGGGTGGCAAGATGGAACATTGCAGACACTGGCTCACAAGATCACGACAAACATCTATTGAACAGTTTCAGCCAATGCTGTACACTGAAAATTATTATCAGAATAGCTGATTGCTGTGGCTGACCACATTCATTTTATGCATTGCTGGATTGTGCTTCCGTGTTTGATTTCATTGATTGCATATTTAATAGCTCTCATTAGCATGTTGGCATTTATTTGCCCATCATCATGAGGTCATTTACAAGAGATCTATCATTAGCTATTTGCCCAGTCATGCTATATGTGCCTCTAATCCCCCATGTATCACTTATTCACTATATTACTTTGCGAAATTCACTCCATTATTTGTGATGGAATACCGTCCTGTGTATAGTAAATAAGACTTGTTCTTTTCTTAACGGTTAAATTAAACAAGTGTCATTTTTGGGATGGCATATTAAATAATTGCTCAGAGATTACAAATACCATAGTACATGCTGCATAGCTGTATGCTGCTGTGTTTGTCCAACATGGCAATGGGAGACTGGCAAATATATTTTTTGTTAACTTTGACTCCAGGGTGAAATTGATGCAGAGGAAGTGATGGAGTAAGTCATGATAAACTCCTGCTGAGAAACTTTGCTCATGATTCTGTAGCAACATTATGTCACAACAAATATACCACATACCTCTCAACTGTACAGATTTTTGCAGTATGTCAAGATTTTTGCCTTATATTTTTGGTCCATTTTTCATAAAATTATGGTTTTCCTAGCAAATCATTGAAGATTTAAGTCAGAAAATAATGACAGACAATTGAGTTTCAGACTTCATACCCTTCAGAAAATGTATACTAACTCAAAACCTGTTCTATTGACTTTCTAATTTTGTAAGAGCAATATTTAAAAGTTGTCCCTATTTTTGGGCCTTTGTCCCCCAATGGGTTTGTAAAGATTTCTTGCTCTAAGAGGTTGACAGGTATGTATACCAGTCATTAAAGTATTAACTTATGCCATCCAGATTTATGCTGAGACAATGAGGGAGATTGTGGAAGTTGTGTGCAATTTAACTAAGTCAGAAAACCTGTTATCTTTACTATTGTATGCATTACTGTGATTGTAAGTAGACAGCATGAGAAAAATTGCAAACAAATTATCACCTGTGAAACTCAAACACACTTGGGGGTGTTTGTGTGGGGTGTACAGTTGTATAGTTGGGGAGCTAATATAAAACACTGGAAAATATGTTGTAAGTATATCAGAGTGCTGAATGCATTCATGTTTTGTTTCTAATGTACAACAGGCAAGAAGAAGCTAAAGTACAAAATAACTCACCTCTGCAGTTTTGATTAAAATACAGCAATAAAGTTTGTGATGGTGGGCATGCATGTTAAGACAGTTTCAGAAAATTGAACTATTTTTTAATGCAGTGTTATTTACAAATACTGAAGAGCAGTGGTAAAGACAAATGCAAGACTTAAGCCATACAAAGTCCAGGAAAATGAGTCATCTGTTTAGATTGTTCTCTGTCCCTTGAGTTAAACTGCAAAAGGCCAACATATCCAAATGAATGGCCAAAATCAGAATACCAAAACCAAATAAAAAAACAGAACTGGACTTCTGTAGTATAAACCAATAAAACAAAATTTTAATAAAAAACACAATTTCATGAGCGCTTTCATCTCCCAAGGAGTCTTCATCAGATAAATACATTCCACAGTACATCTTCTTTTATACCACAATGTTAAAACATAAACTCATCTGCATCCAATCAAAGTAGATTATATCTCATCCATTTCTAAAAGCAATTACGTGTCATCTGTTTTTAAAGGCACCCTCACCTAATTCCAACTTAAAATGTCAGCTTTTTCCTTTAAAATAGGTCCAATGGACATATGAACATTCAGCGCTGGGGGGGGGGACGTAGCAACTACCATATCAATTCCCTTTTCAGAAGTGTTCTCTGCCAGTCACCTCCCCTTGGATTAATTTTAATATTTTCCAAAATAGCAAAAGAAAATTTCTTAAATTTGGGGCAAACCAACGAGTGCCTATAAAATGCATTTGCCTCCTTTTTCTTAGTTATTTCATATATGTGTTCGTAAATACGTGATTTTAATGCTCTTTCTGTCTTCCCTATTTAAAACCCTGCAGTCATCACACTTTGCTAAATAAACTATGTCTACATAAGGGATGCTATGCTGAACATCAGACATTGCCAATCATCACTCCAAATAATATATAATAATATAATAATATAGACTATATGACCTTACAAATGTCATCTCCTTTGCTGTTGCTGTCGGCTATAAAAAAGATACAGCAAAAATATATTACTAAAATGCGATATGTTTAGAATACTAAAGTACATCATGTTTAGGTTATTAATGAATTAATTCATCTTTGCTACAATAAATAAAGCAAAACAATTGTATAAATGCTGCATCAGCTTTTGTTCACAAAACCACAAGTCATAAAGAAATATCACTGCATATGATGTATTTGTTTTTGGGGGGGTTACTTCCATATTTGCAGGACACCTTCATCTCATTTTTGGGTCCCCTATGTCTTCTCTGTCATCAAGAATGGCTATCTCCTCTGACATCACTTAGGAAAGGTCTGATCTATTTGAATGGCTAATAATGCTATATTGTTGCAGCATACACCACCAGTCAACAGAGCCAGATTATGGAAAAATGGGGCCATATGCAGGGTAATGAATCAAGCCCCCATTAGCCATACCAATATTCCATTACTTGACTGTCTCAGTCACCATGCACACTGTTCAATCCTGTTAATGTACAAACTATTCTTTTATTTACTTTTACAAATATCACAGAGATTTGGATTCATTTAAAACTTTAATTCTGAATTTTACAGACATAACACAGACCGTCATTATCTAAACAAAGCACTCTTGTATTAAAAAAACAGCTAAAGATGCAAAACAGTAAACATTTCTTCCCTTGAAACTCTCATTTGTGAAAATACATCTGGCAATCCATTAAATTACAAGAGATGCACTGGGATTCGTACTTGAATAGCATGTGGTGAATTATTAATTAGCATCTCTGTGAATGGTGCTGGAATTCTCGAATGGACATTAGTAAATTGCCCAAAACAACACTACCAAACATGCTGTCTTCCAGACAGTCTTAGCGACCACCTCCCTACATTCCTCCTACAAAAACACACTAACATACCCAAGCCCATAGTTTATAAACAAATCCTAGATGACTGCAATCTAACCTCACAGGCCTCAACTCACATCTAAAACAATGTAACTGGCAACCACTAAAAACTCTAGGATTAAACCAGGCAGTCAACTACTTTAATGAAACTTTTGCCAGTGTCCTCAACATAGTTGCTCCCATAAGAAAAATCAGATCTAAAGCAAACCATGCTCCATGGCTAAGCAGGATCACAAGAGCCTTATTAAATTCCAGAGATAAGGCCTGGAAAACCTGGAAAAAGGACAATACCAGCCTAGCCAAACAAAACTACCTAAAACTTATGAATGGAGCAAAAAAAAAAAAAAAAAAAAAAAAAAAAACTAATCTCGACAAACAGAACTATGTCCTAGGTATCCAAAGCAAACACTCTAAATGCCCCCAACAGTTTTGGCAAGCTATTAATTCCCTTCTAAAACCTGGAAAAACTACCACTCCAGATCCCACCACAATTGATAATATTGAAATAGCCTCACAATTTAATCATTATTTCACAGAATCTGTTCAGACATTATCTGCCCACTTATCTAAAAACAGTTACACACCCATCTCAACATCTAACCCAACCAATACACCTTCCCTCATGCTCTCTCCAGTTCCCACCTCTACCATCAAAAAGCTTCTCTGTAAACTAAAACCCACCACTGTTGCAGCTGATGGCCTACCTGTTAATTTCCTAAAATTAGCTGCAGAATCCTTATCTTACCCTGTCTGAATCCTTGTTAATGGCTCTATACTCGAATCCTACATCCCTCAGTTATGGAAAGTGTCATATATTATTCCTATTCATAAAGGAGGCAACTCCTATGACTTCTCCAACTATCGCCCCATCACCATATTATCTTCCTTATCTAAGTTACTTGAGAGATGTATTCACTCTCAAGTTATGCATTTTCTGAATACTCATAATCTTCTCTCCACCACACAACACGGGTTCCGCCTACATCATAGTGCAACTTACCACCCTTTTCTCATTTACCAACCTGGTTAACCTACATAGAAACAATAACCAGTTTGTATCTACAGTATTCTTAGATCTCTCCAAAGCATTTGACATGGTCTCACATCCTATGCTATTAGACACTCTCACCTCCCTATCCTTTGCCCCTACCACTATTGCCTGGTTCAAAAACTATCTATCTGACAGGCAACAATCTTTCCAATGGCAAGGAGTTCTATCACCACTTCTTCCAACCACCATAGGTGTACCACAAGGCTCAATACTGGGACCACTTCTCTTCTCTATCTTCACCAATAATCTACACACCTCCTCCCAACATGCCTCACTTATGCAGTATGCAATGATTTAACTTTAATCTGCTCAGCCCAACACTATCCACCCTACAACAACTCACCCAGGAATCCTTTAGCTCTGTTGAAAAATGGATCACCGATATGCAGCTCACCCTCAACCCAAAACCAGACTAAATTACTCCTTTTCACCCCCAATAAATGTAAAACCTCTTTTCCCACCTTTTCTGTCACTTCTAAAAATGGCATGGTGATATCTCCCACTGCCCACATGAAACTCTTCGGTGTAGAAATAGATAATAATTTTCACTTTGATGTCCACATCTCGCAAACCATCAAAAAAGTACACAAAAAAATGGGAACTCTATATAGACATAAAAACTTCCTAACTGACCAAGCTAGGATCACACTAGCACAAACACACCTACTGTCCACACTTATGTATGCAGCACCAATCTTGTCTCAGGTCAGAAAACATGACCTTGACAAACTGGACTCTTGCTATAATAAAATAGCAAAAGTTTGCAAACAACTCCACTTTTAGATCCCACCATTGTCTGGCTCTAAAGAAGCTAAAATGGTTAGAACTCCCACAATTACTTAGCTACCACCAGCTAATCATCGCCTAAAACACACTAAAATATCCTAACAAAACTCCAGCTTTAAATTAACTACTAATTTACTACATAGCAAATCGACCTCTCTGCTCTACCGACAAATCCCCGCTATGTATTTTGAGGGCAAAGAACTCTGCTGGGAAAGGATTATTCTCTCATATCATAGCTAAAAAATGGAACAACCTCCCCCAATCAGTAACCTCTAAACCCACTACCCTACAATTCAAAAATTCTCTTAAGTCTCATCTTATGAACTCCTGGCTATGCTCGTGTATCACATAGATTCCTTCTACCACTTTATACCTCCAAAACCTCTCTGCCTACCTTTACTCTATTGTAAAAATAAGAGCTCAGTTATATTTGTAACATCATTTCAAATGTTAAATTATGCTACATATAGCATAGCCACTGTTGGAAGCATTTCTATGTTGTATTGTTCCTGCCTTACATAAGATTTGTAGTTTTATTTATTCTTATGTATTTTCATATTTTTTGTTATTTTAATTTTATGTATAATTGTTACTTGAACCTACAACTGTCAAATCACTGTTGCAAAGCAATGTGGAGCTTTTCTCCCCAGGCCTTCGCTGTAAATGGATTTCGTCCAGTTGGACTTTCCGGGTTAACAAATGTAAAATAAATAAAATAAATATTTTAAAAGAGAAATGTATAACGCATTTGTTAATAGTCTGGGACAGTCCACTGGAAGCAAGTATCCCATTACAATACTCTTTTTTTGCAGCAGTTTCTTTCTTCTGTTGTAGAGTTTGTTTATGGCAGGGGACCACCAGATTGGCTTCTTTTTTTTGGAGGATAGCATCTTGGTTCTGTTAGGGATAGCACGATCCATGTACTCGTCTAAGTGCTTATAAAGCGCATTTGTGTAGTATTCAGCAGTCGTACATCTATTGTCCGTCTGAATGGGTGTCGTGAAGTTTGCCACTTCTATCTTAAGAAGCGTGAAGTTGTCTTTGGAGAAATATTTTACGGTGGTTTCCCTAATGGGGGGTGGGGGCAGGACGTGGATGTCTAGGGTGATTAGCTTGTGGTCGGATCTGACCAACAAGGAATTGACCTGTGGTGTGAAACACCGGTCGCCCATGTTGGTATAGGATATTGCTGCTCCTGGTGGGGGTGTGGATAAGTTGATCCGAGGCGTTGGAATTTATGAATTCCAGAAAATGTTGAGCAAAAGAGTTGGTACATGTGTAGTTTTCCCAGTTAATGGTGGGGTAGTTGAAATCGCCCATTATTAGGGTGTTAGGTTGTACCCTAATATTTTCCAGTGTATCAAGAAATCAAGAGTGGGAATCCTGGGGCATGGTGGGGGATCTGTAGCAAGTTGCAATTTGGATTGCGGTCTTGTCCAGAGTTAGTTGCACTTGGATAATCTCGGATGCATTATGCTGAGCAAATAGCCTGGAGGTGTGGATATCCTTACTGAATATGGACACGCCTCCACCTTTAGTGTTTCAGTCCAGGTTAGGTGGCCAAAAGATGTGGTATGAATTATAGCCTGGTAATGCAGGGGTGCTCTCTGGAGACTTGAACCAGGTCTCTGTCACTGCACAGATGTCGATGTTCTCCATTTTAAGGAGTGCCTCAGGTGAGTGCATTTTGAGGTTTAGACTTCTAGCATTGAGTACCATTACCCTCAGATTTTGCTTGCTTGTACCTGTTACAGTAGTGAATTTGTCATTTGAACCTTGCCTAAAAAAGGCACTATAGGGGTGGCAAGAGCCTTAGCCAGTATCCAGAATCCCAAGGGTGACAGGTGCAGGCCATCTCTAGCAAAGCATCGTGGTCTGTCAATCATGTCATCCCAGGCAGACAGATATTGGATCCCCTTAGAATAACACCAGAAGCTTAGCCAATTGTTGAAGTCAATCATTTTGTCCATGTACTGTGATATCATTCTGGGTAATGGCAGAATGCTACTCAGGGCTAGGGTCATACCTGCCTGGGCTTCAAGATCAGAGAGCTCCTCCATGTCTCTTTTCATGTAGTCCAGGGAGGTATGTTGCAGGTCATTTACACCAACATGGACAATGACAGAGTCATATTTGTACTTATTGTGGAGTGTTTGGATGACTGATGGTTCGTGATTGGAGGAACTCCCTGGTCAGCCTCAGTAAGAAGCTGAGACCCCTCATAAAATCCTCCAAAGCTAGTTACGAAAACAAAATAGCCACTGTTTCTAAAGACAACCACAAAGCATTCTACAGCTATGTCAAGAATCTCAATGGCAACACTCAGATCTGCTCTGAGTTACAGCACAATGGCACTAAATATACAGAAGCAGCTGATGTTGCCAACATCCTGGCAGATAGGTTCAGTGCTAACTTTACCCCCTTCTCACCCCTTAAAGGGCCCATCTCTATACTGGAAGAATGCAAAGTTCCTGTAATCATGGCTGCACAGGTAAAAACCACACTCTCCAAAGCCAAGAACACAGCATCCATGGAACCTGACAACATCCCAGGCTGGGTTCTATATGAACTACAGAATGAACTGGCACCCCACCTAAGTACCATGTTCAGTCATAGCCTCACCTCATGCTTTGTTACCACTGAATGGCGCACAGCAACGGTTATCCCACTCCACAAAGGGGGATCCACCACGGACCCCAGGAACTACCGCCCCATTAGCCTGACGAGCCTGGTTTGCAAGGCCATGGAACGTATCATCATGGAACTTATAAACAAAAACATTGGTAATCTCCAGACTTTGGACCCAACCCAGTTCGGGTTTGTAAAAGGCAGATCATATCTCCTAAACTTGATAGACTTCTTTGAAGCAGTCACCAAAGCCGTAGATGTGGGTAAAGTGGTTCACACAGCCTATCTAGATCTTGCCAAGGCTTTTGATACCATCCCTCACTCTAGAATTATAGATTAACTCACTTAATTAGGTATAAATCCCTATGTCACAAGATGGGTTGCCAACTGGCTCACTGACAGAACCCACACTGTGAAAGTAGCAGACTCCAAATCTAACTTCAGACCAGTGACAAGTGAAGTACCATAGGGTTCAGTCCTGGGTCCTCTCCTGTTTGGTATTTACTTCTCTGAAGTACAGGCTAATGCAGAAAGTCTTTAGTTAATGAAGTTCACAGATGACTGCAAACTAGGAGCCATAATCGAAACTCCTAATGATGTGGACATCCTACAAAAGGGCCTCACTGAGACAGATGCCTGGTGTCAAAGCCATGGCCTCAAGCTCAATGCCAACAAGTGCCTTCTCATCCCTTTTGGTAAAAATTCTGTATGGTAGTCTACTTAACACCGAAAGTGTGATAAGAGACCTTGGGACACAGGTGGAGAGTAATCTCTCCTTTGATAATCACATCAACACAGTAGTCAGGAAATCCTTCTATGTGGCACACCTCATCATAAAAGGTTTCTCATCCAGGACTAAAGAGGTAATTGTTCCCCTCTGCTCATCACTCATTAGACACATTATAGAGTACAATGCCCCTTTTGGTATGTACCTCACAAGACATCTACAACAACTGGAAAGGCCACAGAAATACCTCACAAAGAGGATTACCGACCTCAAATAGATGCCCTACAAAGATCGTCTCAAAAAACTTCAGCTTTACTCCGTCACATATCACCTACTCGGAGGCAATCTCTGCCTGACATACAAAGCTATGTCAAACCCAGAGCTGATGGACATGCTCCACTTAAAGAAATCCAAATCCCTCTGAGCTACATGCTCTAGGAACCTAAACCTTGTCACCACAATAAACAGAACATGCTGGAGAGATATATTCCAGTCCCAGAGACTTCCCATACTCTGGAACAAACTACCTATCTATATCAAACAAAGCTCCTCATTAGCACTCTTCAAGAAAAATCTTGATGATTGGATGGGAAATAGTTAATTCACCCCGGGGATCACTTCTATGGCTCTGCTCGATAGGTGCACAGGAAAATAATTTTCTTGGGTGGCGAAAGCCAGGGTACCTTTTTGGCTAGGCTTATATAGGCCCTAGTGCCAATAGCTTAGTACCTACCTATGAACCTATAAGCCATTATGGGAGCAGCCCAGGAGTACTTGGCAGAGTCGCTTAGAAGACATATAAATGCTAAGGGAATCAAACCATGTACCACAGGAAGCAAACCAAAAACAAACCTGGTGTTCATAATAAGTGGAAAACCAACAACAAAAAACACTTGAAAAAGGTTGAAAATAGACACAGCAATTTGCCAACTAAGTTTATTGTTTCAGCGTTTCATCTGAAAATGCACAAGACTTCATCAGACTGCACAATATTTGCCACAAACCATTAAAATGTTAATTAGGTAATGACACAATAAATCAATTAAAAAGTCAAGTATTAAAAAATAAACATCTAATTATAGATCTCTTAGCCAGGTAGCCCTTAAAAAAACACATGATGTTCCAAACTTTATTCGTTCATTCCTAGATTCTTATCAGATCTTCATTCAATCTACCTTTAGCCTGTCTTTGTTCTAACTTGTTTTTATAATCTCTGTCCCTATAACTGGAAAGTTCAGGACCAATTACCATAAAAAGAGAAGGTTCATGATCAATTACTGTAAAAATAAATTTCTTTTTACCAACACAGTTTGAAGTATGCTTATACAATGCATTATTAATATCCTTCTTTTTTATATCATAATACTATTCCCTAATTATAATAGACATTTTCCTAGTAGTCATACTAATATGTAAAGCATTATAATGGGCACACAAGACCACATAACCAAATCTATATCATTAAAAGTAAAATGAGCAGAACTATATATATAGTTTTATTCAAATGTGGGGAAAAAAACAAAACAAAAAGGCCCTCATAAAATTAGGAACACCATTTACATTTTCCACAAGCATAGGTACCCTTTTTCTTGTTAGTATTTAACAAAGGCACTTTAGTGCAATCATTTTGTACAACATTTAAAGATTAACCCTGTTTTATAAGTAAAAGCTGTATATGTTGCAATAGCTGTAACTAAAGCAAAATCTCTCCTATCCCAATGTCTTTTAATAATTTCTTTGATGATATTGCCATCAAAGGATATGTTTAAAATCTAATTATTACTATAAGTGTATTTTTGAATAGTAGAATTGTTGACACACTAATCCCAGAATATAAAATAGGTAGATTTAACGCCTTCCAGTTATTAATTATCCATTCCATAGTGGTGTTCAACAAACTATAACCATATCCCCTGTCTAAAAATAACTGATGTACAAAGTTCAGCTCTTCAAAAAATACATCTTTGTGTGTTGTCAAATGAGATAATCTAATCATTTGTCCCTTAGTAATAGTATTTTTCATGTAACAAGGATGGTTACTACCAACATGAACATAGCTATTTACAAACATATTTTTTCAGTGTATTCTATTCTCAGACTTCTGATTTGTAATACCCATATTTAGAACCACATCTAAAAATATAACAGTATTACCTGTAGAACCAAGAGAGAATTCTAAACTATCAGTAATATCATTTAAATAAGACAGAAAATGAATATGTTCATTCTTGATGCCATTTCAAATGAAAAATAAATATCCACAATTCTACAATAAAAAGACACTTTGTCAAAGTACTTTTCCATAGTGTATAATAATCCCACCACCCCAAAACTAAATTAGCAAAAGAGGAGGCATCTGTATTTCCCATCAGTACAACCATAACCTGCTGATAATTGTGACACCTGTGCACTGGCCAAGCAATCAAGGAGCCTCAATCCTCACCACTAACACCAGTGAGGGGTGTCCATATAGGGAAAGGATAATAAATGCACACACAGTAAAGTATAATTTCCCTTAAGAGCACACAGAGATCACAGTCAGTCTGGGGCTAGTTTCTCCCTTTCCTCTCCAGGTCCCCAATAAGACTCACAAACTGGCACAGCTATAGGGTCCAGATCTCACCCTAGTGGGCAAGCTAAAATCTCCAGCACCCTCTCTGTCCAACCAGTGCTGCATGTCCCTGCCCAAGTAGCTGACACACACACACTTTGAGATAAGAGTTACATACAACCACACAGACACTCTTGGGAAAGGCTGGCACAGGTTCTCCAGCTGTGCCCCTTTTACCCAGACTATACGGTAGTACCACTTGCCACCACCCACTAATATTTATCAACTACTAAAAAGGCCCTTAACAGTTATACTGTACAATATTATTATTAAGTGCAACTGAAAAGTCAAGGCTTATTTGGAGTGGCATGGCCAGTATCACTATATACATGCAATGTACTCTTAGAGCTTAAATTATCTCTACATAAAACAGCCACAGTTGAAAGGTTTAAAATATTTAACAATAAGTAATAAAAACACAAGACAATACTTCTTACTACACAGTGCTAGTCAAGAGTTCAGATATCACAGAGAAATGCTTAAAATAACACAGTAGAATAGTTCTGGCATCAATACAGAAAAACAATTGGTCTAATCTTCCTATTTCCTAGCTATATCTAAGAGAAAACACAGTTTTAAAATAAACTTACATATAGAGCAAGACAGTACTGGTGATGGTGGATGTTCTCAAGACAAATGCTCAATTGCCCTAATTCTCTCTGTCTTTAAATTGATAACATAGTACCACTGATTCATTTCAGATTACATAATTTCTTTCTGGTTCCCAGGCTAACAGAACTCTGAGGTTAATAGCCCTTTTGATCTTGCAGCTGGTCAGGAAGCCAGAGCAATAAAAGAAATTATACATTCAAATTCTAGCCATTAACTCTGGCCTCAAAACAATAGGCAGAATGTCTCCCTCTAGACATCTCGGCTGCGAGTTTTAGATCAAAGAATTTCACAATGTTTGACTTATCAGATTTATTACAGCAGAGTGCACTGTTGTTATGTTTTTATCATCTAACAGCATTTTCTTTCATTTAAGAGAACAAGCCTGCAGCTTATATTAATATTTACAAATGACAGAATTATCTACAACATTCTATCTAGCTAAGCTGGCAGCCGTCACCTATCTTCACACCCCCCCCCCCCAGAGAACTCAAGGTAGTTTTTCAAAGTGACCCTTGAGAAATGCTGCTTGAGAGGGTTAGGCCTATTTGAGTATGCCTGACCCTTTTCCCTGTTTTGAGAGCCCATCTGCATTGGCATTGCTAATCCCACTGTGGTGCTGCACGGATATATGATATGCTTGCAACCTTAGGCTCTATCTTTTCATCATTGCATTTTGCTAGCTGGCTTGTTTTAACCATGTTAGGAGATGTGATCTGTCACTACAGTGAATTTTCTTCCATACAGATAAGGCTGAAGTTTCTGCAGTGCCCACACTATGGCTATACATTCATTTTCTACAGCTGCATAGCATTCTTCCCTGGGTTGAAGCCTATGACAGAGATAAACCACTGGGTGCTCTTCTCCCTCTGAAAAAATCTGGCTAAGTACAGCCCCCACTCCATGGTTCAAAGCATCCACTTGCACAACAAATTATTTGCTGTAATCTGGACTCGCTAACACAGGGGGTCCACCCAAAGCTTCCTTAAGCTCTTGGAATGCTTGCTCACATGCTGGGGTCCACACTACCTTATCTGGCCTGTTCTTCCTTGTCAGGTCTGTGAGCAGAACAGCTATGATACTATAACTTTGAACAAACTTTGAGTAGTACCCTGCTGTCCCTAAGAATGCCCTCACCTGCTTTTTGATAACAGGTACAGGCCATGCCTGAATGGCATCTACTTTGGCAGGTTCTGGCCTGATCCTACCACTCCCCACTCTATGTCTCAGGTAGGAGATCTCTACCATACCCACCTGACATTTGCTTGGCTTAATGGTCAACCATGCCCTCTGAAGTCTGTCCAGCACCTCCCTGACATGTTGAAGATGTTCTTGCCAGGAATGGCTATAGATGGCAATATCATCTAGATAAGCAAGGGCAAACCCTCCTGCTCCTGCTAGGATATGATCTACCAGCCTCTGGAAAGTCACTGGTGCATTTTTCATCCCAAAGGGCATCTTTGTGAACTCATACAAGCCAAAAGGCATCAGAAAGACTGACCTCTCTCTAGCTCTGGGAGTCAAGGTAACCTGCCGGTAACCCTTGGTAAGATCAGTAGTTGTAGGATACTTACCCCCACCCAACTTCTCTAGGGTCTCATCTGTCCTAGGTATGGGGTAAACATCTGACTCTGTGTGACTATTTAGTTTCCTTTAGTCCACACAGAACCTGGTGCTGCCATCCTTTTTGGCACCAGCACCACTGGGGAGACCCAGGGACTGTTGGACTCTTGAATTACCCCTAGTTCCAACATTTCCTGTATCTCCTCCCTCAGAGCCTGTTTGACTCTCTCATGTACCCTATAAAGGGCCTGCCTAATAGACCTTTGGGGTCCTGTATCCACCCGGTGCTGCACCAGGTGGGTACCCTCTGGTTTCCCAGTGAATACATCCCCAAACTCCTGTGACACTGCTCGGATTTCTCACACCTGAGTAGGCAATAGCTGCTGGGACATTGCTACTCCTTCCACTGAGGTGTCAGTCGAAGTCTCACTGAGGAGATCAGTCACCAGATCTCCCTCAGACTCCTCCTGCAATCCACTGCAAATGCTCAGCACAAGGGCCTCCCTATCACGGTAAGGTTTCATGATGTTAACATGGTGCAATTTTTGCTCCTGCCTCCTGCCTAGCAGTTCTACCATGTAGTTAACATAACTTACCTTTCTTACCAGCTTGTAGGGACCCTCCCAAGCTGCTTTCAGCTTGTTGTGTCTGACAGGAATGAAAAGCATTACCTGCTGCCTTACAGCATATTCTCTAGCTCAAACATTCTTGTCATACCATACATTTTTCTGTTGTTGGGCTTCTGCCAGGTTCTCCTGGGCCAAGCCTATGCATTCCCTGAGCCTTGTCCTGAGGTTTAGGACATATGCCACAACAGTTCTTTCTGAGATTCACACTCACCTTCCCACTCATCACAAATTAAATCTAAAGGACCCCTCAGCCTATGCCCATACAACAACTCAAAGGGTGAAAAAACTGTGAAATCCTGGGGAACCTGTCTTTAAGCTAACAACAGATGGGGCAAATATTTGTCCCACTCCCTTTTAAACTGGCCTGCAAATGCCCGTAGCATGGACTTGAGTGTAGAGTTTAACTTCTCAACAAGACCATTAACCTGAGGATGGTAGGGTGTGGTTTTCAGGTGCTTCACCCCACAGTACTTCCACAGACAAGCCAGCAGGTCTCATATGAAATTGGCACCTCTGTCAGTCAGTATTTGTTTTGGGAAACCTACCCTGCTGAAAATCTCTAATAAAGTATTTGCCACCTTTTCTGCCTCAGTGCAGGACAAAGCCACTGATTCAGAGTGTCTTGTAGCATAATCTTCTACCACTAGGATATACCTTTTCCCTGTGGAACTTTGGGTACTCAGAAGCCACACAATATCCATAGCCACCCTCTGAAATGGCTCCTCAGTCACAGGCAAAGGCATCAAAGGAGCTCTCACCTTGTTTCCTGCCTTTCCTACCTTTTGGCAGTGCTCACAGGTCTTGCAGTACCCGGTAACATCTCTGGAAACCCCAGGGCAATAGAAGTTATGCATAATACGTCTCTTTGTACATTTTATGCCCATATTACCTGCAAAGGGATATCATGGGCTATGGCTAGAAGTTCCATACAGCAGGCTTTAGGTACTACCAACTGCTGTATCCTCTCACCGTCTAGCCCTCCCTCAGGGGTCCACTCTCTATACAATAACCCTTTGTCCCAGTATACCGATTCCCCCTTCCCTTGAGAATCAGGTGCCTCCCTAGCTACCTGCCTCAGGCCTTGTAATGTAGAGTGTAAGAGCTGCGTCTACATGAACTCTGTCTTTGTAACCATTCCCAGCTCCCCTTCCACAGGAAGTATAGCATCCTCTGACAGTGGTGCCTCACAGTCAGCCTGGGTACTACTACTCACCTCTACCTTTGCAGTCACTCTGTCCAAGGAAACATCAGTACCCACAAGCAGCTATGGCTCACCTTCAGTCTCACTGCTACAGCGTAGTTTCCTCCCGGAAGTAACCACATCACCAGTCCTGGCTGCAAGTATGCTGTCTGTCTGGGTCTCCCCCAGGCTACCAGACCCACTTGCTTGTTTTGAAGCCTGACTGCATGTAACTGCATTAACACATAGTACTGCCTCATCAAAATCCTTCCCTATCAGGACATCTGCAGGATGGTAGTTCAATACCCCTGTTGTCTCAAGACAACCTACTATTGGATTGGCATTTTGCCTTTTCAACTTACTGGCTCCCTCACCTTTTGTTCTCTACATTGCCTCCTTGGACATCTGTATGCCACATGGCCCCACTGGTTGCATTGGAAACATTTAACCCTAGCTTCTGGATGTATACCTGGACTGGTGGCTTTCCCCTGTTACTGGCAGATTCTGTTGGGGCAGTCTGTGCTACCCACCATGGGTTCCTTTAGACCCATGAGCAGTACTGGGGGTCCCTTTCCCATGCAGGGATGCCCTGCTTGCTAGGTATAGGTCTCCCTTCTTCCCTAACTCATCTGAAGTAGCACATTGTCTATCAGCTAACCAGATCCTCATGTCCTCAGGCAAAGTTCTATGGAGTTGCTCCCTCACCAAAAGTTATGCCAGACCTTCAAATGTGGTGACCTGACATCTACTCACCCACCTATGAAAATAAGTGCTCAGTTCAGCAACATATTCATACAGACTTTCATCTGCCTTGCGTCTATGCTCGCAAAACCTTTTCCTATATGCTTCAGGTGTTAGCTTAAAAATTCTAACAAGCAGTTATTAGCAGTAGTATAATCTAAACATTCCTGATTACAAATTTTAGACAACACAGTTATAGCTTTACCATGGAGTAAGGGAGGTCAGGAACTGTACCGAGCGACTTTGGTCAACATCATACTGTTTACATACCCTCTCAAACATGTGAATTAAACTATCAAAATTATCCCCCTTTGTAAACTGCGGAAGAAATTTACTGATATTTTGTGCTTCTGGGGTCCAGTTACTCCATTCCACATTACCTCCATGACTCTGGCAAAGAGTCAGCATTTCCTTTTCATGCTGCCTCTGCCTTTCCTTTTCCTCAGCTTCCAGGCATAGCAGTTTCTCATTCTCCTCAGCCTTCAAACATTGCAGTTTCTCATTGTCCTGAATCTCTAGACACCTCAGTCTCTCAGCTGCTTCTATTTCCAAATGCCTGGCCTCCAACTCAAGTCTTTTTAGCTCCAGCTGGATTTTTAAGTCCTCTGCAGAAAGGTTGAGCTGTCCATTCTCTGAGTGTGGTACATCTCCACTGCCAGTCTGATCATCTTCCTGGATGCTGTTTTCTGATGCAGCTGTGACCAAAGCTGCAATCATGTCTGCCTTAGTCAGGTTTCCATGCTCCAGTCCCCTAGCCTGGCACATCTCAGCCAGCTGGCTCCTTGTCAGCTTTCCCTACTCTTCTGCTGACATTCTACCTGCTCTCCCTAACTAAGCTAACAAAAGAAATAAAACAATTGTGATCTGAACTCTGAGTATTGCGTGGCTGATTTAGAGTACAGAAACACCATCAGTGATCACTGTACACAAGCTACAGGAATTCACTCTGCCCACACCACTACAAACCAATTAGTATTTGCCAACCAATTAATATGTGGGGTGGATATCCCACCACTGACAAACAATTAATACGTGATGCCTGTGCACTGGCCCAGCAATCAAGGAGCCTTAATCCTCACCACTAACACCAGTGGGGGGTGTCCATATAGGGAAAGGATAATAAATGCGCACACAGTAAAGTACAATTTCCCTTAAGGGCATATAGAGATCACACTCAGTCTGGGTCTGGTTTCTCCCTTTCTCTCCAGGTCCCCAATAAGACTCCCCACTGGCACAGCTATAGGGTCCAGATCTCAGCCTAGTGGGCAAGCTAAAATCTCCATCACTCTCTCTGTCCAACCAGTGCTTCGTGTCCCTGCCCAAGTAGCTGACATACACACACTTTGAGATAAGAGTTATATACAACCACACAGACACTCCTGGGGAAGGCTGGCACAAGTTCTCCAGCTGTGCCCCTTTTACCCAGACTATATGGCAGTACCACTTGCCACCACCCACTAATATTTATCAGCTACTAAAAAGCCCCTTAACAAAGGGTGTCCAATTATACTGTGTAATATTATTATCCAAATAATAAGTGCAACTGAACAGTCAAGGCTTATTTGGAGTGGCTTGGCCAGTATCACTATATACATGCAATGTACTCTTCGAGCTTAAATTATCTCTACACAAAATAGCCACAGTTGAAAGGTTTAAAATATTTAATAATAAATAATAAAAAAACACAAGACAATACTTCTTTCTACACAGTGCTAGTCAAGAGTTTAAAGATCACAGAGAAATGCTTAAAATAATAAGTAGAATAATTCTGGCATCAGTACAGAAAAAACAATTAGTCTAATCTTCCTATTTCCTAGCTATATCTAAGAGAAAACACAGTTCTAAAATAAACTTACACATAGTGCAAGACAGTGCTGGTGATGTTGGATGTTCTCAATTCAAATGCTCAATTGCTCTCATTCTCTCTGTCCTTAAATTGGTAACACAGTACCACTGATTCATGTCAGATTACATAATTTCATTCTGGTTCCCAGGCTAAGAGAACTCGGAGGTTAATAACCCTTTTGATCTTGCAGCTGGTCAGGAAGCCAGAGCAATAAAAGAAATTATACATGTAAATTCTAGCTATTAACTTTGGCCTCAAAACAATAGGCAGAATGCCTCCCTCTAGATATCTCGGCTCCAAGTTTTAGATCAAAGAATTTCACAATGCTTGGCTTATCAGCTTTGTTACAGCAGAGTGCACTGTTGTTACATTTTTGCAGTTCCACATCTAACAGCATTTTCTTCCATTTAAGTGAACAAGCCTGTGGCTTATATTAATATTTACAAATGACAGAATTATCTACAAAATTATATCTAGCTAGGCTGGCAGCCTTCAGCTATCTTCACAATAATATTTATTATTAAAAATGTTATCAAACATTAATTTAATAAAAAAACTATGTATTAATAAAAGTAGTGCTATATGTGGAATGATGGGCTAAAATCTTCAAACAAAATCACTTCCTTCATCTCTAGGAATACTAGTAAAATTATGTTTAATATCTACAGTGAACATACATGTCTAAATGCTTTGAAAATAATATGTTTTAATGTTGTCCAAAAAAAAAAGAAAACCTCAAAATTTTCAAATATGAATCCATTTTCTGAAATATTGGATTAAAACTATTATCTAAAAAAAACTAGAAATTCCTTCAGTAACACGTCCAGGGTGGAAGCTATAGGTCTAAAAGGGGGAAGCAACTAATCTTTATGAATGTTAGGGATTCCAAATAATCCACTCAACTGCAGAAAGTCTACTTTTAGAAACTTGAATAAATATGTATTTATAAATCCCTGAGACAACAAATGCTCTAACATGCATTCAATATAATAATAATTATTATATATAACAAATGACCAACTTCCTTAAACTCCATATCATCGACTAGCATATTGTCAATAGCAACAATATAGTCCTTTTGGCACATAATAAAAAAACCAAAGACAAGCAAAGAATAATCCACGACCTTGAAGAAAGGAACCGGAACTCTGCTAAAGTCCACAAGGCTGTATTTTTATTTCTGAAGTATTCCAAAAGTCACAGATATCTGTGACTTTTGGAATACTTCAGAAATAAAAATACAGCCTTGTGGACTTTAGCAGAGTTCCGGTTCCTTTCTTCAAGGTCGTGGATTATTCTTTACATAATAAAAAAAGCATTTCCCTTATCTGCCTTCATAAATTATAATACTCTACTTTTCAATTCTTTGATAGCCCTCCTATATTTTGCATCAAAATTATAGCATTTATAAGGCGTAAGGATGGAATTGTTCTTGTAATGAATATTAATTAAATCCTTTCCACATGCATCATACACATTTTGTAATGTCCCAACTAAAGGAGGATTAAATGTAGAAGTTTTTTTAAACTTGCTATTAATGCCTGTCTTTTACTAAATAACATAAATTAAATTTTCATACAACAACTTTAAAATCGATACTTTAATGACTAATGTTAACCGTATTGCTGGGTACAAATGGAAATCCAAGAGAAAAAATGCCGTAACTGATTTTTAGTAAAAGGTTCATTAGGAAGCCAGAATACTATTGTCAGTGATGCTCACCAGTTCTAAGTCCTGGAATGAAGTTGATTGAAGCATTGTCCTCTGTCTCTCCCTCGAACAGTCCCTTTCTGCTTTGGGAAAGATGCAGCAGAGGTGGATGCCCATTCAATCAAGTCTACTGGATTCATCTGAGCAGCAATTCTGTCTCACCTTCTCACAGTTTACAGAATGAACAGATTCAAAAAAGCGACTGTTTTTGGAAGACAAAGAAACAAAAGTTCTGTTCAAGTCACTAACAACCAAGCCAGTTTTGGAGAAATTAGATGAAGAAGAAACAGGATACACAGTACCACTGCCATATGAAGTGATGCCATGTTCTATTTTCTTCTTATTGTGTTCTGTTACATTTTTAATATAATGGCTGGCAGAGAAATAAAGACATTTTCATATTCCCCAAAATATAGGAGTGGAGGTTATAAAAACAAGTTGGAACAAAGAGAGGCTTGATGGCAGATTGAGTTAAGATCTGATAAGTATCCAGGAATAAATGAAGTTTTGAACATGGTTTCTTTTAAGAGCTGGGGGCTAAGGGATGTATATATATATATATATATATATATATATATATATATATATATATATATAAAACACCAACAAGCAGCACAATAAATACGGCCAGGATCAATCAACAAATCAACAAATCCAATGCGCTGTTCAAACTTTTACTTGTTTCAAAATACATTCAAATCACAAGCAGCTACACAGTTATTGGTATATACACTCAAACTGCAAGCAGCTGATGATAAGCGATGAACAGCAAAGGTGTACTATCACACTTTTAACTTTCTAGAGCACAGCTTAGTAGCTCCATAGGTCCATATTACTCAGACATGCCATATGCAATATATTTTCTATTGAAGCATATACTCAAGCCAAGCACTAAATAATACTAAAAAATCCATAAATTTATTAAAATAACAATAAAACAATAAAAAGGAAGAACATAGGATAAGCACTTTCGGGTCACCACCACGACCCTTCCCCAGATCCTTATAACTGATATTACATCATTTCCTTCTTTTAAAATGGCAGGTTTACACCAATAAGACAGTCTATTACATATTAATGATATTACATCATTTCCTTCTTTTAAAATAGCAGGTTTACACCAATAAGGCAGTTTATTGCATAGTCACACCTACTCTGGCAGGTGTGTCATAAGTGCCTCTTCAGTCTCCACCTTTTCAAGACGGGTTTCATAGGGAATGCTGTATTAAGTCCTGGTTTCTGATGTGCTCTACGCTTTCAAATCCAAAACATTTCCTCCTGCTCAAGTCTGGTGAAAATATCACCTCCCCTTTTTGAGGCAAATACAATCTTCAAGACTCTAAACATAAAGTTGTGTCCCACATTGTCTCTAACATGTTTCGCAAGTGGGTTTTTATAATCCCTTAACCTTATGTCACTAACATGTTTGGACATTCTTTCTTTCATTTGTCTCACAGTTTTTCCAACGTAGAAATTGCTGCATGCAGAACATGTAACCAAATACACAATGTTCTTGGTTGTACAGTCAGCATAAAAATTAGTAGTGTATTTCTTCTTAGTAGTTGGATGTTCGAAGCAGCTATCAGTACATATAAATTTGCACATTGTGCATCTTCTACAAGGAAAAGTTCCAATTCTTTTCGATGTGTCATATGATTCCAAACAGTTATCTTTACATAATATTGTTTCTAAATTCTTTGCTGTTTGTTGGTGTTTTAATAATTTGGATTTTATACAGCACACTCCTGTCGTATTCCGGTGTTGTGTTGATTGGACTTATATATATATATATATATATATATATATATATATATATATATATATATATATATATATATATATATATATATATATATATATATATATATATATATATATATATATATATTTTAATGCTTGTTTTTTTAATTGATTTATTGCATGATTACCTAATTAACCAGTCAGAGGTACATTGATATTTGTATTTAAATTGTTTGTGGTAAATGTTGTCATTCTGATGAAGTCTAGCTATTTAATAGCTCTTAGCCTTACTCATCTGCACCAAGTGATAGACAGACTGTTGTAACCCAAGCACTACATTTCATACTTGTGCCTGCAAAAAGTAAGCTAAACAAAATATGTGTTCATAGTTAAAAATATTAACATTTAACTCATAAACTTCATGCTGTCCAGTTCATTCATAGCTAAACAGTAAAACACAATGTCAACATAAAGGAAACCAAGGATCACATAAAAAGGTTCACATGGTGTGCCGCTGTTTACTACAATCAGTTTCCTTCCTTTATACCATAACTTTATACCATAACTAGTTTGGTTGATAGGCAAAACTTGCAGTCCAGAGGACCATTGAGGAACCCAGCCCAAATTTCCAGTTGCTCCAAAGCGCTGTCTGGTTATGTGATTTCTCAAGGGCAGAGTATAAATATGAGGCAAAATCAAAAATGTTTGGCAGAACTGAAGACAGATAAAGCACTACTCTAAAGCACTTAAAAAGTTAACAAAGCAACAGGTTTTGCATCAACATGTACTTTGTGAATCAGAAAAATTTTGAAACTCTAATTACTGACAGTAATCCAAAGTGATTTACCAAAGAATTTTTTTATGTTGAATTTTTCTCTTTTTTTAAATAAATGTGGCTGGGCACCCCAGCCAGGGTCAGGCCCTAAGCAGCTGCCTAGGTCACAATGTGCTGGATCTGGCCCTGATGCCCCTTGCATATATTGCATGCATTACACATTCAAATAACAGACAAAACAACAGGAAGACGTAAGGAGCCCCATCCAACAAATGGATAGTAATAGCTTGCATAGTGTGGTCTGCAGTTGTGGTAAGGATTGAAAGCCAACTGATGGCATATCCCAGTAAGGTGTACACAGGTGAGTCACTGACACATTCACCTGGGTAAGATGTTTATTGAGAGCACACATTATACATTTGAATCAGTAGATTATGTGCCTGCAACACCTGCATTTGTTCAGGAGCCACAATCTTTGTACCACACATCTCCTGACAGTGTCTGGTCATATCAACAGTGAGGTACAGAAGTTCCCCTCACAATGACCTCACTCTGTAGATTCCATCCCTATTGCAGTGGTGACTCATCCTATGGTTTAGAGGTGTCCAGTCTTTTAGACCTTGGTTTCTGGTATCCTATCTTTTGTGAAGAGTCTGTAACAAATGGCATAAATGTACAGCAGGGCCAACCTGTAGCACATTCTATGGCTTGAGTAAATAGAATTGTCTAAAGTAATATCAAACAGGCCCCCCTGATGTGCACGATGGTGATAAGTATCCCCAGTAAAGGGGATAAAGTGCAATATTTTGTTCTCTGTCTGGAAAAAAAGCCAAAACAGACACCCATGGCAGTGAAGGATCACAGATAGAAAATGTTAGATAAAAAACAATTATTACGCATTAAATGTAAGCCATCAGTAACAGGATAACTCATACCTAATCCAATCAAGTACATAACTCATTACATAATGCAGTACAGACTAGTGAAATCGCCACTGAGCCAAGGTTAAAACTGCCGGTTTATTTTATAAACGTTAAATAAATCACGCTTTTCATCCTACTCAATTGTAGGACTTCTTCAGAAATACAAAAAATACAAAAAAATACACCAGTTGAATCCTTTTTATACTTCGCGCCAAATTTGTATCTGATAAACGTCACTCTTTTAAAGTGAAACACATTAAAAAAGCAACAATGTTGCCGAACACTCATAAAACATTTGATTGTTTAAATATTGTTATTCTCATCCTATTTATTTATATCTATGATTATTTAAAACATTATTAAATGAAGCATTATAAGAATTATTGCGTTATTAAATTATTAAAAAGTCCCTCATTGTCAATATGAATCCTGCAGCATCAAATCCAAAACCAAAACGGAATTATAAGTCCGTTCACATTGATACATATTTGATCATATGATTTTAAATTTAATAACCTAAACAGTGCATATTTATACAGTACATGTTATCCTGCTTAAATATGCCATTTGTATTAATAAAACATGTATTTGAAATTATCTAATGTATGTGTATAAATAGATGAATAACAAATGAATGAATAAAAACAAAAAAGAAAATAAATAAATAATAAAATGAAATTTGTGGAAAATGAATAGTAAAATAAAATAAAAGATAATAACACACGAAGAATGAAAGATTGAATGAAAGTGTCTGCTTCCATATACATGCTGATTTACACATAGTTCCACAAATCTTTTGTTTTTGGTGTTTATCCCATATACACTCTGTATTTTACATATCACCTTTAAAGCCCGGAAATGGTTAATAAAATTTATAAATTTAAATATATATATCACTTCTTTTAACCCAAAACATCACCTTTCCAGGCTTTTGAGTTATAATAAACACATTATAGAACATTTGTCATTCAGACCTGGGTACATGTATGCATTGAGTTTTATCTGCCATAACAATTCTGCTTTCTCTAATAATAAACTTGTAGGGCCCCCTCTGACATCCTGGATATATTGAGAAATTATTTTAAATTTAAAATTGTGTTCAGGGAAAGCAATTATATGCCTGGCCAAAGCATTTTCTACTTTTTGTTGATTTATACTTCTTAGATGTTCTGCCACTCTATCTCTGAGCCTACGATCATTTTTTCCTATATAGAAGGATAGACATGCTTGGCAATTTGCCACATATACCACCCCTTTAGTTTTACAATTGAATCTACCTTTTGTGACAATTCTATGTCCATTTATATCTATATTGCTACCTAAGCTCATCAAGTGGCAGTAAGAACAACTCCCACATTGCGTCATTCCTATGTTTTTCAAAAAAGGAGTTTTTTGCCTTTGGAACATTTCTTTAAAACTCCTTCCTTTTCTCCAAATTAATTTAGGCAATACATTGAATTTAGAACCTAAACTGACATCATCTTTTAATAAAGACCTGTTTTTTTATTATGATCTCCCTTATCTGACCATAAAGAGAAATTCATAATACATGCCAGAGTAAAATATGTGGATGTTAAAATTGAATCTGATCTTTGTAGGATCTGGGCATTATTTTGATTTTCTATACTGGTATTTTGTTGTTGTAAAATCGGCACATAAAATCCACTTGTTCTCTTGGATGTGACTTCTTGTATTATTTCTTCTATTAGTATAATGGGATAAGCTCTATTCATAAACATTTCTTTCAAATTCGAACATTCTTCTTGAAATTTGTCATTTGAAGTGACCATTCTTGCTGCCTGAACCAATTGACCTTTTAAAACAGATCGTTTTTGATGTAATGGATGGGCGCTTGAGAAATGTAAGAATTTGTTCAAATATGTTGGTTTTCTGTAGATAGAAGCTTCATATTGTTTGCACTGTTTGTTTTTGAAAAGTTTCACATCCAAGAAAACCATTGATGTGGTGTGAAAGGAATGAGTGAATTGTAAAAATTCAGTTGACTCATTCATCATAACCAACAAATCTCTAGCCGTTTGTTCCATGCCACCTATGACCATGAATATGTCATCAATAAATCTCCCATAAAACTTTACCACATCCTTGAATATGTCATTATCGAAAAGATATGTGCTTTCCCAATATGACATTACCAAGTTAGCATACCTTGATCCACAGGGTGACCCCATGGCGACTCCTTTTTTCTGGATATAAAATTGATTTCCAAACAAAATAAAGTTGTACGATAAGATGATGTCTAACATTTCTTGCACTAGGCAAATTTTGTTCTCTGGGGCATTTTTTTGCCGCATTCTTGTTGTCATCCATTCTATTCCTTGCTGATGGGGAATGCTAGTATATAGTTCTTTTACATCTATTGTCAAAAAATTATATTTCTCTTCATATTTGAAATTGTTTAACCTGTTTAGAAATGCCCAGGAGTCTTTGAGAATCCATTGTTCTTGTGTTACATATTTTTTCAATATGGCATCTACAAATTTAGCACATGCATAAGTAGATTAATTTCTTCCATCTACTATAGGTCTAAATGGCAGGTTCCAAAGATCCTTATGTATCTTTGGAACTCTGAATATATGTGGAACTCTTGGTGACAGCACCATTAGATAACTAAATGTATGAATATTTATTTGCTTAAATAAATAATTAATTCAAAAAACTTTTGATAAATTGATTGGCTTTATTATATTCATTGAGAGAAGCTAATTGATAAGTATCATTTGTTAATATCTCTCTTGTCTGGGTATCATAGTCTGGTGAATCCATAAACATCAAACCCACTCCTTTGTCTAAATTCATTACCCTTACATTGGCCATTGATAAAACTTCCAAACTATCTCTCTCCTCCTGATTGTATGCTCAGAGATAGAGTGGCAGAACATCTAAGAAGTATAAATCAACAAAAAGTAGAAAATGCTTTGGCCAGGCATATAATTGCTTTCCCTGAACACAATTTTAAATTTAAAATAATTTCTCAATATATCCAGGATGTCAGAGGGGGCCCTACAAGTTTATTATTAGAGAAAGCAGAATTGTTATGGCAGATAAACCTCAATGCATACATGTACCCAGGCCTGAATGACAAATGTTCTATAATGTGTTTATTAAAACTCAAAAGCCTGAAAAGGTGATGTTTTGGGTTAAAAGAAGTGATATATGTATTTAAATTTATAAATTTTATTAACCATTTCCGGGCTTTAAAGGTGATATGTAAAATACAGAGTGTATATGGGATAAACACCAAAAACAAAAGATTTGTGGAACTATGTGTAAACCAGCACGTATATGGAAGCAGACACTTTCATTCAATCTTTCATTCTTTGTGTATTATTATCTTTTATTTTATTTTACTTTTCATTTTCCACAAATTTCATTTTATTATTTATTTATTTTTTTTTTTGTTTTTATTCATTCATTTGTTATTCATCTATTTATACACATACATTAGATAATTTCAAATACATGTTTTATTAATACAAATGGCATATTTAAGCAGGTTAACATGTATTGTATAAATATGCACTGTTTAGGCTATTAAATTTAAAATCATATGATCAAATATGTATCAATGTGAATGGACTTATAATTCCGTTTTGGTTTTGGATTTGATGCTGCAGGATTCATATTGACAATGAGGGACTTTTCAATAATTTAATAACTCAATAATTCTTATAATGCTTCATTTAATAATGTTTTAAATAATCATAGATATAAAGAAATGGGATTAGAATAACAATTTTTAAAACAATCAAATGTTTCATGAGTGTTCGGCAACATTGTTGCTTTTTTAATGTGTTTCACTTTAAAAGAGTGACGTTTATCAGATACAAATTTGGTGAGAAGTATAAAAAGGATTCAACTGGTGTATTTTTTTGTATTTTTTGTATTTCTGAAGAAGTCCTACAATTGAGTAGGATGAAAAACGTGATTTATTTAACGTTTATAAAATAAACCGGCAGTTTTAACCTTGGCTCAGTGGCGATTTCACTAGTTTGTATTTCGTGTTTTTGTGGAGTATAACACAGTACAGAAATGGAATGTAGCATTTCTGGGTCTTCATTTCACTCTGCTAGCTCTATAGAATGGGAGGAAAATAGAGCTAGGCATGCTAAGAGATTCTAACAAATGTCTCTCTGACAACATCCATGACTTAGAAGTACAGCTCAGACTGCAGAGTGAAATGTGTGAAAGAGTTGGTCATTGTGCAGACATGCTTCTAGCTCAGATCAGAGGTCTGAAATCTTGCATCTTTAGAAAGCAGCTTTTATGAGAAGTGTACAGAGCAACATGTACCACTTAAAGACATGTTATTATAAATTTGAAGAACAGAGACAGATTTAAGGCATGTAACACAACAAATGGAACGGATGTAGTCAGTGTCTAAAGCTAGACTAGAAATAATCCCCAGCTGTGGCAGCTGCAGTGAAGGAGAGAGACAGAATTTCAAAGACCCAAATGGAAAGTCTTGTACTCCCACTAAGCTGCTACCCATAAAATGTATAGCTAAGATGAGAGCTAACTGCCATAATGACTATGATTCTGAAAGTGATGATTTCCAGTCTACTGGCAGACAAAGGTGAGCAAGAAGGAGCAAGGGTATGTAACCCTTAAAATTGCTATGCAGGTATTACAGCTACTTGGCAGAAAGTTCAACTAAAAACCATAAAAAGATGATATTGACCAGTATATTAAAACATTGAAAGAGTGCTTTATTTCTTTATCCACAGCCATTAAACAAGAGCAAAGTTACATAATAAGGTGATCCATAAATGATGAGAGGATAGACTGGGCAAGAGTATCTGAAAGATGTAAAAATTTTCTACAAAGCCTTTATACATATAAAAAGGGAACTTGGGAGGTATCACTGTAGCAGAGAGGCTGGATAAGCAGTTGAAATCTGTAATCCAGCCAACTACATAAGAATTCTATGACCTATTAAAGGATATAAAAAACAGAGAAACACCAAATTCCACTTATGTAAAAAAAAAATGAATGAAAAAATACATTAAGTTCAGGCTCCTTCATAACAATTCTGCCAAATGCACCTAGAATCTGATGTAAAACTTCCAATTTATTCACCACAGGATTATTTCACAAACCACACATTGCACAAATTATTCGTCTCTCTAGGAGACTTCCTCAGACTGCAGTAAATTGGAAGTTTTACATCAGGCTCTATTTGCATTTGGCCATGTTTTTCTGAAGGAACCTAGGCTTAATTTTTTTTTCATTCTATCAAAGGAAGTATATTCTACAATTAATGTTTTTCAGATATAGAGAGTGATAATTTTTAAGGTGCGTAATTTCATGGCCTATCATTCCACAATAGAACACAGTTAACTCTGAACTTAAAAATAAACCCCAAATTGTTCAGGGGATTGATTACAACACAGTAGATTTCTGGGAAAACACTGAGGGGGGCAAAGCCTTGCCACCAAAAGGAGGAAAACAATACTTGCTATCCAGTCCTAGGTATTAGAAGAAGGGCACTGTATTGCAACAACTCAGGTAAAAATAAACCTCCTGACTAGGCTAATACCCCTAGTCAAGCACAAACTAGTGATAATTCTCCTACAACTCACCAAATGCCTCCTTCTCTGAAACCTCCAGAGGACTTGATTCTTCAGCCCAGATCTCCGCTGTGTTATTCTACATCTCAGTCATATTATAGCCAGGACAGTCAGAGTACATGGTGCAAGTAGACAAAATGATAAGAGATATGAAGGCAGAGGGAGACAGAGACATTGTTCTGACAGGGACTGTTACCCAAACTATAATATGGGACTGCCAAGATGCAGACATAATTCTTTCTACAGAGAAGGGATGACATGAGAAATAAGATCACAGGATAACGTCAGACAGATTAAGGAAAATGTAGAAGAACTGAAGCCCCTGTTCCAAAATTTCTAGAACTAAAATCCTCATTGCCTCCTGGTTTTCCTCATCCTTGGTCTGGAGCACCAGCAATCCTACTCCTTCTAAAAACAGTACTTCCATTAACAAGTGGATAGTTTATTCTCTGCCTTCTCAGGCTGCAAAAATAAATTATTCTGATATGGTTGCTGATTTGAAATAGGTATGCATGGTAACAGTAACAAAAAAGGTCTCCAAAGGTTCTCCCCTCAATGGAAACTCTATAAAACTTTTACTGCCAAGTGTTGATGCTGCTTTGTTACCAATGATAAGGAAAAACAAATTCTACATGGGCAACTTAATCCCCAAGGAAAGAGCAGTTAGGTTCTACTTTGAAGTAAATGTGGAAAATAACTAAAAGCATAAGGTCCTAATAGACTCAGATGAAGTCTTCTATAGTAAGCAGAGCAGAGAATATGTTTATCTACTAACATTTGATTACCGGGAAAGTCAAACTGGGTAGCAGCCCATTTTCAGTGGATGCCCAGGGCGAAAAGCTCCTAAGTATTACAAAATATTTTAAGAATAATAATTTTACAGTTTTCAAAAATAATATAGAACATCTACAGTTTAAAGAATTATACCAAATTATAAATAATACATTACCACTGGTTAAGAAGTCACATGTTACTATTTAGAGAAAATTTAGTGTCTAGAGAAATTAAAGGTAAGTTATTATAATACAAACAAGAATTGCAATATGAAATGCGAGGAAAAGCAGGCTTATGGTATATTTAGAAAGAAAGCTAGGGGAGAGAAATCGATAAAAGTAAGGAAGTGAGGAAAGAAGGAAAAATAAGGAGAGGAAATCTTTCAGAATGGTTTTGAAGGATGGGAGGAAGGGTATTGACCTGATAGATACAGGTCAGGAGTTTCATGCCTTAGCAGCCATGTACGAGTACAGACAATGCCCAGCAGACTTGATAGATTTTTGTACATACAGGAGATCTTGTCTTTGGATTGCAATAACCGACTGGGAACATAGTTGTGTAGAATGGTATTTAGTGCCAGACAAGCAGATTGATGCTGGATAATTCTATAGCTGGTAAGGAGCTTTGTATGTAATAGTTGAAGGAGTAATTCTAACCAGTTTAGGCTTTTTAGTGCTATACAGTGAAGGGGTGTTTGCTGAAAATTTAGCAACTTTCTTATATCATTGTTCAGGTTTTAATTTTTGTGATGCCTGGAGGTTAGTAAGGATGGGAACACCATAAAGAAGTGTGGGGGGAGATAAGTAGTGGCAAGTGTAGTTTTAGTTATGTTGGTGAGAAATATTTTGGCCGTGTAAAGCATTCTTAGTTTTTGATGAGTTTTTCTTATGCAATTTTGTATATGCAGGTCAAATGTTAGATTGTCACCCACAATCATCCCTAATATTTTGCTATGAGAAGTGACTTCACTGGCTGCATTATCAAGAAGGAGGACTTTCATTATTTTAATGAGATATGGATTTGGGGAAAAAATAGTAGTTTTTTTAGGGGGGGGGGTGAGCATGAGTTGTGTAACAAAATCACGTTTCAGTGGCTGTTAAAATTACCTGAGTAGTTTTTTTTGGAGATGTGCTATGTTGTCAAATGTGCAAATGAATGTAGAGTCCTCTATGTATTGTATTAGGTAGGCTGTTATGTTGATGTGGAGGGTGTTGTTGAGAATGTTAAAGAGGAGGTGACCAAGGATAGAGCCTTATGGCACACTGATGGTGTTTGGAAGGTATGAAGAGAGGGTGGAGTGCCATTTTACTGACCGATACCCATTGGACAGATAGTTTTTGAACCATAGAAGGGTGGGCTGGGAAAACCTAGTGAGGAGATTTGAAGCAGAATTTTTATTTATTTATTTACTTATTGACATTTGATTACCAGGAAAGTCTGACTGCATAGAAACACATTTTCAGCAGAGGCTTGGGAAACAAAGCTCCAGATTTTTACAAAACATTTTAAGAACAATAATTTTACAATCTTCAAAAAATAAAACAAAAACATATGCAGTTTAAATAATTATAAAAAATTAGACATGGTATAAAAACATTGGCTAAGAATTGATACAATATATGTGACAATGATTTAATATTTAGAGAAATTTTAGACAGTTTGTAGAGAAATTAAAGATAAGTTACCCTAATACCAATAGAAATTGCAATATGAAGTGATGCAAATACATGCTTATGTTATATTTATAGAGAAAGTCAGGGAAGAGAAATAGATAGCAGTAAGGAAGTAAGTGAAGAAGGGAGAGTAAGGAGGTATAAGGAATGGAAAGGTACTTGCTCACATATAGGGATATAGTTCATCCTAGTTTTGAGCAAGAACAGAGTCAGATTTTAGCTAGAAAGTCTTTTAGAGTGGTTTTGAAAGATGCAAGGGAGGATATACACTTGACAGATACAGATAAGGAGTTCCAGGCCTTAGCAACCTTGTATGAGTATGAACAATGTCCAGCAGATTTGCTTGGTTTGTAGACAGGAGTTTTTGGTCACAGGATCTTTTTCGGGTTGAGCATAAATTGTGAGTTACAAAGCCATGTTTCAGTGGCTGTTAAAGCTTCCTGAGTAATTTTTTTGGAAGTGAACCATGTTCTCAGATGTGCAAATGACAGTGGAATCATCTACATATTTTGTTAGGGTGGCCTGTTGTATGGAAGTATAGATGGTGTTGGTGAAAATGTTAAAAAGGAGGGAACCAAGGATAGAGCCATGTGGTACATTGATGGTGACTGTGTGAGGTAAAGAGTGATTGTGGAGTGCTATTTTACTGACTAATACCTATTGGACAGGTAGCTTTTGAACCACAAAAGGGTGGGCTGAGAGACACCTAGTGAGGACATTTGAACTAGAAGTTTGCTGTGACAAACTGTGTTGAAGTCTTTAGAGAAGTCTAGAAATAAGGAAGACACTAGTTTGCCATTATCTCAAGCTTTATTGACAGTATCTATATAAGTTAGGAGGGCAGTTCTTGTACTATGGAAAGGATGGAAGCCAAGTTGTGTAGGGGATACAAGTTCTTCCTGCAGGAGACAGTCTAGCAATTGTTTTTGAAAACATTTTTCAAGCATTTTGGCGAGTGGAGATAAGATTACTCTAGGTCTAAAGTTATTAATGTCTGTTGAATTTCCTCCTTTGTGCAGAGGGATAATGTGTTACTTTTTCCAGAGAGAGGGAATGTTGGATTCCTGGAATGACATATTTATAAGGATTGAGATGGGCAATGCTACTGGCTGCTATTTTTAGGTAATTGCTTGAAAGGTTAGCAGCTGAAGTAGAGTGTGGTTTGAGTTTGTTTAAGAGTGGTTTTATACATTATGTCGGGACAGGTATGAAGGTGAAAGTGGATGTGATGATAACATGGCTGTTGGGCAGGGTCAGGATTAGATGTTGGGGAATCCTTGGTTAGAGATGCTATGCTATCTTTAAAATAAGAGTTGAGCTGCATCGCAATTTTGAGTGATGAGTTATTGGGAGAGGGTTTCTTTAATGGCTGTCCAGAAGTTTTTAGGGTTGTGTTTGCTATTATTCTGCAAGTTATTATAGTATAGTTTTTAATCTTCATTTATTTGCTTTTTAGTATGATTGTGAAACATTCCAAGGTTTTTAAGTATTTATTGTGCTGTTATATATTTTTACCATTCTTTCCATACTTTGTCTATATCCTGCATTAGCATTCTACTCTCTTTGGATAGACAAATTCCTTCTAGGAGGTACAAAGGTATTTTAGGATATTTGTTAACATTGTATTGAATTTATTTACAGCATCATCTAAGGGGAAGATTTTTAGGAAGTTCCACTTAATAGACAATAGGGTAGTAATGAACATTTCTGGGTTAAGCTTGGAAAAGTTGTGTGTTGTTTTCTAAAATATGCTGTTTGAGTGGATGTGTGCGATGTCTGATTTTGTAGATTGGGCAATCATCACTGAGAGAGAGTCTGAAATTGCAGCTGTGTTGGTGTATTTACTGGGATCTGATATCAAGATCCATCCTAATAGGGAATTTGATGTATTGCTGTACTGTGTGAGGCTAGTAATGAAGCATTAAATGATTCAAAAAGACTGAAGATCCTACCTGACAGCCTGCAGATTGAAGGGGCAACCAATGTCAGGGGAAAGGATGGTTAAAGCTAAAATTTATGAAAATGGAAGTGAACCATCCAGTGCATGTCACCAGTAAGACAAAAGATGATTTCTTAATTGGTGACAATCTGCTTAAAAGGTTTAGGCCTATAATTTATTTTCATGGGGTCTTGACACAGATAAATAATTCTCTTCCCTTTGGAAAGAGTTTAATAGTTCATAAGTAAGTGGAGTAATGCTATTTGGAAAAAGATGATGTTATGATTTACGTGATTCTTGTAAGATTTGATGTGCCAAATTTGTCAGTGCCTGGAAAATTTGAGGCTGTGATCCCATGGAAACACAGGCCACATGTGACAAATGTGTCAAAGCAGGACATGACAAAAACTAAATGCTAGAGGTCTGACATTCTTTATCAAATAAATAAACCCTGTTATCTCAGAATCTCACCTAAACACTGTCACAGCAGGGTCACATGCTGGACACATTACATCCAGTGTGGAAAATGCAAAGGAAAAGTTCACTAGTTCATTGCAGAATATGGTCAGAGGGAGATGAAATCTGTGTGTCTCGGTTAAGATGGAAGATTTGCAGTTGTCTAAATCTGTTTTATGCCTGGAAATGAAAAGTCTTATGAGTGAGATATGATAAAGAATGCTAAAGAGACAAATGCCTGGTCTGAAATTTGTTAAAAAGGCAGTGCTGCTAAAATGCAGACCAGATTGTTTGAAATTTAGAGAGTATAGAAAGTTGTGGTCTAAACCTCCAGATAGGGCAAAAGACATTGCAGCATTCTGCACAGCTGGTAAGAGGTCAAAACTGACTCCTGTATGTAGGCCTTGATGTCTTCTCACTCCTTGGTGTATGCACATCTCATCAATAACATTTTATGGTCTTGTACTGGGAAGATTTTGTACCCCCAAATGTTTCCACAGGTTGTCATTTCAGGACAGACCATGCCCCAGATATACCAACTTGCGGATGAAACTGCCACAGTAATTCCAGCCAATGTCAGAAAATTCTCTTTAAGGGCTAATATTAAGAAGGGTCAATAAATGCCTGACCAAACTGCACCATTTAGTCATAGCAAACATTGAAAGACATGGGGTTAAAATTACACCCTACATCCTGCCTAGACATCAGTTGCAAATCAATGCATGTCTTGGGGTACATAACCCAATAGCCAACCCCACTGTTGTAGAAGCTCAGTTTGAGCTGGATACAATAATAGGGGAGTCCATCAACGATATGGAATTAGCTGAGCCTGTTATTACTGAGTTACCAGAAAGCACTATGTAGAACAAAGAAATGAAGAGAGAGAGAGAGAGAAGAAGAAGATCACTGCCAAATAATTTAATCTTACTGCAGGAAATCTGTCTCACTGACAAAAATGAATTATGCTCATGCCAAGGTAATGGTGATTACCTTGTGCCCTTACAAGCAATGAGAGGGAAAGAACAGCTGAGAGAAGTGTGCAAAGTTGATCTTGAGAGTGTGTCTGACATGACTGAAGACAAAGTGGGACTTGGAAAAGACTTCCTTACAGATATTTGGATTTAATTTAACTTTTATTTCAACTTTTATTGCACAAACACCATTACATATTTGCTAAACAAAACAATGCATTCTCACAATAAAAAGAGACTTAGCATTAACAGTAAACTTCTCTGCCCTTGAAACTCACATTAATTGAAACGGCATGGAAACTTACATTCAAGCAAAATTCATCTGGCCAGTGGTGGATTAAGTTTATTTTTGGGCAGTTTTCAAACCATAAGGTCCGTGCAGACATTCAGGACCATGCACACATGCATGTTCCTTGATTCACCTTCCTAATATTATTAAATTATATTCCTTGTATAATACAGCACCACTTGTTAGTGTGTTTGAAATTTGCAGTTTTGAATATTTTTTCCAGTAAACAATGAAGCAAAACGTATGAACCAATAATGACATGACTGCCCGCTTTGGAACATTTCAACCATAAAAGGCCCCTCAAACTGTACAGTTTTCAAGATATGAACATTTGTGAAAGTTTACTAAAATATAATTTGGGGTTTGTGTACATTACAATATATTACAATATTCATGAAACTATGAATGTACTAATCATTGTAAAGAATACTTCTTACTGATAACATTGCCATTTGTACAGTTTTAATAGTTTTTATTGTTCCCGAGATTTACTTTTGTTTAGCTTATGCTTTTTAAGTTTATTTTTCAGAAAATTCTCTGGAATGCAGGATCTGTGTAGGCTGCTAAAGTTGTGATATTCCACAGTACATAAGTGTTAATAAGTTATGAGCGTATCAACAAGATTCTAGATACCCTGGTGGAGAGGGGAATTACAAGGCAAATAAAGTTGGTGTAAAGCTCTCTCATATGGCGTGCTGACAAACCCATACATAAGTGGAGTCTAAATCAGTCAGTGCTCTTATCTGAAGCAAAGCTCAGCTAGGAGTGAAGGTGCAAAATACTTCATAACAATGGATATCTCAAACTGATTCTGCACCATGAAGGTCCAATGCCAAAACCAGTACCAAAACTATTACCTTTACTTATTACTATTATATTAGTACTTATTATATTATTACTTATTACTGTTACTTATGATTATTACACTTGCTAGAAAACAGTACACATGGAATAGATGTCCTTTTTGATACCTGAACTCGCCAGCAGGTTTCAATATCTTCCTGCACAAGGCCAAGGTATGGTAATGGGTCTAGTAGACAAAATGTGCCCAGGACCCCCCTCCCCGACCAACATTTAGAGATATAATACACCACCAACAAAATGAGCCCAATTGCCCAGTGACTGGCACATCTGCAGATACAAGAGCCTAGCCAGCCACCTCAGTAAGACTCAACATTAGGCCTTGCTAGGCAGCAAAGCAGACACTACCAAAAGTTTCTTAAAGCATTGGTTCATGGCCACTCCTTTAGTCAAAATGGAAGCAGGTATTGTGGCTTGAGGTAGTATGACATAAAGCTAAAGTATGCTTTCCTGTGAAATAACAGCTTTAACACACAACTAATCAATATGCTGAATTAGCAGCTATAAAAGTAGCTGCATAAACAGCCCATTTCAGCTGCAAGATATTGTAATATGTGCAGATTCTGCCTATGATAGACAACCTTGCTTATTAAAAATGTTTAGTGTGGTATAAAAAAAACTAAGTTAACCATTAGTATTTTTTATACCACACTAAACATTTTTAATAAGCAAGGTTGATTTTTTAAGTGGTACTGTATTTCCAAGTGGGAAAGCGTATTCCACGTGGTTTTATAATTATAATTATTTCCAGTACTTAATTGTAACATTAAAATTATATGACTGTGTATGTTTTTAACTGACACATTACTTTTTGTGGCAACGCAATTTTGTTGTACAAGTTGAAACAGCTGTAACTTTTTTACTGACACAACTTTTTACTGACATCACTTCCTGTAGAGCGTTATAAAAGAAAAGTATTTTCCTATTGTATTGTTCTCTGATGAAGCTGAGTTTTTACAAGGCGAAAACGTTATTAATAAATTTTGCGTTAAGAATCTTATTTGGTCTTGGAGCAGGTTCCAGTTATTTGCAGCTGCTTTTCCACCTGGAGCAAGGTTTCCGTGGCACTTTTGTGTGTTTGCATCTTAAAATGTAAAACCTGGGACTTTATTCTAGTCTAAGCATGTGAAGACGTACCTATCCATCAGTAAAAAAGACAAGAATAGGAGTATGTTTTGCACTTGCATAGTGACTAGCCTGATGTTTTCTTGGTAAAAATGTATCAGGAACATGGGACTGTATGGAAGTTCTATTCCAGTGCAAACAAGCTTATTGAAAGTGACCTAGAAAACAGCCATAATTATAAGGCCATGTATATACCAAAAGAAAGATTTCTGTTAAAAGAAGGCCTCCTGATAAGGACCAGTGACATCTTATTTAGATTCCAGTGGACAGTACCCCTTGGGACACAGATGGTTCATGCTGTAGTATGCACAATATCAGCCTACAGGAGCCCATAGGTGACAGAAGACCTTATGAGACATTTGATGAAGTAGCTCACTGCTCCCACATGTGTAGTGATTTTACTAAATATGTGCAGGTATATATAAAATGCTGCAAATTCCAACATGTTTCCTTTAGCACAGGGCACCCCTTTAGGCAAGATAAATCACAATACACATCTCTGATACCTAATTCATTGGATCAGGTGGAGAGAGCAAGCCAATCTATAATCCATATACTAAAGATGTGCCTCAGATTCAGTAAAGGACTCAGAAGTAACCCCTACTACTAATGACAATCTGTGCTACTCCCAATAAATTCATGTATCTCACCATTTGAAATTATGGCTGGTAGGAAAATGGGGCTGTCTTTGCATCTTCTGGTCTGGAACATGACACCACTGCCTATGATTATGAGATCCGTATAAGAGAGCACTTAAAAGAAACCTTTCCTTTTAATGAGAGTAGTTAGGAAAATATGTGCGTAGGCCTATAAGACGTAGTACAATAGAAAGGGCACCACAGCGAATGCCAAATAGGTGACAAGGTACTTTATTTTAAGTATAGCAGTGAAAAGGGAAAAACAATGAAATTCCTGCCAAGCTCTGATGAATCATTCTTGATTTACTCATTGGCCTAAAAAACAGAAATACAGAGGAAAAGCACTAGTGAAGCTTTATTTAAATGGATTTACATTAATGAGTTATGGCCTTTCCATGAATACAAAATATTTTACCTACCGTAGGAGAGGAACAAACAAGCATACAAAATGCCAAAGGAGAGTAGTGTAGCAATTGCTAAGTGCCCAAAGGGGATAAATAGTACCTTTCCCCATCTTTCCTAGTTTGGTATTGAATGTAGATAGATCTCTATGGACATCTTCATTCAATAAGAGGGGAAATATTGATTAAAAAAACTTTAAAGAATTACTAATATTAATAGTCATGGATATCAGTGGGCGGCCATGGTGGTGCAGTGGTTAGCATTGTCGCCTCACAGCAAGAGGTTCTCCAGTTCAATCCTCGGCTGGGGTGCCTTCTGTGTGGAGTCTGTATGTCCTCCCTGTGGTTGTGTTGGTTTCCTCCAGGTGCTCCGGTTTCCTCCCACATCCCAAAGACATGCTGCAGGTGGATTGGACACTCTAAATTGGCCCTAGGTGTGAGTGTGTGTGTGTATGTGTGCCTTCTGTGGAAGGTTGGGCACTGGTCTGGCAACTTGCCACTGTAAAACTCCACTGCCAATCATGAGCAGACAGGTGATCCGCTGTGGCGACCCCTAACCAGGAAAAGCTGGAAGAAGAATAGTCGTGGATATCATTAGTATTGCTGTTATTCTTGTATTTGTTCTTGTTAATGTCATTTGTGTATACTGTTGGATGCTGCTTGCATAGTTCCATTGTTTCTGGTTATTGATTAAATTTATTAATTCTGCCTTCATGTGTTTCTAAGTATTAATCTTACTGTTCTCATGATGTATCAGCATCGTACCTCCCAACTTTCCAGATTCTCACAGAATGTCCAGATTTTTGCTTTATATTTTTTGTCAGTTCCTCATAAAATTTTGGTTTTCTGACAAATCACTGACTAATTATTGAGGATTAAATTCAGAAAATAATGACAAACGTTTGAGTTTCAGACTTCAAACCCATTAGAAAATTCATGCCAATGCAGAAGCCTTTTACTCTATTAACTTTCTAAGTTTGTAAGAGCAATATTTAAAATTTGTCCCTATTTTTAGGCCTTTGTCCCCTCATTTTTATAGCTTAATCTTGATTTCTTTCTCCAAGAGGTTTAGAGGTATGATCAGCATGTAACAATAATGAGTCTACTTTTAAAGCTCAAAATTTAAAAAAATTGAATTTCATATGGTCAAGGCCATAATACTGAAGTTTTGAAACTTCAAACTGTTTACATGGAGATAGACATGCAGCACAGAATTGGACATTTTCAGTTTTCCTAATTGTAGTGCAATCTCAGAGTTGGTGTATTTAATTAGAAGCGGTGTGGGGGTGCAGGGGGCTTGCACCCCTGCTAGAATGTAAAAAAAAATGTTTTTATTTGTTTTTTTGAAGTTTCGAAATTTTAAAACTTTGATCTTATGGTCTCAACCATAAGAAATTTGAAGTTTTGAAACTTCAAGCTTTAAAAGTGGACCCAACAATAACACTAAGAAGCAGAGCATGGAATCTGAGACTTTTTTCCTTGCAGAATACATAGACCTCATCTCCTGGACATCTGTCTTAGTATCTGCATGCAGCTCAAATAAAAAGCATGTAGATCCCTTGGTATGGAATGAGTTTCAAAGTTACACATATAAACTGGATACGATCTTGTTCTGTTAAAGCATCAAAAAGTCAGAGAGGGTGATAAAACTCACAGAATGTGAAAGAAAGTTTAAGGTTTCCAGAGCCAAATACTTCATTTTCTCTCCCAGCCCATATTTTTTAGTCAAAGAAGTAATACACCTCAGAAAGTAAAATAAACTTTTTCAAAGGCTGGGAGGAGTAAATAATCATGGAGCCACAGTAGGTTTGCCAACTTTTCATGTCAAAAATTCTGGACATATACGTGAAAGAAAAATGCATGTAATTTTGGTACCCCAGTCCCCTCCCACTCAGCCATTCCAGTGTCCCATTAGTTGGCTGTTTCTCCATTTCTTCCCAATTGCCATAAACACTGTTCAAAACTCTCAGTGTGCATACTATTTTCTGTTTTAGTTCTACAACATCGATATCTGTGCAGTAACTGAGACCTGGTTCAAGGCTCCAGAGAGCACCCCTGCAATACCAGGCTACAACTCTTACCACACTTTTCAGCCACCAAACCAGGACCGAAGCACTAAAGGTGGAGGAGTGTCAATATTCACCAAGGATATTCACACCACCAGGTTAGTTGGCCAACACAATGTGTCTGAAATTCTCCAAGTGCAACTAACACTAGGTAAGACTGCAATCCAAATTGTAGCTTGCTACAGATCCCCCACCATACCCCAAAATTCTCACTACACCTTTCTAAACATACTGGAAAATATTAAGATAGAACCAAACACCCTAATACTGGGCGATTTTAACTACCCTGCCATTAACTGGGAAAACTACTCATGTCCCAACACCTTTGCGCAACGGTTCTTGGAATTCATAAATTCCAACGCCCTGGATCAACTAATCCATAGTCCCACCAAGGGCTCCAATATCCTAGACCTGGTCATTACCAACATGGGAAATCAATGCTCCATACCTATGGTCACCCCCTCGTTAGTCAGGTCCGACCATAAGCTAATCACCCTTAACATCCACATCCCACCCCCACCCCCCAGTAAAGAAACCACCATAAAAAACTTCTCCAAAGCCAACTTCATGTTACTCAAGTCAGAAGTGACAAACTTCATGACACCCATGCAGACGGGAACTGAAAGTTCAATTGCTGAATCCTACACTAAGGCACTGTACGAGCACATCCACTCATGCATGAATCGTGCCATCCCAAATCGAACCAAAATGCTCTCATCCAAAAAAAGGAAGCCAATCTGGTGGTCCCCTGCCATAAACAAACTTTACAACAAAAGGAAGAAACTTTTGCAGAAAAGAGGAAAATCCCAGGATGCAAAAAACTCCCTTACTAGCCTCAGTAAGAAACTGAGATGCCTCATAAAATCCTCCAAAGCTAGTTACGAAAATAAAATTGCCAAAGATTCCAAAGACAACCACAAAGCATTCTATAACTATGTCAAGAATCTAAATGGCAATGCTCAGATCTGCTCTGAGCTAAAACAGAATGGCATTAAATATACTGATTCAAGGATATTGCCAATATCCTGGCAGATTGATTCAGTGCCAACTTCCTACCCCTCTCACCCCTAAATGGCCCATCTCAATACCGGAAGATTGCCAAATTCCAGTAATAACGGCCACACAGGTACAAAACGCACTCTCTAAAGCCAAGAATACAGCATCCATGGGACCAGATGACATCCCGGGCTGTGTACTACATGAACTACAATATGAACTGGCACCTCACCTAAGTGTCATGTTTAATCATAGCCTCACCTCAGGTTTCGTGCCCACTGAGTGGCGCAGAGCTACAGTTATCCAAATCCACAAGGGGGGATCCACCTTGGATCCTGGAAACTACCGTCCCATCAGTCTGACAAGCCTTATCTGCAAGGCCATGGAGCGTATTATCATGGAACTTATAAACAAAGACATTGGCAACCTTCAAACACTGGACCCCACCCAGTTTGGGTTTGTGAAGGGCCGATCTTGTCTCCTGAACCTGATTGACTTCTTTGAATCAGTCTCCAGAGCCATGGGCAAGGGTAAGGTGGTCCATACAGCCTATCTAGACCTTGCCAAGGCCTTTGACACCATCCCCCACTCTGGAATCATAGATAAACTTACTAAGTTGGGCATTAATCCCTATGTCCACCCAATGAGTTGCTAAATGGCTTACTGATAGAACCCACACTGTAAAAGTAGCCGACTCCAAATCCAGCTCCAGACAAGTGACAAGTGGAGTACCTCAGGGTTCAGTCCTGGGGCCGCTCTTGTTTGGCATCTACTTCTCTGAAGTACAGGTCAACACTAAGGGACTCTGGCTAACAAAGTTTGCAGATGACTGCAAACTGGGAGCCATTATTGAATCCCCAAATGATGTGGATACTCTACAAAAGGGCCTTACAGAAACAGATGCTTGGTGCCAGAGCCATGGGCTCAAGCTCAATGCCAAGAAATGTATTGTTATCCCTTTGGGAAAAACACGTATCCATGAATTACCATATAGGTGGCAGTACACTAAACACAGAAAGTGTGATAAGAGACTTAGGGACACAGGTGGACAGTGGTCTCACCTTCGATAACCACATCGCCACAACAGTCAGGAAATCCTTCTATGTGGCACACCTCATCACGAAGGGCTTTTCATCCAGAAAAAGGAGGTCATTGTCCCACTGTACTCATCCCTCATTAGACCCATTATAGAATACAACGCCCCATTTGGTATGTACCTCTCAAGACATCTGCAACAACTGGAAAGGCCTCAGAAATACCTCACTAAAAGAATCACAGGCCTAAAGCAGATGCCCCACGCTGACCGCCTTTAAAAACTCCAGCTATACTCTGTCGCATATCGTCTACTCAGAGGTGATCTCTGCTTAACATACAAGGCCATGTCAAACCCAGAGCTGTTGGACATGCTACACTTAAAGAAATCCCAATCCCTCAGAGCTACACGCTCCAGGGATCTAAACCTTGTCATCACAATAAACAAAACATGCTGGAGGGATAGGTTCCTGACCCAGAGACTCCCCAGACTCTGGAATAGATTGCCCATACATGTCAGGCAGAGTGCCTCTTTGGACCTCTTCAAGAGGAACCTTGACGATTGGATGGGAGAAAGGAAATTCACCCCAGGGATCACGTCAGTCGCCCTGCTAGACAGGGGTCCAGGAAAGTAAATAATGTGGGAAGAAATAGCCAGGGAATTGTTATGGCTAGGCTTGTATAGGCCCTAGGGCTGATAGCCTAGTACCAACCTATGAACCTATGAACAATGATTACAGATATTTGGATTTAATTCAAAACTTTAATTTCAAATTTTATAGCACAAATACTATAGACATTTGCTAAACAAAGCAATACAGTCTCAGAATGAAAACAGACTTAGCAAACTTCTCTGACTTTGATATTCACATTCACTGAAACAGCATTGAAACCCACATTCAAAGAAAATGCATCTGGCCAGTGGCAGATGAAGTTTACCTCTGGGCTGTTTTAAATCATGGGCTCCTTGCACACATTTTTAGGACCATGCAAAAGTTCTATGATTCACCTTCCTCATTGTATTTAAATTATAATATGTAATAATTAAATTATATTCCTTGCATAGTGCAGCACCACTTGTTAGAGCTTGTTTTAAGTTTATAGCTTTGAACATTTTTTGAGTAAGCAGTGAAACAAAACATATGAACCAATAATGAGAAAACTGCCAAATTCGGAACATTTCAACTATAAAAGGCCAATCTAACTTCTGTCATTACAATCTGCCAATATCAGTCAACATACACAATCTCTGCAGAAGTAAAGGTCATCTGAATAATTCCACATTAAAGAGATCTGTAATTAATGAAAGGGTTTCTGCTAGCAAACAACTTTATATTTCAGTATTTCATCTACAAATTCAGTGCCTGCTTCCCTTGAAGGATAAATTGCGTATGCTGCATTAAAAAAATGGTAAGCTGGTAATACTGTAATAGGGAATGGATGGCAAACTGAAAACAGGTTCATAGCTGCTAGCCATCGGGTCTATATTATAACCTCAAAGTGTCAGCTCTATGAACACCTAAATGTCGACCAGTAGACAGCGAAAGCTGAAAACCACGAACGGCCACTAATGTGAATTTATTCACAGGGAAAAAATTTGCTTGGCCAGTGAACTAACAAATAAACTTTCAAACCCTAATGATGTGGGGAGCTGTGCCCCCAACATCCTTTAACTAAATATACTAACTACGAGATCCCTGTACATTGGAGAAAAGGGCAAATTTCCAATAACGGCCAAACAAATTTTTTCCCTGAGAAAAAATTTGTGGAAGTGGTCATTCACTGTTTTCAGCTTTCACTGTTTATATGGGTCGACCATTAGGTGATCGAGGTTCTAATATAGACCCTAGGCATCTCATCCAAAGGAGGACACTCCCCCAGATTTACTAAACTTCTGTGCAGGACTAGTTTAATCCTGCATGGAAGCACCCATTTAGGAGCAGGACGGCATCGCACCATGCATAGTAATGAAGAAGCACTGGCCGAGCTCCTAGGCTTACACGGAGTGTGTATGAGTGCAGGGGGCATGTCTGAGAGCAGAGCTCTCAGAATAAACACACCCCTGCAATGTTGAACAGCAGAAGCTGTTAAGAAATGGTGAGATCGCTCACAGGTGTCCTCATATCCCCACCAACAGACCCCCATGTGTACAACAGCAACAGGACATATAAATTAAAAGAAAAAAAAAACAACTATATCTTTTAAAACACCGATTAAAGCTAACCATAGGTGCGTGGGTGTGCCCATCTTTTAGCTATGGTTAATGTAGCTGAAATAGCAAAAGGAGGATAAAAAGCAGGATATGTGCAAATGAAGCAGTACAGAAATATTGTAGTGGGCAGAGTGTTCGCCTCACGAGCAGTCAATCCTGGTTCGAGTCCCACTGCATTTCATTTTATTTCCATGTCAGATACTGTTATGATCAATATATTTAATTGTATAACCTAATAAATAACATATATGTGTGAACTGGAGTAGTAAGCAGTGTAATGAATGATAACCTCCTACACTTGCCAAATCCACCACCCCCCAAGAACCAGTAGACTATTACTGTCGAATATAGAGCAGTGATAAGGATAAATAAGCATGAGTAAGTAGGTGCAAGTCTGTTTGCATGACAGGAAGCAGTACATACACAGAGTAAGCAATAGTGAGGCTAACTATGTGTAAGTGGATGTCACTGGAAGTTAGCACAAACCCGCTGACAACTGCATAAAAGTGCTTCAACCACTCCTTATCCAATGGGCCTCATTTGGGACAGCAACAAACTAAAGAGTCCCTGCAAGGCTCGAACCCAGGAGCCTGCACACCATAGGCAATGTGATTTACCACTAAGCCACCACAGATATACATAACCCTGACATTTCCACAAACATAGCATCCAGCAATACCATTCAACATTACAGGACATGTATTAAGAACAGAAACAACTCACGGAGAGTTAATGTCCCAGTGCCCACCAGCAATCCAAATAACAGTAACAACAATAAAGCAACAGGATACTGGAACAAAACACAGCTCAATATCCAAATAGGCATCCACCACGAATAAAGAAATATAAAGGCTTTTATTCATGACTGAACAGGCAAGCACTTTCACCCATAAAGGGCTTCATCAGACCATGAAAACACCTCAATTTATACTGAAAATGGAGGGAAAACCAAAATCAATTAATTCTTAAAGATACATAGTGAAAAACTATACAAATTCCATAGTACATAAACATATATAAAAAACATACAAGAGACATACCCATAACTAATCATGTACACATCTAAAACAACAAAATATAAATACATATCTAAAATAACAAAATATTTAAAAAAATATATTAAAAACGTATGTAATACATATAAAATATGTGTATATATATATATATATATATATATATATATATATATATATATATATATATATATACAGGAATATACTAATGTTATAACACAACACTTTCAGGTCCTCAGTCCAATGGATTTCAAAATGGGTTTGAGGGATACTTTATCATTCAATCCAGGGTACTGGTCTGCCCTATGTTTCACAATCCATCTAACCTCATGTGTTTCAATTACATTCCTAATATCTCCCCCTCGTAAGTTAGGATGGATCACTTCCATGACCATAAATTTAAACCAATGGTTCTCATCAGTATCCAATATGTGTTTAGAAAGTGCATTTATCATGGACTTCATCCTAACTTCATACATGTGTTCACGTACCCTGTCTCTTAAGCGTCTATCCATCTTACCCACATAGAACATATGACAGGAGACACAGTATGCAAGATAGACCCCATGTTTTGTCTTACAACTAGCAGAAACTCTAAATCTAAACCTGAAGTTAGTCAGGGGGTGTATGAATGCACTATCTGTATCTATATAATTGCAGAAATTGCATTGATTACATGGAAAGGTACCCACATTCCCAGGCTCAACAGCCCCATAACTGATTCTAGGATAACATAAATGTCTTCTCAAATTGGGTTTATTCTTGTATACAAATTGTGGGGTTTCACCAATAAAGTTCTTGACGCCTGGATCAACCACAAGAACTCCTCAATGCTTCCTAATTACATCATTAAGTAATCCTTAATCCTCAGTGTAGAACATAGGTACCCTAACAACTGCAGGCTTATCCATGGGACCCGGCTCCACATTCCCTGCAATATCTGAAAAATATGGTGCAGCTACTTCCTTTCTGAGATCAGTAAGGTGGGCCATCCCACCCTCAATTTCTCTCGTACTCTGGCACCCAGCCTAGATCTCAACTCATCCAATTCCTTCCTATAACCACCATCTGTAGGATTATACCGAGACACCCTAACAGCTTGACCTTTAACTACATTTGCAGATACATACCCCGGGTGCATGCTATGCCTATGTAAGAGGGCATTACAGTGGCATGACTTCCTGTGAACACCTGCATTGATTAAACCACTATCCAACCTCTCAACATAAACATCTAAAAAAGATATTCATAACTAAACTTCAAATAGTCATAGGAGTTATTGGTCTGTTCAAAAAAGCATAACAATTCATCTTGGGTGCCTCTCCAAACAAAAAAAACAAATCATCCACAAAACGCCTATAAAAAGGATATGATTTAAGAAACCATCTAAATGAATCAAAATCTCCCTTTCCCAAGCAGCCATAAAAAGCTTGATGTACCCATAGCTACACCATCTCGCTGTAAATAAAATTCTGTGCCAAACATAAAAAAGTTGTTCTCCAAGACCACCTCTAAGAAAAGACATAACAAATCAATGGAGGACCTACAATATACTGTGGTTAGGGTTAGATACTCATGCACCTTCTCAACCCCTTCTCTGTTGGGATAATAGAGAGGAGGGACTGAACGTCCATCGTACCAAATATATATTCTGAGTCCAAGGGTACTGTCTTCATAGAAGTATATACATCTATGTTAGATATATTAGATATGTATGTATATTTTGTTTTAGATGTGTACATGATTAGTTATGGGTATGTCTCTTGTATGTTTTTTATATATGTTTATGCACTATGGAATTTGTATAGTTTTTAACTATGTATCTTTAAGAATTAATTGATTTTGGTTTTCCCTCCATTTTCAGTATAACTTGAGGTGATTCATAGTGATTTTTCATGGTCTGATGAAGCCCTTTATGGATGAAAGCACTTGTCTGTTCATTCATGAATGAAAGCTTTTATATTTCTTTATTCGTGGTGGATGCCTATTTGGATATCGAGCTGTGTGTTGTTCCAGTATCCTGTTGCTTCATTGTTGTTACTATTACAGGACATGTAGCTAAATATGTAGATGTATGTGTGTGTGTATATATATATAACTATAACTAAATAGATATATATCTCTCCCTCTCTGTGTTACATATGTATACATATTTAGACATACATATATTCATAAATATCCACATATAGATATACACATATGCAGACATCCATACATCTATATGTCGTTATATATACAGCAATATAAATATAAATGTATGTATGTATATATATATATATATATATATATATATATATATATATATATATATATATATATATATGTGTGTGTGTGTGTGTGTGTGTGTGTATATATATATATATATATATATATATATATATATATATATACATGTGTGTGTGTGTGTGTGTGTGTGTGTGTGTGTGTGTGTGTGTGTGTGTGTGTGTGTGTGTGTGTGTATACACAGATATGTATCTATGATGTGAGATAGCACATAAGAATGACATATATGACCACAGGCACCAACAATGGGGATGAGGGGTCTCGATCAATATACGTGTTACACGTACCAATATCCCCCCCAGCCAAACAGGTGAAGCATACAAACAAACGCACAAACAAAGCAAACAAACCACTGCTCCTAAACCACAGGCAGGACACTATCAGTGGGAGAAACATTGTGGACCCGCTAAGTCTAATCTAGAAACAAAGACAGGAACGTCCCTTGTTGGACAACCCAAAAATTTTAGGATTTTTAGATTCCCGGCATTATACTGATTCATCAAGGCAGGGCACGTATTTTCTCGGACTATAAGGTTGGGAAAGGCTGATGATGCATTGGTCGAGACAACATAGGTGATGGGTCCCGAAAAGTGGAGAGTGGGCAGTGTGTAATGGTGTGGTTAGACCCGAGCTGCACCCAGAGAAAGGATGAGTGCTGCAGAGGATTAGCAGGGGGGGAACTATGGGTATGAAATTATGGGTCAAGGCGTGCAGGTGTTGGCTGGAGCAGTTCTACTCTGACTGCCTCGTGGATGTAAGCAATAGTGAGAATTGGGGAGAGTAATCGCCTAACGAGCAGGCATTCCCGTTACGAGTCCCACTGCAGCATAGTCTATTTTAGATGGCAAAGCATGTTATAACTAATTTTGTTGTTGCAAAACCCACTAAATAACACCAAATAACACAAGGCTGCAGCTCCCCACTGTAAGCATGTAATCCGTTCTAATTGGCATCACTACTTATTATTGTTGTCCTTACCCTCACCCAGGGGTGTGAGTGTCCAAATCTAACTCCAAATTCAGTGTATATGCACAGCTGTCACTGTAGAAGAAATGACCAGCTGTGGACCTTCCCTTCAGCCTTCCTGCACATCCCTGGCTATTTCCCCTACTGTCTTTCCCTCTTTGTGCCCCTTTAACACCATTTACCTGTCAAACACTTTTTTCTTTTCTTTTAAATTTTAAAGTTGCAATTAGGTGACACCCTCTTCCCCAACTATATTGGCAGAATCTGGAACCCCCTACCCACATCTATTACCTCAGTTGTCTCAAAGCACACATTTAAAAAACACTTGAAGGAACACCTCAAGTACACTTGGATCTGCACATGCTCACCACCTGGCTTAATTCTCCCCCACCTTACACTCTATACCCCTACATCAACTATTGAAACTAACACCTCTTGTCCTGCAACACATATATATCCCAGCATCCTTTAAACCTTCCCTATTGCTCCCCTACCAATTATTCCCACAACCTACTATACAGTTACAATGTCTCCCTCTCTACCTACCTACCTACCTACTCCTTCACTATTCTCTTCTACTCTACCACACATGTATGAAATAACTAAATCTTAACCTGAATACTTGAGTGTTTCCTACCCAGAACTATTAAACTGGAATCTAAATTCACCTTAAACTGACCTATGTCAACAGTCATACCTGACATGTAAACTTGAACTAAGCATGAATAATACCTACATGTTAACTTAAACTAAGCATGAATAATATGTTACTTAGCTATGTTAAGTCTGTTATGCTCTATGAATGTGAACACCTCTGTATTACTTGTAATAATTAGCTGAGTTTTACTGTGGAGATTTTCTCCCCGGGCCTCTGCTGAAAATGGACAAGCATCCAGTCAAATTTTCCTGGTCAACAAATGTAAAATAAATAAATAAAGTAGCACAGGGGTGAGCAGGAGTGAGCACTTTTAAGCAGCAGTAAGCGAGTTTAAGCCTGTTTGCATGGCGGTAAGCAATGCCTACACTGGTTAACCAATGTAGAAGCTAACTCAGTGTAAGAAGCCATAACTGAAGGTTAGCATTTCTTACCCTCACGCAAACCAGCGCAAACCCGCTTACAATTGCTCAAAAGTGCCTTAGTCACTCTGTAGCCAACAACACTTGTCCTGCCCAGCAACAAAATAATCTGCACTCCCAAGTTGCAACCCCCGGACCCTGCACACTATAGTCAAAGTGTGCTACCACTAAGCCATGGCAGATACACATACAGCTGCTGTTATCATGAAGATATTATCCAGCACAGTCATTCAACAGTATAGGAAATGTATGTAATTATGTAGATTAATACAAGCAACCATTTGCACATTGCTCAAAAACAGTATTTCGAGCAGTCTGTGTGTATCATATAAATAGTGCCTGTCCAATCATACAGTGAGAACAGTAGTCTTGCATAATACTTAAGAGAATAATAAAAATTGGTGCACGTTGAGGGGGCGTGTAGGTGTGCTTCATGCACAGAATGTCAAACCTGGGACGTTGGTTCCATGGAACCGGGAGATGAAGCTGGCCAGGTGAGTGAGCAAACTGCTGCTTCTCAACCCCTTGGCAGGATGCTACCAGTAGGAGAAACAGTGTAGACCAGCTAAGCCTAATCTTGACACAAAAACAGGTCTGTCCCTGGTGGTCACATCGATGTTTACACCTGAATCAGAAGACAAACAAGGCAAGGCTAATATGTATGTGGACTAAATGGATGAAGAGCCTGAAGAAGCTTGGGCCGAGACAGTATACTGGATGAGTACCGAGATGTGCAGAGAGGGCAATGTGTGGAGGTGTGGTATGGCTGGGCTAGCAACTGGCGAATGGATGGTTACTCTGTATGTGGAGCATGGGGTGTGTGGTGGGGGAAGGAACCATGGGTATGACATTATGGAAGAAATATTCAAATTAAGCAGCACAGCAATAGTGTAGTGGGCAGAGCATCCACCTAATGAGCAAGCATTCCCGGTTCGAGTCCCACTGTAGCACAGTCTATTTTACATGGCAAAGCACATTATAACCAATAGTTTTGTTGCAAAACCCACTAAATAACATATATGTATATATATATATATATATATATATATATATATATATATATATATATATAAACTGGAGTACTGCAAGAAATGCACATGTGAAGTATCAGTGCCAGACTGAATAAGGCACTAGTAAGCAAGTTTAAGCACAAATAAGCAATAGTAAGCATATGTAAGCACTAGTAAGTGGGCTTAAGCCCGTTTGTGTGGAGGTAAGCAATGACTACACTGGTTAAGAAAATCTGAAGCTAACACCCTGTAAGCAGATGTAACAGCAGGTTAGCAGTGCTTACCTCCAAATGTGCCTTAACCATTCTGTATCCAACGACCCTTGTTCGGCCCAGCAACAAAATAAATGGCCTCTGCTAGGCTCAAACACAGAACCCTACACACCATAGGCAAAGTGATTTACCACTAAGCCATGTCAGATATACATAACCCTGATGTATTCAAAACATATCAACCTGCCCAGTCATTCAACAGTACAGAGAATGTATTCCAACATGTAAATGTATTTGTGTGAGTAAATATAGTAATATCTAAACAGATACAACAAATCAATAGATGTAGATATATATATATATATATATATATATATATATATATATATGCATAGAAATATATACATATACATATATATATATATATATATATATATATATATATATATATATATATATATATATATATGGCCACACATCTGTAGATAGCAATGGTAGATTGACAAATACAAATATGTCCACATGCACTGTTAATGGGGTTGAAATGCCCCAAACAATATACGTCATGTACGAATAGGCATACCCCCCCACCACAGCCAAACACGTCCGCCCTGCAATACACTAAAGTATTACAGATCACATAAGCAGGACCTGACATGACATGTGCACAACATGTAAACAGTACTACAACTCACCTGTATGATGTTGAACCAGTATTGCTAACATATCATGCAGTACAGTGTGACTCCCATAGGAAATGTAAAATATGGAAGCTATCAACATCCCCAGGATACATATACACAGACACATATATGCAGATACAGATATACATATATATATATATATATATATATATATATATATATATATATATATATATATATATATATATATATATATATATATATATATATATATATATATATATATATACATACATACAGATATACATGTGACTACACAGACACATGCAGAGATATGTACAGTAAGATACATATGTAGAAGGTGCACACAATATGGAACAGCCACCATACCTACAGTTAACACCTTAACAACTGCACACTGCATGGGCCACCCATACAAATGACAATTTTTGCCTGCAGCATATGCCCACAGAGAGGTCATAGGATAAAACACCACACAAAGGTTTGCAGAAATGGATAACCATTATTTGTGTACTATTACAATTTTATATGCCATGTATTATAGCTGTTCAGACACTGACATCCATATAAACAGAGTAATGCAACTGTGAAACAGTTATACTAACACATTAGTCAGGAAAGGTTCACAACTGTTGCTGTCCAGGCCAAGCCCTTCAAATTGTACAATAGTAAAGACAGACTTGGCCACAGGATACCAAACTATCAACAGTAAGTAATGCAGGTGTATAGTTCTGCAACCTCTATCTACAATCTGTACAAAATCCCTAGGTGGTAAAGACTTCAGTTGACCAAATTGGATGTAACTGTTACATAACAAGGCATAACTGAAACCATCACAAGCACACTGAGAAACAGAACAGTCTGTATGGCAGGAGGCAGTAGGCCTGCATTAACCCAATTTATGTAAGTAATGTAAATATAGGTGATGTGTTTGGTACTGTACATCCAGATACCTTATAACAGCTCACCCCTGATACCCCCACATTTTGTTACAGCCTAGGTAATTTATGGTGCATCCCCCCGTAGACTCAATAACACAGGGCCATATACCAATGTTACATACACTGGCCTCTGGAGTGCATAAGGGCACACGTATTGTGCAGGTGAAGCCCACACATATATGGCCTCAGCCCCACCATATGTGTGGGGAATACAACAGCAGTGGACTGATAGCAGCAATGGCAGTGTGATATACTCACAGTCCACTACAGAACAACCCCTGACAGCATGTCGTATGTGCAAAGCTTGGTATGTAGGTGGAGGACAGGGGCTGGAACACTGTCCCATATATGGAAAACTGTTGCCATACACTAAGCAATTTGCTGGTGTTACAGGATAGTCTGCAACATACCCTTAGTCAGGGAATTGTGGTTAGAAACATAAATGGATGTAGCCATGTACTGATAGCACTCATCACACACACTGCCAGTGAAATATCAGACACAGCACCTGTGTGGGTGGACAGACAAAACATGATAGGCACACCTCTGGGCACCAAGAGGATAGGGCCACAGTTGAGAGCTGTGCAGACAGACTGCATTCCAAGGTAAACTAGTATGTACACACACACACCCTGTAACACCAGTACTATATAAAGAATAACACAACTCTACTCACATTCCGTCTGTAGTTCTGGAAACTTCTACAAATATGTAGCTGGCCTGAGTGTGCCGGTTCTCCTGTAAGACGTATTGCTACCTGATGTCTGTAACACTGATGCCCATGCACAGGAAGGATGTCCATCACACAGGAAAGGTAAAGGGACCACACCCACATGATGTGGGGATTTATAGTAGGTGGTTGCCATGACAGTGGTAATTGGAGGTATTACACAGCAAGCTGCATGCAGTTAGCAAGTGGAGGACATTGACTGGTGCAGATGCCATCACCTGATTATGTGCATCTCCTACTAAAGCCAGGCTACAGTTATTCAAAGTAGCTCAATCCAGTTACTGGAGAGAGAGGGAGAGTGAGAGAGAGAGAGGAAGAGAAAAAAAAAGACAAAGCTCTTCAAACAAAAAGCTGATGTCACAGGCATTTAGCCAGCTGTCATTCAACAAAACATCATTCCCACAACAGGCATGTGAGGTATATATACATGTAATAGATGTAGTACCTGGTCCATCATAATGGGATAGATAATGTGGAATGATTTATATATGCCATCAGATTTTGTTGTGATGATGTTCAACTGAACAACTGCTATGGACAATAGTGTCTGTCCCTGTGTGTAGTGGGCCATAGCTGTTAACTGTGCAGGTCAGCACTGACAGACAAGATGTAAGCCATCATAGTGTGTGTAGTGTAATGGGAAATATTTATATTATGTGGCCAATAGCTGGTGGAAGTATTGCCATTATGATCGACATGTGGGAGCCATGGCCCACCACTGGCAGGATACTCAGGTGAATCTGTAATATAGCATGACGGAATGCCATAGGTGTGTAATAGGGTTACCTGCAATCGGCTCCTACATATACTCCCCTAATGTCAGGCTGTGTCCATATGTGGCACCTGTCTGTGTTGTAGCAAGGCAGAACAGTGCAGCTGTGCAGATAGGTTTTGTGAGATTTTGGAGCTGATGTCTGAATGTACCCCACATATAGGTATGCATATGTGTAAATATGTTGCATATATAATATTTAAAGATATATATGTATATCAGCATGTATTTCCTGAAATATATGTATACCCATGTATAGACATATATATGTGCACATATATATGAAGTCACATATATCTACACACATATAGATAAATACCAATATGCAAATGTCTACATCTGTACAAACACACACACAAACAGATATGTATGGTAAGACATGTCCCCTATATCACTACCACACTGATGTGCGCTATGTGTGAGGCAACAGCACACATAGCAATATAGACAGATATCTACAACTGGCAGTGTGTGCACCATGGATGGGTATGTCACATGCTAGTCTCATCCTAGCACCACAATGCCCCTACCTGTGAAGTATGCAATGGGAATATGGGGAAGTATGGCAGATACACATGTGGAGGTGGTCAGAATTGATAGATATAGAGCACAGTCTACAGGGGTGGTATGTGACACGTGATCGTGGGTAAACACCACGGATGGTGTGTGTGGTCTGTGATGTGGACACCCCATGGTCCCCAATATGGGCACAATGGGAACAAGGCTCCCACCAACTCCCACTCACTACAGCAGTCCACATCATGAAGGTGCTAGGTCTGGTGGCTGAGCAGGAGGAGCATGTTGGCCATGTGAATGTGTACTGGGTGCCTCAGATGGATGTAGCACATCCCTCATGTGTCTGTGGAGCCTGGTATGGAACAGACCCTAGACCTGAGCTCAGGGGACAGGGACATGTTGGTTTGTGCCCGGGTGGGGTGGGCCAACTTCTCCTGGATGGTTCCACCTGATGGTATTGCTGTAACAGTACACGAGGAGACACCAGGTTGGCACACACATGTGTTGTGGCCAGGTATCCTGGTCAGATGGGTGTGGAGAGGTGGATCAGCTGGCCAATGGAACACATACATGTTATTGTGTCACTGTCATAGTACATATGTTGGTAGTAATAGTCTACACAATCCCGGTACATATCCAACAGCATGCATAGAACCCCCCTATAACACAAACTGTCAGATGTGCAGCAATTTCGGAGCCATACCACTGACATATATGTAACCATAGTGGCCCTGACAATGGCATGCAAGTGAATAGTCTGTAATAGGCTGACAATGTTAGTGTCCACACAGGGGACATGGCTACAATCACATAGCAGAAGGTGTGGTACACTACAAAATTTGTCCAAACGGTAGTTAAGCTGTAGCCATACCTAATGGGTTGTGTGTATAGTCTGTTGAAGCTGATATGGTGGGGGGGTGACAGAGATGTGTATTATGAGCTGTGGTAACCTTGCCATATGAATTGCTCAGGCCTGTTCCCATCCTCATGTTTTTCAAGCACAATGGCACACATCTGGCTCCCAGTATATTCCGCAGAGGAGAACAATGTAATAATAAACCACCTGGTACTGCACTACCAGGTCCTGTTTGGCAGGACAGCACAGGAACAGCAGGAACGGACCGCCCTGTGGAACAATCTCATCCACAGGGTCAAGGATGTCAGCCTGCATAACAGCAGTTATGAGCGATCTGCTTTGCATTGCCCATCGGTGTGCTGCTGCAGTCTGGGGGGATCATCTTATCACAGGGGGGTGCCATGCCATCTATCCCCCCTGACACATATGGAGGAGCGCCTGGCCAGCCTCATGGCACCTGCCCATCCTGAAGACCATCAACCGCTGGACCCATTTCTGGAGGTGGATGTCACCCACACAACAGCTGAGGAGTGTGCAAGTAAGGACACAGGGCACATCAGTAGTCCACTGTTGTGTAAATATCTGCAGTGGTACATGTAGATCATGCATATCTGATATGTTATACAAATATTGTGTTGCTGCATTGTAGTGATAAACAGATGTCCAGATGTGGTAGTATTGTGTGAATTTACAGTAGATGTATGGTAGTACTGCACCCAGCCTGTAGCAGTGCCACAGGTGTAGGCACTGACATTGCATCTCTCACCCACTTATGTAGGTCCCTCCGGGGTAACAGCAAGGCAGCAGCCTGAAGGTGGTGAGTATGTCTTATGTAGATGCATGCCAACAAACCGGACATGTAATGGTGATGTAATATTCCATGCACACATCTAACATACCTACCCTGAATGCATGCTTTACATGTGCATATATTGTTGCTGTGAAATGCATGGTCTCACAGAGGCAAACATGATGGGGTATTGAAAGGGTATGTCACACACCTGCATGACAACTAACATCCTGTCATTGCAGAATGTGCCCACAGGGGGTAACATACTGTTGGTAGACATGGCCTACAGTAGCGAAATGTTCTGGACAACACCCATATACAGTTCAACACCAGTGTACATACCTGTAGGGCAATGCCAACTGCTGCTGAGATACACTATGGCATACGACATTACACTAGTCCACATTATCAGCTGGGTCTAAGCTGCAACATGTGGTGTGCATTGTATGGGACACTACAAGCTGACACATATGTGTAGGGCTTACATGTCATGCATCGGCATAAATGCTGAGGGGCGGGTCTCAGCATGAAACACCACTGCACTGCAGCAGGGATTCTAAGGATGGTAGGAATGGCTCTATCTGCATATAGTCAAGTCCAGGACTTGTGGCAGCCGTAACCCTACCCACACTGCAATAGTGATGCCATAGTGTGAACACCATGGCATGTGCACATGAGTGGACCTTGCAATCATGCAGAATAGGGGAATATTTGTAGGGTAGGCTGAACATACACTGGCAATTGTGGAAGGCCCATGCTGGTATACCCCTGCCATGAGCAGTGACTGCTGTAGTACACACAACAAGAGGTGTGATAAACCATCATGATAAGGGTATGCACACACATCCCCACACAGTGTGTATGCATTGTGGTCAGCAGCCGCACACCTACCACAATCTGTAGACATTGCATGTGAATGTACAGGACATATGTTACATACCAGGTGTGTGTACAGTTAAGATCTGCAGTGCTGTGGTCCCATGCCAGATCACGGATGTGTCTGTAAAAGCAATAAAGGTGTGTACACCCCCCATAGCCATGGTATGCTCTAATGGTTGTCAGTGTAAGTATTCCTGCAGTGGCCATACATGGTCTATTGATGTTGACAGCTGTAAATCAGGCATCCGAGATTCACCAATGACAACAGTCCACATATTATCCCAGGTATGTGTTGCTGAAACACATAGGGGCTGTGAGAGGTACAGCTGGCATAACTGACATGGTACTACACATTCCGCAATGGGTTGGACACCTGTGAGTTGTAGGGCACAGTACATGGCAGGGTGCAGAACAGGTGCACAGCAATAATGTGTACATGGGTGCAGAGGTATCCAGGAGAAGGGGCATCACCTAGTCACAGCACATGTATCATACATATGTATACTGCTGCTATCATGGTGTGAGTATAGCTGAACTGCATGCTGTTCTGCACCACATGTTCTGCATGTTGGCAGATGGGTAATTGGAGGACTGTGTGTACGATCATTGTGCATCCTCACTTGTATGTGTGTGTGTGTGTGTGTGTGTGTGTGTGTGTGTGTGTGTGTGTGTGTGTGTGTGTGTGTGTGTGTGTGTGTGTGTGTGCGTGTGTGTGCGCATCCTGGTGGTTAGTTAGTTTGCCTGCATGGTCACTCTGGCGAAGTGATGGGAGGTAAATGCATGTATGATGCGTGTGTGCATGTGTGTGTTTGTGTATGTGGCCATGTATACACATGTGTAACTGTAGGGTGTTCATATGGCTATACCCCCCTTTGGGACCATGCAGTACATGGACATGGAGTGCCACATTGCACACCAGGAATACCTGTCATGTACTCACAGGACAGCAAATGGTATAATATGGCCTGTAGTGTGGATCAGGCATCTAGAGGGAAGGTAGACCCCAGCTACACACTTAATATTGCTGTAAGCAGAGAGGTCACCTACAGCCCATTTATGCAGCTCTACAGATGCATTGGGGAAGTAATAGTCAACACCAGGGGGTGTATCCACATATTACAGCTGACACTTGGGCCGATGGAGCAGCATATCCGGCATGTACTCAGCATTACCTACACATGACACACCAGTGAGAGCTATTATGGCTACAATATAGTAGCCCACACATATAGGGGCCATGCACATCATTCTGGCCATACAGAGGGTGCATACCGAATGACAGCACTGAGGCCATGTTGCTCCACTACACACAGATCAGGCAGATAATGTAGCAACAGGCCATGGGTTGTGGCCACTTGTGTGGGCATTTAGAGGACTGTGATGTTAATGAGTGGTAGCAATGTGTGTATGTTAACAAGTGTGATGCAGGATGGGGTAACACATGGACATATACGTGGGGCTGTCTGTAAAGGCATGGACAGGTAGGTATTACAGAGGTGTGTGTGTGTGTGTGTGTGTGTGTGTGTGTGTGTGTGTGTGTGTGTGTGTGTGTGTGTGTGTGTGTGTGTACAGTTAAACAATGCTGTACAGGTTTTAAAGTGTGGTTATTGTTTTCCCCCACAGGTGTCGAGGTGGGTCAGGGTCTCTCCTGCACCCAATCTGAAGTAGCTATCCATACAGACACCGATGATGATGATGATAATGGTGAGGCACAGGTGGGGGTTGTCAGGGGCCAACACTGCACCAATATTTGACATCCCCTTTTTATCCACCCCACCCCCACACACAGTTACAGTGCCTATACACACCCCAGCACAAGTGGCCATAGCAGATGGACAGCTGATGTTCAGTGGTAATGCACAGGAACGTGTGGTAACCATGCCTACTGTGTCCAGTCGCAGCAGGCATAGCCAGATGTCTGGCAGGCTGCCACATAGGCGGATGTCACAGGGTGCTCATGGTAGGGCTGCCGGACATCATGCCCCTGGCATAGGCAACATAGCTGCAACCAGCAGATGCATGTTCCAGGCTGTAATGGTGGTGCAGGCATGTATTGATAGTTACACCACACAGGGCCTTAAGCTGCAGTGGGCTGCACTTGCTACTGTAGGTGACAACCTCCATGAAGTGGCGTCTGCCATCCGTGCTTCAAACGAGCAAGTGGATAGACAGCATAATGAGCTGATGGCCCTCATCAGCCATGGTGTGTCTGTGCTTTGACATGTGGTGGGGATGCAGCAATGCCCACGTGGACGTGGCCCAGCAACACCAACAGCCGGCACTCAGCTTGGGCATGCTAGGACACCAAGGTGCTCCCATAATGGCAGAAGCAGCCCCAGCAGTGTGGGGATGTGTTGTCTACACCACAACACAACAAGCCACATGCACATGGTCCTGGCCAGTCCCAGGAGGGATGTGGTACCAGCGGACAAATGTCATCCGCAGGTGAGAGTAACACTTCAATGCATGTACCTGCATGTGCCTGCTGAACCCCTGGCAGGCACAGTCCATTTGTCTATGGCCGGAGGCAGTGAACTGCACACCCTGCCAGGTATGGTCTGCAGCTGTCCATAAACACCTGTGTAGGGCAGCCACAAGGCAGAACTGTGTGCATGCCTACCCACACACTATGCAAACACACCTAGGGCACCTCATACCTACACACATCACATCACCTCAGCCAGCTCCCCAGACTACACCCCTCATCCACACACATGGTGTCAAATGTATAGCCCAGCCTCGGCCTCTGGCAGACCAACACCACACCCTGTGCATATGATGATACCTGTGCCCCATCCCTGTCATCCATACCATCGATGCAGGGACAGGCTGATATGATTTTGATGCACACAGTGACTTTCCACCAGTGTACCACAGTCCTGCAGTGTAACATGTTGTAGGGTGTAGAGTGTGCGGCATAATTGTCATTTAGTGTAGCCATCCAGCAATGTTGCCTTCTAGCTGTTTGTAACAATGCTTGGTTGTAGTCTCTAAACTGATATGAAAGTGTGTTGTAGGTATACATGTGTCAACACGAGGATGGTCTGCAGTCATATTGCACAATGGGGTATGTCACTGTGCTGACACCATGGCAGTGACATATCAGGGGTATAGCCGAACACATTTCACAGGTTACTATACCGCGTATTGCCTGTGCCACATGGACAGGTGGCCCGCTGAGACGTGTATACCCTGCAACCTGATGTAGACCCATCCACATACACGCACACTGTTACTTGCCAACAGTGGGACTAGACCCCTACCTAGCAATGTTGTGATACTGATGTGTGTGGCCTACATTGCACAAACCCTGCCTTAATCACTCTGTATCCAACAGACCTTGTTCTCGCCAGCAACAAAATGAGCAGCCCTTGCAAGTCATGAACTCAGGGCCCTTTACACTGAAGTCACAATACATGACCACTACACCATGACCACTGTGGGGACAGCTGTAGTGTTACCAGTATAGCTGTAATTACCCAAATTGAGTGGTATTGAACACCTGCCTTTACGTCCTAGATTGTGTAGTCCTTGTCATTAATATGACTGTTGCATCACATATGTTGTTTTATCATAATGCACACATAGCAGATACATACTGTGGGATACATGTGGGAGGGTATAAGCAACCGTGACTTTTACTCGAGACAGGTATATGGTTGTATACATATAGGTGTATAGATGTCTACATGTACATACACAGATATACACATACATATGACTTTATACACATCTGTATAGTGCTACATATATATATGGCCATGTGTACACCTCTTCATATGTACATATGTGTACATATCTATACATATATGCATCTATACATATGTGTATATATAGGTAGTATACGTATATGTACATATAGATATGTGTATATAGCTATATTTGTATGCACATCCTATGTGTACAGATATGCCTAGTTATGTTGGTATATATATATATATATATATATATATATATATATATATATATATATATATATATATATATATATATATGTGCATATGTATCACTATCTGTATATGTGTAGACATATATTGCTCTGTATATGTATATATCTGGGTGTGTATATGTATATCTATGTACATATACATACCCATCTATATATGTAGATATGTATATGTGTTATCATATATACATATATATATATGTATATATATATATATATATATATATATATATATATATATATATATATAGATGATTATATGTACAGATGTTCTCACCATATGTCCTGGACACAGAGTGTAGACCTACCCCAGCCCCTATAGTCCCAACGTCGTAGTGAAAGTGGACGTCAGTTATGTATAGCAGGTATATTGGTAGACTATTGCTACTGCAATTGGGATTGTCTTCACAGACATGGTGTGTGTGGGAGTTACCATCTGCTTTCCACATGTGTGCCATTGGCTACTGACAGGCATCCTAAGGACATCCTGGTAAAGTACCACTGCTAGCACGTAATGCCCCTGTGGACTGCAGCACAGATATTGGCCAATGTATATGGACATTCTGAAACACTCTTTACAGTCCGGAGGTATACAGAGAACCCCTTAGTGCTAAACATATGTACCATGCATGACAATATGGATGTTAACAACCATATAGATGGGCATAACACATAACAACTGGTATACATATGCCACCATAGGTTATGCATTCACACACCCCTGTCTGGCCTGACACATAATAACTGCTGGTGCAGGGGTATCATGGACACATACTGCCCATTAGATAGTGACATACATCTGTACAGCATCCCATTGCTCTGTCTGACATACATGACTGTTAAGGGAGACCCGGCAGCAGTACATCCGGCAAGTATCTCCACATGATATCCTACTGGATAAGCACAATAAACTGCTAGACATGTAACAAGCACTGTACAGGCTACAGGCAGACTGGCTAAACACTGGCCAACATCTCCTATGGGGAAATGCACATGTACCTGCATATATAGCAGGCTCTGCAGGCATGTCACACCACAGGGTAAGATACACCTGTGTGAAGGTGCATAACCACATCCAAGGTGAACACAGCCACAGCCACATATGGTAAGCTAGCATAAAAATACAGTATATGGACTATCTGTTCAACAACATTCTCATATGTGCCACTCACAGATTAACCATACATATACTGCCTGCTACATGGTGTGGTCTGCTGTCTGTCTGTGGTATGGGACATGTGTGTGTATGGCCCTACAAAGATGTAAACCAATACGGTAGCATACAGTGGAGCAGCATGTGACATCAGATAGGATGGGACCTATAACAATGACATCTACCACAGTCTGTACACAGGCTAAAGAACATGTTCACAATACACACACCCTGTCGACATTCACCATAGTTACACAGACCTCAGTACTGTACAAATGACCATGGAATGTCCTGGTAATGTCGAAAAATATTACCCGTACTGTACATAACATGTGTAGCAGTCTGATATCTCCCTGGCTTGCTATCAGTTATGATGACACTAATGATGGTGTACAGCACATATGCACCTCTTAATGCATGGCATATGTACAAAGGTTGACAGAGTTGTGGCTGGAAGCACATACACAGGGCCAATATTGACATGTTGCTGTGATAACCTCATACATGTACTGTCGTAACAGGGTTTGTTGCAACATGTGTCCTATGAGGGATATGAATTCAGTAACTGTCAGGGCTTTCACCATCTACAGACTGCAATCCTCACACTACCGTCTGCAGTTCACACATACATGCTCTGTGGGTAACACATGACACCAACGGCACAACAGACTGCCCAGTCTGCAGACGACCCTGCAGATGCAGATTCCTCATAAACATAGTACTGACATGGCAGGTATTACAACATGTAGGACAGCCATATCCACACACACACTGTTAAACCAACATTACTCCACATGCAGTTTAGCAGCACTTACAGTCTGTAGTCAGGTCAGGCACATCCCCCTCCTGTGTGTTGCCCTGTTTCCACAATGTAAGTTGTTAGAGGTAAATCCCCAATCCATCTGAGATGCATTTTGTCAAACGACAGATCTAGTTCCTGCCCACAGGGGATGTAAAGGGCCAACACCAAAATGATGTTTCTAGATATTGAAGTGTGTTACCATGCAATTGGCTATGGGAATGTTACATTAGCTGTTCCACATGCACTCAGCTAGAGGAGGACTGCAATTAGTGCAGAGGCCATTAGCTGATCATGACCATCACTTACAAAACACAAGCTGCTGCCTTGCAAAGCAGGTGTACATCCCCACATCCATCAGAAAAGGTGTGGGCTGGACAGACTGAGACAAACTATGTCATGGAAGGTGTGGGTGAGTAAACCTTAAGCATGTTTGTGTCACACACCTACCAGTATGGGGTTTCAAACACCTGACTGACTATGCATAGCTATCACATGTGTATGCAGTTATCTCATGCGCCACATAGCTTACATGTTGGTGAGCTGTCCAGACATATATGTGCTGGTGAGTGACATCTGCAAAACTGTTGCAATACAGTAGGTGTAGCACACGAGCCTGTCCACATGAACAGGTGTCAGCATCAACACAGCTACACTCTGTAAGGGACTCATACACATTACCATACTTGGCAGGGTAATGAATACACTTCTAACCAGTTACATTGCCACAATACAGTAATGCATAGGTATCAATTGGCCCACATGGGGTTATCCTGAGGATCTATGGTCAAAGTGTATGTGATGGTGTCTGACATTAGAGAGCATGCTTCAGTATGCCAGTGGGGGGGTGGTACTGGGTGTGAATGTGGTCGGAAGCATCATACACCACACACACAGACACAGGGTGGTAGTACCGGCGTGCATGTGTGCATTGCTTCATGGGTGTGTAGTGGTTGACAGTGCCAGACAGCTGTACAAGGCTAGGTGAGGGGTATACCTTGGCATCAGGCCACATCAGAATGGTCTGCATTATGGCTAAGGGGTGTAGTGTCTGGAATGGACCACACAAGTGGGTATAGTATTCACCATCTAATCACCTGGGTTACTATTGTGGGTGGCCAGTGCTGTGCAATGCTTGGCATGTATGTGTTCTATACACCATGACATGGATGGTGTTTAGGATATGCACACGGCCCACATTCATGTACAGTTGCATGTGGAAGTGTAACTGGTTTGTCTGTCCCATGTTGTTACACAGAATGTTATCATCAGATGTGACAGTCCCACTCTCATGTGACGGGGCCAGGTAATGGACAGCAGGTTGACCCTGTGCCTACATTGATAGCATGCTACAGGTATTCCCTGGTGTCAGTGGCATCTGTCCATACAGGGCATGTGTGTAAGGCATGGTATGTCCTTTGTGGATCACATTTGTGTATCTCTGCTACCTTTAAACTACAACAAAAAGAAAAAAAAACAAAAAAAATCTTGCTTTTTTCCCACTTTCTTAAAGTTAAGAAAGTTCAGTTACAGATTTGCTGTTCTGAACTGTTTGGAAGTTTCTAGAAGGCCAGTGCTTACTTGGGCTAAAGGGAAGTCTCTGTGTTCACCAATGGGAGTGGTTAACACTGAACAGCCTGCCTGTCCCTGGAGGAGTGGTTACTACCTAGAAGCTGTAGTTTTATTGGCCATTTTGGGTCAATTCTAAACTCCTTGATCTGCCTCTCTTAAAACCCGACTGCCTCGTGGTTTTGGCATCTTTTCAGGCTTGCTAGTTGTTGCTGAAGCACCTACCAAGGGGAGAAAACGCTGAGAGAAGAAAAGGAGCCACTTTTGTGATTTTAAGTATTTTCTTCTGATTTTTTGTTAAGTTTTACTGCTTTGCCGCCTACTTTTTGGCTTTTCTGGCTTGCTAAAGTTTATATCTGTAACAGTAACAGTACTTGGAACACATCTAGAGCCTGTTTACTGCATTTCCTGTGTTGCACTTAATTTAAAATCGTTTTTTTCTCTAAAAGCTGCATTTTACCCGATTTTGGCCTAGCACTCAAGTGTGGGGTCATTTATTGCACTGTTGTGATTATTTTGCTGCTTGTGTATCTCTGCTACCTTTAAACTACAACAAAAAGAAAAAAAAACAAAAAATCTTGCTTTTTTCCCACTTTCTGAAAGTTAAGAAAGTTCAGTTACAGATTTGCTGTTCTGAACTGTTTGGAAGTTTCTAGAAGGCCAGTGCTTACTTGGGCTAAAGGGAAGTCTCTGCGTTCACCAGTGGGAGTGGTTAACACTGAACAGCCTGCCTGTCCCTGGAGGAGTGGTTACTACCTAGAAGCTGTAGTTTTATTGGCCATTTTGGGTCAGTTCTAAACTCCTTGACCTGCCTCTCTTAAAACCTGACTGCCTCGTGGTTTTGGAGTCTTTTCAGGCTTGCTAGTTGTTGCTGAAGCACCAAGGGGAGAAAACGCTGAGAGAAGAAAAGGAGCCACTTTTGTGATTTTAAGTATTTTCTTCTGATTTTTTGTTAAGTTTTACTGCTTTGCCATCTACTTTCTGGCATTTTCTGGCTTGCTAAAGTTTATATCTGTAACAGTAACAGTGCTTGGAACACATCTAGAGCCTGTTTACTGCATTTCCTGTGTTGCACTTAATTTAAAATCGTTTTGTTCTCTAAAAAACTGCATTTTACCTGATTTTGGCCTAGCACTCAAGTGTGGGGTCATTTATTGCACTGTTGTGATTATTTTGCTGCTTGTGTATCTCTGCTATCTTTAAACTACAACAAAAAGAAAAAAAAAAAAAAAATCTTGCTTTTTTCCCACTTTCTGAAAGTTAAGAAAGTTCAGTTACAGATTTGCTGTTCTGAACTGTTTGGAAGTTTCTAGAAGGCCAGTGCTTACTTGGGCTAAAGGGAAGTCTCTGTGTTCACCAGTGGGAGTGGTTAACACTAAATAGCCTGCCTGTCCCTGGAGGAGTGGTTACTACCTATAAGCTGTAGTCTTATTAGCCATTTTGGGTCAATTCTAAACTCCTTGATCTCTCTCTCTTAAAACCCTACCACTCTCTTTTTGCGTGGTTTTGCGGACTGAGCAGCGCCGCCTAAACAGGTTTAAACTATTCCAGGCTCCACAAAGTCTGCTCTTCACTTTTTCCCTTAGAACTGTTGAAACTCTCAAAGTAATCACTCTATTATCTTTCTAAAGCCATGCACTTGCTCAGCTCTTATAAGGAAACACTAACTAACTAAAGCACTACACCCACCTTGACCTCTGATAAGTATTAGGCTCCTGATTGGTCCTTCCTGATCATGTGAAAAATCAGTTCCCTTCCCTAATCTGATCAGTAAAAAAACAGTTCCCTATACTAATCTGGTATGTCCAAGGGTCAGTTTCAAGGTTACTCTCCAGTCCAGCTGGTGAATCTGGGAATTTTGAGACAAGGTTACAATTGCCTTATGTACACAGACAACCCTCTCCTCCTTCCAACAAACTCTAATACATGTGAGAGATGCAGTTACACAGCCAAACTGGAGGCAGAGCTCTCTCAACCCAAGACTGGCACAGTCAGTCAGGAGGAAAAGGTAACCACCCACACCATAAATCCAGTCTCACATAGACCTATTGCATCTGCATACCCAACACATAAACACACAAAAACATACTCGGAGGCTCTAAATAAAAATCTGCCTAAACAGCAAAGACCTCCTAAGCAGATATCCAAACAACAGCCACCCCTCAACAATACCCACGAATCACATATCTCACAAAATCAGTGTGCCTCACAGTCACAGCCCTTAAGGCCAAACAACACACCAAATACACTTGTTATAGGGGACTCTATTGTCCGGCACACTGACGACCCGCTCACTAGACTGAACAAGGAGACGGTCACTGTAAGCTGCCTGTCGGGTGCCAGGATCCGCCACATAATGCAAGCACTCAGGTCACTCCAAACAAGTACAAGTATGACTCCGTCATTGTCCATGCTGGTGTGAATGACCTGAGACGTACCTCCCTGGACTACATGAAAAGAGACATAGAGGAGCTCTCTGACCATGTAGCCCCGGCTGGTATGACCCTGACCTTGAGTAGCATCTTGCCCTCACCAAGAATGATGCCACAGTATAAAGACAAAATGATCAGTTTCAACAATTGGCTAAAGTATTGGTGTCATTCAAAGGGGATCCAGTGTCTGTCAGCCTGGGATGACATGCTTGACAAGCCATGTTGCTTCGCTAGGGACGGCTTGCACCTGTTACCCTTAGGCTTTCGTATACTGACCAAGGCTCTTGCCACCCCCATAGTGCCTTTTTTAGGCAAGGCTCAAAGGACAAACCCACCTCCATAGACAACCCAAGGATAAAAAAACTAAAGGTAATGCTACTCAATGCCAGAAGTCTAAACCTCAAGATGCACATACTCGAGGCTCTCCTCAGTATTGAGAAAATCGATGTCTGTGCAGTAACAGAAACCTGGTTCAAGGCTCCTGAGAGCACACCAGCGCTACCAGGTTATAACTCATACCATGCGTTTCGGCCCCAAAACTCGGACCGAAGCACAAAAGGAGGGGGAGTATCTATATTAATCAAAGATACCTATACCTCCAGGTTAGTGGCACTGCACGAAGCATCGGAAACCATCCATGTGCAACTAACAGCGGGCTAAACTGCCTTTCAGTTTGTAGCCTGCTACAGAACACCCTCCCTATTACAGGAACCCCACTTGGCATTCCTGAGAACACTGGAGAATATGAAGGTCTCTCCAAACACTATGTTATTGGGTGACTTCAACTACCCAAACATTGACTGGGAAAACTACTCAAGCCCAAACACCCTCGCCCAATGGTTCCTTGAATTTATAAACTCTAACGCAATGGAACAACTGGTCACCACTCCCACAAGAGGGAACAACATATTGGACCTGGTCATCACCAACATGGGGACTCTATGTTCCACACCAGAGGTAAACCCCTCATTGGTAAGATCAGACCATAAACAAATTTCCCTGGACATCCATATCCCATCCCCACCCCCAGCCAAGGAAATCACTGTAAAGAATTTCTCAAAAGCCAACTTTGCACTTCTCAAGACTGAGGTGGAATCCTTCAAAGCCCCTGGGCCAGAGGATAATACAGCCCAATCCGCAGAATCCTTTACAAATGCATTCTATGAGCATCTGCAGGAATGCATGGATCGTGCTATCCCAAACAAAAACCAAGACTCACTCCTCCAAAAACAGGAGACCGGTCTGGTGGATCCCGGCCATAAATAAGCTATACAACAGAAGGAGAAAGCTACTACATGACAGAGCAAAGTCCCAAAAAGGGAAGGCATCTCTGATCAGTATTAGCAAGAAACTTTGATCGCTCATAAAATCATCAAAGGCCAGTTTCGAAAGAAAAATTGCCCTAGACACTAAAGATAATCACAAGGCCTTCCTTAGTTATGTCAGGAACATGGGTGGAAACTCCCAGATATGCTCTGAATTGTTGCATAACGGTACAAAATATACCGAACCTACAGACATAGCCAACATCCTGGCAGACAGATTCAGCGCAACCCCCCCCTTCCCCCCCAAAGGAGCAAATGCCTATCCCAACTGAATGTAGCCTCCCTGACATCACAGATGCACAGGTGAAAGCTGCCATCTCCAAAGCAAAAAACACAGCATCTATGGGACCGGACGGTGTCCCAGGCTGTGTCTTACACGAGCTCCAAGAAGAACTGAACCCTCGCATTAAGTCACTGTTCAAACTTAGCCTTACTACAGGATATGTAGCCAAAGAATGGCGTACTGCTACAGTGGTCCCACTCCACAAAGGTGGTGCCACAACGGACCCCGGAAACTATCGCCCCATAAGTCTGACTAGTCTGGTCTGTAAAGCTATAGAGCGTATTATCATGGAACTCATAAACAAAGACATTGGGAGCCTCCAGACACTGGACCCTACCCAATTTAGCTTTGTTAAGGGCAGATCTTGCCTCTTAAACCTAGTTGATTTCTTTGAAACAGTTACCAAAGCCATAGATGAGGGCAAGGTAGTCAACACAGCCTACCTGGACCTCACAAAAGCCTTCGACACAATACCCCACTCGGGTATCATAAATAAGCTTACCAGCTTAAATATCAACCCCTATATCACAAGAAGGGTTGCAAACTGGCTCAGAGATAGAACCCACATGGTCAGAATCATAGGCGCCATGTCCGAATCCAAACCAGTTACAAGTGGCATCCCACAGGGCTCAGTTCTTGGACCTCTCTTGTTCGGTATATACTTCTGTGAGGTTCAGGCTAACATGGGGGGATTATGGCTGACAAAGTTCGCAGATTACTGCAAACTGGGGGCCATAATCGAATCTCCAGCTGACACAAGGGTCCTCCAAAAGGGTCTCACAGAGACGGATGCTTGGTGCCAGAGCCACAGCCTCAAGCTAAATGCTAAAAAGTGCATAGTCATCCCCTTTGGGAAAAACAAAGTGCCCACAAATTACCACATAGGTGGTAATCCATTAAGTACGGAAGAAGTAATTAGAGATTTGGGGACCAACGTAGATAGTAATCTCTCCTTTGATAATCACGTTGCCAAAGTGGTTAGAAAGACCTTCTATATAGCCCACCTTATCATGAAAGGGTTTGCATCTAGATCAAGAGAGGTCATTGTGCCCCTCTACTCGTCACTCATCAGGCCCATAATTGAATACAATGCCCCTTTTGGGATGTACCTTACCCGACACTTGCAGCAACTGGAGAGACCCCAAAAGTACCTCACCAAGAGGATCATGGGCTACAAACAGATGTCCTATGCAGCTTGACTAAAGAAACTCCAGCTCTACTCAGTTGCTTACCGCCTACTCAGAGGCGATCTATGCCTGACATACAAAGCCATGTCAAACCCAGAATTAATGGACATGCTCCACCTCAAAAAATCCAAGTCCCTTAGAGCTACATGCGCCAGGGACCTAAACCTCAGCACAAAAATAAATAGGACATGCTGGAGGGACAGATTTATTTCCCAGAGGCTCCCCTCACTCTGGAATAGAATCCCAATTCATGTTAGACATAGCCCCTCGCTCACCCTCTTCAAGCGAAATCTTGACGTGTGGATGGGAAATCGCAAATTCACCCCTGGGATCTCTTCTGTGTCCCGGCTAGACAGAGGCACAGTAAACTAATCTTAAAAGGGTACCTTCTGTGACCTACTTTACAGGGGCACAGTAGGCTAATCTAATAGGGAGGCAGAAGCCAAATACACTCTGGCTAGGCTTATAAATGCCTTAGGGCAGATAGCCTAGTATCTACCTATGAACCTATGAACCTATTTGATGGAACCACAGTTGTTGCAGGCATCCAGTGGGAAACATACTGAAGGCGCACTGTCTGCAATTATGTGCCTATCGTACTAATGGACAGGGTGCCATGGCCTCTGTAGACCACTGCATTCACACCATAGTTACTATCAGTCACCAATATGCAGTGTACTACACACATCTTGGCTGTTGCCTTGCCATGTGTGTGTGTATGAAGCATGGGTTGAGAGTGTGGTCTGGGTAATGCTGGGGTTGCTAACTGTGATTGCCTGGCCTTGGTGTCACATATATGGGTATGGATATGCACCCCAGCCTCTCGGCTGTTTCACAGATGCTTTCCCTGTACAGTGGACATTGTGATATGTACTAGGGCCATCATATAAGAAAATTGCAAAATCCACTGCACATTGGGCCCAGGTGTCACACACGCACACCCTCCTCCACACAGAATACAAGGTACAAACACACACTCTCACACACACACACCTGTCATGTCCAGGAGTCAAACCCCTACATGGCTAGTTTATTACACTACAGCACTACGCAGTTATAGTATGCACCATGGTGATTACTGCAGTACTCTTTCCCCAAAGGTGTATATCACATTGGCTGACAGCAGGATTGCCAAAGTAGGACATTTGACATGTACCGAGTGTGACTAGCCTAAAATGCATCTACACAGACAATGGAACACACACAAAACTTCCAGAACTGCCATGGGTGGGTATAGAACCCTATCAGAGTTCTGATTCACAGAACAGCAGTACACAGTTATGGCACTCGCTATGGAGATTACTGGGCTACAACTTTCCCAGAGGTGTATTTCAGGGTGGATAACATCAGCAGCCTTACCAAGGTAGAGCATTTAAATTGTAGGGGGTGTGCCTGCCCTAAAAAGCATTGCTTTCTACACAGACAGACAGTTACCAAGGCTGGGTTAGAACTTTTACTTTAGGTAGCTTATCACACTACAGCAGTACACAGATACGGCACATGCCATAGAGATTACTGGCCTATCACTTCCCCAAAGGTGTATTTCACAGTTGATGACATTGGCACACTTGTTAAAGTAGACTATTGGAGGTTGTAGTGTCTGTGAATGGACTGGAAAGCATTGCTCCCTACACTGACAAAAGAACACACACACGCATCCACACTTGCCATATCAGGGAATAGAACACCTACCAACATAGTTTATCACACTACAGTGGGATGCAGTTACAGGATGCACTACAGAGATTACTGGGCTACAGCTTCCCGGAGGTGTATTACTAGGTGGATGACATCAGATGACTTGCAAAGGTTGAGCATTTGGATTGTGGGGAGTGAGGCTAGCCTAAAAAGCATTGCTTTCTACACAGACAGACAGACACACACACACACACACACACACACACACACACACACACACACACACACACACACACACACACACACACACAGTTGCCCTGTCTGAGCTTAGAGCATCTACCTAACTACTTTATCATACGACAGCAGTAGGCAGTTACAGGATGCGCTATAGAGATTACTGGGCTACAATTTTCCCAGAGGTGTATTTCTAGGTGGGTGACATCAGCAGCCTTGCCTAAGTTGTGCATTTAAATTGTTGGGAGTGTGACTACCCTTAAAAGCATTCCTCTATACACAGTCAGACAGACACGCACACAAACACACACACACACAGTTGCCATGCCTGGGGATAAAATTCCTACCTAATTAGTTTATCAGACTACAGTGGTATGCAGTTAAAGGATGTGCTATGGAGATTACTGAGCTACATCTTCCCAGAGGTGTATTACTAGGTGAATGACATCAGCTGCCTTGCAAAGGTTGAGCATTTGGATTGTGGGGAGTGAGGCTAGCCTAAAAAGCATTGCTGTCTACACAGACAGGCAGAGACACACACACACACACACACACACACACACACACACACACACACACACACACACACACACACACACACACACACACACACACAGTTGCCCTGTCTGAGCTTAGAGCATCTACCTAACTACTTTATCATACGACAGCAGTAGGCAGTTACAGGATGCGCTATAGAGATTACTGGGCTACAATTTTCCCAGAGGTGTATTTCTAGGTGGGTGACATCAGCAGCCTTGCCTAAGTTGTGCATTTAAATTGTTGGGAGTGTGACTACCCTTAAAAGCATTCCTCTATACACAGTCAGACAGACACGCACACAAACACACACATACACAGTTGCCAAGTCTAGAATTCTAAGTCCCACCCAACTAGCTTATCACACTACAGCAGTACACAGTTATGGGACGTGCCACAGAGATTACTATGCTACAAATCTCCCAAAGGTATATTTCACATTGGATGACCTCAGCGGGCTTGTCATAGTAGGGCTATGGGGAGTGCAGTGTGTGTGCATGGGCCATTACCCATTAATGTAGGGGTGACATGTCACATATGGACACACAAAGGGTCATATTTCACAGGTACGTGTATATAGTTGCTAGATGACTACTTTGTTGTACAGTCATGTTACACAGCTGGCACGTGCACCACAAGGTCTGTAATGCTGACAGATACTGGTGCCTAGTATCTGCAGTGAGTGACATCTGCACCTCATGTGTTTGGTTTGGGGCCTTTTGGCTGTGTGCTGGGTGGGACTGGCCTGGATGGCTCCTTGTCACAGTCACCGTTCTCCACACATCTATGTCCATCTACCGTTGGCTTATTATAGTGTGTTGTCTGTACATATATGTCTGTCTTCTTATCCACTGTGTGTGCAAGGCATGAGTGGTGCATACTGATGAGTGTCTGCACTAACAACTGCAACTTCCAGATATGTCTGATCCACTGGTGTTTGCAGACATGGCCTTCATGTGTTTGTGTTTGAGCATGCCCAGTATGACCTTTCAGTATGTTGTTGCCTTACATTGTCTTTATTTCTCTAAGTGTATGAGCATGCCCAGTATGGTTGGCTGTATTGCATGTGTGGGTCAAGTCCAGGTAGTTTGTACTGCAGTGCTGATGTTTGTGTTGTACACCGACAGGTAGCATGCTGTCTTTGCAGGGTATCCATCGATCATTTGGCATTGACTGTTACTACATTTCTGCATAGTGGGGGGGGGGGCAAACCTGACTATTTCTACATTTCGACTCAGGATTGGGGGGACACACCTGACTGTTACTATATGTCTATGTAGGATGGGGGGGCACACCTGACACTTGTACACATTTGCTAGGACTGTACTGATATGTCGGGTACTCCATTTCAGTCTGTAGTCTTACCTATCATGCTGGCTACAGGCATACCAGTGTACTACAGATCTTAGCTTATAATTACCTACATATGTGTCTGACTTCTTAGCCTTTTAGAACTGACATCCCACTGCCTGACCTGCGGTAGTCAGTCTGTGTAGGCCTGGGGAGGGGTTGCCTATAGGCCTCATTCAGAGGCCATAGCACAGCATTTCTTTGTGTTTGTCTACACCTGTCCTGCTGGCTGTGACTGTTGTTAGGTATGTGACCCCCCCCCCCGACTGGCATGTGTGAGTCACTTACCTTGTGAGTGTCCCAGTATTGAGGGTGGTGCTGCAGGGCTGCCTATGTCAGATGCACATAGTACACTCCCTACACATGGTTAGGCACAGGTAGTGTAATGTTTGGCATCCCTTTTACTGTGTGTGAGAGTCAGAGAGAGGTGTTACTCCCTGGGTCCCTCCCATGTCAGTGTATGTGCTATGTGTTGCCTCTTTGCCAAGGCCAGGGCATACTGGGCATGCCTCCTTCTGCCTACTGGCTACATGCCCATACAATGGCACATGGCAATGGTTATTCCACTCCATCATGGAGAAATCACAACTGACCATGGTAGCTACCACCCCATAAGCCTGACTAGCCTGGTTTGCAATGGTATGGTTCACATCCTCATGGCACTCATTAACAATGACATTGGTAACCTTTGAACATGTGACCCAACCCAAGGTCAGCTTGGTTGAGTGTAGTTCATGCCTACTGAACCTGTTTGATGTCTTACATACAGTCACCAAGACATTAGATGACAGGGGAGGTGGTTCACACATACTACCTGGACCTCACCAAGGCTTTTGACACCATGGCCCACTCAGGTATTATTGATAAACACACCAGCCTGTACATTCACCCATACATCACAGGTTGGGTTGCCAGCAGGCTTACACACAGAGCTCACATGGCACGACTAGCGGACTCCAGGTCCAACTCTTGAACAGTCACGACTGGTGTCCCACAGGACTCAGTCCTGGGAGCCCTACTGTTTGGCATATACGTCTCAGATGTACAGGCAAACAGAGGTGGACTATGGCAGACCATGTTTGGCAATGACTGCAAACTGGGAGCCATGATTGATAGTCCAGCTGATATGGACATCCCTTAGGGGGCCTCACAGAGAACGTCACAGGGTGCCAACGACATGGCCTCCAGCCAAGTGCCACTAACTGCATGGTCATTCCATTGTGGAATTGGCACCCACATATTAACACATGAGCAGCAGCTATTTTAATACAGATGAGGTAATGGGGTATCTGGAGACTAAGGTAGAGAGTGATCTCCCCTGTGACAATCATATATCCACAATAGTTAGGACATCCTTCTATATAGGCCATCTGACTACTAAAGGATTCTCATCTAGACATACTGGGGTTATAGTGCCCATTTACTCATCACTCATCAGTCCCATCATAGGGTATAATAACCCATGTGGGATGTACCTCAGAGAACACGTTCAACAGCTGAGGGGGGTCCACGAATGTACCTCACCAAGGAGAATACTGGCCTCCAAAATATGGCCTATGCAGCCGGACTGAATAAACTCCTGCTTTACTCAGTGGAATCTCGTTTACCCAGAAATGATCTCCACTGACCAACACAGCCATGTTGAACTCAGGCTTGATGGATATGCTCCACCTATGGGAATCCATGTCACAGTGAGCCACACATTGTAGTGAGCTGACCTTGACAAAACAATAACCGGAAGATGCTGGAGGGACAGCTTCCTGTCACAGACACTCCGAATACTTTGGAACAACATCCCTAACTACATTATACAGAGCCCCTCACTAACACTCTGCAAGAGAAACATTGAAGGGTGGATGGAGAACGGTAGATGCACCCCAGGGATCCCGCCATTGGCTCTGCTCCACAGAAGGATGGTTAATGAATCAATGGGGTGGCAAAAGCTGACACATTTTGGCTGGCCTTATGAATGGCCTCTGGCAGTTGGCCAAGTACCTACCTATGAATCTATACATACAGTATCTGCATATGCTGATAGCTTAATTTACTGTTCAAGTGTTGACTTACCTTGTGCCAATGGCTGTTGTGTGTGCAATAGTTGAGGGCTGCCTATGTTGGATGCACACAGTAGACTGCCTATACATGACAATTTACAGGTAGTCTTGTGTGTGTACCATCCATTTTTTACTGTGTGTGCAGGTGGAGAAAGGTGTCAGTCCCTAGGTGCCTAGACTGTCAGTGTGTGTGCTATACATTCCCTCTTTGCCAAGGCATGGGCATACTGGGCATGCCTCCGCATGCCTACTGGGGCTGGCTCAGGGTGTTCGTGGTCTGAGTACCTCTGTGCCTGTGGGGCCCTTGGCAATGGTGGTGGGCTGTGAGGGCCTTCACCATTCTGTCACTGCTGCAGCTTTTTCTGCAGGACCATATTGTGTAGCATGGAATACACTATGAAGATGTGGGCACACATGCCTGGAGAGTACTACAAGGCTCCACCAGATATGTCCAAGCAACGGAACCATGATTTCAGCATCCCAAACACATGCTCTATGATGATTCTGGTTTGTGCGTGTGCCTCATTATGGCGTTCCTGCATGGGTGTGTGTGCATTTCTGATGGGGGTCATCATCCATGCTTCCAGTGCATAGCCAGCATCCCCCACCAGGTGGCCATTTGGGATGTCCCCCCTGGCAAATAACCAATACAGCTGTGAGGCATGCCAGATGTAGGAGTTGTGATAGCTTCCAGGGCTGCCAGCACACACATTCATGATAATGCCCTGGGCATTGCACACGACCTGGTGGTTGATGGAGGGGTATCCCTTGCAGTTTATGTAGCACCTTCCCTGCTCACCGGGTGGTGACTTGATGTGTATGTGCATGCAGTCTATTGCACCCAGTCCCTCTGGGTATTCTGCCACATGGTGGAAGGGACGCATATTGCTGGCCAACTCTTCCTGTGTTCAGGGGAAGTATATGTGCTCATCGGCATGTGGTAACATGGCATCCAGGAACTGGTGTAATACCCTGGATGCTGATGCCTGTGAGATACCCATGATATCCCCAGTTGGTCTTTGAAAGGTACCTGTAGCTAGTATTCTCAGGCTTACACATACCTTCTTATCCACTGGGATGAGTTCCCCTCTGTTTGTTCTGGCTCTGAGGCGTGGCCAGCACAGCTCCACAAGTTGCTGTAGGGTGTCCCTGTCCACCCTGTAATGCTCTACTATCTCCAGATCATGCAGCCCCTGGTAGGTTAGCCTGGGTCTGAACACTCTCCTTCTCTACTGGTGCCTGCAATGGTCATGTGCATCATCCTGCACACCACCTTCAGTCTCCAACACATGCTGGTGGATCAAAGCTATGGCAGCCCCTAACATGTACATAATAAAAGTTCCCCGTCTGTATACACCACTGGTGCAGAGTGTATGGGAATACACAAATGTGTGTGAGGTGCTTTCACACTTTATAGTATTGTGCTATGGATGCTGCTGATGTAAGTGGGTGTGTATGAACTATTCCAGCTGCTGCGTATTCTAATTATGGGTTTTGCAATGAGTATTGCAAGTGTGGGGCATTTACTGTGGAGATCTACTTGCCTGCCTTGATTAATCTGTTGCCCTTTAATTCACTTTTAGACCTGGATTCCCTCCCATTATCAGGCATGCATCCACCTGCCGTCTTTTTTGTTTTGTACTTTCCCTACCCAGTCATGGCCAAATGTGCCTTGTAGCTGATATACTGCATATTGCCTTTGTTCTGCTTTGACACTTTGCTGTTTTCTTTGCAGTATAGCTCCTCCCCTTCCCTGTTCTGCAGGTAGCTGCTCGCAGCCTTGTTAGCTGTTGTCAATGGCCCACTGTAGGCTCCTAGGAGTTAATTAGTCATTTGTACTCCAGTTTCACTGCTGCAGCGTTTCCTTATTTCTTTCCTATATCATTCCTGTTTCGGCTGCAGTGCGTGACGCTCATACCCATTTACCGGGTTTACACGTGTTTTCATCTCTGTTCCCATGCATACTCGGTTACCTTGTGTACTCTCAGCTAAGCATAGCCATGGGTGATTCGACACACCCTTATCCTGCAGCTTGGCTTAGCTAGGGGCAGCCACACCCCTCTCTTGATGCCATCTTTATCTCAAGTGCTCACCTCGGTGTTATAACGCTACACTGTGAGGTACATCCTTACACCAGTGGGGAGTCTGCGATTCACTATTACTCCTCTCATTTGCATGGCACTGCCTACTAATTCCTAGCTACTGCGCATAACACTGTCACTGCCCCTTAGCAACCCTTGCGCCATGAGTATGGTGTGGCATGCCTGCCATTGACTATTATGGGGAAATCATGATATGTGTTTCATTGCGGTTTTATTCTATATTTTTATATATTCCGTGTGATCCCCTTTGCGCATCGCTGCCCTGCGCTTCCACGTCACGATAGTGCGACTATATATATTAAATGTTAATTTTATATTTTGTACATTTTTTATACCAATGGCTATATATTTAGCCATTGGCATATATTAACATTATAATACATGTGTTTGGTCGGCTGTCATGGCTCTGATTTTATGTTTGCAAAAATGTAAACCATTTTCTACGGTTTACATTTCTGCATGCTTACACTATGCCTGCACCACTTCCTGAATTGCTACAAACCTTTATTTGCATGCTACACTGTTGCACATGGGGTAATTAGCATACATGGCTCAGGAGTTGTGCGGGCGTAGCGTACGCAGGTAGTACATGCAGAAACAGCTCGTAGCTGAATTGCTCGGCGGCCATATTTGGTGTTAGAACGCCAACGCTACGCCTGCACCTGGCGCAAGCTTCATGAATCCCAGGGACAATCTTTTTATTTATAAGCTGTGCAATATAGAAGGACTTTCTTACAACAATGGACACATGCTGGTCAAAAGTTAGGATACTGTCCACATAAGTTGCCTATTCCTCAACAGCTAGATCAACGCTCAGGAGTGTATTGTTACTGTGGTAGTTCCCTGAAATAGATGACTTCCCAAATGCTACAATAATGCATTTTTTGATATTTAGTTTCAGTCCTTGATTTTGGCACTATTTATTTATTTGGGGCACACCTTCATGCAGGGGATTCAATGGCTGCTCCTAACTTGTAGTCATCTGCAAACTTAGTCATGATCAAGAGCCCTTTGGTATTTGCTTTTACTTCAGAAAAGTAGATGCCAAATAGGAGAAGTCCAAGTACAAAACAATGGGGGACTCCTCTAGTGACTGGTCTCTTTCTGTAGGCAATGTCCTCTATTTTGATTTCCTGTGTCCTAGCTGTGAACCAGCTGGCAATCCAATGGGTGACATAGGGATTTATTCCCAGTTTATTTAACTTTTCTACTATGCCTGAGTGGGGAATTGTGCCAAAAGCTTTGGACAGCTCAAGGTTTGGGGGTTGTACTATTTTGCCTTCATCCATTGCTTTGTTGATCTTTTCAAAAGAAAATCCACCAGATCAAGTAAGCATGATCTGCCTTGACCAATTGAAACTGAGACAGATCCAGTGTTTGGAGGTTCTCTATGCTCTGATTGATTAGTTTCATGATAAGTCTTTCCATGGCTTTGTATATGAGGCTGGTCAGACTTATGGGTCTGTAATTGTCTGGGTCTGTGGAAGGTCCTCCATTATGCAAGATAATGACTGTAGTTGTTCTCCATTGTTTGGTACAAAACCTTTATGGAGGATGAAATTGAACAGTATTGTTAGGAGAATGGCTAAATCATGCTCTAGGGATATTGATAGGACAATACAGAAGTTTTAGCTTTTGTTAGCACTTTTTGGACTTGGTCTCAAGGTACAGACAGAGGGGATAGAAGGATAAAGTTAGAACTAAATTTACTGGCCATTTAGTTGACTATGTCTTCAGCCTCAGCATAGGTAACATTGTTTACATTACCTCAGCACATTGCTGAGTTGTGCTTTTGAGAGTATGAACATAACTAAAGAAATGACTTGTGATTATCTTTGGCTTGGGTTGCTATTTTAGCCTTAAATTTGACACTGGTGGATTTTATTAAGTTCCAAAGTTGGTTCTTAATTTCAGTGAGTCTAACATTACAGGGAATTAATCTTCCTACCTTAGGTCAAAATTATTTTTCTTTTATTATAAACCTTGTTGATATTATGGTTTTAGCATGTTGATTTGTTTCTGGGATTTGTAAAACATAAACTGCATTAGCTGCCAGAAGGAGAAGCTGCAAGGTTCTTGTAAAAACTTTTATTATCCACAAATGAGTGCTTTCTTTCATGTAAAAGTAATGAACTGCTTCAGATAAGTTTAGAAAAACAAAAGGCAGGTTTTTAAATAAGGTCCAAATTGATCATGTGGTCTAAGGATGATGTCATTAAACCCTCCTATTTACATTTCTTAAAGTGCAAAAGTGCTATAAAAAATGCTATTTGAAATGCATCAACACAGTAATCTAAAAGTGTGAGATTATTCATTCACTAAAAGCTTTGAATAAATAAACTTGTTAAAAATATATTAAAAATAACACAACCAAAAGAGCAAAAGTAAAGTTATTAAAAATACAAATTCTTATTGATATTATTGACACGTAAACATACCCAAATGGAAATACTAACAATTGTGCTTTATCTGGTTAAAGCTTTATGCTTTAAAATACAACTGATTGAGCAATAATCTTTCAAGCTTGGCCAGTTGCAATTGTTTAAAAGTAGCTGCCAAATAATTATTTTTCTTCTAAAACCAGTGTCCATGGATCCCCTGTCATACTGATATTGACCTTCTCTATAACCAAGTATTTGAAATGGTGGTTAGGGTACATGTGAACACGTTTTACTAATGCATCATTCAGATGTATTCTTTTTATATCCTATTCATGTTCATAAATTCGGTCCCGTAATCTACGTTCGATTGCTTGATCAGTTGTATTTTAAAGCATAACGCTTTAACCAGATAAAGCACCATTATTATTACTTCCATTTTGGGTATGTTTACATGTCAATAATATCATTAAGAATTTGTATTTTTAATAATTTTATTTTTACTCTTTTGGTTGTGTTATTTTTAATATATATTTTTAATATATATTTTAACAAGTTTATTTATTCAGAGCTTTTAGTGAATGAATAATTCACACATTTAGATTACTGTGTTTATAATACTTTACATGTCAATACTGATGGCGGATTGTTTTTATATGAACAATGTAATTTTCTTCTCATATTACAAAGTTTGTTTATCTGAGAGTTTCAACATAGGGCGTGTCCCTGATTCTCCAAGCATGCTGATGTCTAACATGTAAAGAATCACCTATACATTGTTTGAGATAGCTGTAAAAACTATGAGTAATTGTGGTTTTAGAGATTTGGTCAGCTCAGATAGGGATAAAAGGTTGCCTTTGAAGTAGTACCTGAATGTAATTGAATTTATGGGCAATTTGGTACTAATTTAGTGGGAAAAGGTGACATGTTTGATCATGGAGTGGGCAACATTAATAGCAAAGGCAACATTCATTAAGGTCAAGGTTAAGTCTAGTTCTCCCTCTCATGACAACCTGGACAATTTGACTTGGCATTAATCTAATCTAGGGAATGTCTGGTGTATTTATTGGTTGTAGTTTTAGACTTCCAGCTGATGGACTGATAGTTGAAGTCACCTAGAATTAGGACAGTGGGCTTATTAGGTATGGAATCTAAGTTGCTAAGGTCCTTAATTTGGCCATTAGGTGATATTTAAGGGAATCTATTGTAGACAGTGCTCTAGTAATTGACTTTATCAAATGTGGCAAAAATGTCATTGAGCTCAAATTCAGAATCCTGAAGCAACTAGCATAAGTTAATGTTTGAAAAGATAAATACAAATACACCCCTGCCATGCTCAGATGGTCTAAAACAGATAATGTACCCTGTTGTAGAATGAGTGTTATGAAAACACTGAAGCCATGTTTCTATAATAACACATATAAGCATATGTTCAAATGTATTGTTCAGACGCCTGGAATTCAGCAGATGCATCTTAATGTAGAATGAATTCAAATTTGCTATCAATAAATTCCAAAGGCATGCGTCTGGAGTATTTCTCCCTGGGCCTCCGGTGAAAATAGGCTCTGTCTTAGTCTGACTTTCCTGGTCAACAAATAAATAAATAAATAACCCCTTCCCACACTGACACACACACACACACACACACACACACGCACACGCACACACACACACACACACACACACACACACACACACACACACACACACACACACACACACACAAACACACACACTGGATCCTCCTGAAATGACAACAGATAATAAGTTAACTGTTGAAACCAATTAGTTTTGTTTGAAATTGTGCAATAATTCTAATAGAATACAAGATACTGCTCAAAACAAATGTCTTACCTACTTCAGATAAATGAGTATAAGAGCTCATCTCTATGTCTCTATATCTTCCGTAGGATAGTATATTTAATGCCTTACACCCTTACATAGGCAAAACATTATGATACTCATACATGGGGTGAAGAGGTACCATATACCAGGACTGAATGCATATAGATTTGAAATGTTCACACATTATTACAAAGAGCGGGAGTCTATGCCACTTTGATTAAATATCTGAAAACTGACCTTCTACATTTAGTCATTAAAGGATTGAGACTGAAATCTATTAGTCCCTTCCATTACATCTCTATCCACCTCATTATAAGAAAACATAACAATAATAAGATACCACACAGCAAACAGTAAACTAGAAATTACTTAGAAACATCTGCCCTGAATGTGACTCATGAAAATCATGTCAAGATCCAGGCACATAGCTGGTTATCATGCACATTATTATGGATATGCAAATGTGTCAGTTTATTAACATCATCTAAAAATTCTAGAAACATGTCTGCTATGATGCTTATGAAAATTCCAGCATATTAGATGGGAATCATGCTGCACAGCCATTACTGTTCTTACTGTGGTGAAAATCCCAAACATTGAAGTAATGCTCTTGCTTGAGGGACTTGGTGTATGGGTGCTTATGCCCGATTCTCAAAACAAATATTTATACTGTCTGTTTAGCCACAGCAAGTTATCCCAGCTTAATAAAAAGAAATGTTACAGAAATGCAGTGATGGCTTACTTCAAGAAAACATGTGGGAGATGCTGGGCACAAATACGTCAGTGGATCTATGACCTCCATTACTAAGAAGCAAAGTAGCACTACAGCTGAAAAGAGAAAGACTAGAAAAAGATATGAAAAAGAAAACTGCCCAGAAGACAAATATTTTACATTTAAGTATCTACTTGTTTTGTGTATTCAGTTACGTTTCTATGGGTAGACTACTGAACCACCTCAGAAAGTAATGGGTGACAGGAAACTAAACTTAAAATGTAAAATGCAAGAAGTCCAAGAATAAAAGTCTAATCTTTTAAAACACTTTGGCATCAGGTTTTAATAGGGTATCTTTTACAAGAAGCATTTCTTCTGCAAATCAGGCTTAGATTTTCATTCAAGTTATACATGCAGTGAATTTGTTGCTGTTTGTAGATTTCAGAGGATCTTGCATGATGCAAGCTGCAGGTATGCCCTATGATTCTTCGCACGCTACTTTTAGTTATTTAATTAGTTACAGCAGTAGCTGGGCCAGTCCATTAGGAACACATATGCTACCTCTGTGTTCAGGTGATTCAGCAGTAAGTGTAAACAATCAATGATAAAATCACTTAAGAAGCACATGTTATTGCTGTTTTATGTACGATCCATACAAAAGGCAAATAATGGGTGAGGTACAATATTGCTCATTGTACACATGACTGTAAGTTCTCTCATTACTTCTGAATTAAGCATCCATTGTAACAACATCATTGTTCTGCAGGGCCATTTACAAAAAAATATTGTTAACTGACATCTGGTGAGCATCACTTTTAAGTTGTGATATATTTATCGTACTGGACAGGAAATAAGTGTATATTTGCATACATTAATTTTGCATGGTGATGAGATTGAATGTTAAGAAAGAAAATATTAGGGCTTGAAGACCATGAAACCTTGACTAGTCAATTCAGCTTCCATTCCACATACTTAGATTTAAATGCTAGTATGGACAATGCAATGCAGCATGGCTGGAAAGCTGCTATATTGCTGAGTTACCATCCTTCTGACTAAATGCTAGGCTGAAGTCACATCAGATGCTTTTTAAGAATCACAGGACTTGTTGATTAAGACCAGTGGTATTGTCTCAGTGTCCTAGTCTAGTGGAGATAAATAACACATTGAGTCTCCAGTGAAAAAGAGCCTTTGGCTCTAATGGATCTACCTTATCCACAGTGAACAAGCAGATACATAAAGAACGATCATGTGTTTTAGAAATGGCTGAGATACAGTTATGAAGTATAGATAGTGTCACTTTCCCCTACCAATGCAAGTAACATACCAAAAGAAACCCAATATGATTCAGTTAGGTCCTTGTCTTATATATTTTTTTCAGTTATATGCAACAACAAAAAAAAAAACAGTTAAGCATCCTGCTTCCATATAACAGTACTACTTAACCAGATCATTACTTAGCCTGCATGGATTCTAGTTGGTTAACACATTTTTACTTGGCTAGTGAGACATTCCTTTTTCAACTTTGCTTTGTGAAGCTGAGAATATAGCCAGTTCTCACAGAAGACAATATAATACACGCTAGCTTTGATGTATTCAAATTCATTTTAGTGCATTGATAATGAAGCATTTACCTAAACATATTCTCCCAATATGCCATATCTTTTGAATTTCAATTTGAAAGCCATTTGCACTCTTTAGGAAAAAAAGATCAGTCAGGTTTAAGGCAGCACACATCTTTTGTTTTGACAACAGTATCATACATTTTTAAAACACTTGTGTTTATCCTTGATGAATGCTGTGCATTTATAATGAAAGGAGTTGTCTCAATGTTTAAAGCTTTCATGTATTATAAATGCCAGGTGCATAAAAACAGTCTCTGTTACCACTGTAATCTGAATCAGGTTATTAAGTTTGTACAAAGCATATGGCTGAATAGTGTCTTTTTAATATAAATAGTTTGTACAGCGCTAATTAATTAATTTCAAAATGCTTTACCTTTTATATTTGAGGACACTTTTCTCAAAAAGCAACTGTGCAATTCCCATGATGCTATACCTCTAAATGCAAGTGCAATAAACTGCTATCGTGTGCAATGCAAGTTTGTTTAAAGTGCATAAAGTTAAAACAACCTTGCAACTTTATCAAAGGTATTCTTGCCAAAAATGTGCTTCCAGTTTATAAAGGGCCTACCACGTGAACTGATTGAAAATATTTATTTTCATCTTCAGTGTTTTTTTTTTCTGTGTAGCTGTTTGTGAAGCTGAGAAGTTAACCTTTTTCATAGTAAGACCAACTGCAAAGTCTGATTTGGGAGGCTTTAGTGTGTATGCTAGCATCATTTTATCTCTCTCTCTCTCTCTCTCTCTCTCTCTTTTCATTGCAGTTTTATTTGAATTACATTTGTCTTTGAGTTTTCAAAGTTCTAGGTTGCTACAGGAAACAATTTTTATGAGGTCTAGTGGACATTGCCTGTGAATTGTGGGAAGTGATGGAAAGTGTTTTTTTTGTTTTGAACTAAACTTTCAAGGGATAAGCTAGTTTTCCTTAGACAGCTACTAAAACATATTACTATTTGAATTCCAATGTAAATGTCCTTTTCATATTCTGTTCAATTTAATTTTCTGTTTGAATTATAATCTTAGCATAGATTTAGCAATCAGTATAATTTAGTCTACTTATAAACTTGCCTGCTTGTTGACAAGTTTTTCTGTAGCAGAAGGCCAGCAAAAATGAAAAATAGTTTGCAGGTTATCACAGACACAGTAAAATGATAACGTTACAGCAGCTACTAAGTTTGTGGTTTAGATGATCCCTGAGAAGCTCAGTCAGATAATCAATCACATTGTGATGCATTAGACACTGCAATCAAAGAGTTTTATACAGAACCCAAGGATAATCTGTGATTATCAGTTTATTCACTGAGTATGGGTTTACAGGTAGCTAGGCTACTACTTTGCTGATGTGCAGAGGGAGTCTGTTTCAAAAAGTGCTGAGTTAGGTATTTATCATAAATAAATCATTTAATCATTATAAACAATTTAATAATTCAATCATTGAAAACAATTCTTCCAAATTGTTCTTAAAATTAGGAAACAAGAAAGCCATGAAGGGCAGCATACACCAAAAACTCGAAACTTAAAACAAGTAGTTTATTAATAAATGCATAATATTTTAAATTCGGCATTTTTGGTGTATGCTGCTCTTCACAGCCTTCTTGTTTCCTAGTTTGTTTGGGTTTGTAGTTTTTTATTTTGTTTTTAGAATTATTGTCTGGTTCTAAATAAATAATCTCAGTAATTTTTATGTTGTGCTTAACACAGCTGTACAATCCCTGCACTCACAAACAGCCCACCCAAGGCATAGTTATGGAGGGCATAGCAAGTAACAGAATGTCTGCTATTTCTCTTTCAACAAACACTTTCAAATTTAACTTGTTCATAGATGAATACTAGGCAGACTGCTCAAAAAGATTATTTCTGAGCCTAGCTAATAACTCACGGTCAGAATCAAACTCTGTGCCTTGTACCTGTGAAGTAAAGACTTTGAACATTATACCAACCCAACCCCTACTATACAAACTCCCTCTGTGGTTTGTACATATAGCACATTCACATCTAGTAATACCTGACTGGAAGAGTTAATCAACACCTCATTCTCAAATGTTAGTTTAAAATGATTTAATTTAGTAAATTCTTGTCATCCAGTTTAGGAGGTTTACTTCAAAACAGATTTTACACATTTATTCTAATCAGAACACGCTCAAAGAAGGAAATGCATGTATTAGATTTTACATTACTGCTCCTTTACTTACCCTAAAGGTGAAGAATGTATAATACAGTCTAAGAACTATGACATGTTGGTTGAAAACATATTATTATTTAATATCATTTTAAATATTGCAAGTGGTGTTAAGTTCCCTTATGTCCCTATCCATAAACAGACCATTTTAGTGAATTTCCATAACTTTCCCTGAAGTTGTGGGACCCTGATGTGGCTTTGGTGTGCCCTTGGTGGATGTTAAATAAGGGAATGCAGTGGGTGAAATCCCTTGCATGGGTGTTGTAGAGCATTTGCTCACCATTTCACCCAGGGCTATTAAGTACCTTTTATTAAGATGTATTCACTAAAAGTAGCCATTAATAAAGTAGGATTCAATGGAAAATATCACATTGCTTTCAAATGATTAAGGTAAAATTATCTATATCCAGTACTTGTAGTGATTATGTAAATGCACCCTTACAGACATTAGCTGATATTCTAGTGAAAAAAAATGCACTTCCCACTAGAAAACTTACAGAGTTACCAAAAATACCAAGAACCTCAGACACGTATTTCAAGTTGAATTCCAATTGCCCATAAAACATCACATGAACAGTCATCACATCTGAGCATCACATGGGAATCAAGAAAACCCTAAACTTGAGTACAAGCAAATCTCACCAAGTGCAGCCACTCTTAAGATCTATACTTGGACTTGGAAACTCCAAAAAATATGTTTATTTGTGGTTCTGTAATTTGCAAAACAGATACATAGCTTGCATGATTCCACAATCAGCAAGTTACAGTGACTTGCTTATCAGGAACTTAAACAGGAACACAGCTAAAGGGCTGTTAAACATGCTGGACAGGTTTGGCAATGTCATAGTTCTTGTGGACATGTTACAACTTTCAATCATTTCTAAAAACAAGGGGAAAACCAACAACTTAGCTTGAGTCTCATGTCATCTAAAATTTCACGAGTTGGGAAATAAAATCAAGGCCTTCAATTTGTGGCTAAGGAGAAAATAATATGATACTTGCTGGGAGGGAGTGAAATGTGTAGTCATCATTAATGCATAACAGATAATAATTTGCAAAATTTCCTTAGTGAGTGCAGGTAATAAATAAGAAATCCTCTGTTCAGTTAGTGTCTTTCTTACATATGAGTGAATTCCAGGTAAAGAAGACATGAGAAAATATAAAAAAAAAATGATCAGAGGTGAAGATATTTTTGTTATATATGAAGTCTGAAAAGTAGTATAGTTAACCCATAGAAGTATCTCTGCTTGAGGAGTATTAAAATGTATATCACGACAGAAACTTGTTCAATAAAAACTTTCTGCCAAACTCTCACTGATCACTCTCACCTCTTTTCATGTGTCCAATGATGCAGGTGGTGGTATTATAGCATGTATCGGGGGTTAATTTTATGCTCTGCTTATAGAAAACAACCTGGAGCTGCAACTTTGGCATGTAATGTTTATAACAAATATATACATGTGTGTGTGTGTGTGTGTGTGTGTGTGTGTGTGTGTGTGTGTGTGTGTGTGTGTGTGTGTGTGTGTGTGTGTGTGTGTGTGTGTGTGTGTGTGTGTGTGTGTGTGTGTGTGTGTGTGTGTGTGTGTGTGTGTGTGTGTGTGTGTGTGTGTGTGTGTGTGTAAGCCCATAAGTCAAACTAACAATTTACCCAGGGCTCTTTTCATAGGGGACTCCATTGAAGGACACACAGATGCCCCATTCATCAGAATGGACAAGGAAATGATTACAGTCTGTTGCTTACCGGTAGCAAGGATCTGCCAAGTTATAAACACACCCAAGTTTTTGAACCATGGGTACCAATGTGATTCTATCATAGTCCATGTGGGCTTAAATGACCTGAGATGTACTTCTCTGGACAATATGAAGAGACACATTATGGACCTTTCTGAATATGTGTCGCACACCAGTACATGCCTCGCATTGAGCAACATTCAACCTTCACCAAGGATGATGCCACAGTAAGAACAAAAAATTACTGACTTTAACAATTGGCTAGGTTTCTGGAGTCAGTCTAGTGGGATTCAATATCTGTCAGTCTGGGACGACATGGTCAACACACCATGTTGCTTTATCAAAGATGCTCTGCACTTGCCCCCTTGGATTTCCAAGTTTTGGCTAAAAGTTATCCATCCCCTTAGAGACTTTTTTTGCGCAATGCTAAACTGAAAAAAACTGTTGAAATAGCAAATAAAAAACAAAGAAACCTAATGGTGTCACTGCTCAGTGCTAGGAGCTTTAACAATAAACATCACATTCTACAAGCCCTCATCACTCTGGAGAATTTAGACAACTATGCCATTATGGAGATGTGGTTTAAAGCCGAAGAAAGTACTCCGGCAGTGTAAGGCTACACTCCCTCCCATGCATTCAGACCATCAGCTGCAGAGACACCGACTAAAGGTGGAAGTGTGTCGGTCCACATTAGCAACAAGAATACCTCAAGAGTGGTTAAATGAAATGATACCCTGGAATTCATCCCCGTGCAAATCACCCTAGCTAGAGTAATTTACCATATCTTAACAAGGTAAAGGTCACCATCTATGTCAAGAGAATACCACAACTCTTATCTAGACATACCAGAGGCACTTTACATTCTACTACAAGCTCTATTCATGGGAGACTTTAATTACCCCTCTATAGATTGGAAAATGTGCACTGCCTCCAACTTGCAGGTGCAAAATTTCCTGAACTTTATTAACACAAATGCCCTTGATCAGTTAGTGTGCACTCCAACCAGAGTTTGAAACATACTGGACCCAGTCCACACCATTATGGGAGATCACTGTACTCCTCTTCCTCCCCACTTCACTTTCTCACTGATGAGGTCAGATCATTAAAGCTATCTCTGAAACAACAATCAACATGGAAAATGCAGGAAATCCTATTAAGTGACAGTTTGTCAAAATTCAGTGTTCGATTAACCCTGAATTCACAATAGCCTGTGCAGAATTGTTCACAGAAACACTGTACAACATTTAAATGGCTGCAAAGAGACTGATGTACCTACCAGAAGTAGGCCCAAAACAAATCCCAAAAATAAACCATACTGGTGGATTTCTAATCTTAGCAGGGTGTACAACAAAAGGAAATAAGTCAGAGTCAATATCAGAAAAAGCAGCTCTCAAAATGACAAGAGCTCATTAATTAAACTAAACAGGAAACTAAGAGGACTAATTAAATCCAACGTGGCCAGTTACGGGGCCAAGATAGCTTGTCAGGCTAAAGACAACCACAAGGTCTTCTACAGCTGTGTCTGAAATCTAAAAATTAACAAACAACAGTGTTGAGAACCGGAGTGAAGTGACATAGCAAATCTGTTGGCCAACAAATTCAGCTCAAAATTCAGCCCCCATCCCCCTAGTGGAATCCCTACCTCTCCAACTTTCAGCAGGGAGCAAGTCATAGTGGTGATCACTAAGACCAAAAACACAGCCTTAGTAGGGTCCAATAATATCCAGGTTGCCTCCTAAATAGCCTAAAACATGACCCATCAGGACTACTCAAGCCACTTTTCAACTACAGCCTCAAAACAGACTACATACCAAGAGAATGGGGGCTTGCAATGGTTATCCCCTTGAAAAGGGTGGACCATCAGTGACCCCCGAAACTACAATCCCATTAGTCTGACTAGTCTAATATGCAAAGCCATGGAATGAATTACCATGGAAATGATCAACAATGACATTGACAACCTACAGACACTGAACCCATCCCAGTTTGGTTGTGACAGGAGAAGATCTTGCCTACTTGACCTGGTAAACTTCTTTGAGAAGTAACCAAGGCAATGGATGAAGGTAAAATGCTGTACATCACCTAACTAGATCTGGGTAAGGTATTTGATACAATACCCCTCTCATATATTTTGGGAAACTCACCAAACTAGGAATAAATCCATGCGTAACTCACTGGAATGCCAGCTGGCTCACAGATAGGACCCAAGTAGTCAAGATTGGTGAGACCACCTCCACAAAGTTACAGATCAACAATGGAGCACCACAGGGCTCTGTGCTGGGACCAGCCCTGTTTGGCATCTACTTCTCAGAGGTTAAGGCTAATGTCAAGGGCCTCTGGCTCACCAAGATGACTGCAAGTTGGAAGCTATCTTAAGTTCCCTCCATGACACCACTAACAGAGACAAATGACTGATGCCAAAGCCATGGTTTAAAACTCAATGGAAAGAAGTGCATTACATTGCCTTTTGGGTAAAAGTCCACCCAGGCAAATTACTGTATTGATAAGACAACCCTAAGAGTGGACCCAGTAGTTAGAGATCTGGGAATATATATAGACAATAATCTGGATTTGACCAACATGTAGCCAAGGCAGTAATAAAATCATCCTATGATGACCAACTTATAAGTTAGGGTATGACATCCGGGTTTAAGGAAGATAAAGTACCACTTTACCCAGCCCTTATCAGTTCCATCATTGAGTATAATGACCCTTTCAGCATATACCTGACTAGGCATATGCAACAGTTGGAATGCCCACAGCGATTACTCAGCAAGATAACCCAGGGTATTAAAACACTGTCCTATACAGAGCATCCTACAACCCTGTCTCTGTACTTGGTCTCCTATAGGTTGTGAGAGGCAGTCTTTGCTTAGCATATAAGGCATCCCTAGATCCAGCCCTGATGGAGCTTTAGCACATCCACAAAATGAACAACACTAGACACACTAGATCCAGAGATTTAAATTTTGCTTGCGGGAAGACAGACATGTATATTAAAGGATCCCCATGCTCTGGAATAGGCTCCCCATCAATTGAAGCAGAGTCCATCCCTAACCCTTTTCAAGTGCAACCTTGACCATTGGATAGGAAAATGTAAATTCATCCCTGGACTAGACCCACGTCTCTTATAGACATAGGCCAACGATAAACATTCCCTAACTAACACACCCCACAGGCATAACCTTTTAGCAACTCCCCCCAACTAACGTATCCTTCATACATAACATACCCCTTCAATTTAGATGCACATGTTACAAGGGGATGCACCTAGGTTGTGTTACATGGCTACACTTATAAAGGCCCTGGTGGTCTTTAGCTTAGTATATACTTATGAACCTATAAAAGACTGACTATTTAATGTGCATGCTCCAAGATATAACATTGGAGCATACAAATGAAAAAAACAAAGAACTTTGTAGTGTGGCAAGCCCCCTGCAACCCCTAGCCCTTCTACTTATATAAGCCAACTTTGAAGTCACACAATACCAGGGAAAGGGTTTATAGTGTTTTATAGTGATCTCACACCAGTGTGGATCACCGTTCCTTTTTTAAAAAAAAGTACAAGAAGGAAATGTTGCAACTAAATGGACAGTCAACTGAAATTACAGAACCCCCCCAACACACATACCTATATATATATATATATATATATATATATATATATATATATATATATTCATAGTTTCATACTAAGCTAACTGCCCCTGTGAGTCATTTTAAGCCTAGCCAATTACCCCATGTGAGACTCAAACCCTGCACCTTGTGTTTTGTAAGGCAAACACCTTAACCGAGAGAGAGAGAGAGAGATGCATGCACACAATCAATATATAATTTTCTTTCTGTCTACAGGCCTATATATGCATATAAGACACACAAAAGTAAGTGTTCTTGCTTATGTGGAAGCTGCACCCTCAAATTCACTCAATGTTATATATACTAACTCTGAGAATACTTAACAGTTATACATTGATTTTCACCCCATTAAAAACACTAAAAACATTTTTGCTAGAGAACAAGCCCTTATGCAGCTCCAAATTACTGCAACTTTATATGTACTAACCATGGGATTGCACAACAGTGCAGGCAAGGGAGAATACCCCTTACCATACTGTTCTGGATTCACACAGATAGTCACTTGTAGCAACAGTATGCAAAATCAAACCACAAAATTATAGCAAAGGTACCCAATGCCAACAAACTTTAGTAAATACTCTGCTACCTTTGCACTGCCGTTAGAGGAGTTCAGAGTAAAAAGTTTTTAGCATGCAAAAAATGCTCACTTTTAAAAAGAAATTGTGAACCACTAATAATAATCAATTAAACAATTAATTAACTAATAAAACCTGGAATACTATATAAGAAACTTTCAATTATATTCCGTATTCATTCTCCAAAGATACAATGCATTGTATTTTAAAATGTAAATAGATTCTTTATATAAAAGTTGTCATTAATGCACAAATTATCACCAAATGTTTAATGAATGCATTCAAGTACAGTAATTCTTAAAAAAATTGCATTACTATTATGATAGTCCTTGAAATGTATTGCTACAGGAATTTCCACCCTAGCTATTCTTATGTCTCATTCTTCAACTAAAAGTTCTTTTAATTCCCCACATATATGTGGGGAATTAAACAATTATGTGAACTCTGAACATAATTGTTCTAGAATGAAAACATATTTCTGCAAAATGAGAGAATATGACTACTTTTACCAACTTTAAACAACAGTATTTAGCATTTAAAGTCTTTGTGCTATCAGACAACATTTAATATTTACTGTCTCACTGAGACCGGTTAACATCTGCCTGGAGTCTTATCTGCTACCAAGATTCATAATATTCAAGTAGGACATTGCAATCGCTAAAAAACTTTTTCATACTGACAGCATCTAATACAAAAAAAACCCTGAATTTTTTGAAATTAGTACATGTTAGGATGTGTTTGGCTAAAGAATTACTAGTGTATTTTTTTTTAGCCAAAGTGTGTTCATAAATTCTTCTTGACAGCTTCCTCACATTTTATCCAACATAAAACCCTGGGGAGGAATCACAAGATGTCAAATAAACTACTCCTTGTGAATCACAATTATATCTGCTTCTGGCGCAAATGTTTAAGCCCTTCTAATAGACTGCAACCATCTGATACTGCTGCTGTTAATTTCTAGTGTTGCTGACACAATTCTAGACCATTTCAGATAGAGCATAACACTTCTGAGTAGTTTGCGCATGGTTACATTTTCTGAACATAGTTTTATGTACACTATAACTTTAAAATGAACAGAGGGAACAGAGAGCATAATTTTATTGGTTGGGGATGATCATGTGATTCATTTCATACTTCTTTTAAACTTGGTATGTATACTTGGTTTTAACTTTGATGAAGTTCTGTTGAATAAAAAGAATGAAAGTGCTCATTAGTTAAAACTTGTGTCTGGGACCCCTTCCATGATTGCTTTTGTAGGATTGTTCGAGGTTTATTCTACAAAGTAAATAATTTCATCTTTATCACACTTACATATACAATTAAATTATTTATGTATTTATAATATTTAACTATATAACTCTCCATAAATAAATAATAACCATTTATATATACAATTTAAAATAAGCCCTTTGCAATATGTGCATACATGGGTGCAAATAGAGCAACCACTGTATTACCCTATACGTGCTGAAAATTTTCCCCATTAAAAATAAAACAATTCAGACAAAAGTAAATCAATTCCACAATGTAATTTGTAACATGAATATCACCTAAGAAATATTTTAAAGCTTCATCACAGTGTCCATGTTTACTATTAGTTTATAAATCTTTTACATCCAATACTATCTGACACATATCTTCATCACAAATTACATCTTTAATTTTTTCAAAAATATTCCAAGTGTCTCTAAAGTAAGATGGAAGTTGTATTACTAGTTAAATAACTATTCATGTAAAAGTAGACCTATATTTGTAAGAAAATAATTACAAGTAGATACCATTGGTCTACCAGAAGGAGTTAATAGATTTTTATGTACCTTAGGTAGGCAGTAAAAAGTGGTTTTCTTGGTGCTCTTGGTGCCAAATTTTTCATAGATATCCCCCTAACTAAAGCTGTATATTGCCTCATTTTAAGCTATACATAATTTTCTATAGCTGAATAATAAATCTGTTGTTTAACCTTAAATATTAATGTTATCAAGCTGCGAATAACACATTTGTAAGTATTGTTATAATGCATTAACACTATATTATTGCCTTTGTCAGAAGGTTTAAAATCAATTTATCATTTGTGTATAATCTTGTAATGTTTCCCATTCATTCTTAGTTATATTATCAATGTTAATATATAAATAAAATTACATTTGTCTTTAACAAAAGTCTTTTTTTAATTTTTAATTTGGTTTTAAAACAATAAATAAATCAATTATAAAACAAAAAAAAACTTTGCATAGGTCGACAACTGGTCAAAGTTTTACATATCAACAACAAATAATATTTTTCAAGCAAGTCTTTAAGTTTAAGCCAAGATTTATGTGAATGCATAATATTAGAAGTTCTCATTTTTATAGTATGCAATTCACTAATGCAAACAAATTTTCCATACTAGTAAATTCAACACTAGAAGGGGTAACCTTTTTCCCCAATTTTTAGTAATTACTTTTCTGGCTATACCAAGAATAGACAAAAGAAGAGATACTTGGGTTTCTGGAATTATATCAGGAATTTCAGCATTAAATAAAAACAATAATTTAGAAATATTGCATATATCTGACCATAAGGCTTGAATAAAGTTATTAATTTCTTTCCATAAAGGGAGATGACTTACATTCATATACCATATGCATCCAATCAACTTTTACTTCAAAATCACATCTCCAGCATTTAATTGTATTTGATTTATACACAATTGTAATTTATTTTGTTAGGAGTGACAAACGCTCTGTGTGAAAATTTCCAAGTGAAAAATTTCCAATATAATGAAGATATAGTTTTATCTGTAGATTTTAATATTATTTTCTTGTATTTTCAGAGAAGTATTCATTATTAATTTTTCAGGAGTAGTTCCAATAGTTATTGTCTAAATATGTGAAATCTAACTTAAGAATGTTATACATTTGTGACAAATATGATTTATTTTTAATTGCATTATTATTATTTATTAAAAATTCCAATAATTTGGAGAACAATTTATTATCTAGGTTAAATATATTATTAATCTCTGTGTCCACAAAGCCTCTAATTATTTGTAACCATTTCTCAGAATCTTGATTGTATTTGGACCTTATATTTTCAACAGAACTGATGCCAATAAATTAAGTTATTTTGTTGTTTCAATACTAGCATTTTGTTGAAATTATGAGTGTCTGAACAGTCATTTGTATACGCAATTGGAAACCTAAACCACATTAATTATTTAATCCAATAGCTAGAATATGAGAAATTTTGGAAAGAGGAAATTATGTTTTTTAAATAGGGAGTTTGAGAAGAGGGTGTAATTTTGTTTACACAAAAATTTTTTAATAACCAGATAAAACTATTAGTAACTATGTGTTTATGACTGGTTGTGATATTTTTCTTATTTACTAATACTATTTCTTGATGTATTTGTTTCCATTTTGAATCACAAGATGAATTTGTTCACAATGTTATAAATTGTAAAATATTTGGAGTAGCATACGACTGAATATCAAGGAATCATATTCCACCATTATCCCAACCTTTTCTGTGCCAATCAAAGGGAACTCTTGGTGTATTAGGATGCCAAAAACTTAAATAGAATATTATTTATCTTCTTCATCATTTTTGGTGGAGATAGTATTAAAGATTGTAAAGCAAACAATATTTAGGGAGAATTACCATCTTAATAAGCATTAATCGTTCTTCCATGGCAAAGAAGAATTTGCTCCAATTTGTGAATAAAGTTAAAATTGTATCAACAGCCTGTTGAAAGTTTGATTTTTACCATTTTTTTACTATTACAAATAATTGTTACACTAAGGTATTCCATTTGATTGCTATTCCAATTCAAGTTAGAATATTTTTACATGGATTTTTATTTTTTATTAATTAATAATGTACTTGTTTTATTATGATTGAATTTTAACTTCGAGATTTATTTAAACTGACTCATAGAACTTATTATACATTCTAATGAATTCTCTAAACTTCCTATTGTTAATAAGCTATCATCAGCAAAGAGATGAATCTTTAGTTCAAAACTATATTTTATTTTGATACCATTAATGTTCTTACTGGCTCTAATAATATTTGCAAAGGGTTCTATAGCTAATGTAAAAAGTAACGGTGATAATTGACAACCTTTTTTTGTGCCTTTTTGTAATTTAAAGGAGTTAGAAAGAAAAAAGCACCATTTTAACACAAGCACAAGAGTTATTGTATAACTTAGAAATTAATGCAATTAGCTCCAGTAAGAAATTATATTTAACTGAGTCAAAAGTCTTATCTAAACCAAGACAAATGATAGAAAGTTATTTTTATGTATATTTGCATAGTCTATTAATGTATGTATTATTTTTATATTATCCTGTACTTGTATATTTAATATAACCCCAGTTTGATCATTAATTAGTTTAAGTATAAGTAGATTAATTATATAAGATAAAACGGACACAAACATCTTTTAGTCCACATTTATAAGTGAAATGGGTCTGTATGATGAGTATTTTGTAGGATACTTTTCTTGTTTTAAAATAGGTGATATAAGGGAATATTTTCATGATGGAGAGACATCAGCAGTTGTTTTTATTTCTCTACAGACATTATCAAACATTTTACCTGCATAATCTAGTAGTATTTTATATGGTTCTGGTATAAGGCCATTTAAGCATGGCACCTTATTGTTGTTTTTTTTTATTACTTTTTCATTTGATCTTTTATTTCTGTTAAAGTGAATGGTCTATCATTTTTTTATTTGTTCACTTATTTTCTCATTTATATTTTCTTTAGAAAAGTTTCAACTATATCATCATTACCTAGGTTATTTGTGTTATTATTTATATTTTCATAAAATATTTTTAAATCCCTCAAGAATACCTTTAATATCTGTTCTTCTTTCCAATTTATTGTTTATATGTGTTATCATTTCTTTGATATGAGATAGTTTATTCATTTTCTTTGAACAAAGAGCAAGATTATGCAAGCTTAAAGGGTTTACTGAATATGCTTGAAGATTAATTTTTTTCAGGTTTATTGAAACTTTATGATTTAAAATTTCCACATATTTTGTATTTAAGTTTTTAAGTTCAGACTGATAATGTCATTTGGTTTTAGATTTAACTTTGGTGTGAATATTTTGGCCTGTACTGTATTCAGTTATTTGTCCCATACTCTTGTTTTACTAATATACCTGCTTGTAACTCTTCCATTTAAGTAAGCCATTACTGAATCCCACAGGACAATGTCGAATGCTTCACCATTTATGTTTATTTCTAGGAATTTTCTGGTCTGTTTAACGTACCAATCATTGAATCATTTTATTGTAATAATGCATATGTTTTTAATCTCCTGTGATGTATTAAATTGTCATTTTTTTAAAACAACATTAAAGATTATAGTATTATGGTCCAATAATGAACATGAAACTATTGAAACTTCTATCATATGTGATAACAGATTGTTTGAGACAGCATTTTTATCAATATTTGTTTGTGTTCTATATCTAAATGAATAATGTGTAAATTGAAGTGAGTTTGTTTTCCTTTGCTCATATATATATCCTTTAAATTCACTAGACTTTAAAAAAATTGTTAAGTGTTTGGCTGAAGATGTGATTCTCAGCTTTCTATCTGCAGTGGAATCTTTGATAAAATACAACTAAAATCACCAACCATTATGACTTCACCTTTCATGTAACAGGCTGTAGTGTCTAAATATTTTTTTGTATTTTTAGCACCAATCCCAGGAATCCATTAAGTGATCACCAATGTATATAATTTTCTATTCCACTCAGTTGTAACAATATTTACTATACAATTTTTATTAACATAGGTATATTTTACTTTAGGCATTACTAGTGAGTTCTTCCATAAAATGAAGGTACCTCTTCATTTAGCTCGAAAGTCAGAACCGGCTAAAACCAAATAATTCTTTAATGAAATTTTATTTACATCTTTATTAAGTGAATGTATTTCATATAGAAATACTATTTGAGCTTTATGTAATTACAAGTATTTGAACAGACTCCCCTGCTTTACTGGATTATTCAATCCATTAATATTAATAGATATGCATTTAAAATCAGACATTTATATAAGAGAGAAAAAACACAGGTATAATGGAATCACATTTATGTGCAGAGCTTATTATATACTTTATATATAACAATATTAAATCTTTAGCTATGGACAAAACTTTTGAAACAAATTAAAAAAAATATCTAATGATATAACCCTAAAACATTCTACCATGGAATAATGTAGTCCTAGTTTGTTGAAAATGATGACCAGACTACTTTTCAAACCCTGCATTAGACTAACAATGCTTACCTCATGTTTCTGATTCTTATTAATGTGTCTCATATTTTAGTATGCATCATCCTAAAAAAGCCAAATCAGTGAGTTATTATGAATAAAAAAAAAAGTTAAATAGGTGTTCCAAATCATTATTAGAAGTTGACCAAATTGAATATCACTACAGTCATCTTTCCTTGTATCTCACAGTATATCCCTGGTCTTGTACAGGCAGGAAGGATTTTCATATTTATTAATCTATAGGTCTGATGATTTTACATTTTTCTATTTTATTTGCTATGTATAAAGTTGTTCATGGGATCATAACTTCATAAATTATTACCAGGCTAACTGCCCTTGTGGGCCATTCCAATCACAACCAATAATCTCATGTGAGAATCAAATCTGCATCTCACCCTTGTAGACATATTTATATTATTTAACTATATACATATTTACTTATTCTGATCTATTTGTATTTATGTTTATATACTATGTCTTGTACTATTACTATATTCTTAGGTTTTATATTTTAGCTGTAATCCTAGTGTAGAATATCATATGATAGATCATTTATATTTACCCTTATATATTTGATGCCCTTTATTCTAGTACTACTGTTACAATCAGTCCTATTTTTTCCTTAAATGTTATGTCTAATTGTATCTGAACAAACATCTGAAAAATCTTCCCTTTTAAGAATCAAACATTCCATAATAAATTGTTCTGAGATATTAGGTTTTGTTATCATTAAAAAGAGACATAAACAGAGAAACAATTCTATTTGTTTTATCAGAAGTGTTTTTCTATAGGCTAGTATATAAACTATCCTATTGGTATAATGCAAGCATTCAGAATTATTTAATAACTGACATTGTTTTACAATACAATTCACTATCTTTTGGTTATTATCTAACTTGTATTTATTGACATTTGAGCATATGATTCAAAATATTATGATTATTTCATTTTAGACAGGAAAATATAACTTAGACAGTTCTTAGAATTTTCAGAACTCCCACAGCATCACAAAAGTGCTCATTACTCTAATTAAGCTCCTTCAAACTGGTCCTCATGACAAGGGCTTGCCAATGAACAGTTTATCAGCTACAATTCACACAAAAACATTCATGGGTGACTCCAAGCCACCTCTACATTGCACATCAATCCATCAAACCTATTCAAACCACTAAAAAACAACAAACAAAAACACATTTCAAAGTATTTTAACCACTAAAAAGCTATTGTATTTAAAGAAATAACATTTAATGATTCAGTAAACACTATTTGTATGAGATGCTTAATATAAAGCAGAATGTTATTTTAAAGGAGACATAGCATATAAACTTGCATTAAAAGAATGACAGTTATGTGTGATCCATGTTTAACTTGTAAAAGTGTGAATGTTATTCTAATTATTTTATAACATTCCAATAATAACTTTTATATATGTAAGAAACTATATTTTGTATACTTTGTCTATAACATAGCATACCTTTCCTGGGTGCTATTGCATGTCAAGTATACTATCAGTTGTAAGCATTCAGAACTATATAATAACTGACAGTGGTTTAGAATGTAATTCACTTTCTTTTGCTTATTATCTAACTTGTATTCTTTGACATTTTAGCATATGATTCAAAATTTGATGATTATTTACTTTTAGACAGAAAGAAGTAACCTGGACAGTTCTTAGAATTTTCAGAACTCTGGCAGCATCACAAAAGTGTGCATGACTCTAAATTGTTTCAACCTCATTTTCATGATAAGGGTTTGAAAATGAACAGTCCATCAGTTACAATTCACACAAAAATGCTCGAAGAGAATCCAGGCCACTTCCACATTACACATAAATCCATCAAATCCCTCCAAACCACTAAAAAAATAACAACAATCATTTCAAAGTGTTTTAACCACTAAAACGCTATTGTATTTAATGAAATAACATTTAATGATTCAGTTAGCACTATTTGTATGAGGTGTTTAATATCAAGCAGACTGTCATTTTTAAAAGGAGATATAGCACATAAACTTGCTTTAAAAGAATTACAGTTATGTGTGAATCAAGTTTAACTTGTAAAGGTGTGAATGTGACTCTAATTATTTGATATCATTCCAATAATAATGTTTATATATGTAAAAAGCTGTATTTCTTATAGCATGTCTTTCCTGGGTGCTATTGCATGTCAAGTATACTATCAGAAGCACACTACTGGACTATTTTAAGAACCCAGAATGTAACTTAACATGCCCCTCTAGTATAATTTGTTGTACCTTGTATTATATTTAATGGTACATTACTCAACTATGCCAAGATATCAGAAAGTGTGCCACCTAACTTAAGTTTCATCATAATAATGATTAACTTTTAATAAAATAAATAGTTTAACATTTAAAGTTTAAATGAAAAGTGGATTTAATTTCATATATAGCTAAAAGAATAAAACTCTAATATTTTAAAAAAGAGAACTAGTAACCATTTGAAGTAGGAAAATAAATTATTTACTTTGTAAAAAGTAATATTCAGCACCTGTTCTTAAGTATTCAAGCTCTTCTTTAAATTATTTGATTTTCATGTGTCCTTCATATTTTTTTTACTGTTTTTGTCTTTTATTAACTGACCATCTCTCACTGTATTTCTCTTCAAGGAACTTGATACATACCAATCCATTTCTTCTGCTTTTTTTTCTAGGATTTTATTTTTCTGTATAAAGTCTATTGCATCTTCCAAGGTGTTAAAAATCTTATTTTCTTCTGGAAGGTGAATTCTTATTTTTGCTGGAAACAAGATTTGTGCTTTAACATTGTTTTTCTTTAAGCTTTTAACAAGTGGCACACATGCTTTTCTCTTGACATCACTAATGTTGAACAGTCATTGTCAAATCTTATAGTATTTTCTTTAATTTTAACCGGATAATTAGTGCATGCAGCTTTTAGACTAAATCCTTATCTTGACTTGAGAAAAATCTTATCATCATTTACCTTGGTGAATGTGTTTTTTGTTAAGATGATTTGGAAATTGATCTATGTACCCTTTCAATGCCAAAGGAAAAAGCTTCAGGCAGATTCACAGTTTTAGGTAGCCAGGTATTAAGGAACTGAATCAAACTGTCTCTCACTTCTTTTTCAGAAATCCCATAAATCTTGATGTTATTCCTCCTAGAGCTGTTCTCTAAGTCTTCTGTTTTTCTCTGGAATAAGTTGTCTTCTATCTGAAGAAATTCAGTGTTATTCTCATTTTCAAGTAATCTTTTATTAAAATCAGACATTGTCATTTCTATAATCGAGATTTGTGATGATTGTTGTTTAAGAGATTTACTCAGCACTTCAACTTGATTTTTACATTTCTCTTTAAAATTGTCATTTGTTTCTAATTTATATAACAACTAACAGTAAAAGAATAAAAAATATAAAAAAATGCCAGTAGATCCAAACTTTTTAATGAAAAGCAATTGCACTCCTCTAGTGGCTCAGACAACCAGTCTTTGATAGAGTATAAAAACACATACCCATAGTACATCTATTTATATCAAACAATATTAATTAAAACAATTAAACAATTATAACAACCACTTCCAATTTAATTCCTTGTTTAATCCTTTTGGGAATAAGGTACCAAATTTAATTACAAAAAATAATAATACATATAAACATCATGCAAATCATGTTACAAATAGTGTAATATATCATAATAACTTACTGTGTTGACTAAAAATAAGTAAATAAATATGAACTGATGTGCTGTTAAAAACACTGAAAGATGCTAAAATATGCTAAAATACTATGACCATATTTATCCACTGCATTTGTCCACTGCAATCACACCATGGGTAGTATCTCTGAGGCAATTTGCAGCAGAACTACCAATATAGTGGTTGTTGCCTAGCCAAGCATGTTTGTGTATGATACATGGGTGGAGAGTGGTCTCTGAGTATTATAAGGGTTGCCTATATTGTTCACTAATTCATACTGTCACATAGTCATTGCACATGGTACTAGACATTTATGGCTGTGGATTGTCTACACCAGCCTCTATGGTGTTTGACAACTGTTGGCCTTGTAATGTGGACATTGGGACTAATAGGTCCTCAGTATAATAATGTAGCAAAACCCAACCCCAATGGATCCTGTTATTACACAATCACACCCCCACAGGGTACTAATGACAGACATACCCACACCCACACACTTACCAGTACTGAGTTTTGAACCCCAACCTAGCTTGTATTGCTACTATAGTATTATGCAATTATCGCAAGTGCCACAGAGCATATATGCTGGAGTGCTGTCCAAAGGTATCTTTGAAGGGGAGAGACATCAGCAGCAGTGCTAAAGGAGGGTTAAGGGAAGTATAGTAAGTGTGAATGACCACAAAATCAGGTATCAACAAAGACACACACACTCACTCACACACACATTTTCATAGTTGCCAGGACCAGGATTAGAACTCCTACCTAACTAGTTTGCTACACTAAAGCATTACACAGTTATCGCAAGCACCACAGAGCTTATATATTGGAATGCTGTCCAAAGGTATCTTTGAAGGTGAGTGACATCAGCAGCAGTGCTAAAGAAGGGGTAAGGGAAGTGTAGTAAGTGTGAATGTCCACAAAATCAGGTGTCAATAGACGCACACACTCTCTCTCTCTCACACAAGCATTTTCACAGATATCAGGCTCAGGATTAGAACTCCGATCTAACTAGTTTACTATACTATAGTATTGCACAGTTATTGCATGCCCCAGGGAGCTTATGGGCTGAGATTTGGCCAAAGGGTTAGTTCAAGGTGACTTGACATCAGCAGGAGTGCTAAAGTAGGGCAATGGGAGGTGTAGTGAGTGTGAATGGCCTCAAAATCATTCATTGCCAAACACACACACACACACATACACACACACACACACACACACACACACACACACACACACACACACACACACACACACACACACACACACACACACACACACACACACACACACAAAGTTTAATAGTTGCCATGTCTGGGATTAGAAATCCTACCTAATTAGTTTGCTACACTACAGTATTATGCAGCAATCACGAGCTCCATGGAGCTTAAAGGGATGAGACTTGCCCAAAGGGTTATTTCAAGGTGACTTACATCAGCAGGCATGCTATCATGGGCAATGGGAAGTGCAGTGTTTGTGAATGGGCTATAAATCATTCCTCTGGAAACACACACACACACACACACACACACACACACACACACACACACACACACACACACACACACACACACACACACACACACACCACACACACAACTTTACATTTGACAGGACTGAGTTTACAAATGTTACATGAATACTTATTTGTACTATAGTGTTACACAGTTATCACAAGCACCACAGACACTATAGGGGCTGAGGGCTAGCAAAAGGAATGTCTACAGTGATTGACATCAGCACATCATGTGATATAGACCAATTGGATGTGTAGTGGATTGGACAGTCCTCATAATGGAATTCTTTCTGTCACTGTCTGCCTCTCTGTCTTCCCCACATCTGTGTGTGTGTATGTTTGACATATTATAGTCTGTTGGCCTTAGATATGTGTGAGTATTCCTATCCAATGTGTGTTTGAAGCATAAATGGTGTACAATTTGTTGTGTGTGTGCAGACATCTGCAAATGACAGATATGTATAATCCACTGTGTTGTCAGACATGGGCTTCATTCTCTAAGTGTAGGAACATGCCCAGTATGACCTTCTGTATTGAGTGTGTGCATCCATTCCAGGTAGGGTTGTACTCCAGTCCAGGATTTGGTGTTCTACACCTACAGCTAGCAACCTGTTTCTGCAGGATATCTGTAGATAGGTTAACAATATGGAGTCACAATGGGTGAAAGATAGGGGGATACTGTAACTATTGCTGTCTGTGCTGCTTGTGTTACATGGTTGTTGTTAGCAGAGATATTCACATATATGTACTGTTTTACACTGTGATGTATTAAGTCATCAACTGCTGACAGATATAATTATTTTCTCACAGTTATTTACCAGGAAAATACAAGATGAATGAAGCCGAGTCCAGTATTGTGGGCCACAGCCTACACATTCTTGCACACTCCTGCCATTCTGGAGGGGTAGATACAGACACTTGCTGGTGGGTCTGTGTAAATGGTCCATCACCTTGGTAGTATGGTGGCTGAGGACCCCCTTCTTGTACATATATCGACTTAACAGAATGGCCATATCTTGATGTGGCCATACCTCTCAGCTGTACAGATTCACCCAGGTTACCCAGAGGCAGGGCTCATATATCTGGTCATTTCCCCTTCACATTGTGGTTTATGAGCAGGTTTGTAGCTACCCATTAATGGGTTTTCAGGCAGGGGTTGTATGGGAACACATCAGAGTTTCAGACTTCACACACTCCATGATGTCCAGGATTCTACACCCCCTCTGTTATTCTATCCTCTTCCTAACATTATGTGAGTATCCCTATAGTTGGCCCTTCATCCCAGCAGTATTTATGGATTGGTCCTCAGTTCTTGCAGTAGGACATGGGGGCATGCTACTGGGATTTGTCAACATGGCCTTGAATTTGTGTTCTGTTGACTGTGTTAGGTTGTTAATTAGGACCCCATGAGATACCATACATTGGCACTACAGGTGAGGCACAGGCCTTTGACAGGGGACTGTAGGCCATTTGGTAGTGTGCAGGCCATCTGTAGCAGGCCAGTGCATTCTGTCACCCATACATTCTCAGGCTGTGAGCCAATGGATTCCCCTGGGGTGACAGGGTAAGTGTGCGAGGTGTTATTGGCAATACGTCCTGTCCATATTGATCCATTGGTCTGGATGCAGTCAGGGTGCTACTTACAGCTAGGGACACACTTGCATAAGACACCTCTTCAGCATGCTGCATTCTGTGGGTATTCCCATAAAGAAGTGGGGTCATACTGTACTCATTCCCAACAGCAAGGATATGACCTGTGATAAACCTGTGGCTGATGGTGGGGTGAGATGAGTGCATGTGTGATATGGAAGCTACTTGCAGCTGACTCCCAGATATATCTGGGACATTCCCCTTATGCTGCCTTGTGCATGGACATAGGTAGTCTCTCATTACTTTATAACGGTGCCTTTTGTGGTCTGCCAGTGATTGGCCAGACTACACCAGTATTCCATACTACACGGACAGCGAATGTACTGCTAACCTGTATGTACAATTCCAAAGTTGTGTACAGTTGACAGTTACATTATATGCACTCTGCGTAGGGTTATTCCACCTGTGTACTGTGTGTATGTATGGGCCCACATTCATGGCATGTCTATCTTTCAGACGGCGACAGATATTGGCATCTGAACAGTGAGCATGGATGACTGCTGACATGGATATCACTGAGAAGCATTGTGGTTGGCACTGCAGTTGTCAGAACATGGCCCTGTTGACCACAGTACTGCCTGCCACTGAGACACAACCCTCCATGCCTACATGCTGACCACTTCCAGACAATATTGAACACACAACTTAACACACAGACCCCTGCATATTGTACACATGCAACAATCTTTCCTGTAGATTGGGCCAGCTTGGGAAATCTGTGTTCCACTGATATTATTCCTCACACTTACATGTTAATGCATTTCTACATAGGATTGTGGGGGTGGGGGGCACACCTGATGACTTTAAACATTTGCTATGACTATACTGGTATTTCATGTACTCTGTTGGCTTCCATTTCATATTGTATTCTGACCTATCACGCAGACTGGAGGCATATCAGTGGAGTACAGATCTTAGGTTTTATTGACCTACATTTCAGTTTCAGACTTCTTACCCTTCAGAACTAACATACAACTGCCAGACCTGTTGTATTCTGTGTAGGTCTGTAGGGGGGCTGTTCACCATTGCCATCATTTGGAGGCCTTAGACCAGCCTTTCTTTATGGTGATCTACACCTGTCCTGCTGGCTGAGGCTGTTGGTGGGTATATGAGCCTCACTGACATGCATGTGTGTGTCCTATGGACACTCACAGTTATTTGGGCCACCACATGTACTGCAGTGGGATTTGTTGCCTTGTCTAGTACTGCCTAGTATGTTGACACCAGTATTTGTTATGGATTTTATGCTGCCCATATAGGTGTCCACTATCTGCTGCCATCCCATTTGGCCACCCAATTCCCTTGCATGCTTGTGTCCATACCATAGATACAACTATTAGAACATTCTACTCCATTCAGTAATTGATAGAAAGAGTGACTTAACTTGTGCCTGGGCCAGTATTGAGTAGGGTGCTGGAGGGCTGTCTATGTTGGATGCACATAGTACACTCCCTATACATGATAAAGCACAAGTAGTGTCATGTTTAGCATCCCTTTTACTGTATGTGTGAGTCAGAGAGAGGTGTCGTTCCCTGGGTCCCTACCATGTATATGTGCTATGCATTGCCTCCATCTGCCTACAGGGGCAGACTCATAGTTCCTCCTCTGAGTCACTCTGTGGCTGTGATGGCCTTGGCAATGGTGGGGAGCTGTGTGGCCTTGCCCTGTGCTGTTACTGCTGCAGCTGTTTCCGCAGGATCATATTTTGTAGCATGGCCCATACTATGAACATTTGTGTACATGTAGCTGGAGAGTACTACAAAGCTCCACTGGATATGTCAAGGCAGCAGAACCATGACTTGAGTATCCCAAACACACGCTCTATAATGATTCTGGTTTGTGCGTGTGCCTCCTTATGGAGTTCTTGTTCAGGTATGTGCACATTTCTGAGGGGTGTCATCAGCCACAGCTCCAGTGTGTAACCAGCATCCCCCACTAGGTGGCCATATGGGATGTCTCCACTGGCAAATGACTGGTACAGCTGTGTCACATGTCAGATGTGGGAATTGTGACAGCTTCCAGGGCTGCCAGCACACACATTTGTGATAATGTTCCTGGCATAGCACATGACCTGGCAGTTGATGGAGGGGAAGTCCTTGCAGTTTATGTAGACCCTAAACCGGTCACCGGGTGGTGCTTTGATGTGTATGTGTGTGCAGTCTATAGCACCCACTACCTCAGGGTATTCTGCTATTTGGTGGAAGAGACGCATATTGCTGGTCAACGCTTCATGGGTGTTGAGGAAATATATGTTGTCACTAGCATGTGCTGACATGGCATCCAGGAACTGGTGGAGTACTCTGGATGCTGATGCCTGTGAAATCCTCATGATATCCCCAGTTGGCCTTCAGAAGGTACCTCTGGCTAGTATTCTTAAGCCTACACATACCTTGGTATCTACTGGGATGGGTTTCCCTCTGTTAGTTCTGTGTGTGAGGTGGAGCCGGCACAGCTCAACAATTTGCTGTAGAATGTCCCTGTCCACCCTATAGCACTCCACTATCTCCAGCTCATGTAACCCCTGGTAGGTTACCCTGGGTCTGTACATTCTTCTCCTCCTCCTCACTGTGGGATGGTCATCAGCATTCACACCCTCACCACCCTCAGCCTCTTGCACATATTGAAGTATGAGAGCAACAGCAGCCCCTAACATTTTGTTAGTTTTGTCAGGTAACATTTCCATGTCTGTGTACACCGGTGGTGTACAGTTTATGGGAAAAACAGACTGAAAGGAGTTTGCATAGTTTATAGTAGTGTGCTGGGCTGCTGCCTGTGTAATTGGCTGATTCTGATACATTTCACCTGCCAGCTATGCTAGTTCTCCTTGATTGCCTTCCAAATACTGTTTTACTTCCCATTGCCTTCCTGTTTAAGCCCCAAAGTGTGCCCTGCACACCCAGTGCTCAGATGTGAACAGTGCAGCTATTTCTTGTTTTTTTTGTTTAATACCCGGTGCTCGGCATGCACACCTATTTAAGCAAGGAAAACAGTGCTCAACTGTGCTTAGCTAAGAGCAAACATGGACCAGAGCTCCAACAAGCTTACAGCATGCATGACACATCCCCTTATGAGGTCATCCACTTCTTCTACTTATACAATGGTGTTGCTGCACCTACACGGTTGGGTGCAAGCTAACACTGAGAGGAAATCCGTGATTCAGTATCAGTCCCCTCATTTGCATAAACCAAAATGCTAATTCATAGTTACCACACTTACACTGAGCCTTCCCCCTTAGCAACCACTATTCCCTTGTATTATTGTCTTATGCATGCCTATGACTATTATGGCAAAATGCAGATTTGGGTATAAAAGCTTATTCCCCCCTTTTTTATTTTCATGGTGATCCTGTTTGCACACCGCTGCCCTACGCTTAAACGGCCAAGATTGACCAAAAAAAAATAAAACTTGTTTTTTATAACATTTTACATATTTTCCATACCAATGGCCATATATTTGGCCATTGGCATGCCTGCTACATTGAATATATGCGTTCTTTTGAGCTGTCATGCCTCCGTTTTGTAATTTGCAGAAATGTATTTGGTTAGTAACTGAATACATTTCTGCAGGTCACACTATTCCTGCAAAGAAGACTGCCTGCTTCCTGGATCGCTAATTTACCTCATTTGCATGGTTTTCATGAGCAAATGAGGTAATTAGCATATGGCAGTGGTGTCTGTGCAGGAATAGTGTAGGAGTGCTTGTTCAAGTCTTGGGGGCTTGATCCTAGATCGCTCATCGGCCATATTGCATGCAGCAGCTCTGGCACTATTCAGGCACTCCATGCAGAGCTCCTGGTCACATCCTGGCTGCTTACAGACAATCTATGATTGACTGACACTGACATGTCTGCCCACCTGTGTTACAAATGCCACAGCTAGGAAATGTTACTCTGTATGCACCACATGCCATGGATACCTCAACCAGGCTACCACAGTCAAGAGAACATGTTTGGGGACAGGTCCCTAACCCAGGCACTGCCCATGTTATGCAATATATGTTGCATACATGTCAATTGGAGCACCTCACTGGCCCTCTTCAAGAGAAAACCAGATGAGTGGATGTTGAATTTAACTGTCACCCTGGGGATCACTCCAGTGACAGTAGTTGATAGATGGCCTGCTGACAAATGTCAGGTGGTATGATACCAGTGTACTCACATGCCCTACTCTTCTCATTTCTCCATGGACATTAGCCTGGTACACACAAAGGAACACCTGCACCTATGGACCTCAGTACTGACAAATGTGTCTGTGTGCATTACTGAGTATAACAGTGTTTGTGTGGTTGTAAACCTGTAGTTGAAAATACTCTGAGGGTATTCTCACCCACTACACCACCCATTGCTATACTTAGAAAGGGTTGCTGCTGAAATTCACATTAAATTTACCTTGTGACACTCTTCACAGTATGGGCTACCTGGAGCTTGCAGTACCAGCATAACACTTTTCTGCAAATGGGTAGATAGGCATGGGTTAACCTCTGGGTCCTGGCAAATGTGAGTGTGTGTGTGTGTGTGTGTGTGTGTGTGTGTGTGTGTGTGTGTGTGTGTGTGTGTGTGTGTGTGTGTGTGTGTGTGTGTGTGTATGCATGTGCAAGTATGTGTAAGTTTGCATATTTGCAGGAGACAGCATTCTGAGGCCTCAGTCTCCAAATACACTAAACATTTCCATACATTATAAGGAATGGTGATGTTGCTCACATTGAGAGAGCCATGACAAAACCCTTGCTCTGCTATCCTGGTGGCATGTGCAATAAATGGATATAACTGTAGTGGCAATAATTTGTTAGACAAGGGTTTGTTTTGCAGTCCTGGTTTGTGGGTATGTCAGAGCATTTTCATGGGTTTCACTGAGTCCTATATCCAATGTGGGCTAGGGGTGCTTGGTATACTGCCTTTACACCATGGGACCCCAGTACATGTCCCAAGGTCCACTGTATGAAGACTGCTGTCACCATCAACCATACAGGTAAGTGATGACACTCTTCAGCCCAATAGTGCATGTGCTGTGTGCAAAACCTTTGTAACAGTATGGACTCACTGACAAGGTAGTCAGCACTGTTAAACCCAGGTCTGTCAAATGTGTCTATGACTGTATGTGTTTGCAATGTGTATATGTCAGTATGTTATACTATGTAGTGTCCATTAACAACCAGTACATCCCCCATTACCATACTGTACAAGGCCTGGTGATGTTGTTCACTTTACAGGGAGCTCAGGACACACCTCACCCTACAAGCTCTGTGGTGTGTGCAATTAAAGCCAAACACATTAGTAGCAATAAGTATCTAGGTAGGGGTTCTAATCTCACTGTTGTCAAATAAGTGCAAGTGTATGTTAAGGGATCTACTTCAGTTTGCTGAAAAAAAAATTCCCGGGAGATCATTTGTCTGAGAACTAACTGGCAAAAGCTCACATTGCAAAGCAATCATCTTGTGGAAATTCATTCCATCAAAGCTAGTAGTGGATGTGTAAATGCCCTTTTCCCCAGTGTACAGCTGTACAGTGATAGTGGAGTTAGTATATATCATTGGGTGTGGTTGTTGTGGGCACAGCCACCCACATTGGGGGTATTGTTGTTCGTATCCCCCTGCTTAGTATGCTGTTATACTGTCTAGTTTATGTTATCAGGTTAAGTGGTTGTTAATGACACTATCTGTGGTTCTATGCCACCCCACACCCTCTAAAGTAGGAGGCTGCCCCCCCACCAGCACAACTAGTTATACCAACTCCAGGATTGCACTACATTGGGGAAAAGGACATATACCCCACCAGTACTATTTTCATTGAAATGAAATTTGGCAGACTGATTTACTGATGTGATGTTTTGGCAATTTTGTCTTGGTGGAATTACATAGGCCAAAATGAGTTCTCTGCAAAATGAAGTATATCCATGTGAACAGTATTCTCTGTGTATTGTATCAACACAAAAGCCTCTGTGTGTGTGTTATTCACAAACATTTGGCGTGTGCCACCCAGTACCATTGTCCACTGTAGAAGAGCTGCTTACATCAGCCACCATGCACTCACCTGTATACACCCCTCAGACCTATCAGCCATGTGGCACATGCAATAACTGTTATACAGACCTGTTACTTGTATTTAGCTGTACCCGAGATATGACACAGTCATTGTGTTACCACAGTGCCACATTCCTTGTAGGAAAGGACAGCAGACCAACATCCTCCTGACACCCAGACACCTAGAACACAAACATAATACATTATGGAGATCACATTCAGTCGGTGTTAATAACAGCAATAATGCATCATGGCTGGACAGCTACAAACCCTGACATGTAAGCATTAAACATTCCAGCTGACAGCACTTTAAACAGCATTACATTGCTATACTTTAGTACATTCACCCTGTGCATCAGAACCATATTAGCATGTCCCTGCAGTGATGGTATGGATGACAGGGATGTGGTACAGGTATCATCATATGCACAGGGTGTGGTGTGGGTTTGCCAGAGGCCTAGGCTGAGCCATTTGGTTGACATCATGTGTGTGTGGGTTAGGGGGTTGTTTATTAAATGGCCTGTGCAGACATGGTGTGTGTAAGTATGGAGGTGCCCTAGCTGTGATGGTGATGTGTGTGCATGGAAGCACACAGTTCTGCCATGTGGCTGCTCTATACAGGGGTATGTTGGACAGATGCAGACCATACATGGCAGGGTGTACAGTTTACTGTGTCCGGCCATGGATACAGGAACTGCACCTGTCAGGGGTTGCATGGGCCAAGATATGGTACTCTCTCCTGGCAATGAAAATTGTCCGCTGGATCTGCGTCCCTGCTGGTTCCAGTCAGGACTATGTGCACATGGCTTGCTGCATTGTGGTGTGCACATCACCCTCAGTGCAGTTCAACTGCTGGTACTGCCAGTACGGGAGCGGGAGTGAGATGTTGCACATCCACGTAGACCTCCACCTGTTGGTGTTGCTGACCTACGTCCATGTGGCCGATGCCCTACTCCCACCACATGCTCTACCACAAACACCACACAGTTGAGGATTCCCAGCATCTCACCCAACTGTCTATCTATGACCTCTTCAAAATAACGGCAGGCATCTGCATGATCACGGATGTAGTCACTTACAGCATGAAGAGTAGCCCTCTGGAGCCTCAGACTATCTCTGGTGTAACGTTCCATACATGTCTGTGGCTCATTGATGGCCCAAAACATGTGTCTGGTGACACCTGCTATGGCACTTCTGCCAGGGACATGATGGCTAGCAGCCCTCTTATGAGCACCCCTGTCCCTCTATCTTTATGGGACCTTGCCGATTATCTGGCTATGGCTGCTGTGTACAGACACACATGCCATAGTCACCACACTTTCCTGTCCCATGCAACCACCCGCCAATTGTCCCTCATCTATGGCCACTGGTGATGGGGTATGTGTGTGCATTGTGACTGTGTGCGGGGATGGAGTGGATAAATGTGGGATGCCAACCAATGGCACAGATTCAGCCCCTGAAAACCCTGTCTGTGCCTCACTATGCCTATCATCATTGTCAGAGTCTGTATGGGTGCTTATATCAGTTTGCCTGCAACAGGGACCCTGACCCACTTCACCACCTATGAGAGACAGATAAGAAATTTAAATTAAGACCTGTACATTATGGTTTACTTCTACACACACACACACACACACACACACACACACACACACACACACACACACACACACACACACTTACAGGTGAGGTGGCACAAAGATATTACACAGACCTCTTATTACCCAACAGTTGACATTTATTATTTATTTATTATTTATTTACATTTGTTTACCGGGAAATTCCGATGCCCGGGGAGAAAAGCTCCACATCATGTACATGATAAATAGAGATACAATGTTGCAGTAATATTAAACAACATTACAGGTTGTTGGCTTTAATACAATAACAATATATTGATTATCAACAGTATATACAGTAAATGTTGCAAGTTAAGATAGTTTCTTTTTGTTTATAATATTAGTAACAAAGTTGTCAGACAAAATTTTAAAGTATATAAAGGCAACATGACATATGGCATTCAACAGCATGCACTGCAGCCATTATTAATCCTTGTTACCAACAATATACATCTCTGTGATGCATAAATTGTGTTAGTAGATGATGTCCCTTCCCCTGAAACACACTGCACCCATGTACACATTATTGCTGTGTACCTGTACAGCACACTGGCATGTACTGTGCACCATCCCTCACAAGTGTACAAATTGTTGCTGAATGTATAGATGTCTGGCAGTTATGTTTGCTCTGTTGCTCACAGCCCCTATGTGTTTGTCTGACACATAACTTGGATGATATGAGGACTGATGTCAGTAATTAATGCCTGACCTTTGATTTGCAGAGCTCATCATCAGCAGTGCATGTATGTGCAATGAATCCAGGTACACAAACAACCTTCAAAGCTTAATTTGTATATGAGGAGTGTACACACCTCTGTTGACATGCCAGCCTCTTCTATGATATGCAATGGGGCCTCACTACTGCATTTGATAACATTACCCACACCTGATATGTGACATATGACCTGTGCAATCCAATGCAGTATCAAAAAATGTGTTAGTCAGAATGAGATGCATACAATATGTGGGTTGCATAAGTGTGCACACCCTTAAAACAATGATTGTTGAAACACCTATTAAGTGAACTTCAGCAGTCACTATTCCTAGAATGGGTATACTAGCATGGCCCATCTTTACATGGTATTATTTGGCCTGTCTGTCCTACAAAGGTCCCCCAACTTTGCCATATTGCAAGGTCAGCTCATGTGCACAGCCCTTGGAGGTCACACAGTGGCTTTACTATTGCTGTAGAGTCTGGATTATGTCTGGCACAACTCACAACCTTGGCTGTGTTCAGATGCAGCCATTCTTAGCTAGCTTTGGATATATGCTTCAGTTCACTGTTGTGTTTGAAGCTGACATCCCTCCCCATCCTCAGCCTTATTGTAGATGCTTGGGCCACACATGAGTGCACATTTTGCAGTGTTCCAAATTCCCCCCACCATGTCTACAGGCTTAGTTCCAGCTAATGAACAGCAACCCTAAAGGTGTACACTGGCACCAGCAAGCTAAAAGTTGAGGATGGTGGCCCTGAAGTGAAGTGAGGTGTTGCTTGTGCACCACACATATCTTTATGAATACTGTCTGTAGGTTTGAGCCTTGGTCTCATGACACCATTACACATTGCAACACATGCCTTTGGGAGACTTGATGTAATGTTTTTGCTACCTGTGCACAGCCCTGGATGATGTTTCATGTGGGACAAATCTTCCATCTAATTACCCTAACCCGTAGGCCACACTTATGCAGACTCCAGGTGATTGTTGACATAGGTACTACACAGGCAGGACTTGCTAGACATTCCTGCAACTCTCTCAGTGTTACTGCATGTCTCTGGGTAGCCTCCCTGACAAGCTTGTAACATGTTTTGTCATCTGTTTTGGATGGGCATCTGTTTCTTTTCAACATCACTGTTGTCCCATATTTAATACACCTCTATATCACTGTCTGCACTCTTTGCCATGGTATATGCAATGGTGAGGTAAGGTTACATTTTCCACTCCTGACTGCTACCTTTCAGATATGAGATCCATTTTATGCTTTGTAAGATGTATGCAAGCCATGGCTACCACTGTTGCAGACAACTGGGCAAATGTCACGAACATACTTCTTAGACAGTAGACCATTACGTGGTGTGACATTGAGGCCCTGTACTTGATGGTAGGCGTGTACTCAAGAAGAGGGAATGCTGTCAGTACATCATAAGCTGCCTCCACAATATGTTATTTGGAGTGTGTGCACATATATGCTTCCAGTGTTTTGTAAGGTTTGTATACCCCATATTTGGTGTCCTAACATAGGATTCCATATTACACATTCATTGCTCATGTTAGAATCACATTACAGGTTGTAAAAGGTGTGGAATGTGTTGTTGTGGTCTGCCGTTGTAAATATCAGGAATAGTTGCTATTGTAATAGTTGTGTATACACTGTTGTATCCACTGTATAAGGGTAATGTTTCGTACATGTCCCTATTGTAGGCCATTTGTCCCACCATTTTTTTTATCTCTGGCCACACATCTTGCACTGACAGGTTGTGAGGTATACCGCATGAACCTTACATACCCTTCAGATATGCCACCATGGTAACCAGTGTGATGCAGTGCAGTTAACACCAACAAAAATGAACATGGACAGCATGCATTATGGGTAGGTGTGTTAAATGTGTGCATGGCAAATAGCATGGCCTTAACATGGATGGTGTATTGGCAAACCTGAACAAAACAACTCCATACTCACCAGGTACAGGCTGCTATCCCACTTGCATACTGAACGGACTTAAATAGTTGTGGGAGAGAAGTAATGCCAGTAGCCACATCTGTGGCATTAGTTCAGGGTGGAAGCAATATTTCAGCACATCAACATTACAAATCTCAATACTAAGGATTATGCACATCTGTGCATTACTACACTCCAGCAACAAATTATCTTATATGACATATGCATGGCGATACTTTACCGATAAAAATGGATAAGCAACAGTGTTTTAGCAATGTGCACTGGTGCCTTACCTGCACGCTCCTTGTCCATTGTGTGGGTGGCACCCACCTCCACAATGCTGTCTTTGGCTTCATGGGTTGCCTGGTGGGCAGGTGCCCCAAGGCTGGTGAGGATTTCCTCACTATGTGTCAGTGGGGGCTGGATGGCTTGACCCCCACCTATGGCTAGCCAGTCCCTCGCAATGGCAGCAGCCCGCTGACTGGCATGGCAGATGAGGTCAGTGTAATGATGCTGCACCTGCTCATAATTTCAGCTGTGCAGGCCATCATTTACCCTGTGGATGAGCTCATTCCACAGGCCGGTCCTCTCCTGCAGATCCTGAGCTCAGTGGCTGAATAACATGTCATAATGCTGTATCACATACTGGATTATGGTGTCATTCTCTGTGTTGTTGAATGCTGACAACTGTGGATGTTGCATATTACCTGGAAGACATAAACAGGAAAAAAGGTCACAGGACCTCATACGGTTGTCCACTTGCACATCAACAGTGGATATTACTTGCAAATAATCCAGACTATACCATAACACTGGAAGCTATCATGGCTTTGGCATCTTGCATTACACTCCTGGCCATGACCTGTCTAGTTCCCCAATGCTGGACACTTAACTGCAAAATCTTCTATTCTCCATTCATTTATGTGTAGAGGGATGACAGTGGCCATCTTCCATGTGGATGGTGTGTGGATGGTGGCAAGTTTGTGTTTGACTGTACTGTGTGATGGAGCTGTGAGTACATACCTGAGTTTATGTAGGAGGCAGACTGTGATGTTCTCATGCCCCATGGAGACTTGCTGTTGTTGCCATCAGTAGGCATTATGTACATGCTCACCATTGATGAGGGTAGAAGTGTGGTTGATGTGCATATCCCCCCGTACAAATGGTGTGGACAGGGTGGCACTGTTCTCACCTAACCTGTCTGATGCAGGTTGCCTGCATCCATTGCATGTGTGTGTATGAGGTGTGCTTTACCCCCAGTACAGGCTGAATTGTGTTACTGCCTCTGAGACTGACTATGTATGTGGGGGCATTGTGGCAAGTGGCCTTGGTGGTGTGGATATGTCTGATTTATATCATAGTCAGCCTTACAGGAACTCACCTGTGAACCTACATGCTTGTTCAGATAGAGGTGGGCTTGCTTCCAAGTTGTGGTCTGCACCTATGTGTTCCTGTATAGCCACTATAGCAACCTATTATGTTCTTTGTGTATTGCTGCTGTCCACAAAGGGGGATTACTCCATCCTTGGTGGAGGCTGGTTTTACAGGTCAGGTACTGCTGATTCCATATAGCTACAGTGGATATAAAATGTACACACCCATGTTACAATGCTTGGTATTTCTGCAATTGAAACAGGACACCACAAAAACTCATTTCAACACAATCCCCACCTGTAATGTGACCTATAGCCTGCACAATTCAATTGAAAACATGACAATCTGTTCTGTGAAAACATATGGGAAACAATACTCAGTACAGTAAGCCAGCTGAATGTGTGTGCACACTCTTAACCTGATATGTAGTGTAAACACCTGCTGAGATGATTACAGCATCCATTTGTCTTGGTTTGCACTCTAACATCATGACACATCTTCACTTGGCAATGGTTTCTCATTTTCCTTGAAAAAGCTTTGTTTCTTTTTCAATAGAATCGTACAGGTTATGGGTCACATTTGAGGTGAAAAGCATTATTAAATGATTTTCTGTGGTCTCATTGGCATATAGCACACAAACCTGGCATTCCAACAAGGGTGTGTACACTATGGATATCCAGTGTATATGGGTGTTGATATAGCTGTTAGTGGTAGGCATGAATAGTGTCTCATAACACAGTTGTACACTTCACTCATTACTACCTGATAATTATGTCTACTGTAATACCCATATCAGTGCCATGGCAATGCAACAACCAGTAGCTGTACATTTATTTCTGTTGTATGCAGTTACACTGATATTACATGTGCAACATGCACAACCTATTTTCTGGACTGCTTGCAACCCATGCTATTACTTTTGTGCCTTTCAGCTGAACATACATATACATAAACATGCTCAGGGGACACCTGGTAGACATTTGTGTTTTATGTCAGTAGGGCACATTGTATTTTCAGTCTTGCAGCTCAGTCATACATCTCAACCTGTTATACCAGGATGTCTGGACAATGGTCCACATCAATAGGTGAGAACAGGAAAATCAATATTGATATATTAATATAACTGATATAACACAAGTATATGTGTATGTGACTACAGATATCAGTCACAACTGTGACTATTGTCTGGCAAAACACTGTACAGTTGAATGTTATTAATTCAATATATCACATGCAGCTTAACACATACATCTGCAACAGTACTTTACTATGCACATGCCTTATATAGGTATCTTAGATTTACAATACACACATGTATAATACTCATATTCACAGTTTACATATGGATACGGACAACATCCCTTTAAATGAGCTAGCAGTGGCACAGTCACGACTGTTTGCCAGACACTGTAGTGGCCATATGTGAGCTGTCCTTTCCCAGGGTGAGTTAGGCTCCTCAGCTGTGATCCTACCACTCCACCTCTTAGAGCATCACGTCTGGACAAAGCCTGAAATTATGGGGGGATAAATAGGGATAAATCTTAAATATGCCTCTTACAAACCTATGACGTTTGTAGAATAATACATTTTGCATAACCATGACTGTTCTGAAGGATGTGATGTATGAAACTCAAGTGTTTGTTGTTACTTCATGACTTCCATCCTCAGCTATTTGCTTGAAAAATGTATATGTTAGGAGGAAGAGACCAAACACTATGATGGGTAAATCTTGACATTCTGTGAAGATCTGTACAGTTGACAGGTATGCCCCACTGCAGACAGAGCTAGATGCTATGTCCATAGCAGCTGTTCAGCAGGACATCATTAAAACAAGTCTTGCTGGCTCATATAATTCTTTCAAAATCAGCTATCCCATTATTACAGACCAAGTACTACATTCAGTTACATGCTTACATGTTTCACATGTCTGTTTTATTTTTATGCTCTCTTCTGTGTTCCAGTTTAGGTTTATGTCTTTCTTGGTTTGTTTGTTTTTATTTGTTATTCTTTCTCTCTCTCTCTCTCTCTCTCTCTCTCTCTGCACTACAGGGATTGAGATGGTTTGAATAGGTTGCAGCATGGCTTTTGTAGGTGATGCTCATGAGCAGATGATGGCCTCTGCACAAATTGGTGCGCTAATTGCATGCAGAGTAGCTGTGTTGTTCTTCCAATAGCCAATGTCATAGCAACCCACTACTATAATTGACTATTTCATGTGGGCATTGTCCCTTTACCTTGCCTGTATGGAAGACATCCTTCATATATAGGGGAAGCAGTGTTACAGACAGCAGGTTGGAATACCTCTTACAACAAGACTTGTGGACACAGCCCAACTAAATGTTTGTATAAGGTTCCAGACCTAGGGACAGAGTGTGGGTATTGCTGTTATATGCTTTGAATACTGCTAGTTTTGCAGGGTTTGTGTGTACATGCTAGTTTTGCATGGATTGCAGTCTGTCTGCATAGCTCTCAACTGTGGGGCTAGCCACATAATGGCCAAAGGTTTGACTGCTATATTTTGTCTGTTCCCCAGACAGGTGTTGTCCTTGACAAATCAGTGGCATTCTCTCTGTTGATTGCTATTAGTACATGGCAACATCCATTTGTGTTTCTGATGTCATATTCCTCAGAAAGGGTATGTTGTAACCGATCCTGTAACACCAGCAACTTTCACAGTGTATAACAGCAGTATTTCTAATATGGCCCTGTGTTTTGGCCTCTATCCTCCACTTATATACTAGGCTTTGTGCAGATGTCATGCAGTAAGAGGTTGATAGGCATGGTCTATCATTATTTAGTGCTGACATTCCTGCTATCATCCCAGTGATGTTGTGGATTCCCACACATATTGTTGGGTAGGGGGCATAAATATGAGGGCTATGGCTAGAGAACATGTATGACTCTGTACAGTCAGGAGGTCAGTGTATAGAGAATGCTGTTATATGCCCTTGTAAGACATTTTGTGGGGGAGGGGTATTACATGTTTTTAACCTAGGCTGTTAGTACATGTGAGGGATATTACTAATAAGAAACAAAGGTATATGGCTGTACATTTTCATACATTTCACTGTGGGGACAGTGGTGGGTTAGAGCTTACTGTTTTGCAGACAATTATGTTTGCCAATGTGATAGTACAGTTTGAAGTGAAGCATTGTTATGTAAAGGATCCATTTACATGGTAACATTTGATATTTTCCCCCTAGGGGTTTAACTACAGAGTGTAATTTGAGGCTGTTGAACTACATCTGTAATTAAGTGTTGATTGATTCTTGTATTCAGGCAATTGTGTTTTTTAATGTTGTTCTATTTGAAGGCTTTGGCCAAGACAGCAGAGTATCTTATTTTTCATCTATTTCTTTGGGTTACAACCTGTCCCTCTTTGTGAGGGACAAACCCTCTTTGTTCAGTTGTGTCCTGCTGATAAAAACTGACAAATGGCAAATGTCCTGAGATGGTAGGATCAAGAATATATTATATGTTTTCTTTGATAGTTGCATAAATCAGTTATTTTGTATTTAAAACACCTAAATGCTGTAAGAAATGGCATAAACAACTTAAATAGTACACAAATAAACATTTATATTTATGCAAAATGTGTGGTATTATGTCCTTTGCATTGAGTGTGGGTATATGTTTTAATGCAATAATTCTCATTTACAGGTCCAAAGGTTCATAGGTGTGTATTAGGCTAATGGCCCTGGAGCCTTTACAAACCTAGCCCATAGGATTACCCTGACATCGTGCCACCCGACCATAGTTCCCAGTGCCTCTGTCAAGCAGAGCCACTGAAGTGATCCCTGGGGTGAATTTTCTATTTCCCGTCCACTCATCAAGGTTTCTCTTTAAGAAGGCCATTGTGGTGCTCTGCTTGACATGTATGGGAACTCTATTCCAGAGCATGGACAGTTTCTGGGTTTTGAACCTGTCCCTCCAGCATGTTCTGTTGATTGTGATAATTAGGTTGAGGTCACTGGAGTGTGTGGTGCAGAGGGATTGGGATTTCTTTAGATGCAGCATTTCTAACAGAGCTGGACCAGACATGGCTTTGTATGTCAAGCAGAGATTGTCTCTAAGTAGGCAATATGAAACAGAATAGTTGGAGTTTTATGAGTCTGTCCATATAGGACAAGTGTTTAAGGCCTAGGATCCTCTTTGTGAGGTACTTTTGTGGCCTCTCCAGTTGTTGTAGGTGTCTAGTGAAGTACATGCCAAATGGGGCATTGTACTCAATGATTGGCTTAATGAGGGAAGAGTATAGGGAGACAATGACTTCTTTCTTCCTGAATGCAAAACTCTTAGTATTGAGATGTGCCACACAGAAGGACTTTCTGACCACAGTGGCAATGTGGTGGTCAAAAGAGTGGCTGCTGTCAACCTATGTTTGCAGATCACTTGTAACACCTTCTGTATTCAGTGGAATACCATCAATGTGGTAATTCATGGGAAGTGGATTTTTTTCAAAGGGGATGACGACACATTTTTTGGGATTGAGCTTAAGGCCATGGTTCTGACACCAGTCGTTGGTGTCAGTGAGGCCTTTCTGTAGGATGTCAACATCACTTGGGGAATTAATAATAGGTCCCAACTTCCAATCGTCTGCGAACGTTGTCAGCCAGAGACCCTTTGTGTTGGCCTGGACTTCAGAAAAGTAGATACCAAACAGGAGAGGACCCAGGACTGAACCCTGTGGGACTCCACTCATGACTGTTTGCATTCTGACTTGGAGTCCTCTACTTTCACACTGTGGGTTCTATCTGTGAGTCAGTTTGCAACCCACCTAGTAATATAGGGGTTGATGCCTAGCTTAGTGAGTTTTTCTATGATTCCTGAATGGGGATTGGTATAAAACGCCTTGGCCAGATCAAGGTAGGCTGTATGAACCACCTTGCCTTCATCCACAGCTCTGGTGACTGACTCAAAGAAGTCAACCAAGTTGACAAGGCATGATCTACCCTTCACAAAACTAAAGTGTGTGGGATCCAGAGTTTGGAGATTCCCTATATCCTTGTTTATCCTTGTTTATTAGGTCTGTGATGATGGATTCCATAGCTTTGCATATCAGAATCATCAGGCTAATGGGGCGATAGTTCCCAGGGTCTGTACTTGCTCCTCCTTTGTGGAGAGGAATGATTGTAGCAGTGTGCCATTTGGTAGGGACAAAGCCTGAGGTCAGGCTGTGATTGCACAGGGCACAAAGGTGAGGTGCCAGTTCAATCTGTAGTTCATGTAGAACACAGCCAGGGATATTGTCAGGTCCCATGGAAGCTGTATTCTTGGCTTTGGATAGTGCTGTTTTAACCTGTGCAGCAATAATACTGGGTGCCTGGCAATCTACTGGTATTGTGATTGGTCCTCTGGCACTTAATCTGTCAGCCAGTATATTGACAATATCTGTTGGCTCGGTATAGGAGGTACCATTGTGCAGTAGCTCAGAGCAAATCTGGGTATTGCCATGGAGATACTTTACATAACTATAGAAGGCCTTGTGGTTGTCTTTATGATCTGCTGCAATTCTGTTTTCATAGCTAGCTTTAGAGGATTTAATGATGGCTCTCAACTTTTTGTTGAGGCTGATAAGGGAGTTTGTCCAGTATTGAGACTTCACCTTATTCTGCATCAGTTTCTTCCTTCTGTTGTAGAGTTTGTTTATGGCAGGGGACCACCAGATTGGCTTCCTTTTTTTTTTGAGGAGAGCGTCTTGGTTCTATTTGGGTACGGCGAGATAAGAATCAGACTCTGGCCATTTGAAAATGTGGCAACTCTAGCATTACTGGCTGTCTGATTTTCTGTGCACTCTTTATATGTGCTCTCTTTATACATATATCTATATGCATTTATATATGTATATGTGTGTGTGTGTGTGTGTGTGTGTGTGTGTGTGTGTGTGTGTGTGTGTGTGTGTGTGTATATATATATATATATATATATATATATATATATATATGTATATGTGTGTGTATATACATCACTTGAATGTTTACTGCTTCCACATTATACATTCCCTATTGTAAACTGACTGTTCTGCATGATATGTTAGAGAAATCATCCCAGCCTCTTAGAGCTCATATGGCTTAGTAGTTAACTGCTGTAAGTGTGATGTATTGGGTCCTGGGTTCAAAAATATCAAAGGTTGTTTATTTTGTTGCTAGACAGAGTGATTAAAGCACTTTAAAGTGGCTTTAGGTGTGTTTGCACAGGTTTGCACAATGCTAAGTGGAGCTAAAACATGGTTAAATGTATAGGTGCTTACACTGTGTACACCTTGCTTAGCGACACTTACCAATGCACAAACACACTTAGCATCTATATTTAAGCAAGTCATACACCACCTAAACCACAGCTGTGCATTGCTAACCATTGCTCACTTTTCCTTTTTAGTAGACATCACACTGATGACAAACTTGATTTATACAGCACAGGTGGCATAGTGGTATGTTCTTTGATTGCAGTATATATAGAGTCCAGGGTTCAAAACCAAGGACTGCTAGATTTTTTTTCATTAATGTTAAATGAGCAGATTGAATGATATGTTTGAAACAATAAACCCTGATGGCCTAGTAGTATTTTTGTTGACTCTGGTGTTCAGGGGCCTGGTTTGACAGCTGAGATATCTTTTTCATTACTGTTAAATGACCACACTGCATGATAAGTTTGAGAAAGCAAAAATAACTTTTAGAGCCTTGATGGTGTAGTGGTATGTTCACTCACTCTAGTGTATAGGGTCCTGGGCTCAAGACTTGCCAGGGCTGATTATCTTGTTGCTGGGCAGAACAAGGGCTGTTGGATATGGAGTGATTAAGGCACTTTTAAGTGGGTTTGCACAGCAGTAAGCAATGCTAACTTCCAGTTAACTATGCCTACACAGAATTAACTCTAAAAAGTGCTTAATCTGTGTAGGCATCCCTTAGCACCACACAAACAGGCTTACTGCTGCTTACTCCCACTTACCCCCACACTAATTTCTTTAAAAGAAAATAAAAAATGGGTGATAAGAAAGTGGTGAAAAGGGGGGCAGAAAGAGGGTAAAACAATATGAAAGAGCTAGGGATGTGCAGGATGGATGTAGGAAAGGTGCATAGCTGTCCACTTCTTCTACAGCAGCAGCTGTGCATATATACTGAATTTGAAGGTACATTTGGACACTCAAACCCCCGAGAGAGAGAGAGAGAGAGGTGAGGACATTAATAATGTGTTGTGAAGCCAATTAGACAAGATAACATGTGTCCAGTGGACACATGTGCGAAATGGATAGCTATGTATGGGGCGACATTTTTTTTTGGGGAGCAGATTGGCCTTTTTATTAAGGTGAGAGTGGGATGTTGGGGAAGGATAGTAGGTATATTTGGGGAGGTAAGTTGGGTAGGAAGCTAGACAAGACAGACAAGACAGTATACAGAGGTGGTATATGACACGTACGGGTAAACACCTTGGACGTGGAGGGGTGCTTGGTAATTGGAAGCCCATGAGACCCCAAATGGACACATTGGGACTGAGGTCCCCACCCATGGGCAGTCGCCACTGCACTTTCATGACCCCAAAGGTGGCTGTGCTGGGGGCTCTGCTGGAGGGGCAGGATGACCCACTAATTGCACCATGCAGCCCTCAACCTGGTGTAGCAGATCTCCCAATTCCTTGCTGAGCTCGCAATGCACCAGACCCCAGATCTGGCTTCGCGTGACAGGATCCTGTCCACGCCCAGGGTGGGAGACAAGCCCCATCCCCTGAGGCAGTTCCACTCAAAGATGGTGCAGGACCAGCAGACGAGGAGGTGTCGGGGTGGGTCCCAGATGTGCTGTGGCCCAGTGCCATGGCCAGATGAGGCTGGAGAGGCAGATCCGCTGGGATCGGCTTTCCCTGATGGGCTATGGTGTCGTCATTTTACAGCATATGTTAGTTAGCAATGGTAAACACATTCCAGGATTAGTTATAACAATATGCATGAGCATTCCCATTAACCCAAAACAACAGATTTGGAACATTTGCATAGCAAACAGAACACATGCATATATGGAACCACAGTGGGCATTACACCGGCATGCAGGTTACATTGATAGCAACAAGCCACCGATGATAGTATTTGAACAGGGAACATTATTTGGAATAAATTTCAACATTTATAGAACAACAGGACACATGTCCCAACAGTAGATTTGATGGAAAACATACTGATTCATTTATGTGTTTAGATTATTGGTGAATATAAGGTGGGGGAGAGACAGGGAGATGTCGTTAACAAATGTAGATTCTTGCAGTGGTCATAGCTTTAATGATCATTGCTCTACCCATTACTTTACAGGTATTATTACAACAACTATGGGCTTGGGTTGGGCCATGGTATGTTTGTACGCAGTATAATTACAGCCTACTTATAGCTACTTTATACTTTTTCCTTACTCGGAAGACCTGTGGAGGGAATGCTTGTTAATACTACATGACTGTTTCTACCCATATTCACATAGTCAGGGTTACTTATGTGCACTCATACTGTCTGTGTGTGTGCTACTGACACACTCTGCCTTGATTTCTGTCAGTCACCCTGGTTGTTGTTAGCAGAGACCAGTAGCTGTGACAGCATGACACTTTTGAATATTTCTTGGGGGAGACCACTTGGTGTATGTACTTATCTTGCTGTCATTTGCAGCCTTGGGGTTAGACCATGGGTGTTGGACACAGTATAACTACAGCCTTCTTACAACTACTTAATACATTCTCTTACCTAGCAGAGGAAATGTTTGTTAATATTACCTTACTGTTTCTACACATTTTTACAAAATTCTAGTTGAAATTATGCATACAGCTTACTACCACTCCCAGGATTTGAATTGTGGCTGTTTCTGCTAAAAAAACATTACAAGTGCATGTTTTACCAGAGGGAACTATTGAGAAAGTGCTATTGCTTCCTTGAATTATTTCTTTCTCATTCTCTCTTTGTTGTACAATCTGACCTTGTAATTACAGTATTCTTATACGTACATTCCTATACACACCTTTTCACGTAGCACAGTGTGGAATATAGTGGTTAACACAACATTACTATTAAGATATCAGATCTTGGTGTGTGACATTTGTAATATCAGTTAATCTCATGTTTTATAGAGGCGCTAACTTTGTCAGATGAGACTTGATTGTTTAATGCTTTCAGAGCTATAGTTGCTATGCATAACCTGTACACATTTCAAATCATACCATACCAGAGTAAACACAACCAGTCCAGGGTATTGAATTTTATTGACAGGCAGTTACAGTTTTATTTATATATAACCTATATGAGACTATTACTCTAATATTGTCTGCTTTATTCAGTACAAACCATACCCATTTTTAATACTGCCAGGTGACATTCTACTCCATTATATTTAGTTGGTATGAATACTACAAGCTAGATTGTTACTCACCAGCCTCGCGATGCAGCCTTTGCAACCTAGTGGCATGGGCTTCCTGGTTCCCAACTGGTCAGCTAGAGCTGTAATGACGATAGAGAAACATTTATGCATACCTATCCATCACATACACAGGCTGGACTTTGGTAAACAGTTATTGCTATAAATACTTACACATTGCTGGGACAGCCCCCCCTCTGTCATGCTTCTTGGACCCTCTTCCTCCACCTCAAGTTGGCATAGTGGTGCTGGACCTACTCACCAGTCTGAGGGATACCAGTGGCACTGGTGAGATCATGGGTAAGACTTTCCCAGGCTTCTGCTTTGTATTGTGAGCCCTGGTACTGGTTCTGCAGCAGTCTCACGTCATGGTTTTTTACAAGGAGGCCTACCATGACCTTGGAATCCTGTATGCCCCAGCACTGCACCTGAAAGCACATGCCTCTCCTACACCAGCCATACTACCTACAGTGGGGAGCTACAACTGGTTATGGGCTGTATTCCCACCTGTGAGGTTGAAATATGGCCGATTTCCCACACTTTGCCGTGATTGGATGGTTTTGAATATGTTGAGCTAAGCTCCAGGCAAACCTGCTTAGCTAAGGTTGGCAGTGATTAAAGGGGCAGGTTCAGCACTGTTTACCAATGGGAAAATCCACTTAGCTGGGCTACTCATTGCTTAGCATTCATATTTACACAATGTTTACACCCAGGCAGCATAGCTGTGCAATTCTTAGCATTGCGTATGTTTTATTTTATGGACTGCCAACTGTATCGGATTGATTCATCATTCCTGACATATTATAAATTTGTTTACCTTCCTTGACATCCCCCAATGTGCTTTCATTACATTTATTTTTGTGTGACTATACTGTATGGGGCACTTATGTTTATGTGGGGGTTTCACAACTTTATTACACTGACACCTCACATCTGGGCCTAATACACTACCCTGGTTGAGAAATATAAGTTATTTCCTACATAAATATGCAAATAAATTGTACTGATTTCACATATGAAACAGGAATGGCTTTAGTGGGGCTCAGACCATGAATAACTACATGCAAAGCATGTGCTCTAACCACTACACTATTGCACTGCTGCTTATAGTGGATGTCTATTGCTATTTAACTTCTTGTGCCATTTAAGCTGGGTTAAGCATAGCTAAGCAAAAGGCACACCTGCACAGCTACCCTTAGATTTTATTGCAGATGTGAAAAAAAATGTATTTGTTGGGGGCTGTGCTTTGCAAATGTTGATGACATATAACTTTTCACAATATGTCCAGATTTTTGCCTTATATTCCTGGTTCACTTTTCATAAACTTGTGGCTCTCTGGCACATCATTAAAGATTGAAGTTTGAAAATAATGACAGACATTTGCATTTTACACTTCATGCCCTTCAGAAAATTTATGCTAATGCAAAACTTGTTATTCTATCAACTTTCTAAGTTTGTAACAGCAATATTTAGCAATTGTCCCTTATGGCTTTGTCCAGATTTCTTACTCTAACAAGTTGAGAGGTGTGCCAAGCGATTTTGCTCTTTTTAGATTGTTGTACGGCAATTCTGGTGTGCAGGGATTGCGTATATTGTGAGAGCACTGCTCTCAGATGCCCCCCCTGCTCTCATACACATCCCCATGTATGCATTAGAGCATGGCATCAGATATTCATACACATGCATGGCGTGCTGTCGTGCTGCATGGGAATGGTCCCTTCCATGCAGGAATAAGTTATTCCTGCACAGACGTTTGCTGAATCTGGGGGAAAGACTTTGAAATCTTGTTCAAAAGAGTGTTTGAAAAAGATGTTGCAGATGTGAATAAAGGAAAGGATTCTCTAAATGAAAGCATATCCGAGATTACTACACAAGTCTGGGATATAAAAATAAAAACATGGTACAAATGGAATCTGAACTAGAATGGGTACAAGAAACATTGAGTCACAGTGAATTACAGTGGAGAGAAAACCTACAGACCCACAATATAAAGATGCTGGAGGCAGAGCCTTGTGCATATACCTGGTGAGAAGTATGTAAGTACAAGGTTTTCTGGCATACCTCGGAACCTGACAACCTTGAAAATAGGTAGAAAGGCTCTTCAAAAGTAGCTATATCCAGCCAAAAATAGTGATGCCTAATTAGCATAAAAAAGTGAATAGCACTTAACTTTTCCTACTTCCAATAGAATTGTGGTACACTACTTAAAATACAAGTTTAAACAACTGAGAGTGGCAAAAACATGATGTGTAAATATAAGCATACTATCAGCTATGTTATGGTGTAAAATGTGCAGACTTAAATGAAAAGTCAATTATTTTTGATTCTGAAAGAAGTGTTTTTTCCCTTCATATTATTGGTGACACTATTATATTGGTCACGTGATGTGTTTTTGTATGTAATTAACAGTTTCAAAAATACTGGGTGCTGGGGGAGGGATTAAGAAAGTTTTGTGAAGGAGTAAATCAAACCTCTAAAAATATGTACATTATGTACAGGATAAATTAAGACAAAAACTAGGTGTGTTCCTTCATAATAGGTACAGTTGTAAGGTCTGTTTTTGGAGTTACACGGTTGTCTCATTCCAAGAGTTATCTAAACAAAATTTTACCTTGCAGAGGGGAAGTGATAAAACACCAGAGGTTGTCACTTTAGAAAAGGCTGTTGCTCAAAATAGGAATAAGAGTTAACAAAAAAATGCACACTTTTTATGCAGGTACTCTGTGTTGGATAATTCTACAATGGTGATGGAGACACTGGAGAAGTGTATGAGTTCTGGTATGAACACATGACTCAATGCAAATATAAACACTTGTATGATCTGAAAAGAGAGCCCACAGCAAAAGTAACTGACTTGTACAAGGGGCATATAACTCAGTAGAAAAGCCAAGTGTTGACCTATGAGAAACAAAGCACCAACAAAAGTTCAGTGGAGAACCTTCAAGTACAGAACATGGAAACATTACAGCTCAAAATAAAAGCAAACAAAATGAACTCCAAATGAAGCAAAATACTGGTAACCAAAAATAAAAACAAAATGGCCCAAAACAGGCAGAGAAATTCCAATTTAACGACACAAACGGAAACAGTAAATCCCATAAACTAAACGCATTTACCATTTACATATGGCATCTTCAGAGTTACATGAGATGCAAACAACTTAATTTAAATAATATGATGTAAACAAAACTGACCAATTGTTTAAAGCAACATCACATTCAATTAGTTTAAAAAAAACACATGATTAATAAGAGCAGATTAACCTAAAAAATCTTACAAAAAAACACAAATTACACAGTTTGAAAAACCATATAGGTTCAAAAGTGTTTATATATAATAAATATATTTTTTAAAAAATAACAAGGAATTAAATTCAGTTAATATATTACTTTAAATAACCCTTGCCCTTTCATTCAAAATAGGCAGCACTGCAATGCTGTCATTCAAACCTGGGGGGATGTAGCATTAAATCTAAGTTGCCATTTTATCTCTATATTTTCCACTTTCAATTTATCATCCCCTCCCCTTTCACATGGCAGTACCTTATCTATAACAAAAAAGATAAACTTATTAAAGTTAGTGCAAGTTGTACTGTGCATATATAAGGCATTATGCAGGTTTTTAGTTTTGATTGCCCTCACATGCTCCACTATTTTATCTCTTAATCTACATGTAGTCTTGCCTACTTAAAAACTGTGACTGCTCGTGCATGTAGCAACATATACTAGCATAAAAGTGTTACAGCTGCACCTTCCTGGACAAGATAAAATACGCTCAAATCCATAAATGGAAGCATACAGGCCATCATTAATATATCTACAAAGCCTACATGCGCCACACTTATGCATTATGGACCTTTGTTGGCTCGGTTTAGAATCTTCAAGAATATTTGTAATATTTCTTCCTCTGCTGTACACAACCTATAAGATCCTGTTATGTAACAGGTTTTTGGACGACATCCTGATTTTGTGGCAAGGCAGTGAACTTGAGGCAACAAAGTTTGTTGATTTTTTAAACAATACTACTTCATTCCTCAAGTTTACTAGTTCATGGCACCTGATTGAAACCAACTATCTTGACATCCACCTGACCAAAGGAAGGGGAGTATTACACAGTAACATATATAGGAAAAATACTTTTTCTAATTCTGTGTTACACTTTGACAGTTGTCACCCCTTTCATCAAAAGAAGGGAATTATCAAGGGTCAGATGGTTAGATTGTCAAGGTTAGTGAGTGACAATGATACCTTTAGAGATGAGATATACAAACTGGTAGGGATGTTTCTGAATAGGGGTTACCCCCTAAAATTATTATTGAAAGGTAGGCATGAGATACTTAAAAAAGAAATACAGTATTTCAACCTATATTATGTTGTGAAACAGTGAAAACTACTACAAATAAGGAGATGGACAATGATAGTGCTTTGATTTTGATGCAGTTACCTTGCTGCACCACTGTTGACAGCTATTAACAACACGTGGCAGATTGGTCTCAATGAAACCAGCAAGAATATTTTGGGACACCAGCCAAGGGTTGTGTACAGTAGAGGAAGAAAAGTAATACTTGCATTAACTTTGATAAGTTTATCTTTTTTGTTATAGATAAGGCACTGCCATGTAAAAGGGGAGGGGATGATAAATTGAAAGTGGAAAATATAGAGATAAAATGGCAATTTAGACTTAATGCTACATCTCCCCCAGGTTTGAACGACAACATTGCAGTGCTGCCTATTTTGAAAGAAAGAGAAAGGGTTATTTAAAGTAATATACTAACTGCATTTAATTCCTTGTTATTTTTTTAAAAAAATATACTTATTATATATAAACATTTTTCAACCTATATGGTTATTCAAACTGTGTAATTTGTGTTTTTTGTAAGAATTTTTAGGTTAATTTGTTCTTATTAATCATGTTTTTTAAAAACTCATTGAATGTGATGTTGCTTTAAATGACTGGTCAGTTTTGCTTACATCATACTATTTAAATCAAGTTGTTTGTATCTCATGTACCTCTGAAGATGCCATATGTAAATGGTGAAAACACTTAGTTTATGGAATTTACTGTTTCTGTTTGTGTCATTAAATTGGAGTTTCTCTGCCCATTTTGGGTCGTTTTGTTTTTATTTTTGGTTCAAAATAAAAGCAAACAGTTGTTAGTGCAATCAAAGGAACTACCGATATAGAGTATTCTAAGCAATGACTCTCTTTCAAAGTGCAAGTCTGCTATCACTGAGCTGATGTTAAGAACCATGTAGTAAGGTTGGCTCAGCTAATATAGCAACAGGAAACAAATAAAACAAAGGGAACTGAAAAAATCTAAAGCAGCAATAAAGCAAAGAGTCAAAGACACATCATAAAATTGGAAATATTGCCTTTGAGTCTAAAAGCAAAGAAATTGCAGATAATAAAATGATGCAAAAGAGTTTAAATGAGCATCATTAAATGATTCTACACAAGCCTATGAAGGAAGAGCAAACAGCATAAAACAAAGAATTGAAACTACTGTGTTGACATTTCCAGTGGTGAAAACAGAGAAACACCTTAGTCAAAGATTATAGTAGAAAGAAATTATTGTGGCTTGGACTATACCCTTTTTGTGTAGAGCTTGGAAAAAGTATTTGGTAAATATTAACAACTTTGAAAGTCACTGCACTTGAAAATTAGGAAATGTTACAATTTTGGGAATGAGATTTGCAACATTAAATAATCCATGAAGCGCTGCAAATACCAAGGCAGCCTTAAAAGGTTTATGGATGAAAGACAGATCCACATATGCCAGAGTTCATCTGGAAGATGGCAACTTCATCATGTCTGGTGTACACTGCCCTATCAGCTATCTGATGATGTAGTTTACACCCTTAAATTTGAAATGAAGGGGTTATATGCTATACTAGAGTTTGAAGACCTGTGATTTGATAAAATTATCTGAATGTGAAGCCAGAAACAGTTGGATGATCTGTCACATAATAAGATGGCTTGTATGAAGAGTCAAAGTAGCCTTAGGAAAACGAGTACTTCTATAGAGGGAGAGAATGGAAGTTGGAAACAGCAGAGATATTTGCCATTTACTCAAGAAGGAGCACAGCATAACTAGAGCCCTGTTCCAAAAGAGTTATGCAAGTAAGAGCCTGAAAACCAGCCAAAACATTGCCCAAGTCAGTAATGCAGGCAGGAGCCTAATACATAGGCAAGGGGCTGTTCACTAAAGTTATATAGATAAGGAGTGTGATACAGAGACAAGGGCCTGTTCAAGGAAGGAATTCCAAATATTTAGAAAATAAGAAAACTCAACCTCAGCCATGAATAGGACTGAAACATTAATGATGCCAGGAGCCCTGAAGTAAGATAAAATTAAGGTCAGAGTCATAGGCAAGGAAGGTCTGTACATAGCCTGAATCAGTTCCAGAGACACAGGTAAGGAAGGTCTGTACATAGCTTGAATTAATTTGAGAGATACAGGCAGGTCTGCACACCACCTGAATCAATTCCTGAGACATGTGTAAGGAAGGTCTGTATATAGCCTGAATCAGTTCTAAAGATATAAGTAAGAAAGGTCCGTACATAGCCTGAATCAGTTCCTGACAAACAGGTAAGGAAGTCTGTACATAGCCTGAATCAGTTCCAGAGACACAGGTAAGAAAGATATGTATATAGCCTGAATCGATTCCTGAGACACAGGTAAGGAAGTCTGTACATAGCCTAAATCGATTCCAGAGATACAAGTAAAGAAGGTCTATACATAGCATGAATCAATTCCAGACACAGGCAAGGAAGGCCTGTACATAGTCTGAATTAATTCCAGAGATACAGGTAAGGAAGGTCTGGACATATCCTGAATCAGTTCCAGAGATACAGGTAAGGAAGGTCTGTACATAGCCTGACTCAATTCCAGACACAGGCAAGGAAGGCCTGTACATAGTCTGAATTAATTCCAGAGATACAGGTAAGGAAGGTCTGGACATATTCTGAATCAGTTACAGAGATACAGGTAAGGAAGGTCTGTACATAGCCTGACTCAATTCCAGACTCAGGCAAGGAAGGCCTGTACATAGTCTGAATTAATTCCAGAGATACAGGTAAGGAAGGTCTGGACATATTCTGAATCAGTTACAGAGATACAGGTAAGGAAGGTCTGTACATAGCCTGACTCAATTCCAGACTCAGGTAAGGAAGGTCTGTGCATTGCCTGAACCAGTTCCAGAGATACTGGTAAGAAAGGTCTGTTTATATCCTGAATCAGTTCCAGACACAGGTATGGAAGGTCTATAAATAGTCTGAACCCGTTCCAGAGGTAGAGGTAAGGAAGGTCTATACATAGTCTGAATTAATTCCAGAGATACAGGTAAGGAAGGTCTGGACATACCCTGAATCAGTTCCAGAGATACAGGTAAGGAAGGTCTGTACATAGCATGAATCAATTCCAGACACAGGCAAGGAAGGCCTGTACATAGTCTGAATTAATTCCAGAGATACAGGTAAGGAAGGTCTGGACATATCCTGAATCAGTTCCAGAGATACAGGTAAGGAAGGTCTGTACATAGCCTGACTCAATTCCAGACACAGGCAAGGAAGGCCTGTACATAGTCTGAATTAATTCCAGAGATACAGGTAAGGAAGGTCAGGACATATCCTGAATCAGTTCCAGAGATACAGGTAAGGAAGGTCTGTACATAGCCTGACTCAATTCCAGACACAGGCAAGGAAGGCCTGTACATAGTCTGAATTAATTCCAGAGATACAGGTAAGGAAGGTCTGGACATATTCTGAATCAGTTACAGAGATACAGGTAAGGAAGGTCTGTACATAGCATGAATCAATTCCAGACACAGGCAAGGAAGGCCTGTACATAGTCTGAATTAATTCCAGAGATACAGGTAAGGAAGGTCTGGACATATCCTGAATCAGTTCCAGAGATACAGGTAAGGAAGGTCTGTACATAGCCTGACTCAATTCCAGACACAGGCAAGGAAGGCCTGTACATAGTCTGAATTAATTCCAGAGATACAGGTAAGGAAGGTCAGGACATATCCTGAATCAGTTCCAGAGATACAGGTAAGGAAGGTCTGTACATAGCCTGACTCAATTCCAGACTCAGGTAAGGAAGGTCTGTGCATTGCCTGAACCAGTTCCAGAGATACTGGTAAGAAAGGTCTGTTTATATCCTGAATCAGTTCCAGACACAGGTATGGAAGGTCTATAAATAGTCTGAACCCGTTCCAGAGGTAGAGGTAAGGAAGGTCTGTACATAGTCTGAATTAATTCCAGAGATACAGGTAAGGAAGGTCTGGACATACCCTGAATCAGTTCCAGAGATACAGGTAAGGAAGGTCTGTACATAGCCTGACTCAATTCCAGACTCAGGTAAGGAAGGTCTGTGCATTGCCTGAACCAGTTCCAGAGATACTGGTAAGAAAGGTCTGTTTATATCCTGAATCAGTTCCAGACACAGGTATGGAAGGTCTATAAATAGTCTGAACCCGTTCCAGAGGTAGAGGTAAGGAAGGTCTGTACATAGCCTGAATATATTCCAGAGACACAGGTAAGGAAGGTCTGTACATATTCTGAATCAATTCCAGACACAGGTAAGGAAGGTCTATGCATAGCCTGAATCAGTTCCAGAGATACAGGTAAAAAAAAGTCTGTACATAGCCTGAATCAGTTCTAGACACAGGTAAGGAAGATCTGTACATAGGTTGAATTAGTTCCAGAGATACAGGTAAGGAAAGACTGCACATAGCCTGAATCAATTCCAAACACAGGTAAGGAAGATCTGTACATACTCTGAATCAGTTCCAGAAATACAGGTAAGGAGGATCTATACATAGCCTGGATGTGTTCCAGAGATAGGTAAGGAAGATCTGTATATAGCTGGAATCAATTTCAGAGATACAGGTAAGGAACACAGCCTGAAGTAGTTCCAGAGATACATGTAAGGAAGATCTGTACAATCAGTATAAGTGAGGCTGAACAGAACTGTGAGTTATTGAACTTTACTGAACAAGTTTAAGCTCTGCCTTTTAAGGTTGCAAATTATTATATCTCTGTTAGCATTTCAGAGAGTTAGCAAATGTATATATCAATGTGACATTCACTCCAGTAAGGGCATGTTTTAATTTATAAATGTTGCCTTTCTATGTTCTGTGAAAATCAAAGATTTATAATATATGTTTTTTTATGAAAAAATTGCAGTAAACTAAGTTGGAAAATATGTGCCACGTGATTGAAATTCCCTAGTGTTTGCTTTGAGAGTGCTTGGGTTATCAAAATGTACCTATCTCTATTTCTCAAACTATCTCCCTCTCTCTCTCTCTCTCTATATATATATATATATATATATGTGTGTGTGTGTGTGTGTGTGTGTGTGTGTGTGTGTGCGTGTATTACACAAGTATATGAGTTATATTTAGGCAGCTTACAATCACAAAGGTAAGATATTTAGGCAGCTTACAATCACAAAGGTAAGCTGCTTTGCTGTTACCAAAAATACACATCTCATTTCACCATAGAACAACTAGATTATAATACCCAAGAAGTCAAAGATGTAGAACTTATCTTGGCCAAATTAAAAATAAATTCCAACAAACACATAATTATTGCAAGTGGCTATATCCCACCAGGCAATAATATCACTGTAATGGAAAGCCTGCTTAATTGTATCTCCATCTCCCTACCACATGAAACCATACTTTTAGGGGACTTCAATATTGACTGGATTAACTGCTCCAGTCATAATCCCTCTGCCTTTATTAACCTCCACAGGTTTACCCAAACTATACCCACCCCCACTAGAACTGACAAAACATCCAAACGCAAGTCCATCTTAGACTGGATCCTGGTATCTGACCGCACTTTTGCACAACAATCTGGCTGTCCTCCAGATACCCTAAGTGAACATCATCCAACCTAACTAATTAGGAACAGATCCCAAACCATCAGCCAACCTATCCTCAGAGTAGTTCGTAACAAAAAGACCTTTATAGTTACTGACTTCATCAATGCACTAAAAAGCTGCAACTGGAGTCCCCTAAAACAACTATTTCTAGACAAAGCCATTGAATACTTTAACACAACCTTCTTAAAAATCTTAAATCATCATGCACCCCCCCAAACTAAAACTAACTATGTCCGATAGCTAAGAAAGGTTACTAAAACTATAATGAAAGAAAGGGGCAAGGCATGGATTCAATATCAAAAAAACAAAACCACTACTTTGAGACAAAACTATCTAGAGCTCCATAACAAAGCTAAAAAACAAATCAAATTAGACAAATCTAGCTATTGTAAAAATATGCAAGAAAAATATGCTCACAACTCTCAAAAATTCTGGGCCACAATAAATGGTATACTACACCCAGGAAAGTCCATTGCTCCAAACCCTGTGCTACCAAATAACCATGAAAACATTCCTACTCAATTTAACAAATTCTTTATCGAAACAGTCAAGACCCTTGCCAGTGGCCAAAATAGCATTAGCAGCCCCTCATCAATAACTACCCCAACCCACCCCAATATGCAAACAATAACCCCAGTTTTCACCTTCACTCCGTGTCCACCAAGGCAATTTCTAAACTCCTTAGGAAACTTAAACCAACCAACCTAGCATCTGATATGCTACCAGCAGACTTCCTTCAGATATCAGCTGAAGCAATAGCCTATCCTGTCTCTATTCTCATAAATTGATCTCTATTAGAATGCAAAGTTCCCACCTCATGGAAAACATCACATATTCCACTGCACAAAGGAGGTAACTCCTTAGAGCTCACCAACTATCACCCAATGGCAATCCATCACCTCTATCCAAAATATAAGAAAGAGTTGTTCATACTCAACTAATGCAGTACCTCCAAAATAACAACCTACTCTCCATATCCCAGCATAGCTTTAGACCTTCCCATAGCACCACCACAGCATTACTATCATTCACCAATATAGTTAGCCACCATAGAAACAAGGGTCTATTTGTTTCTTCCATATTCTTAGACTTATCAAAAACCTTTGATATGGTAAATCACAGTATGATTCTTGAAACTTTATTTACCCTAAATATAAGTCCTCCCTCTATATCATGGTTCAACAGCTATTTATCTGGCCTTCAGCAAGCAGTCCTATGGTAGGGACAACTGTCCCCCCTGTTACCAGTTACCATAGGAGTCTCTCAAGGATCCATCCTTGGGCCTTTGCTGTTCTCTTTATTTACTAACAAGATCTATTCATCCTCACCCAGAAATGAAGACAAAATTAAAAAAGGGTCCTAAATTGAAAATCTCAGGTCCAGAGGCAGAGCCCAACCTCTGGCTTAATATATTACCATTTTTGCACAATGATTTAGCCCTAAGTAAATAATTATTTATATGCATATCTTGAATGGATGCAAACTTGTCTAAAACAGGGAAAAAAGCATACTCCACCTTAGGAGTGAACCTGCAAGCCGTCCTAAGTACACAACCCTCCTGGACATAGGTAGTCATTATTAAGTACAATCCTAGGTACTGACTACAGTATCATTGGTATTAGATTGGGATGAAACGGTTAGGCTTGAAATGACCTCTGCCTCAATAGTACAATATGCAGATGACATCACCCTTATATGTGCTGCCCCCACCCTAAGTGAACCACAAACCCTAACCCAAAATAACTTCACCCTAGCCGAAACTTGGTTCACTAACATCAAACTTCTTCTTAATCCCAAAAAAATATATATATATATTTTCAGCCCAGGCAGATCTCCTCCCCTAAATAGTTATTTCACCATCTACTCTAAAGAAAACATTCACATTAGTCCAACCACACACACTAAACTGCTAGGTGTAGAAATAGACAATAACCTGAGGTTCGACATCCACATAGCACAAACCATCAAGAAAACTAATAAAAACCTGGACTCCTCTACAGGAACAAACAGTTTATGACTAAACATACCAAAGCAACCATTGCAAGGACTCATCTTCTATCCATCCTCCTCTATGCCTCTCCCATCTTGACTAATCTCTGCCAAACTGATCTAAATAAAACGGAATCTTGCTACAACAAGATTGCCAAGTTTGCTACTGTAGCCTCATATAGGTTCCACCACTGTCTATCCCTTAAGCAGCTCAACTGGCTTGAGTTGCCTCATATACTTCTACTCAATCAACTCTCTATAGCACAGAAACTGTACTACCTTCCTGAGAAACCCCCCCAGCACTTAAGCATTTAATTCAGCCCCACATTCCCTCTAGAGCCTTAAGATCTAGTAACCAAAACCTCGTAACTGTCATTCAACATAAAAATGATACCGGTAAATCCCTCTTTGCCAGCACCATTGCTAAAACCTGGAACACACTACCAAGCTAAATAACTTCTACCGCCTCCTTTATTCATTTCAAAAAACTCCTGAAAACCCACTATTTAAGTGACTGGCTATGTTCATGCCACTCACCAGGCTAACCCAAATCAAGAGAATGTTTTTGTGTACAGCTAAATATAAACAGTTCCCCTGAAAGCTTGTGAACCCTTTGATATTTACTTGGCAAAACTTATAACTGTAAAAATAATACAAATGCTGTTTTAAGTTTATTATGTACAGCAATGATTGTCTACTATAAGAATTGTTAATCTCTAACATATTGTGTATGATTGCTATATGTATGCTCGATTTTTCTCATCTCTCATGTACTGTATGGTATTGTGGAGCTTTTCTCCCTGGGCCTCCACTGAAAATGAACCTGTGTCCAGTCGAACTTTCCCGGTAAACAAATGTAAAATAAATAAATAAATAAATAAATAAATACATAAAATAAATAAATAAATGTAGCACATGGAGAGCCATGATTATGGTTTGAAATCAGGAAAAAGATAAACTTTTAAGGACATCCCTAGCATGAGATCTGATATTAACAACACTTAAGAATGCTGAAAAAAAATCTTGTCAAAGTTAACGAAACACTGTTAAGATCAGGTCTGATTCAGGATATGTACAGACCTTCCTTACCTGTATCTCTGCAATTGATTCAGGTTACGTACATACCTTCCTTACATTTCATACAGAGCTAATCAGAGGAGTGGCACTGAGCAAAACTCTGATCTGTGAGATATAACATTACATATCCTGTTTTTTTATTATTTTTACTAGGTATTGCTTATTCTAGATAGCTATAGCACTTTTATTGTCTGCTGCATACTTTTTACTGTATTTTATAGCTATTTTTATTAAAACATTTGTTAACTGGGAACGTCCGACTTGGACTGAAACTAATTTTCAGTGGAGGCCTGGGGAGAAATGCTCCAGATACATGTCTTTGTAACGTGGTAGGAAACCCACAAAAATGCAGGAGGACATGCAGACTCCACACAGAAGGCACCCCATCTAAGATTTGAACCAGAGAACCTCTTGTTGTGAGGCAACAATGCTACCACTGCACCACTGTGCTGCCCAATGAACTAACCTGCATGGTTGTACTAAAATTGTCTGTCTCCTCACAGGGCCTGATAAATAAAGTTTTTACTGTCACACTGTTTGTAAATCTTTTTTTGCGAGTTTCACTGTGTGTAAGGTATTAACTGGAAATTTTTCTCCATTTGTTAAACATCAGTTTGTTTGTTCTGATTTCCTGCCAAGGAGTTCATAGGTTCATAGGTTCATAGGTTCATACTAGGCTATCTGCCCTAGGGCATTTATAAGCCTAGCCAGAGTGTGTATGGCTTTCGCCACCCATTTTAAATTAATTTTGCTATGCCCTTTTTCGATGTTAGTATACTGTGCCTCTGTCTAACAGTGACACAGAAGTGATACCCGGGTTAAACCTATGATCTCCCATCCACTCATCAAGATTTCTCTTGAAGAGAATCAATGAGGGACTCTGCCTAACCTGGACTGGGATTTTATTCCAGAGTGAAGGGAACCTCTGGGTTATGAATCTGTCCCTCCAGCATGTCCTATTTATTTCAGTGCTGAGGTTTAAGTCCCTCGAGCGCGTAGCTCGATGGGATTTGGATTTTCTGAGGTGCAGCATGTCCATTAATTCCGGGTTGGACATGGCTTTATACATCAGGCACAGATCGCCTCTGAGCAGGCGGTATGCCACTGAGTAGAGCTGGAGTTTCTTTAACCGGGCAGCATACGGCATCTGTTTGAGCCCCTTGATCCTCTTGGTGAGGTACTTTTGGGGTCTTTCCAGTTGCTGCAGGTGTCTGGTAAGGTACATCCCAAAAGGGGCATTGGACTCAATTATGGGCCTGATGAGGGATGAGTAAAGAGGCACGATGACCTCCCCTGATCTAGATGTGAATCCCTTCATGATTAGGTGGGCTATATAAAATGTTTTTCTAACCACTTTGGCCACGTGGTTGTCAAATGAGAGATTGCTATCAACTTGGGTCCCCAGGTCCCTAATTACTTCTTCTGTACTTAATGGATTACCACCTATGTGGTAATTTGTGGGCACTTTGTTTTTGCCAAAGGGGATGACTATACACTTTTTGGCGTTTAGCTTGAGGCCATGGCTCTGGCACCAGTTGTCTGTTTCTATGAGGCCCTTTTGGAGGATGCTTGTGTTAGCTGGAGAGTCTATTATGGTGCCCAGTATGCAGTCATCTGCGAACATGGTCAGCCACAGTCCTTCCATGTTGGCCTGTACCTCAGAGAAATATATACCGAACAAGAGAGGTCCCAAGACTGAGCCTTGTGGGATGCCACTTGTAACTGGTTTGGAGTCTGACATGGCTCCAGCTATTCTAACCATGTGGGTTCTGTCCTTGAGCCAGTTTGCAACCCATCTAGTGGCATAGGGGTTTATATTTAAGCTGGTGAGCTTATCTATAATGCCCGAGTGGGGTATTGTATCGAAGGCTTTTGCGAGGTCCAGGTAGGCTGTGTGGACCACCTTTCCCTTGTCAATGGCTTTGGTGACTGTTTCAAAGAAATCGACCAGGTTTAAGAGGCAGGATATGCCCTTAACAAAGCCGAACTGGGTAGGATCCAGTGTCTGTAGGTCCCCAATATCTTTATTTATAAGGTCCATGATGATCCTTTCCATAGCTTTGCAGACCAAGCTAGTGAGACTTATGGGGCGATAGTTTCCAGGATCTGTTGAGGCACCACCTTTGTGGAGAGGGACCACTGTTGCTGTACGCCACTCTTTGGGTACATATCCTGTAGTAAGGCTGAGATTGAACAGTAGTTTTAGGTTTGGGTTTAGCTCTTCTTGGAGTTCATGTAGGACGCAGCCCAGGAGACCGTCTGGTCCCATTGATGCTGTGTTTCTTGCTTTGGAGAGGGCAGCTCTTACCTGAGCATCTGAAATGTCAGGGGGGGCAGCACTCTGCTGGGATAGATATTAACCCTTTTGGTGGGGGGGGGAGTTTGCGCTGAACCTGTCAGCTAGGATGTTGGCAATGTCTGTGGGTTCGGTGTATTTTTTGTCATTTTGGACTAATTCTGAGCATATCTGGGAATTCCCACCCAGGTTCCTAACATAACTAAAGAAAGCCTTGTGATTATCCTTAGTGTCCTGTGCAATTTTTCTCTCGAAGCTGGCCTTAGACGATTTTATGAGTGCCCGTAGTTTTTTGCTAATACTGATCAGAGATGCCTTCCCTTTTTGGGATTTTGCTCTGTCATGTAGTAGCTTCCTCCTTCTATTGTATAGTTTGTTTATGGCTGGGGTCCACCTGCCTTTGGAGGATTGGGTCTTGGTTTTATTTGGGATTGCATGATCCATGCATTCCTGAAGGTGTTCATAGAATGCGTTTATAAAGGATTTTGTGGTCTGGGCCGTATTATCCACAGGCCCGGGGGCTTTGAAGGATTCCACCTCTGTTTTGAGGAGTGTGAAATTTGCTTTAGAGAAGTTTTTCACTGTGGTTTTCTGGGCATGGGGTGGGGTCGGGATGTGAATATCCAGTGAGATTAGTTTATGGTCTGATCTTACCAGTGAGGGATACACTTCTGGTCTGGAGCATAGAGTCCCCATGTTGGTGATGATCAGGTCCAGTATGTTTTCCCCTCTTGTGGGAGTGGTAACAAGTTGTTCCATAGCATTTGAGTTTATATCATATAACTGATCTGTTTGCAGTTAAAAGCATTTTCTAGAGTCTCCTTGTTCATTTATCTGTTTAAAACTTTCATTTAAAGGCTCACTGCTGTTTTTCTGCTGTGATAAACATTTTGTAGTGTTTTCTGTCTAAGTGGTATAGGTAGAAGCTGTAGCATTGTCCATATTCATGATTGTGTTTCTGGGTCTAATTGTTTGTTTGCAGAGGCTGTGTGTCTGAGCACATATTCTAGGCCATCTTAGTTTAGCAAAAGTCATTTTACACTTCAGTGAGAGTGTAGTGTTTATGGTCATTGGCTGATTGGGGTTACTTGGACAATAGCTTGGTGTAAGCACCTCATTGGTTCTTTTGAACTTTTTTTTAAGTTGTTTCAGGTTTCAATCTTCTTTTACTTACAAAGTTACCTTGTGAGTGTTTCTGCCATTTTACACAGAGCTAATCGGAGGAGGGGCACTGAGCAAAACTCTGATCTGTGATATATAACATTAAGTATCCTGTTTTTTTTCGCTTATTTTTAGTAGTTATTGCTTATTCTAGATATTTATAGCACTTTTATTGTCTGCTGCATACTTTTTACTGTATTGTATAGCTATAAACTAATCTGCATGGTTGTACTAAAATTGTCTGCCTCACAGGGCCTGATAAATAAGGTTTTTACTGTCACACTGTTTATAAACCTTTTCTAGCTAGTTTCACTGTGTGTAAGGTATTAACTGGAAATTTTCTCCATTTGTTAAACATCTGTTTGTTTGTTCTGATTTCCTGCCAAGAAGTGTATTATATAATTGATTTAGTTTGCTACCCCCCTCTTTATTGGTGTCTTGTTCTTATACTTGGTGGCTTTGCAGTTGCCTGCCCCTACTGTAAATTTGATATGGGACACTCCTCTCAGTCTAGTGTCATTAGCTCATTCTACCTAATGCAGAGATAACATTTTAGAAGGCCAACCCATTTAGCTTAATAATCTTGAATTATCTTCTGCTCCTCCATTCTCCTTTTCCACTTTAATAATAAAAAAAAAAAAACCTTTGCTGGAATCTCTCTTTGTTCTGACTGAGTGTGCTTCTCAGCTGATATGTGTATTTTTGGCACATTTTTAACTGTTCAGAGTTGAATAAAACAATAATTGAATTCAGTTCAGAATACATTTTGAATAAATTGCATTTATACGAACTGTATTGAATTGTTTTTTTTTTGTGTTGTTTTAGCTGCTTTTCAGTAAAAAAAATTCTAAGCTTGTTTCCTGCGTTTCTTGTAACTAGTCTAGTCCAGATACAGATTTGCTGTATCCAGGACTGTTTGTAAGCTTCTGAGTGGTACCAAAGTCTGCTATTCAAATTTTCCCTTAGATCTGCTAGTTCTCTCCTCTCCTGCACTTTTACTAGCTTATTAGTTTAGCACTTTACCAGACTTCTTGTAGCAATTATTGTAACACACAAAAGTGCTACCAGCACTAAATGTTCTACAAGGAAATAGCTCCAGTACTTATTATTAATGCCCACCCCTCCAGACATGTCTAAAAGTCAGTTCCCTGTGCTTTTCCCTATTAATCCAATGAACTTGGGCATCCTGAGACATTGTAGCAACTGCCTCATGTATACTGACAACCCTCTCCTCTTACCTCCCAACACTCAGACTTGTGAGAGATGCACTTATATATCCACATTGGAAGCCACACACTCTCTAGCAAAGACCTGAATAGTTGGTCAAGAGGAGAAGGTCAACACTTGTACCACACCACATGGAACACATAGCCCTCCAGAACACACACCAGGACTGCCTACACATAAAAACACAAACCACACACCCAACTTCATGGAGGCTGTCAATAAAAATCTACACAAACAGCAGAGACCTCCAAGGCAGAAACACACTCGACCACCACAACACAACACTAATCATGAAACACATAACTCTCTTAAATGGTGTGCCACTCAACCAAAGCCCCTAAGGCAAAACAGCATGCCCAAAACACTAGTCAGAGGTGACTTAATAGTGGGGCACACTGATGTCCCACTCACTAGGTTGAATAAGGAGAAAGTAACAATCAGCTGCCTGTCAGGTGCCAGGATCCACCACATAATGCACGCAGTCAGATCTCTCAACAACCGGTACAAATATGAATCTGTCATTGTACGTGTTGGTGTGAATGACCTGAGACATACCTCTCTTGACTACATGAAAAGAGACATGGGGTAGCTCATGGATTATGTAGCCCAGGCAGGTATGACCCTAGACCTGAGCAGCATCTTACCATCACCCAGAATGATACCACAGTACAAGCACAAAATGATTGATTTCAACAATTGGCTACATTTCTGGTGTCATTCTAAGGGGATCCAGTATCTGTCTGCCTGGGATGACATGCTTGACCGACCTCGATGCTTTGCCAGAGATGGCCTGCATCTGTCACCCCTGGGCTTCTGGATACTGGCCAAGGCTCTTGCCACCTCTATAGTCCCTTTTTTAGGTGGTTTCAAAGACCAAAGTACTACTGTAACAGCTACAAACAAATGCAATCTGAGGGTCATGCTGCTCAATGCTAGAAGTCTAACTCTCAAAATGCACTCACTCAAAGCACTCCTTAAAATGGAGAACATCAACATTTGTGCCATAACAGAGACCTGGTTCAAGGCAGCAGAAAACACCCCTGTACTACCAGGCTATAACTCATTCCACACCTTTTGGTCCCAGAACTTGGACCGAAGCTCCAAAGGTGGTGGTGTTTCCATATTCATAAAGATGTGCACATCTCCAGACTGGTAGCCCAACATAATGCATCTGAGATACTTCAGGTGCAGCTAACATTGGGTAAGACAGCGATTCACGTCATAGCTTGCTATAGGTCCCCAACCATGTCCCAAGACTCACACTCCATGTTCCTAAGCACCCTGGAGAATATTAGGGTCCAACCTAACACCCTCATACTGGGTGACTTCAACTACCCCTCCATTAAATGGGAAAACTACTCATGTACCAATACACTTGCTCATCATTTCCTGGAATTCATTAATTCCAGTGCCCTGGACTAGCTCATTCTTACCCCAACTTGATGTAGCAACATCCTTGACCTGGTCATTACTAACATGGGCGACTGTTGTTCTACATTAGTAGTCAACTCCTCCCTGGTTAGATCCAACCACAGACTAATCACCTTGGAAATCCACATCCCTCCCATCCCCCCCACAAAGGTAACCATCATGAAAGACTTCTCCAAAGCTAACTTTGGGCTCCTAAAAACAGAGGTGGCTAACTTCACGGCACCTATGCAAATGGAGAATAGTTGCATGACTGCTGAATCATACTCCAATGCACTGTATAAATACATACACAAATGAATGGATCTTGCCATACCCAGTAGAACCAAGACACTCTCCTCCAAAGAAAGGAAGCCAGTCTGGTGGTCCCCTGCCATAAATAAACCCTACAACAGAAAGAGGAAACTGATGCAGTATAAGGTGAAGTCCCAAGACTGGAAAAACTCCCTTATCAGCCTCAACAAAAAGTTGGGATCTCTCATCAAATCCTCTAAAGCTAGCTATGAAAACAGAATTGCAGCAGATAGTAAAGACAACCACAAGGCCTTCTATAGTTATGTAAAGAATCTCCACGGCAATACCCATATTTGCTCTGAGCTACTGCACAATGGTATCTCCTATACTGACCCAACATATATTGCCAATATACTGGTCGACAGATTCAGTGCCACCTTTACCCCCCCCCCCCCCGCCAAAGAACCAGTCACAATACCAGTAGATTGTCAGGCACCCAGTATTACTGCTTCACAGGTTAAAACAGCACTGTCCAAGGCCAAGAATACAGCTTCTATGGGATCTGGCAATATCCCTGGCTGTGTTCCTCATGAACTGCAGAGTGAGCTGGCACCTCACCTGTGTGTCCTGTTCAAGCACAGCCTCACCTCAGGCTTTGTCCCTACTGAATGGCATACTGCTACAGTCATCCCTCTCCACAAAGGAGGAGCGACTACAGACCCTGGGAACTATCACCCCATTAGCCTGATGAGTCTGATATGCAAAGCTATGGAATGCATCATCATGGACCTAATAAACAAGGATATAGGGAATCTCCAATATCTGAATCCTACACAGTTTGGTTTTGTGAAGGGTAGATCATGCCTGCTCAAGTTGCTCAACTTCTTTGAGTCAGTCACCAGAACTGTGGATGAAGGCAAGGTGGTTCATACAGCCTACCTTGATCTGGCCAAGGCTTTTGATACTATTCCCCACTCACAAATCATAGAAAAACTTACTAAGCTAGGCATCAACCCCTATATCACTAGGTGAGTTGCAAACTGGCTGACAGGTAGAACCCACAGTATGAAAGTAGCTGACTCCAAGTCAGGCTGCCGAACAGTGACAAGTGGAGTCGCACATGGTTCGGTCCTGGGTTCTCTCCTATTTGGTATCTACTTCTCTGAAGTCCAGGCCAACACGGAGGGACTCTGGCTGACAAACTTTGCAGATGATTGCAAGTTGGGAGCTATTATTAACTCCCCAAGTGATGTTGGCATCCTACAGAAAGACCTCACTGAGACCAACGACTGGTGTCAGAACCATGGCCTTAAACTCAATGCCAAAAAATGTGTTGGCATCCCCTTTGGGAAAAATCCGGTTACTATGAATTACCACATAGATGATAATCCACTGAACATAGAAGGTGTTATAAGAGATCTGGGAACACAGGTTGACAGCAACATTTCTTTTGACCAGCACATTGTCACTGTGGTCAGAAAGTCCTTCTATGAGGCACATCTCATTACTAAGGGTTTTGCATCCAGGAAGAAAGAGGTCATTGTCTCCCTCTACTCTTCCCTCATTAGGCCAATCATTGAGTACAATGTCTCATTTGTTATGTACCTCACTAAACACCTGCAACAACTGGAGAGGCCTAAAAAGTACCTCACAAAGAGAATCCTAGGCCTTAAACATTTGTCATATATGGACAGACTCAAAAAACTCCAACTATTCTCTGTCTCATATCGCCTACTTAGAGGCAATCTCTCCTTGACTTACAAAGCCATGTCTGATCCAGCTTTGTTAAAAATACTACATCTAACAAAATCCCAATCCTGCCACACCACATGCTCCAGAGACCTCAATCTCATTACTGCAATCAACAGAACATGCTGGAGGGACAGGTTAATAACCCAGAGACTGCCCATGCTATGGAATAGACTTCCCATGCATGTCAAGCAGAGCACCTCACTGGCCCTCTTCAAGAGAAATATTGATGAGTGGATGAGAAACAGAAAATTTACCCCAGGGATCACTTCAGTGGCTTTTCTTGACAGAGGCACTGGGAACTAAGGTGGGTGGCATGATGCCAGGATAATCCTACGAGCAAGGCTTGTAAAACCTCCAGGGCCATTAGCCTAGTAGACACCTATGAAACTATGAACCTATGGGATGAATGGTGGGTAGTGTTGGAATAAAATGACTGTGGCAGAAGATAAAGCAGCTTTTAAAAGCTGTTAGATGTTTGCTCTGCCACACTTAGAAACAAAATGTGTGGCAGAATTAAATATCTAACATCTTTTAAAGCCATTAGCTCTAGATAGAGGCATTACATTTCAGCCTGCTATCTGCTTGACAGAGCTAAATCCTTTACTAACTCTCAAATATTTTGAAAGCCAGTAAAACACTTTGTGTCCCCACACTTTTTCTTTTCTTCTATAACTGGTATCACACAGAGCACATAAAGCTCCAGTCACTACAAAGAAATATGACTGGGTCTCTGATCACAACCAACTTTATGTGTTCTTGAGATGAGTGTCAAGATTCACCACTTGAGCTTCACTATCATAAGTGTTTCAAGCAAGTAGTAAACTGGTTACGACCAGAGACCTGACCAGGGGTAGCTCATGGTACTAGTTGTTGGGCTTCAGCTTTTCAATTAAAATGAAATAATTAAATAAATAAATGAAAACGTCCCCCTGCACCACCTTAGTAATGCATGCTAACCCTACCCTGCTGCAGACCCTCACTCTAACGCTATACATCAACTTTAAAAAAACTTTACATAACACTACCACAAAACAAAACAGTTCCAAACACACATGAATGAAAATGTACATGCACACACACACCACTAAAACTATCCCTTTACTTAACCCATACCCTAACCTGAAAGCACACACACAAAATCACACATATATTAAATCTATCCCCTTCCCTCACCCTTACTCTAACCCTAACCCCTCCCAAACACACATACATTCACACACACCTCTACCATGCATCCCACTTACCTGTTAACAGAAAAGCACACATTTGATAAAATATCAGTTTGATAACCCAGACATCCGACCACACAACCCTGCACTTCCAGCTGTCAACAAAAGGAAGTGCAGCCAAACACATATAAAGGTAGAATACACATTTGTTAAAAAAGGTTTTGCGAATGTAAAAGCAAGAATGCACAAATGACTGAATGCCCATTTGTGTGACTCACATATGGTAGAATTTAATTTTCTGTAGTGTAGGTAAACAGGAGTTTCCAGGAAAATTAATGTTTCAATGAAAGAGTGGTGGTTATGAAGGCATAAACGACTGTGGTATTGCAGCTGGTGTGACTATGCAAGTACTGACAGGTTAGAGTTAGAGTAAGGGTTAGGTAAGAGGATAGATTCAGTTTTGTGCATGTTTTGTGTTGTGTTTATTTTGTGTACTTTTGTCTTGAGTAGTGGTACTATTAAGGTTTTTAGTAATGTCATGTTTGGAGGCTAAGGGCAGGGTTAGGGTTAGGGTTATGGTTAGGGATAGCACACGAGTAAGATGTGTGTGTGTAGGCATGTTCATGTGTGTATGGGGGGTCTCTAATTTTAATTCTTTATTATTTTCTTTGTAAAATGTGTGGTGTTCTGGAAAATTACTGTGTATTGCAGCCACTAAATAATGATAGACATTTGAGCTTTCAGACTTAACAGCCTTTAGAAAAAGTATGATATTGCAAAGCCTGTTATTTTAGCAACTTTCTAAGCATGTAAAATAAGTGTCTGCCTGTGATTTTGAGTCAGTATAGCTTTCTCCATGATTCTTGAACTAAGATGTTGAGAGGTATTGGGGAGTGTGCAGTGTGTTGCACACTATATTCTGACAGCATTGAACTAAGAAGCTAAATTCCTGTGTGACAGATATTTATATATTTATCTGTTCATATATATATATATATATATATATATATATATATATATATATATATATATATATATATATATACACACACACACACACACACACACACACACACACACACACATATATATATATATATATATATATATATATATATATATAGTTCAACTTTATAATCTCAAAATACTGAAATCTCGAATTTCAGTATCCCGAGACCATAAAGTCGAACGTTCCAAATCCCGAAGCCCCAAAACCTCGGAACACAAAATCACAAACATATACACACCATACACCACACAACACATACATCATCCAACCCACACAACAAACCAACAAACAAAATGCACACAAACACAAAAACACAAACCAACAAACCTACACAACATATAAGCAGGGGCAAGCCCCCCATGCACCCTCCCATGTGGGGGGATGCATCTCCCACAACCCCCTACTTATATATACTAACTCCAGGATTGCACCAAACAGAAAAAGACAGCAAACTCACCATTACATCCTCTACAGTACCCTTGCATACACACATCACAAATATACAAACACTACCACTATCAACACTTAAACATTCATACTTTTACCTGCTTACCCTAACCCACAAATAAATCTTCCAAACACACTCACATACATTCAGACACATACTTAAAACTCAACAAAATACCCACTTACCTTACATACCAGTTAAATCCACACACTACATGATACATCCTGCACACACTACATTCAGAGTAAAATACTGGAACACCATAAACGTGAATTTGACATTTCCGGATTCATGCTTATGGAGTTTCAAGCTTTAAAAATTCCACTTTATGGTCTCGAGATACTGAAATTTGAGATTTCAGTATTTCCAGTTTATAAAGTGAAACTATATATATATATGTGTGTGTGTGTGTGTGTGTGTGTGTGTGTGTGTGTGTGTGTGTGTGTGTGTGTGTGTGTGTGTGTGTGTGTGTGTGTGTGTGTGTGTGTGTGTGTGTGTGTGTGTGTGTGTGAGTGTGTGTGTGTGTGTGTGTGTGTGTGTGTGTGTGTGTGTGTGTGTACAGTATATATCACATATATGCATATCTCATATATGCATGTGTGTATGTTTTTGAGGGGGACACATGCTCTCATCTGTGTCTGATTTTGCAGAATATCTCAGCTTTTTTTGGAGGATATTTCTGCTCCACATTAAAACAAATAAACTGGACCTCTGTAAAAATATTGCCACTAGATGAGGATACTCTGGAATTCAAGCTGAACTTTCTTGGAATACCTAAAGCTTGTACGTTATCTAGTTATGTAAATATTCTCTGCATGGCAACAACAAAAAGGCTTTCATTGTTGGTAATCCTTTAACAGTATGCTTATTAAAACTTACTTGCATCTTACAATCTCAGACAAGCTTATCTGATGGCCATTAAAGCATTGCTACTTAAACACAGGGCAACGGGAACTGCAACAACATGTATTTTCTGAATAATAAGAAGCATAGATCAACAGTATAAAAAATATGACAGAAAACCAGAACATTCTGCAAGATCAAGGACAGATGAAAAGCCACTGTAGTACTTGTGTCTACCTTGGATGGTGGGATAATCTGCACACTAAGACTGCATAACTACTCCTTGCCTTGCTTGGACACATCCAGAGTCACTACATGGGGGAGTGGGGTGCAACAAGTATGTCACAATTTGAAATGTCTCTGGCTGATGGTGATGGCCCTGACACATTTGTCATACCTCTCAACCTCAGAGTAAGAAATCTGGACAAAGCCAGAAATAGAAGTAGGACAGAGGCCCAAAAAAGGCCCCAAAATAAGAAAAATGTTTAAATATTGCTCTTATAAACTTAGAAAGATAATAGAGTAGTCTTGCATTAGTATGAATTTTCTGAAGGGTATGAAATCTGAAACTCAAATGTCTGTCATTATTTTCTAACTTCAGTATTTAATGATTTGCCACTAATTTGCTAGAAAACCACAATTTTATGAAAAACAGACCAAAAATGTGATGCAAAAATATAAAACAGCCACACAGTACAGCTGGGAACTTGTCAAAGAAGTGACACTTTTTTAATATTAGTACTGTTAAGTCGAGCAGCTGACAAAATAAGAGAATCTACATGCATTTCTGAAATAAAATAATCTATTACACTGATCATTACAATTATTTATTAATTGTAAACCCTCCACATTTTCTTCCAAAATTGCCATTTTGCTGAAGGATTATTAGGGGGAGAACAACATTTTGAGCCAAAATCGGGGACAGCTGAGAGATTTCTATATACCTAATTCTATAAAACAATTTATTTGCATGTACCTCTCAACCTCTTAATACAGGAAACCTGGACAAAGCCAAATGTATTGGGGGAACATACAAACTACTAAAAATTGCTCTTGCATAAACTTAGACAGTTGATATAATAACAGGTCTTGCTTTAGAAATAATTTTTCTGAAGGGTATGAAGTCTGAAACTCAATGTCTGTCATTATTTAGTGACTTCATTCCTAAATGATTTTCCAGAAAACCACAAATTTTATGATGAACAAACCAAAAATAATCAAAAATCTATTCATTATGTGAAAATCTGGACAGTTGAGAGGTATAGTTCATCCGGGGCTGTCTTTGAGTTTGCTGCCCTTCCCCTCTCACAAAATCATGGTCAAATGGGGCCTCCCCCTGCAGCCATTCCAAAGTCCCATTACCTGGCTATTTTGCCCCATTTACCATAAAATCTGTAATGTGCATATTGCTTTACTTCTATGATGATTTGGATTTCAAAGTTTTATTTTACATTTTACAGTACAAACACTAATATACATCTGCTAAACAAAGCAATGCAGTCTCACAATGAAAATACTTAGCATTAAAACTTCTCTGCCCTTGAAACAGACATTAATTGAAAAAGCATTGAAACCTACAGTCAAAGAAAATACATCTGGTCAGTGGCAGATAAAGATTAACTTTGGGCTGCTTTTAAATCATAGGCCCCTAGCACGCGGAACATACATGTGTTCTTTGATACACCTTCCTGGTTGCATTAAATTGTATAATACAGTACAGTTGTTAGAGGGCATTTTAAATGCATTGTTTTGAACATTTTTCCAGTAAATAATGAAACAAAATGCATGCACCAACAATGACAAAACTGCCCAATTCAGAACATTTCCATTATAAAAGTCTACTCAAACTTCTACAACCCACCAGTCATCTAAATAATTCCACATTAAAGAGATCTGCAACTAATGAAAAGGTTGCTGCTAGCAAACAACTTTATATTTCATTGTTTCATATACAAATAAAGTGCCTGTTGCCCTTGATGAATACATTGCCTATGTTCCACTAAAAAATGATAAGCTAGTAATATTGCAATAGGGACTGGATGGCAAACTGATACAGGTTCATAGTTACTAGGTATCTCCGCCAAAGAGGACATTCTCAGGACTGCAGCAGCCACCCCCTTTAAAAGTACAACACCGTACGGTAACACATCTACATACTGTGGGAGTAGAAGCCACAGCCTTACGGTATCCAAATCAAGTACACTACCTGCTGTGCTATTAATAATGCAAGTAAACTCACTATAAGCAGCACTAAACTTCTCTTCACCTGAAGATCTTAGCTCCTTATAAAACCCACTCGGCACGCAACTGTATCTCTCAACTTTGCAGCACAAGAAATCTGGAAAAAGCCATGATTTATTGTGGAGGGCGGGGACAAAAGCCCAAAAACCAGGGACACATTTTAAACATTGCTTGTATAATCTTGGAAAGTTGCTAGAATAACATGCAGTGTTACTACCATGCATTTCAGTACAAGTGTTGAATCCCGGAACCTGTGTACTACAGTCAGAACAACATACCACTATGCCAAATTACCTGTTTCTGCAAAGGCAGGAAGACTGAAACTTAAATGGCTATCATTTAGTGAATTCAGTTCTCACCATAGCTCTCAACCTCTTAGCACAAAACACCTGGACAAAGCATATCATGGGCGAATACAGCCCCCAAACATATTCAGTGAATTCAGTTTTCTCCATAGCTCTTAACCTCTTAGCACGAAAAACCTGGACAAAGCAAATAATGAGGGAATACAGCCCCCAAAATAGGGACAAATTTCAAATACTGATCTTATAAACTTAGAAAATTGCTAGAATAAAAGATTTTGTGTTACCATGTACCTTCTGAAGAATACGAAGTCTGAAATTCAAATGTCTGTCATTACTTAGTGAATTAAAATCCAGAAAACCACAGATTTTATGAGGAACAGAACAAAAATATGAGGCAAAAATATTGAAAATTTTTCACAAGTGGTTGTAGGTAGGGAATTCAGGCTCTTGCTGTTTGTATCTAAGGTAGAGGGTTTTAGTCTGTTTTGAGCCACCGGGTATATTTCACACACACAGCCTGAAGATGTTGCAGTCTGAACCCCTTCCAGTCTATGTGGTTATGGACTGCTGTTTAATCAGTCTGAGTTTAGAGAACACTTTCTCTAAATTAATTGTTTTCTTTTTACAGCAGTCTGAGTTTGGGAAAATGGTCCGAACACTCTAAATTATTTTCCAGCAGTCTGAGTTCAGGAAATGGACACTAAATTATTATTTTTTTCTTTTTCTTTTTACAGCTGGGGGGGGGCTGCAGTCCAATAGCATGAGCTGCCACTGCTCCCTGGTCATCTGCAGACACCAGAAAAAATCATGAGAAATACAGACAAGACATGTAAATCTTGGCTATGGCAAAAATCATCAACAAACACCAATAAGGCCACCAGAGCAACCCTAAACTATTCTGGTCCTCCACCAACATCCTCCTCTTGCCTGTCAACGCAGGTCAATCCAATTCATTATCAAGAGACCCTCCCTCAAAAACTGCACCAATGTTCAATGAATTCATCATCCAAACACCATTACTCTATAATGAATAGCCCAACCAACAATTCCCTCACCAAAGAGCTGCATCTTACACTACACAGAACAATAATATGTTTTCTTTCAAAACTGTTAATATCACTATCATTGAAAGATGCCTCCACAATTTCAAGCTAACCATGCTAGCAGAAGATAATTTCCCAAAAGAACAAATAGCTTACAATACCTTGTTTTAATCCTAATAAATTGATTAATTCAGGAAAGCTATGTCCCTCTCCCCCTGAAGAAATCTTATATTTTGCACCTACATAAATGTGGAAACCAGAGACTACTTTAGACCCATAGCCATTTTCCCACTCCTTTAGAAAATACTAGAAAAATGCATAGACACACAACTGCTACAATACCTAATTGACAATAACATATTCCCCTCAGCTCAGGAAGGCTTCTGCCCAAACCCCAGTACCACTAAAGCATTGTTATACTATGACATTGTAGTCAACCACTGAGACAATTCAGGTAACTTAGTCTCTGCACTATTCTTTGATTTATCTAAAGCCTCTGACATGCCGTCTCACCAAACTTTATTAAAACAGCTCAATGCCATAGAATCAAATCAAACTTCCTTCAGGTGGTTTCATAGCTACTAAACTGCCAGGGCCAAAGCTGTCAAATGGAACATAGAATCCTCTACCTTCCTCCCTATATTTGCAGTCTCCCAGTGATCAGTCCTAGGTCCCCTATTATTAATCATATTTATCAATGAACTGCAGTCCACTGCTATCCATGCCATTTTGATCCAATGCAGAGACAATGCTACCCTGATCTGTTTGGCCTATTGTACACAGCAAGGCATTACCTTACCAAATCTGTCAGGAAAGCAAGCAGTCATTTCAGCGTATTTATTACCCACCCTCCTATATGCCTTCTCTATACTCACAACTTTCTGTGCAATATTAAAATAAAACTCGAAGCCTGCTACAACAAGATAGCCAAGTTTGCCACCGAAAAGCCCTATTAATCTTACCACTTCATCTCCCTAAGAGAACTAGACAGGCTAGAACTAGGTCACTGCTTCACACACTCACAGCTACTTATTACTCATGGCCTCATTCATAACCCTACAAAATATCCTAGATTATAGGGTATTCTACAAGCCTATATCCCAGAAAGACTCCTTCACTCCAAAGAGAAACTTTAACTAACTACATTCAAATATCTCAATGTAGCAGGAGATGCTTTATATTCTAACTATATCTCCAAAATGTGGAAGTCTGTCCCAGACACCATAAGACAAAACAAAAATATTCCGTCATTCAAACAACCCCTAAAACAACACTTCCCAAACTCCAGGATATGCTTCTGTTTCTCCACTGGATGTCACTGATATTCTGCCTCAATCCTCTCCTCGATATTCCCTAGCTACCTTCTGATTCTGACACTTTTAATATACTTTACTTGGCTTCCTAACCTTTGAATGAAGCATGTTTCTTTGATAGAAAATGAATCATACAGAGACTGTCAACAAGCCATGTCAGTGACTCACCAAAATCTCAAAAGAAAAAATGTTGAAAAGACTTTTAAAAAAGTCAAACCATACTGCCATGTACCACTGACTAGTTGCCATAGTCGCAGCACAAACACCTTACAGTTACTGTCATTGCAGTGCGAACACTGCCCCACCTGAAGTCTCCTCCAAGCCCCAGTAATCATAAAATCAACTAAAACCATAAAATGCATGCTTAAATTATAAAAAAAGAGAAAAAAATAAATAATTAAATAGTGATCATTTTATCAAATGAGACAACATAAAAAACATTTAAAAAGTTCAACATGTGAACAGGCTGAAAGCTATGGTACCACCACTTGTAGGCAGCACAAGGTACCAGAGTATGAAAAAGTGGCTGCTGAGTGATGGCTGCAACCATGTTCTTCCACCTTAGACCCACATACACAGACTGATACAGTGTTATTCATATAGACCTTTTTGTTTGACATTCTTCTTTTTTAGATTTTGGAAAGTCATTGACATAATTTGTTGATGTCTGTAAGACTAACTTTCGATTGTACATCTCAATTTGATTGATTTTTAAGGGATGCCCCTGTTTTTGACTCAGATTTTAGCTCTGTCTCTCTTAATCCTTTTAAAACTGGTCACTTTTGGAGAAAATGTGATGAATTACACAATAAATAATGACAATAATTAGAGTTATAGACTTCTTTTATTTCAAATAATGTATATTAATTCACATTTTCTTATTATGTCAATATTTCTAGTTAATAGTAGTAATATTTAAAAAGTGCCCCTTATTATCCATTGCATATTTCTAGATTTGTCCCTGATTTTGTTGAGATTTGTCCCTGACTGGCTGAGAGCTAACATGCTTTGACAAACATTAGGAAGATGCTTTAACTCATCGACACTCTATTATCCTTCACAATATTACCCTTTCACTCAATACTTAAAACACTAAGCAGTCTAAATCTAACTTAAACCTACTGACTATATATTCTCACTGATATTCATCACACTAACTTCTCATAATCTTTGTACAACTTTAAGTTAACAAAGCCCCTAAAGCCAGTACAGTGTGCAACACTAATAGTTACAATTATAACATCTTGTGATGTTAGTTTACCACTGGGATTATCTCTGTTATGACTCCTTATAATCAGCACATGGCTTTTATTTGATAACACTGATAATTCAAATGTTTGCTAGGTATTATTATGTAAATAATGACTTAAATTTAAGTGCCGTAATCATTTTACTATCATTTGTTTTACGGTACAAGGGTAATTATGCACAGTCAGACTTCCCCCATAAACAATGGCAACACATAAAAAAATAAATTATAAATTGAAACGTTGTAGCTTATTCTGTTTAAATATTTGGTGACACACTCTGAAATGTTGACATACATCTTACCAAGCGGGAGATTAAGATTTTGGGTATCAAGCTCAAGTCTCAAGATAGTTAAGATGACATTTTGAAAGAGAAAACTGAAAAAGTTTTTTTTTTGGTCAGAATGTGCAATGCATTTAAAATATCTTTATGTAAAAATGTGTACTTCTTTAAAACTACACAAATTATTTTGTGTACTTAGTGCAATTAGTATATTAACAAATTTGGTTAAGTGCTGAATTTAGTGTCTGATTATTTGTTTGGTTGTTTTTTTTATCCCCACTGCCTACTAATCAAGAACCACCCTGTCAGCCAAATGGCCCAGTTGGGATTCTCATTTGTTCGGAAAATGTAGCAACCTTAAAATGAGGAGAAAGGATAAATCTAGCTTCAGTTATGGGTATGCCAGGAGACTTAAAAACCATAAGCTTTATCTGGCTCATTTAGGGATGAATGAAAACAATTATGTAATTATATCATGTAAACATGCTATCTTAATTATCCCTGAGAAATGCTAGGGGACAATATTTTCCTTAGCATACATACAAGACAATTAAGAATCCAATCAGTCATAGAATGGCAAGGTTTCCTCTTTTTGTTTAATGTTGAGAAAATTGCCTGTTAAGGTGATATGGAACATAAAAAAAGATAAACAAATGTGTGTAGCTACTGGGTGCAGGGATGACAAATCTTAGTTGTGAGTTTTTCAAGAATGTTATAGGTGTACAGGTTTTGAGGAATTGACTAATTTTCGTTTTTTTTTTATTTCTTTTTAGATTGCAGCAGGAAATTGATCCAGTATACTTTTTATGGTAGATTGTCACATACACTTGAAGAAGCTTTAGAAAAAAGTCTGTTTACTTGTGTCTAGATTATCTGCAAGGGACAGTGCACAGAGATATATGGAATCAAAACCAGGACAATAATGAAGCATAAGCAGAGATTCATTATCTCTGGAATAAATGTTACTGTGGGTCAAATACTACTTTTGCATGTCATTTTTAATATCGGTCCTTTTTATGTATACTCTACACAGTTTTATTATTTTCTTTTTAACTATATATATTTGTGTTTGTTTTGTTCTTTTTTGTATTCCTGCATTAAGTATGTAGTTCTGAAAACATACTTCTTCACTCTTTTTATAAGTTCCACTGGATTTTTTTATATCCACTTCATTTACCATCAATCGTTGCAGATGGGAGTTTGGTAACACCTCATCCAGGGGATGAAACAACAACACCCACTTACGTTGCACTGCAATGATGGTATTGGAAAATGGCCCCACAGAACTAGTGCTGGAATAGAACTCACATCTTCTTATCTTCCGACATCAAAGCTAAGTATACTAGCTGTTTAGCCACTGACCCAGATAGTGCTGTTCGGATATCTACAGATGCTGATGTTGTTAAGAGGTGGGGCAAAGGTATAAGCCCATGTGCAAGAGTGTCAGCCTTCTGGAAGTTTTAGACTTAATAAGTGCTATGCTCTATACCTGTTACAGATCCCATGTGGAAAGTCAATATTCCTGTTTGCTGAGCTCAGTGAGATCTGCTGCTTCTAGTAATCAAAGACATTCAGCTGGATGGTGGACAAACTGTGCAGCCTAGCCTGTCTTACATGCCAGAAAACCTTTTTAGCTGATGAATATGAACTCACTTTTTGATTTTTGCAGGTAAGATTGCCTCTTTCAGATCAATGGCACATGTTAGAACATCTGCAGAGAAGTGAATCAGCATGAACTGTGAGCCTTTTTTTTCAAATTGTTTGTCTGAGCTTTGTTCAATGAATTGACCTAAACTCACTTCTTTGTTTTCAATCATATAGTTCAAGCCATATGCAGGCTAGACTCATGTCCTACCTGACAAATTATTGGCTGCCTTGAAATATTGGGGATAGTTAGTTATCAAACAAGCATTCTTCTTTGACTTCTGGGTTCCTTCTAGCTTCATTAATAGAGGCATTGGTCACCCCATTTGTTAAAAAGTCTACTTTAATTCCAGAAAATCTTGATAGTTATTAACTTCCCTTGAACATATTTTTATTAACAAGTTTATTGAGAAAATAGTATACATTCAGCTTGATTCTCTTTTCAAAGCATATAGAGTCTGAATCTTTTTTGGTCTGGAGTTTTAACAAAGCAGAGTAGTAGCAGCTGTGAGTTGCATTCACTAAGTTCCAAGAATAATGACCTGCTGGTTAACCAGTAGGATTACTCAGTACTGGTCTACTTTAATGGCACTGCAGCCTTTGTCATGATGAAAAATGGGTCACTTTTGTAGCATCTACAACCTCACTGTAGGCTATCAGGAGTCATCCTTGATTGGTTGACCTCTCTCCTGTTAGTATATTCATAGGCTATCTGGAGTCATCCTTGATTGGTTAACCTCCCTACTATTAGTATACTCATATAAGATTCTGGGTTTAACTTCTCATTGCTCTACCATCTTACCTACTGTTAACTGCCTATGTGATTGTTTGGTTATCTCTTTCTAAGGAAAAGTCTGTATTATAACTGTAATGCAAGATGTGGACTTACACCTCTTACTTCCTTATAGGTTCATAGGTTCATAGGTTCATAGGTTCATACTAGGCTATCTGCCCAAGGGCATTTATAAGCCTAGCCCATAGTTATTTGGCTTTCACCACCCCTTTAGTTTGAATAAAACTATGCCTATTATTTTGCTGTGCCTCTGTCAAGCAGTGACACTGAAGTAATCCCTGGGGTATATCTGCGATCCCCCATCCATTGGTCAAGATTCCTCTTGAACAAGGCCAGCGAGGTGCTCTGCCTCACATGTACCGGGATTTTGTTCCACAGCATAGGGAGTCTCTGGGTGATGAATCTGTCCCTCCAGCATGTTCTATTAATAACCGTGTCAAGGTTTAAGTCTCCCCCTTGTGGTTCTGAGGGATCTAGATTTTTGAGGTGAAGCATATTCATCAAATCAGGGTTTGACATGGCCTTATATGTCAGGCACAGGTCACCTCTGAGCAAGCGGTATGAGACTGAATAGAGCTGGAGTTCTTTCAGTCGGGCAGCATAAGACATATTTTGAGACCCTTTATCCTTTTGGTGAGGAACTTTGGGGCCTTTCCAGCTGCTGCAGGTGTCTGGTCAGATACATTCCGAATGGGGCATTGTACTCAATCATAGGTCTAATGAGTGGTGAGTACAGGGGGTCGATGACCTCCCTTGATCTAGATGTGAATCCCTTCATGATCAGGTGGGCAATGTAGAAGGTTTTCCTAACTACTTTAGCAACATGAGTGTCAAACGAAAGGCTACTGTCAACCTGGGTCCCCAGATCCCTGATGACTTCTTCTGTGCTCAGTGGATTGCCACCTATATAGTAGCTAGGGGTAACCTTGTTTTTCCCGAAGGGTATGACTATGCATTTCTTGGCATTTAACTTTAGGCCATGGCTCTGGCACCAGTTATCCGTTTCTGTGAGGCCCTTCTGAAGGATATCTGTGTCAGATGTGTTTTCGACTATGGCCCAGTTTGCAGTCATCTGCAAACTTTGTCAGCCATAACCCTCCTGTGTTTGCTTGTACTTCAGAAAAGTAGATGCCGAACAAGAGTGGATCCAGGACTGAGCCCTGTGGGACACCACTTGTGACAGGCTTTGAGTCTGACATGGCTCCAGCAACTCTGACCCTGTGGGTTCTGTCACTTAGCCAGTTTGCAACCCATCTTGTGATGTATGGGTTTACATTCAAGCTGATGAGTTTTTGATGATACCTGAGTGGGGTATTGTGTCAAGGCCTTTGCCAGGTCAAGGTAGGCTGTATGGACTGCCTTTCCTCATCAATGGCCTTGGTGACTGTCTCGAAAAGTCAACCAAGTTTAAAAGGCATGATCTGCCTTTGACAAAGCCAAACTGGGTTGGATCCAAAGTCTGCAAGTTCCCTATGTCTTTATTTATGAGTTCCATTATGATCCTCTCCATGGCTTTGCAGATAAGGCTTGTCAAGCTAATGGGACGGTAATTTCCAGGGTCGGTGGAGGCACCGCCCTTGTGAAGTGGGACCACAGTCGCCGTGCGCCACTCCTTGGGTACGTATCCTGAGGTGAGGCTAAGATTAAACAGCTGTCCTAACTGCGGGTTTAATTCCTCATTGAGTTCATGGAGCACACAGCCGGGATGCTGTGTTTTTTGCTTTGGAGAGAGCAGTTCTCACCTGGGCGTTGGAGATGTTTGGGGCGCTACAATCCTCTGGTATACAGACCTCTCCTTTTGGGGAGTTTGCACTGAACCTGTCAGCCAGTATGTTGGCAATGTGTGTAGGTTCAGTAATCTTCACATCATTTTGAACTAATTCTGAGCATATCTGGGAGTTTCTTCCTAGGTTTCTAACATAGCTAAAGAAGGCCTTATGATTGTCTTTTGAATCCTTGGCGATTTTTCTCTCAAAATTTGCCTTGGATGATTTTATGAGAGCTCTTAGTTTTTACTTATAATGATCAAGGGTGTCTTACCTTTCAAGGATTTTGCTCTATCTTGTAGTAGCTTCCTCCTTTTGTTGTAGAGCTTGTTTATGGCTGGGGTCCACCAGACTGGACGCTTGCCTTTGGTACAAAGAGTCTTAGTTTTGTTTGGGATTGCCTGATCCATGCAGTCCTGTAGGTGCTGGTAGAAGGCATTTGTAAGTGATTCAGCGGTTTGAGTAATGTTTACCACTGGCTCAGGGGCCTTAAAGGAGACCACACTAGTTTTTAGAAGTGTGAAGTCGGCTTTTGAGAAGTTTTTCACTGTGGTCTTTTTTGCTTCAGGTGGGGGCGGGATGAGGACCTCCAGCGAGATTAGTTTATGATCTGATCTCACTAGTGAGGGGTATACTTCCGGTGTTGAACATTGTGATCCCATGTTCGTGATGATGAGATCAAGTATGTTTTCTCCTCTTGTGGGGATGGTGACTAGTTGTTCCATAAGATCTAGCTGGTTACAAATTCTTTGTCAGGCTACTTTCACTGCACCCTGTTTTGGATATGCATTAACTGGTTGAAGTTAAAGATATCAAAAACAGTAAACATGACACTTCATGTCATAGTAAAGGACTCAGCTGACTAATCCTAAATTCATCTGCTATATATGGAGGTGACTAGATTAATTTTTTGTAAGATGAAACAATTTGGGGCTATTTTTGATAGTAGGCTGACACTGTGTGACCAATGCCTGCCACTGACAAGTCTTCTGCTGTCATCTGGGAAGCTTATCCCACATCAAACACGTCGAATAGCTGGAATTATTTATATTATTATTCATGCCTTAGTTTCATCATATTGCATATAATTTAATCCTCTCTATCTTGATTTGCTTTACATAGAACTTGAGAGCCTCCAGCTGGTGCAGAAAGTCCACTGGTCAACTACTATCTAATACAATATGTTACCAAAATATTATACCAGGGTTGCAAATGTATACTAGCTCATCTGTCTGTGCCCTTCATTCTGCATCTCCAGCACTGGAAGTTATAAGGCCGTGTTCTGAGTCAATTGGACTTCATTCATTTTCATACCAAGTGCCGTACCACTAGAATATTTTCTTCAATGAGTTTGTGTGGCTTTCACACTGTTTAGCTTCTAGATATTGATGAAGCCTGACTTGTTTAATTTACTTAAAATATACAGTAACATTTAACAAAACCTTAAAATGCACTCACTCGAGGCACTCCTTAAAATGGAGAACATCAACATCTGTGCAGTGACAGAGACCTGGTTCAAAGCTCCAGAGAGCACCCCTGCATTACCAGGCTATAATTCATACCACACCTTTCGGCCACCTAACCCGGACCGAAACACTAAAGGTGGAGGTGTGTCCATATTCATTAAGGATATCCATGCCTCCAAGCTAGTTGCTCAGCATAATGTATCTGAGATTATCCAAGTTTAACTAACTCTGGGCAAAACCGCAGTCCAGATTGTAGCTTGCTACGGACCCCCCACCATGCCCCAGGATTCCCACTCCTCTTTTCTTGATACACTGGAAAATATTAGGGTACAACCCAACACCCTAATAATGGGTGATTTCAACTACCCCATTATTAATTGGGAAAACTACTCATGTACCAACTCTTGCTCAATGTTTTCTGGAATTCAGAAATTCCAACAATTTGGTTCAACTTATCCATACCCCCACCAGGGGCAGCAATATCCTAGACCTGGTCATCACCAACATGGGTGACTGGTGTTCCACACCAGAGGTCAATTCCTCGTAGGTCAGATCCGACCACAAGCTAATCACCCTAGATATCCACATCCTGCCCCCACCCGCATTAGTGAAACAACCATAAAAAATTACTCCAAAGCCAACTTCACACTTCTTAAGACAGAAATGGCAAACTTCATGACACCCATGCAGACGGACAATAGAGGTATGACTGCTGAATCCTAAACAAATGCACTTTATAAGCACTTACACGAGTGCATGGATCATGCTATCCCTAACAGAACCAAGATGCTATCCTCCAAAAAAAGGAAGCCAATCTGGTGGACTTCTGCCATAAACATACTCTTCAGCAGAAGAAAGAAACTGTTGCAAAAAAAAAGTAAAATCCTATGATTGGAGGAACTCCCTTGTCAGCCTCAGTAAGAAGCTGAGATCCCTCATAAAATCATTCAAGGCTAGTTATGAAAGCAAAATCGCCACTGATTCTAAAGACAACCACAAAGCATTCTATAGCTATGTCAAGAATCTCAGTGGCAACACTGAGATCTGCTCTGAGTTACAGCACAATAGCACTAAATATACATAACCAACTGATATTGCCAACATCCTGGCAGATAGGTTTGGTGATAACTTTACCCCCCTCTCACCCCCTAAATGTCCCATCTCTATATCAGAAGAATGCAAAGTTCCTGTAAGCACGGCTGCACAGGTAAAAACCTCACTTTCCAAAACCAGGAACACAGCATCCATGGGACCTGACAACATCCCAGGCTGCCTTCTATATGAACTACAGAATGAACTGGCATCCCACCTAAGTACCATGTTCAGTCATAGCCTCACCTCAGGCTTTCTGCCCATTGAATGGTGCAACATGATGGTTATCCTACTCCACAAAGGGGGAGCCATGACAGACTCTGGGAACTACCGTCCCATTAGCCTGACAAGCCTGGTCTGCAAGGCCATGGAACGTATCATCATGGAACTCATAAACAAAGACATTGGAGATCTCCAAACTCTGGACCCCACACAGTTTGGGTTTGTAAAAGGCAGATCATGTCTCCTAAACCTGATAGACTTCTTTGAAGCAGTCACCAAACCCATAGATGATGGTAAGGTGGTTCACACAGTCTATCTAGATCTCGCCAAGGCGTTCAACACCATCCCCCACTCTGGAATTATAGATAAACTCACTAAACTAGGTATAAATCCCTATGTCACAAGATGGGCTGCCAACTGGCTTGCTGACAGAACCCACACTGTGAAAGTAGCAGACTCCAAATCAGACTTCAGACCAGTGACAAGTGGAGTACCACAGGGTTCAGTCCTGGGTCCTCTCCTGTTTGGTATCTACTTCTCTGAAATACAGGCTAACACAGAAGGTCTTTGGCTAACTAAATTTGCAGATGACTGCAAACTAGGAGCCATAATCAAAACTCCTAATGATGTGGGCATCCTACAAAAGGGCCTCACTGAGACAGATGCATGGTGTCAAAGCCATGGCCTCAAGCTCAATGCCAAAAAGTGCATTGTCATACCCTTTGGTAAAAACTCTGTACCCATGAACTACCACATAGGCGGTAGTCTGCTTAACACAGAAAGTGTGATAAGAGACCTTGGGACTCAGGTGGGCAGTATTCTCTCCTTTGATAATCACATTGTCACAGTGGTCAGGAAATACTTCTACGTGGCACACCTCATCACAAAAGGTTTCTCAAACAGAAAAAAAGAGGTCATTGTTCCCCTCTACTCATCACTCATTAGACCCATTATATAGTACAATGCCCCTTTTGGTATGTACCTCACAAGACATCTACAACAACTGGAAAGGCCAGAGAAATACCTCACAAATAGGATTACTGGCCTCAAACAGATGCCCTATGCAGACCGTCTCAAAGAACTTCAGCTTTACTCCGTCCTATATCACCTACTCAGAGGCGATCTCTGCCTAACATAAAAAGCTTTGTCAAACCCAGAACTGTTGGACATGCTCCACTTAAAGAAATCCCAATCCCTCCGAGCTATATGCTCTAGTGACCTAAACCTTGTCACCACAATAAACAGAACATGCTGGAGGGATAGATTCCTGTCCCAGAGACTTCCCATACTCTGGAACAGACTACCTATCTATGTCAAAACAGAGCTCCTCATTAGCACTCTTCAAGAAAAATCTTGATGATTGGATGGGAAATAGGAAATTCACCCCGGGGATCACTTCTGTGGCTCTGCTTGACAGGGGCACAGGAAAATAATTTTCTTGGGCAGCAAAAGCCAGGGTACCTTTTTGGCTAGGCTTATATAGGCCCTAGGGCCAATAGCCTAGTACGTACTTATGAACCTATGAACCTATGAACAATTTAGTATATTTAATGTATTTCATATCCTTGTTATCTGCTGAACTGGTTTTAGTATATATGTTCATTTTTTTAATATTATGTGCTAAGTAACAATCACACAAATAAAACAATTTGAAATTAAAACTGACAGATCGTTATGAGAGATGAACCTCACATACACACACACACACACACACACACACACACACACACACACACACACACACACACACACACACACACACACACACACACGCATGTATGAGATTTTCACATAAATTTACCTAATGCTTATTGTTATTCTTTGAATGGAATAGTCAATATACCATATTATAAAATAAACCACAAAGGAGATTTATGCAACATTTTGGAAAAACTTGTGATCATGCATTTTCTTCATCAAGAAAATGCCTAATTCTTAGTTCTCTTTAAATCCACTTGAACTGATATAAATAAAATAGTTAACCTCTTGACTAAATTCCTGCTCAAACTAAATATGTTCAGGCAAGCTGTCTCTTTTCTTTCCAAGATGGTTGTATCATACTGCTTTAGTTTTGCAAGGAATAAAGTTGAAGCTATCAGCAAGTATCATTTAGGGATAAATGAAGGAATCAGACGTTCAGTATCAGACAGTGTAGTGCAGAAGGCTAAGGTTTTAAGCTAATAATGAACTTTGTTCTGTAGCATTGGGTTTGCTTTCCTTATTTACCAACTATGTAATTTTGGGCAAGTCACTTAACCAGTGTCATAGGTAGGCTGTAAAGACTGAATTACTAGAGATTTCCAATTCACTATAGAGAAGGGCATAGCATACATATTAGCATCTTTGAGGAGTTTGCTGCTACCACATGCAGACATGTCCCAAAACCTGAAAACAGTAAGGAACCAGAGACTGAATGTTGCTGAACTTTTTTAACGGGTAATGTACATTACAGTGTCAAATAAAGGGGGGGGGGGTGATCTCAGATTCTTTTTTTTTTTCAATATACTTTTTATTACTTTTGATTTTCAACCAAAATAAAAATACAGTACAGGATAAAAACAACAAAAAGTAACAGCTTTCTACAATGATCACATAAAGACTTACTGAAACTAAAAAAAAAAAAAAAAAAGCCTAATAGTTTCACCATTTCTGAGGGTACAGGGAATAAGGAGACCTGTATTTGACTTTTGGTTCTAACTGAAATTATACAGTTCCCCTATTTCAGAATAAAGTTATTCTCCTCATTTCAGAAAAGTGAGATATAAAGTTTGTTTTATATCATCATTTATATGTTGCTTGATTTGTGTAAGTAAGATAACCTTACTTGTAGAAGGGTTTGTGAAACCCTGAAAATATGTACAAGTTAAACTATTTACATTGTTGGATGCCATCTGATTGATGCTAATCTTGAAGCATGTTATTTTTGAGCAATATACTTATTGTGTTCAGTAGGGTGGCCACGGTGGTGCAGCGGTTAGCGTTGCTGCCTCACAGCAAGAGGTTCTCTGGTTCGATGCTGGGGTGCTTTCTGTGTGGAGTCTGCATGTCCTCCCTGTGGCCACATGTGTTTCCTCCCAAAGACAGCATGTAGGTGGGTTGGACGCTCTAAATTGGCCCTAGGTGTGAGTGTGTGCATGTGCGTGCCTTCTGTGGAAGGTTGAGCACTGGGCTGGCAATTTGACACTGTAAACCACCACTGCCAATCATGAGCAGACATGTGATCCACTGTGGCAACCCCTAAATAGGAAGAAGATACTTATTGTGCTTAGTATATAAAAGTTTTTTAAATGCCACCTGAATTGTATTTAAGTTTTTGGATTTTGTTTTCTAGATAGGATTATGTCTAGAAGAGAATTCCAATATGTTTGAAAACATGTTCTTTTGTTATGCTTTTTGAAGCTAATTTGTGGGAAGTGATATATTTAACTGTCATGTCTTCAAAGTTTATCCATGAGATTTTATTGTTATGTACCCAATTTTTAGTTATATAAAATTTAAGTAGGTAACTAAAATATGTTTACGCATTCCCTTGATTGAAATAGGGATTATGTGTAGAATCATTGTTTCCTAGGAAAATGTGTTTTTTTTTGTATCCAATTTTTTTCAAGTGGCGCTCTTAAGGAACACCAGAGCTTGGAATTATTCTTACAGCTCCAAAAAATATGGAGGATATCAACATTCTATCTGGAGCAAAAAGGGCACAGTGATTCTTTTTTATAACCAATTTTTTTTAAGGACAGCAGAGGTGTAATATGTGTTATTGTTAATCATTATTTGTGTGTAGATTAGGTTTTTGAAAGGTGTTAGTTTTAAGGTACTTTTAATAGCTTCTTGTTTTTGTGCTGTTGTGATAGTTTGACTAATGTTATCCCAGTATCATGAGTAAAGTAACGCAGATTGGTGTTTTATCTAGCTTATTAATTTATAAGACTTTGAAATCATTTTCTACTTAGCAGCTAATGATTTGACTATGTTTTGGGTAGTCTCTAGATTTTGTTTATCCATTTTGTAATTTGAATATTTCAGCTTTATTAATTATATCATTTGTCGAAGAATAGAGTTATAGCTGCTTGGTGTCTTTAGTTGTGTTCTTAAGTTTTCAAGTGCTGATTCTTTATGCTTTAAAATATGCTATACTGTAAGGTATTTAATTAGTGGGAATGGTTTGAGATCTATCATTTTGTTATTTAGCTTGATATTTGGGTTCATGTGTTTGGGTTGTAGCAGACTTAGTGAGTTCTGTAGATTGATAGAAGTAAATAGAGATTGGAAAGCCATTATTTCATTTTTGATTATTGGGTGTAGTTTGCTAAAGACTTTATTGTTGGAATTAAGATAAGGGATAGCTTTAGAGTTTATATTTAAGGAATGTAATAGATTGGACCATATTTTAACCCATGTTGGGTACCAAATCTTTTTAGTTCTATCATAATCTGATATTTGAATTAACCGGTTTGCATTGATAATAAGGTAGTACAGATTAAAATCTGGGAGCCCCAAACTTCCTTTTGGTTTTGGTATTGTGAGTTTTTGGTAACATATTCTTGTTGTTTTTGGGTGCCATAGGAATTTGGAGAGGGCCTTTTCCATTGATGTGAAACATTTTTTTGGTATTTTAAGACTGATAGAGTTTAGCTGAAATAGTATTTTAGGAAGGATATTCATTTTAATGATGGCTGATTTGGACAGGAGGGATAGGTTAATATGTTCCCATCTTGAGATGTCTTGTTTAGTTATTTCCCATGTTTTTAAGAGATTTGATTTATACATTTCTTTGTAGGTGTGAGAGAAATTTATACCTAAATATTTCAGCGTGTAGTTTAGGGGTATGTCAACTAAGGGGGATCAATATGGGTTATGATTTAGTAGGTTTAGAGGAAAGATAGAGGATTTTTGGGGGTTCGTGTTGTAATTTGTTATTTTGGAGAATTGTTCAATTGAAGATATTATTTTGCATAGGTCTGTGTTTGGGAGTTCAAACTATAAGTTTAGGTCGTCAGCAAAAGCCGTGTATTTTACTATTATGTTCTAAACATTTGGGGAGTGGTGATAAGTGTTTTAGGTAATGTGGAGTAATAGCGGTTCTAAGTATATGTTAAACAAGGGGGCATCCTTGGCTGGTGCCATTTGTTATTCTGATGGGTTGGGAGTGAACCTTGTTGATGCATAGTGTGGTGGTGGCGATCTCAGATTCTTTGAATGATAGGCACATCAGTCTGCTTGTGTCTGATTATGGAATAAGTACACACATCATACAATGCAATGTGACTATGAATCCCAGAAAAAGTCTAAACATGCAAGAGATATATCAGGACTTGGGAGAAAAAACAAGGTTCTTCATCATCATCATCATCATCATCATCATCACCATCACCACCATCATCATCATCATCATCATCATCAACCCCATTTTTCCCATTCTCTACATATGGTTGGTGTGCTGCATCAACTGTTACCATCTCTCTCAATTCAATTCCACTTTCCTACCTTCTTCAACAGTCATACCTGACTCACACCAGTCTTCTCTCACACAGTCCATCCAACTCTTTACTGGATGCTCATGTTTCTCTTGTCTTCTTTCTGTCTATCCCAAATCTCCTTCGCCAGATTGCCTTCTGCGTTCTTCTACATGTGCTCACACCACTGTAATGTTTTCTTTGATCTTCCCTACATTTGGAGGTACTTGGGTTCCTTCTCTGATGTCCTCATTTCATCATCTGTTTCACAGTATGCATCCAACCATCGATCGCAAGCTGTTTATCTCTATCACTTCTTGCTTCTTCAACTACTCTTCCTTTGCTGACCAGGTTTCTGTACCATACAGTAGTACTGGTCACACCACTGTCTTGTACACTTTACTTTTAAACTTCTTTGACATTCTTCTATCACACACTACCCCCTAGCACTCTTTGCCAGTTGGCTGAAGCCCCTCTGATTTCAACTTTGTCCTACTTATTCTCCTCAACCACTTCTCCCAGATACTTGAAGCTATTAACCTGTTCTGCTATTTTCCCTTCTATCTCAGTTCTCAGCGTCTTCTGATTTTCCCCATTTGCTACCACCACAGCTGTCTTTTCTGTACTCAGTTTTATGCCATGTGCTTCAACTTTGAATTATATTCCTCTATCATCTACTGAAGTTCTTGCTCAGTGTCTGACTATAATGCCACCTCATCAGTATACATCAGCAGCTTTGTTGATCGGTCCCCACTCACCCACTGACTGGTTTGCTAATGCAGTCCATCAACACCAGTATGAACAGCAGTGGACATCGAGTTGAACCCTGATGCAGAGCTGCAGCTGTCTCATTTAGCATCTGGTACCTCTTACTGATATAGTACCCCACCCCATAAAAAGAGGACTTCAGCTCACTTTGCAGTTAGCCAATCGGTGGTTCATGCTTCCACACCCCTCAGTTCTTCAGGGAACAGTAAAACTAAATAAATAAATAAATAAAGCACATCGGCTTACAAAGTAGAAAGCATTTGACCAATTGGCTTCCTAATTCATACAGCCAAACCACACCCCCCCCACACCTTTTCTTTAGGGAACGGCAAAAAAAGAAAGAAAAAACTTTTCAGCTTACACAGTGTATTGGTGGATCTGCTTCCTGCAGCCAATTCACTCAGGGAAGAGTAAAACAAGAAAAAAAAAAATAAGCACTTCAGATTACACAGCAGAAAGCCAATTGGTACATATAAAAGAAAAACAAATGGACTTAGTCTGTAGAAAGCCAGTTGGTACATTAGTACATTTATACCAATTGGCTTCCTACTTCTTTCAGCCGATCCATGCTCCTATCTCTCTGTTCTTCAGGGAAGAACAAAAAAAGGGAAAAAACACACAAAAAAAACTCTTCTGCTTACACTTCCTACAAATGATCCATGCCCCCTTGCCTCCAATCTTCAGAGGAGAGTTAAAAATAGAAAAAAAAGTACTTTGCTTTAGTCTGTAGCAAGCTGATTGGTGCATTGGTACATTCACACAATCAGCTTCCTACATCCTTGAGCTGATCCATGCCCCCTTCCCCACTCTTCACTGAAGAACAAGAAAATCCACACAAGCTTACAAACTGTAGCAAGCCAATTGCTACATTTGTACCAGTCAGCTTCCTTTCGGTAGACCCACAAAGAACAAGGAAAAAAAAACACTGGTAATAAAAATAATGAATGAAGTGCACTTCTTCACTTCTCAGTAGTACCCTCTAACACTTTGTATCCAGGGCAAATGCACCCTTCACCCCACCTTTGCTATGCTGTTGCCTGATACACACTCACTCCCACTGGGAACCTGTCTGCATGTCTGAACACTGCTTTAACTTGTGTTATTGGGTCCTTGTACATAGCCTGTACTAATTATACCAATATTTCTAGGGGATGCCTATCGAAATATAAACAGTCAAAATGCCGAATGCTGGCAAGAAAAAAAAAAGACAGAAAACAAAGGAGAACAATGAATCTCAAAAACCTTCTTCTCCTTTAAATGTCTGCACCCTCCCGAACTTATATATATCAACTGCAAGGTCACCATACCTTGGAGAAAAGGGAATATTCTGAGAAATCAAAATGGTATAGCCTGCACTCTGTCCTGGACAGTAATGGATACAAAATGTCAGGATAACCAGATAAAATGTTAATTATTTAATTGACCATAAAAACATAAAGCACAAATTTGATTATAAGCTTTCTATAGTACCCTTGCTTATTTTTGATTAATATTTTGAGAAATTATATCTCGGACATAGTATATGCAAGTCCATTCTTCCTGACATTCAGTCTCCATATTTTGGGACATACTCTAACAGGTCCTGAAATTTCAAATGGTTACCTTTTTCTAAGACTTTAAACCATTGCAGGACTGCCCATATCAGCTTTCTTGGGACATTGTCTTACACTTTTTACAAGTGTATGAATACCTAATTGGACTCTTTCCTCCTCCTCTCTACCTTCTTCTAAACTATCTGTCTCACTGCAGACATTAGTTCAGTTTATCTGAATCCTAATTTGGACTGCACATCTCCCATCATACTTTCTACTACTCTGCATATTTGTTTATCAATCACCCTTGCCAGAACTTTCATTCAGTGTGACAGAAGTTTGATACCTCTATATTGCTCAAAGTTTTGAATGCTCCCCTTTGTTCTTATATAATTTATAGAATATTTATTCACTAGTCACTTGGGATGCACCTTATCTGCATACCGCTATGAGTATTTTCTGGAACCATGACTCCCTTAACTTACCCAAGATCTTGTCGCATCTGTCATGATCTCATCTGAGCATATTGTTTTCCCTGACTTCATTTTACTTTTGCTGTTCTTGCTTCTTCAAGCATGGGCTCCTTTTCTTCTTTCATCATAGACTGTGTTTGGGATAGTACAGCCTCTCTGGGCGTTTTCTTCATTCAGAAACAACTGCAAGTACCCCTTTCATCTACCTTTAATGTCCTGTGGACTGGTGAGCATGCAGTTTGCCTTGCAAGCTGATAGAATTTCTTGAGCAATCTGTTGAGTCTCTGTCCGGAAGCTGTTAGAGTGCCACTTATGTCTTGTTCTTTATTATTGCAACTGCTCTCTAAGCCTCTTTGTTAGCCAGCCAGTATTCCTTCTTAGTCTGGTCCATCTTTTCTAATTCCCACTTTTTCCCGCACTCCTTTTTTTCTGACCTCTTAGACTTCTGCATTCCACCACCAGCTTTCCTTATGTACCTTATTTCCATAAATGTCTGGGCCACATATCCGTTCTGTAGTCCTCATGCATGCTCTTTTGAGGTGCTACCATTCTTCCTCAACACCATCTATTTCTTCTTCTTCTTTCTGAGGTGCTAGAGCCCTGAGAATTTCCTTGAACTCTGGGCTTTCTTTCCTGAGAACTTCCAGGTCTGCAGCATATCCTCTGTTGACCTTAGATCCTTCTCTGACTACTGCTTGTAGCTGATTGTGGTAAATAGTGATTTATGCTGTGATCTGACTGTTTCACTGGGGATGACTTTACAGTCACTGATTCTACCACAATGTTCTTTTCTTTCTAGGAGAAAGTCTACCTGAGTTGCATGTTGGCCAGTCTTGTATATGATATTTTGATTGCCCCTCTTGCTGAGCCATGTGTTGGTCACCCTCCCATGCTATTTTCCAGAGAGAAGTCTAGAATAGCATTTCCTTTTTTATTCCAGTTGCCTCATCCATGTGGACCCAGGCAATCCTCATACCATGTTCTGTCTGTCCTGATATGTGTAATTAGGTCCCCCGATATCAACAGCAACTCTTGGTGTCTGCTTTCTCTAATAGGTCCTGCAACTGCTGCCAGAATACAGTCTTTTCTTTGCTACCACAACCCTACTGTGTTGCATAGGCTGAGATTATGAATAGGGACCCGTCCTTGCCATGGAGTCTGATTGCCATGAGTCTGTCACTAATTCTGATGATATCCCTCGTTGTTTTCTGAATCCTCACTCTTACCACAATTACTACTCCATTTCCAATCTGCCCCCCCCCCCCCCCGAGTAGTAGGCTCTGGATCTCTAGCAGCTTTGTTTCACTGCCCTTCTATTTTGTCTCCTGGATTCAGAGGAAGTGTAACCGCTTTCTTAGTGTCATGCCATACGCTACCAAGCTGTGCTCTGTCACTGAACCTACATTGAGTGTAACAATCCTTTGTTCATAACAGGCAGGATGGTAGGTTGATTGGTTTTATACCTGGGTTTCACTCAACAGAAGTGTCCCAGGTAATCCAAGCTGAACACCAGCCAGCCAGTAGCTTATTGACCCAGGGTTGCTGGACTTTATGGAAGGCACATACTGGTGGGTAGCCAATAGCCAATAGGGGCACACAGACCCCTCCCACCATTAACATGGCTCCCTGGCATATGTCAGAGTAGATTTGGTCCTCAACCAACTTATCTCCAACAAATATCCATATCCATTTTGTGCGATATTAGTTAATACAAAAAAATCATCAAGAGTCAATGTTTATACCATGAAGAGGCCCACACATGGTGCACAGTCTGTGACCCATGTTTTCCTACTTAGAGAATACTACACACCCCATTAGATGCCCAAAGTGATTAATCTATACAACTCTACCCCCAATAAGGAACTTCAAGAGGCTGTGCTGTTGCTCACAACTCCATTCTTTGGTGAGTTTGTGTTGGAAACACCCAGCAGGTTTTTGGGAGGAACCACACATAGACACAGAGTGAACATGCAAATTCCACATACGCAGTGACCATAGGTCAAGTTTGAACCTTGTACCCTCTGCCATTATGCCAACTGTGTGGAAGAAAGACAAGGTTGTTTGATTACAAAGAAATTTCACGTGTGGAACTTTATATGTGCAGTAAATGATATTTAAAGAGTGCAGACTTTGTGATTAACTGAATAGTTTTAACAATAGTCCACATTCCCAGTTCATTATTTACACACATCCTGCTTTAATACTTTTGAATGGAGATAAAGCATTGACAGTTCAAAACTTATCTCAGGAACTTTTTTTATATTATTGACATATTTTTTCTTTTATATGAGCGAAATCAAATATATTGAAGTTTTATTTATATACACACTGGTTGCTCCAGTGGTGTCATGGGATAAAACCCTGACTATGACTCCGGCCACTTGGGTTTGATTAGCATCCTTGGTGGCTGAAGGAGTGGTAGGAGGGGGTGGACATGCCCACTCATGGAGGAAGGTAGTATGTGGGTATCTCTAGACAATGATCTCTGGTGGAGGCTGGGGACATTGCCAGAGGAGGCATGGTCAGCAGGGGCAGTGGGACTTGGCTGAGCTGCTGTGGAGGTGAGGCAATATACCTCAGACCCCACATTGTATGTCCCCAGGACCATATCATGCTGCCACAGAAGGGAGGGGGGGTAACAAGATAGACCTAAGTTAGACCCCCCCCCGACAGAAGCTCAGATGTGTTAAGCCCCATTGCCTGCAATCTGTGACCTGCACCAGCAATTACCAGAATAAGTTGGGGGGGGTGTATGGAGTAGCTGGTTGACCCAGCTTGGATGGGACATGAGGGCAGGGCTAGTAATAATAAAGAAAAGGGTGAGAGGAAAAAACAAAAAGAAAAAAATGAAGCTCTATTTGTATAATTAATATTTTATCTATGTATGTATGCATCTATCTATCTATCTATCTATCTATCTATCTATCTATCTATCTATCTATCTATCTATCTATCTATCTATCTATCTATCTATCTATCTATCTATCTGTCTATCTATCTATCTCAAATAGGTCATGCTTGTAAGGTTTCAGTCTATTAAGCCATTATTGCCCAAGCATTATTAGCATCTTCATGTCTAATAAAACTCTATGGTCTCTTTTGCCCAGTTGATCTCAAGGCTGCAGTTTTTACATATTGACCTTTGAAACATGTTTGCAGGCTTGAACTGTAACATCCATGACCTCATTTTCACCTCTTTTCTAAGTTGGATATAACTTTATAAAGTGCTGTTTTGCATACATGACCTGAAATATCAATTGCTTTGCTCTTTTTTTCCAGTCTGAGTGCACTGTTCAAATGTTCCATTGCCTAAACATCTAGTGCATGCACTAACAGTAAGCACAGATTTGTTTGTTGTCTATTGTAAAATGCAGCTGCAACCATTTATCAAAAGGGCCTGCCCTTCACCAGTCCTTTCTTCCCTTCCTCATTGTGTTTATAAAGTATCTCATTATCTTGATTTCCATAATGCATGCAACCTTTTCTTTGTAGCTTTTGTTTACCTTACCAGCTCCGTGACTGTAACAGATACTTCCTTGAGTGATCCACCTGGGGAAATGCAAAAAGAAGAACAATGAGAAAAGGATCATGTTGTGCTGTAAATCATGTTTTCACTGCTCTAGACATTAGCATTAGCCTTAATGGGGTTTTATTTTTCATTTGCTTTTGAGATACTCCTTTTCTGTATAACCTCATTTTTATGGGTAGATTGTTATGCAAAGTTCATATGCTATGAATTGCTTGTCTTTGAATGCAAATATGTGTGCTATGTATAATGCATTTCTGGACATTGTGTACCTTCCATGCAGAATGCATTTCTGGACATTTTATACCTTTCACTCAGTACCAAGTGCACAACCATTTATGTTTTATAATGTATATTATTTCAAGTAACATTGTTGTAATAACTTACTTAGTCTAATCTGAAAAACATATATTATATTATTGATAACAGAATGGATAGAATGGAGGATTGTAATCTCATCACTGATCTTGACCAAGTTATGTCTTTGGAACATAAATGTCAATAAACTTACATTGAGAGTGGAGTTAAGTGAAGCTTGCGATGTGAATCTTGACATCACATTTAGTTACGATCAAAGATACCTGATCATAATTCTTTGCAGTACATGGAGCTTTAACTGTTCCAAAGCACTACTAGTTATGGAACAAAAAAAGAAGGAGGGTGAAGTATTTTGCAGCTTTAAAAACTCTACAACACAGCACTGCCACACATATCAGTCAGAAGCAAAATGCAGCAGTGAGAAATGCTTTACAACTTTCAAAGCTCCTTTTGCTTCTCATTTTTGTTTATGTTCTAAGGCACGGTTAGAAAATAACAACTCTGATAGCCATTCACAGCAAAACGTGTTTGAACCCCTTTAATATTAGAGAGGTGCTTAAAAGAGTTGTCTTTTTGTCAATCTCAGGGTATAATTAGTGTGCTCAGTGTAAAACATCCACTTCGCAATTGTCAGACACTTTTTTTTTTATTTTTATCTGTTAATCTGGTAGACTCACTAGCCACAAATACTTCTTTTTAGGGATAACATGGGTGCACTTTCTGATTATGTAATTTGTTTACAGTCACAAGGTAAGTAAATAAACTGTGTCTGAGAAATTTAAAACTAGGACTGCAACAAGGGGTTTATTAACAGCTCATAGCATTATTTATCTACGTCAAACTATCAGTATGTGCTAGTATATTAAATGTTATATGCTCATATTAGGAACTGAGTCAGAATTTTACATAGAAATGCCTGACCAGGTCACTAAATAGTTTATTTTATCTTACATCTGGCTCTTCACAAGTTGGTTACAATGCTAGTTGGTTGCATACTAAATTTTCATTTGTTTTAGTTTAACTTACTCTGCCATCATATATCTCTAGAGCATGCCTATTGAGTGTTATCTTTTCTTTGTTTCTGCAATGCTACATCAGTTACTTTTGCAATGATTAATTCTTGTGCACATTTTGATATTTTTACTACTACCTGCTGCCATGTAACAGCCGCATGACTTCTATATTTCCTGTGCCATGGTTAGCAGGCAGTTGGAAATCACGACTTACTCAAAAATCAGTTTGCCCATTTCCATCACTATAGATTAGGTATCAAATATATCATGTGTGGTTTCTGGTATGTTAGTTGGATAGCTGGCATTTTTTAAACTTTACTTGAAATTTTAGAATACATTTTCAAAAGAAGAAAATTAAATGAAGTATCTTAATTTTGGGAAAGGAAGAAAATCTTTGATTTATATTTTGCCTACAACATTGAAAGAACAACCAATGAGGTTGGAGTCACAATTGGAAGAAATCATAGTGTTTTGTTATTTTTCATTTACATTTTTACTTGGTGATGTAACACTAAAACAACAGCTTACAATGCATTCTTGATATGTAATACATTTATACTACTTGGACTGTGTACCTGTGCTTTTACTTTTTTCTTTTATGCCTCTTGGGTTGGAGTTGTCTGCTTAAAATAATTTTTACCAACTTGTGGCTATAATGTAATTTATTGTCCATTATCTCTGTGACAAAAGGATATATTGCCACCACAGCTAGATGGGATTTTTTTAAATAATTATATGTCATTGGTAAATATCAAAATGATTTATACAAGATGCTGGTGTTACAAATGTATTAGAACTGTATGTCATGTATATCAAACTGCTTGTACAGATGTGTGTGTTGAAAAAGTATTTGCAAAGTGCTGTGTTTGAAATGTAAGCACAGTGTGCCCTACTGGAAGAGAACAGAAATGTACATGCAGTATTGCAACTTTTAAAATGTATATATTTTAACAGTGGAAACTGGAATACCGGAGGTTAACCTCTGTCCAGAAAACTTTAGAAAAATATCTGAAATTAAATTACTTGATAGGCTAAGCAATAAAGAGGCTATCTCTCAGGTTTTCAGTGCAGCTGGAGACACAAAGTCTGTACTAGGAAGCATTCTGTATTGTCCTTGGAGTGAACTAATTGCTACTTTTAAAGCATGAAGGAATGCAATTGTTTTATGACTTCCAGCATCTACCAAAGATCTGAGCAAAAGCTCTTGTCTGTATATTTTTACAGGAAGATGCTAAATGCTGTTGGCTTCTAGCAATGGGGCTTTTGGCCTGGGAACTAGAAGTGAGATGACCAGAAATTATATCATTCTGCAAGCTATCCCAGCAGTAATATTTTAGATATTATTTTGAGAAGTCTCTTAGTAATACAGAGCATTCTGTATTCTGTCTTGGACCTGACAACAAGAAGACCCATTCACCACACATCTGCCTTGCTCTAATGAAGTAAGTTTCTAGGGAACAGTATAACTCTCTTAGATACAGTCAGGAATATAGTGAAGCTTAGTTTAGGTTATATTTTTCTTTATTTGTGTGAGCCTGTACTGCAATGTTATTTTAAATATTTCCTGTAGTTTTGAACTCTGATGTCACTGTGAACATATATTTAGTATTATCTAGTTATTATTTATTATTAAATATATTTAAACCTTTCATTGTGGTTGATCTGTGTAGCGATATTAAAGTTTTGAGAGTACTTACATATTTATTTGTTGACACTGTGTGGGCCACTCCTAATAGCCTTGCTCTTGGTCAAACTGCCATTTGTGTTAATATTAATATTACACAGTAAGATTGGACACCCTTTGTTAAGGGCCTTAAGATAGCTGGCAGGAGTGATTGTTGGCAGTGAAAACTACCTTATAATCTGGGCAGAAGGGGGCATAGCTAGTAAACCTGTGCCAGCCTTTCCAAGTTGTGTGTGTATAAATCAAACCTCAAAGAATGCGAGTGTGTGTGTGTGTGTGTGTGTGTGTGTGTGTGTGTGTGTGTGTGTGTGTGTGTGTCTGTGCCAGCTACTGGGCAAGTACACAAAGCACTGATTGGACAGATAGGGGGCTGGAGGTCCTGGCTTGATCACTCAGCTGAGATCTCAACTTTATAGCTGTGCCAGTGGGAAGTCTTACTGGGGATCACGAGAAAGAGTGAGAAACCAGCCACAGACTGTGGTCTTTATATCCTCTTAAGGGAAATTGCACTTGATGCAGAGAGCTGCATCTGGAAATACTGTGTGTACCTGTTATCCACCCAGTGAATGTTCCCCCACTGTTGCCAGTGGTGAGGATTGAGGCTCCTTGATTACTGGTCCAGTGGAAGGTTGTCACAGTCTCTATCATGAAACATGTATGTAGTAGATGGTATTGGGTTTATGTCTCAGATTCCAGACCCAGACTGAGCTGCTATATCTGTGATACCGCATACCTCTTAACCTCATAGTACAAGAATTCTGAACAAAACCAACAATAATGAGAGGATAAATGCCCAAAATCATGGAATGTTTTTAAATATTGATCTTATAAACTTGGAAAGAATAACAGGATTTGCAGCAGTATGTGTTTTCTAAAGGATATGAAGTCTGAAACTCAAATATCTGTCTCTATTGATTTCAGTCCTCAATAATTTGCCTGAAAACAAAACATATTTGGAAGAACAGACTAAAATATGAGGCACAATATGGACATTCTGTGAAATTCTGGACATTTGAGAGGTAAGGATACCCTGATCCATTTGAGGTTAGCTATGAGCTTAAGGTGGGCCTACTGCAAGCACACAAGTCCCAAGCACTCTGAAGTAATTGTCTTGAAGCTAAGGACTCAAGTGTCTTATAGACTGGGTATGTGGCTACTTGCACTTGAACTCAAATATGAGTTCAGGCTAGCATCTACTGCATCATACCTGCATGCATTATTTGAGTCTGAGCAGGGTAAGTGTAGCAGTCATGGTGAGGGTGTTGGAGTGGGTGGGAGTGTGGATTAGGACAATAGTTGGGAAGGGAGTTGTAGGTTTAGAGAGTGGAAAGGGAGACTTAGGGTTGGGAGTGGAAGAGCAAGTCTTAGGGTTAAGAAGTGAGAAGGAGTTCTTAAGGTTAAGGAGTAAGAGGAAGAGGGTTTAGGTTTAGGGAGTGGGAAAGAAATTTTAGGGTGAAGAAATGTGAAGGAAGTCTAAGGGGAGAATAATTTTAGGTTTACGGAGTGGAAAAGGAGTTTTAGTGTTAAACTTTAGGGTTCTGGTAGGGTTGTATAGGTTTATTGAGTAGGGTGTTGGGATGTAAGTAGTTATGGGAGATTGAGTTACTGGGAGTTTGAGTAGTTACCTATTTGAAATAAGTGGCAGTGAACAAGTATGTCACAAGTATATAGCATGCAGATGCTTGCAGTAGACTCATTTAAGACGTATTATCAGAAGCTATGGCTACCAAGTGGCAATTTAATTTTTTATTTATTTATTTTTACATTTGTTTATCGGGAATGTCTGACTGGACACATGTCCTTTTTTTGACACAAGCTGGAACAACCAGTAAAGCAGAAACGGAACCTCTGCACCGATGTAAAGAGTCTTTTAGAAGTCTTTTAAAAATTTTAAATTTTATTCTCCAAGCAACTTTCACACTGGTAACAATAAAATGAAACACAAATAAACGTGAAACGCAGCATGCGTTTTTCGTTCTACTTAGTAGTTGAACTTCCTCAGACAAAAAAACCTTGGTCCAGTGCTCTTTTTAAATACATACATTGGTAATTACTATAATTAACTACCAATAATGTTTTAAAGTACTAGTGCTATCAATATAATATCATAACTACAAGTTTATCACAATGTTATTTAAAAACTAGTCATGCTAAAATTGTAAAACACAAGTCATAGAAAGTCATGAAAAAAATCATAAAAAAAGTCATAAAAAAAAAAATCATAAAAAAGATCATAAAACAGCGAAACATGAATGGGGCTAATATTGTAAACGCTAATCGTCGGAGCAACCAGAACACGAATAATGGAACTGTTTTCAACATAGGTTCTTGGCTAAACAATGAACTCGATATGGACACATTTCAGGCAAGTAGTGAAGCTACTAACTTGACTGAAGATACTGGTTCATTTTTGGACAGAATAAAATTGTTTGACTTTAAATTATACAGGACAAAAAAACTGCAACTTGAATTGAACTATTTGAACAAGTGTTTAAAGGAACAAATAGTTCCAAAAGGGTTGAGACATTACTCATACCCTGTTGGATTAGTACATGGTTCAGATTTTTTTAATGATTTGACTAGTCTATTTAATAGACATGGTTAAAAACAAACACCGCTGAGCAAAACAATGGAGGATTGCAGTCTCATTTAAATCACAAGTAGCTCCTAAATCCAATAGCCAATGATGTAAATAATCCAAGTGCAGGCGAGGTATGTAAAAAGCAGATTTATTAATAAAAGGAGGTGAGCATAAGCTTCTTCAGACCTATACAACTAAACTATCTATAAACATCAGTTTAAAAAGCCAAAATGGCGCCAAAATCCTGTCCATTATTTAAAGGCACATAGCTCATTAAAAATATCATGTAAAAAAGTCATATATAAAATGCCTATACACCATTATAGAACAGGACGGCATCTCAAGACAAAACCATTCATATTCATATCCATTGTTAGAATAAATGAATCAAAAGTATGTGTGACAAATGGGGGGGGGGGAATAATGACACAACTATCAAAGCATTAACAGAGCATCTATGCATATAAAGGTTCAAGAAGACCCTACTGGCCACAAAGTAGAGAACTCTTCATAGCCTCTTAACATCTTTTGGACAATAACCTTCTTGATTTCAGCAAAGGTCGCAGGGGAACCCTTCCATTGAGACCTGGGGTGATATCTGCCCTAAACTTAATAATCCAATGGATTTCCCTGGTCTCTGTATAATTGTTGATGTCCCCTCTCCTGTATGTCCTTGAGATCTGTTCCAAGATCCTGAACTTAAAACGATGCTCTTGACCTTTGTCATTAGTATGTTTGGATAGTGCATTATGTGTAGTACCTCTCCTTGTGTGGTATACATGCTCACGAATCCTATCCCTCAGTGTCCTATTGGTCTTGCCTACATAGTAGGCTGGACAGACTGTGCAGCAGGCTAGATAGACTACGTCTCTGGACATACAATTGCCCCTCGTCCTGATGTAGTAAATGCCCGAACCATATGGATATTGGAAGACAGGGTCGGTTTCTATATATGAACAAAAATTACATTTGTCGCATGTGGTCATGTAGGGACCCAACAAAGCAGGTGGATCATTGTGGACCCTTGGGTAGCAGAGCAAACTCTTTAAATTCTTTTTGTTCCAGTAAACGAATCTAGGTCGAGTACCTGTAAGGCTCTTAATGGTCGGGTCAACTGATAAAACATGCCAATGCTTAGAGAAAATATCTTTAAGTGTACCTACATCCCTGGTGTAAAAAATGGGAAATGCAATTCCATTGTCCCTATTAGAACCGGCCTCTTGGCTATCCAAGCCATCACTGGCCTCTCCTGCGTATATCTCAACAGCACCATCTGAGAAATATGGTTTCGCTCTGTCTATCCTCAGATCTTCAATGCCCGCCATCCCTCTGGAGATGTCTAAGTGGTCATAACCACGTTCCCTCAGTTTGCTGCTAAGATCTCCTAATTCACATGCCAGATGACTGTCTAGGGGTGTATATCTAGACATCCGCATTGATTGTCCCTTCACTATGTTCTTGTATACATAGCCAGGATGCATGCTCGAACGATGCAGCAGTGTGTTCCTATAGCAGGTCTTGCGGTAGACACCCGTGTTGACTATCCCACAGGGTAGTTTGTCAACAAAGACATCTAAAAAAGGAATGGTGGTCTTCGACCAATCCATAGTAAACTTCAGAAAGGTGACAGACATGTTGATCTGTGTAAAAAAGGACTCTAATTGTATTATAGAGCCACTCCACACAAGGAAGAGATCATCCACAAAACGCCTATAGAATGGTACTAACTCCAGCACAGAGTCCGTTCCGTTGGATACAGCGTTGGCAACGGTACCTACACGACCAGCTTGGTCTGTGAGGATGGCTGGGCCAATATTGCTGTTGGAGCCAGTATGATCGTTGTCCAGGCATGAACCAGGAAACTCAGCCGTGCCTGCATCGATTGCATCTCTGTTGGGAGCACAGTCCGTGTTCCCTGAGTCACTGGTATTCCCTGTGGTGATGGAGGAAGGGGTGCACAACTTAGACCATTGGTTGATGCCAATGGGTTCATTCTTAAGGAAACCAGACAGTTTCTGTTGGATTTCTACCAATACATCAACACTTGTTCTGGAATTGAAGACCTCATATGGGTCACCATGGACGTTCAGTCCTTATTTACGGTTATACCCAATGAGGAAGGCAGAGCAATGGTAGGTGCATATCTGAGGAGAACTGATCTCCCTTTGAAGTATGATGTTGATTTGATTCTTATGTTGTTGGCTATTATTTTAGAATCCAATCTTTTTTGTTTCCATGACAAGATCTTTCTGCAGAAGGATGGCGTAGCTATGGGCACTTCCTGTGCCAATAGCTACGCCAACTTGGTGATGGCAGAGTGGGAACATAGTTTCTTGTTTCAGAATAGCTTGTTTCGGGAGTTAGTACCATTCTATAGGCGTTTTGTGGATGATCTCTTCCTTGTGTGGAGTGGCTCTATAATACAATTAGAGTCCTTTTTTACACAGATCAACATGTCTGTCACCTTTCTGAAGTTTACTATGGATTGGTCGAAGACCACCATTCCTTTTTTAGATGTCTTTGTTGACAAACTACCCTGTGGGATAGTCAACACGGGTGTCTACCGCAAGACCTGCTATAGGAACACACTGCTGCATCGTTCGAGCATGCATCCTGGCTATGTATACAAGAACATAGTGAAGGGACAATCAATGCGGATGTCTAGATATACACCCTAGACAGTCATCTGGCATGTGAATTAGGAGATCTTAGCAGCAAACTGAGGGAACGTGGTTATGACCACTTAGACATCTCCAGAGGGATGGCGGGCATTGAAGATCTGAGGATAGACAGAGCGAAACCATATTTCTCAGATGGTGCTGTTGAGATATACGCAGGAGAGGCCAGTGATGGCTTGGATAGCCAAGAGGCCGGTTCTAATAGGGACAATGGAATTGCATTTCCCATTTTTTACACCAGGGATGTAGGTACACTTAAAGATATTTTCTCTAAGCATTGGCATGTTTTATCAGTTGACCCGACCATTAAGAGCCTTACAGGGAACAAAAAGAATTTAAAGAGTTTGCTCTGCTACCCAAGGGTCCACAATGATCCACCTGCTTTGTTGGGTCCCTACATGACCACATGCGACAAATGTAATTTTTGTTCATATATAGAAACCGACCCTGTCTTCCAATATCCATATGGTTCGGGCATTTACTACATCAGGACGAGGGGCAATTGTATGTCCAGAGACGTAGTCTATCTAGCCTGCTGCACAGTCTGTCCAGCCTACTATGTAGGCAAGACCAATAGGACACTGAGGGATAGGATTCGTGAGCATGTATACCACACAAGGAGAGGTACTACACATAATGCACTATCCAAACATACTAATGACAAAGGTCAAGAGCATCAAGTTCAGGATCTTGGAACAGATCTCAAGGACATACAGGAGAGGGGACATCAACAATTATACAGAGACCAGGGAAATCCATTGGATTATTAAGTTTAGGGCAGATATCACCCCAGGTCTCAATGGAAGGGTTCCCCTGCGACCTTTGCTGAAATCAAGAAGGTTATTGTCCAAAAGATGTTAAGAGGCTATGAAGAGTTCTCTACTTTGTGGCCAGTAGGGTCTTCTTGAACCTTTATATGCATAGATGCTCTGTTAATGCTTTGATAGTTGTGTCATTATTCCCCCCCCCATTTGTCACACATACTTTTGATTCATTTATTTTAATAATGGATATGAATATGAATGGTTTTGTCTTGAAATGCCGTCCTGTTTTATAATGGTGTATAGGCATTTTATATATGACTTTTTACATGATATTTTTAATGAGCTATGTGCCTTTAAATAATGGACAGGATTTTGGTGCCATTTTGGCTTTTTAAACTGATGTTTATAGATAGTTTAGTTGTATAGGTCTGAAGAAGCTTATGCGAAAGCGCTCACCTCCTTTTATTAATAAATCTGCTTTTTACATACCTCGCCTGCACTTGGATTATTTACATCATTGGCTATTGGATTTAGGAGCTACTTGTGATTTAAATGAGACTGCAATCCTCCATTGTTTTGCTCAGCGGTGTTTGTTTTTAACCATTTATCTTTGAGCTTGTTGTTCCGTTGAGCATTCACTCCACTGGTCCTCTTTATTCATTATTTAATAGACATGGTTTAGAAGTAATTCGATGTATGGTGACTCACTATCAAACTAATTTGGATTTATTAATAAAGGAGACCACAGTATTGGAACAAGAAATCAAAAAAGATGTTGAGTTTAATAGAAATGTATTTGAATATGATAGAATTTTGTTGAGTATAACCCAGCAAATGACAAAGTTAAAAAATAATAAAATAAAAAAACTACAAAGAGACTTGAAAGCGTACCAAGAAGGTGTAGCATACCCTAGACCAACAATGGCCCAAAGAGCCCCAAATAAATATAAGGGCCCTACTAAGCAATCCTCTCATAAGGAACAAGGGGGGCAGGAGCCCACTAGTAACCCCTCTAATTTTGCAGATTTAGGGGAGCAACTAGATTCTGAATTTGAAATTACTGAGAGTGTTATGTTTGAGGATGAACAAGGTTGTTCAAACAATCATGACAATAACCAACATGAATACCAAGTAGTTCAAAAAAACTACAAACGGGGGAGGGGGACAAACTGGAACATGAACCAAGGACAGGGGTTCAAGAAGAAGTACAACACACGCAGCAACAACAACAACTACAAGTAACAGGAATAAAATTATATGAAATATTGCATAATAGGGAAGATGATTTTTACATTTATAATTTTACTGAATGTAATATAGATCACTTATTGGTGGAGCTATTTGCTAAGGGACTTACCTTTGTTCCATCCAAAAAATGTGATATAGCAGAGTTGCTGGTTGATTTTAAATTATTTATTCGTAAATTAAACTTAAACTTGCTCTTTGGTGAACCCTCAGAAATTGTGAATACCTTGAGAGTTACTAGTACGTATAACCCCCCTCAGAATAACACACTAAACATTTTCGAACATTTATGTGAGAATGAATTTAGGCAAATTTTAAAAAACTCAAAAAACTTTCATTACAATATATCATTGGAAGAAATAACTTTATTAAACCTGTTAAGGGAGTTACCTATTAGGTTCATGAAACCTGATAAAGGTGGTGGCTTGGTGGTATTGTATAAGAATGATTATTCTAATATTATGTTTGAACTGTTAGAAAGTAATACCTACAAGCCTGTTAGCAGAAATGAAATGAATCAAGCATTTAGGAGAATTAAAATGTTTTTGAGTGACTTATATTCAGATGAATTACTAACAAAAGAACAGTATGACTATGTAACTATGTTGGCTCCGAGGATCCCAAAGATATTTGGGATACCCAAATTGCATAAATCTGTTACCAACCCACCTTTTAGGACATTGGTAGATGCGAGGCAGTCTATTACTTATCCAAGTGCCAAATTAGTGGATCACTTGTTAAAAGAATATGTGAAAGCAGAACAACAAATCCTTAAAGATTCATGGGATTTTTTACAACACATGGAAACTGCCAAATATGACGAAAAAATTAACTTTCTAACAATTGATATAATAAACTTATACTCATGTATCCCACACGATTTAGGGATTGAATGGGTTGTGGACCATATCAGGGGAAAAGGGGCTGATAACAACGACTGCCTATTGATTGAACAATTATTAGATATCATCTTAAGAAACAATTTTGTGTCATTTGAAGAAAAAAATTTTATGTACAGGAAATTGGTGTAGCAATGGGCTCCCCTGTAGGATCTAGTTTTGCGAACTTGGTCCTAGCCCATTGGGAAAATAACTTCATTTTCAGTAGTTATTGGAAAGAAATGTGTTGTAGTTATAAACGATTCTTGGATGATATCTTCATTTTATTTAAGGGTAATAGAAATGAAGCGGACCAGTTTGTAGAATTTTTAAATTCTACAACACCTTTCTTGAATTTTACTTACACTTTTCAAGAAAATTCTATTAGTTTTTTGGATGTAGAATTGAAGAAAGACAGGGGTGGGCTTACAGCAAAAATCTTTAGGAAGGCCACTTATTCTAATAGTTTTCTTCACTTTTCTAGTATGCATCCTCCCTTTCAGAAAAAAGCTGTCGTAAAAGGACAACTGGTCAGGGCAGCGAGGATGGTTACACTAGAAAGTGATTTTGAAGATGAATGTGACCTACTATACAGTATGTTTGTAAAGAGGGCCTACCCCAAGTCATTCTTGGACAATATATTTCACGAAGTGAAAGAAAAAAGACACTTAGGTGTTTACCTGCCCATTTTGAAGAACGGTATGGACAATAATGAACCTAGTATTAATATAACTATAAATGAATCGATTTCCACCAACTTGGAACATGAACATCTAGGAACAAATACCTTAGAGAGAAGCTTGACAAATAAAGGGGAGCATAGTAATTTTTCAATTGCTTTCACATTTACATATTGCTTGGAAGCAATTGATATAGGTAAAACAGTAAGAAAATATTGGTGTTACCTTTCATTAGATAACACCGTCTCTAAAATATTAAATTTTCACCCTGTAATAACATACCACAGAGGCACAAATATGAAAAAGTTACTGGAAACAAAAATAGTTAAGTTAAAAATAGGAGGGGGAACCAAGAAATGTGGGTTATGTAAATATTGTAAATACATTCTAACTTCAGACTCATTTACAATAAGATCAGTAGTGTACCATGTAAAAGGGTCATTCACTTGTAATTCTAAAGGCATAGTCTATTTGGCACAATGTACAAAATGTCCGTCTTTCTACATTGGAAAGACGGACAGACGATTGCGTGACAGAATATATGAACATTTATACGCAATCACAAAATCAAAAGAAGAAAATGCTTTAGCTAGACATGTCAATAACAATCATGGTCACTCCTTTTCTTTTATGATTATTGATGGAATAAACAGGTATCCTATAGACAATAATGTTGTTAATGAAAATTTTCTAAAATTGGAATTGGAAAAGAAAGAACTTGCTTGGCAACTACGGTTAGCTGCCTGTAGTAAGCCAGGCATTAATGAAGCATGTTCGATAACATGTATCTTAAAGCTCAAAAACCTTATGAGATAATGGTAGAAATAAATACACCATCCAATTTCAACTGGTTCTGTACATCGAATATTTATAGATGGACATTATATAACACATTAGTAAGACATTAAAAGCTGGACTGGTTTGTGCAACTATTGTTTGTCTTGATTTTTAAGAAATGTTAGTAAAAATAAAAATTTTAAGGGAGGATAGAAATTAATATAAAACTGTCCATGAGTAAAATAGTTTTTAACATACCATAAAATATATATAATCCATGTAAGTAACATTTATTTCCAATAGAGTATCTGTATGTAGATGAAGGACCTTTTAAATAGTAGGTTTGCAGTTATCATTAGTCTTTAAATACGTATCTGTATAATTAATTTTATTGTATAGTCAAACATAAAGCATTGAGTGAATGTAAATAGCCAGAACCTTGTTTACGATTTGTTTTATGATCTTTTTTATGATTTTTTTTATGACTTTTTTTATGATTTTTTTCATGACTTTCTATGACTTGTGTTTTACAATTTTAGCATGACTAGTTTTTAAATAACATTGTGATAAACTTGTAGTTATGATATTATATTGATAGCACTAGTACTTTAAAACATTATTGGTAGTTAATTATAGTAATTACCAATGTATGTATTTAAAAAGAGCACTGGACCAAGGTTTTTTTGTCTGAGGAAGTTCAACTACTAAGTAGAACGAAAAACGCATGCTGCGTTTCACGTTTATTTGTGTTTCATTTTATTGTTACCAGTGTGAAAGTTGCTTGGAGAATAAAATTTAAAATTTTTAAAAGACTTCTAAAAGACTCTTTACATCGGTGCAGAGGTTCCGTTTCTGCTTTACTGGTTGTTCCAGCTTGTGTCATTTCCTGGTTTGCTGACTCATTTTTGTGCGACATGTCCTTTTTTAGCGGAGGCCTGGGGAGAAAAGCTCCAGTTAGTACATAGACATACAAATATGAATAACATCCAAATATGGAAACAAGATATATCAAAGTACAATTGACAGCATTTGTGTTACACAATTTAAATGTAAGTTATATACATCAGTAAAGGATGAGAAAACAGTTTGCAGTACATTGGTATACAGTGTGCTATGCTCCCAAAAGTTATACAATCCCATAGTACATTAGAGGAATTTATGTAGGCATGAGAAGGTATAGACAGTAAGAAGGTGAAGGTGAAATGATTGCAGTAGTAGTAAGATCACAAGGTGGGTAAGTGTAGCATATAGGCAATGATGAATAAAAGTAGCTTATTAGAAGGTTGGCTATATTGTGAGGTTAAAATATATAGTTACTGTTTCTTTAATTAGCTAGGAAGATTTGTAGAGGAGACAGTAGAGAGTGAGATGCTGTCTGTCAACTGATGGTAGAACATGAGCAGAGTGATTTGGTAAGGAAGTGTTGTTTTAGGGTAGTTTTCAATAGAGGTGAGGATGTAATGGATGTAATGTTAACTGGCAATTCATTCCAGATTTTACCCATGTAATTAGCAAATAGAGAATCACCTGTTTGGTTTCTGGATAAGTAAGTTTTTATTTGTTGTTTGTTGGAGGAATGTAGTGGTCTGTTGGTAACATAGGGTTGAAGAAGGGTTTGTAAGGATGGTATTTTGTCTGGTTCTGACTGGAGTTTGTGGGCCATTGTCAATTGTGTATAGTGTAGGAGATGAGGGAGTTGTAGCCGGTTGAGTTGCTTGAGTATGAAGCAGTGGTGTGATCTAGCTGGTGAATTTGTGGCATATCTTGCAATTTTATTATAGCAGGATTCTAGTTAACGTAGCTCAGATTTCTTGAGATTAGTGAGAATGGATGCTGCATATAATAAGGTGGATATTAAATTTGCTTATGCAATAGCTATTTTGGTATATTTGGTAAAATAGTGATTATTCCTGTATAAAGTACCTAGCCTTTTATGTACCTTTTTCACTGTCTGGGAAATATGAATATCAAATTTAAGTTTGCAGTCGATTTCAGTTCCCAACAGTTTAATTCATAAGAATGGCATGTGTCCTGCAAGCTAAAGATATTTCAAGTGAAGTATTACATTTGTAGAAGGGTCTCTGGAGACTGGCAGAAGACTAGATCATGAGATACATAATCAGACCCATAGCAGAGAAAGTGATACCTTGTACTCTTCTCAAGGATGGGAATGACAGTAGGATATTAAATTATTTTGGTCATGCATCCTTCAGGCCGTATGACAACCCAAGATTCGTCAAGGGTATATACAGAATAGTCTCTTAGCTGTCAATATAGCTAGCAACATCTCACATCAAGAATGAAGGACAAAGCTGAAAATAATCAGGTGTAAAGGCACAAAATTATGTACACTTTTAATGGAATAGTAACATTCTCTTAAGGTATTGATATAATGATTCTTTGTATTAACATGTATTTTCTGAAGATCACAAACTCTCTAGCTGATATGTCTAGCATTATGTGTTCACTGTGATCATCCATTTTCTGTGAAAAAATTAGATTTTATGAGGAAAAGAGTGCAGTTCTGAGGTAAAAATCAGGTAATTAGGGACAGTTAAGAGGAAAGGTTCTCATTGTTTCTATCAGTTTTACTGTTGTGTGTTTTAGAGACTTAATAGTAAGATCACTACCTCACACCTTCAGAGTTTTGCCCTGATCCACAGTTACTATCAATTACTGCCTTGCAACTCCAGGATTCAGTCCTGCCCTTCAGTCACTATCTGTTTGGAGCTTTGAATGTTTTCTTTCTATATGCACAGGCTTTCTCAATGTACTTTGATTTTTTCCTTCCACTCTTTCTTTACTGGATCTGAGAAGAAATAGTTCATTTACAAAGTTAAAGAATAAATAAATACATAAATTAAAAATTAAATAAAAATAATTTTCTAGTAATCTTTATCCTATATGTCATAAAAATATACCCCATGAAACCATTATAATAGGTGACTGTAACATAAACTGGGAGCCTAAAGATACAGACACCCCACCAATTAATCTATTCAGTTTCTCACAAATAATAAAAGATGGAAACAGGATACATAAACACCCAACCAAGGAATCAATCTTAGACTGGATTCTTACAAATAAATAAACCGAATAACATAAATTCCTTTAGTTGCCTTGCTGACAGTATCAGTGACTATCTACCAACTTATGTTATCAGAAACCATCCCAACATATGCAGACAGGTAGCCTACAAACAAGTGTAAAATATAAAATACGTCAGTTCAAGTGACTTCATCCCCACAATCAAGCCCTACAACTGGAATATCCTAAGATTGTGCTATTAGATGATACTGTAACCCATTTCAATAATACTTTGCTTAACATCCTTAATAGCCACGCACCACTCAGAACTGAGAGTCACGTCAAAACCTAAAGCCTGGTTAACAAAAGACATCAAGCAAATTCTTCTTCAAACAGACAAAGCATGGAAAATATGGCCCAAAAACAAAACCCATTCCAACTACCAACACTTTAGATACTTAAGAAATCTTGCAAAAAAAGTTAATAAACAAAAACAAAAAGTCCTACTTCCCCACCCTTCAGTCAGCTCACCAAAACAATCCCAAGCTATTTTGGTTCTTCATAAATAAACTACTATACCCTGGCCAAACAACTACTCTCACACCAACAATCAGTAACAACCCAGACAATATAGCCACCCAGTTCAACTCCCACTTTATAAACTCAATACTCTCTCTTACTAAACAAAGCTCTGCCATCACCATCACTACCCAGTCCTCATCTAATAACAATACTCTATCCTTCTCTTTCCAAACAGTCCCCAAAAAATAACTACAAAAACTCAAACCAGCAACCTTATCAGCTGACAACTCACCTCCAAAGCTCGAGCATTTCCTGTTTCTATACTAATTAACTGATCCATAACAGAAAACCATGTCCCAGCCATCTGTAAGATATCTTTCATAATTCCACTCCACAAAGGTGGAAATTCAACGGACCTATCCAACCATAGACCAATAGCTATAGTACCACCACTATCAAAAATATTAGAAAAATATATCCACTCCCGGCTCCTCAAATATCTTACCCAAAATAACCTTCTCTAGATGACTAAACATAGCTTCTGTCCCAGCCAAAGCACAATTACTGCTGTTATTAGCTTTATCAGTGCTATCAAAAATAGCAATCTGGTGTTAGCACTCTTGTTGGATCTGTCAAATGCTTTTGATACAGTTTCCCATCAAAACTTCTCAGTGAACTCTCCTCCCTAGGCCTAAATAAATCATCTCTCACTTGGTTTCATAACTATTTCACAAATAGATGACAATTAGTAAAATGGCTCCTCTTTCCTTCATGTCACAGTTGAAGTCCTACAAGAATTAATACTTGACCCACTTCTATTTAATATATATTGTAAACAATCCATACTTCCACAAAAAAGCAAATATAGTTCAGTATGCAGCCCTCATCTGGTCTGCCCCAACACTATAAATCCTCCAGGAAATCACACAAGAGTCTTTCTCATCTGTTGAATCCTGAGTAGGCACTGCAGACCTTCTCTTAAATGCAAAAAAGTCTAAATTAATGTTCTTTTTACCAAAACAGTTTAATATTAAAAAACATGACTTCCATACTGTTTCATCTGACAATATAAAAACTGAAACTGACAGAAGGCAAATTACTTGGAATACTGTCAGATGAGACAATACAAATAAAATATTCTCCAAACTATTAAAACTACAAATAAAAACTTGGATCCCTGTATAGAGCAAATCAATATCTTACACTATCCATGTAAAACTTCATAGCCGCAGTCTACCTACTCCCATCTCTATTGTATGCATCACCTGCCTTCACTAATCTCAACAATATCCTTAAGACCAAATATGATGCATGTTACAATAAAATAGCAAGATTCACCACATATTCATCCCATAACACCTACCACTGCACAGCCCTAAAGGACCTAAATGGGATAGAACTCCCAAATAAGCTAACATATTCTCAGCACACCACTTCCCACAAACTTATCTACAACCCAGATAGATGCCTCTCTCTAAAAAGCATATTACTGCAATACAGCAATAACAGAATACTATACTCCAATAATAAATCTCCTTCCTGTAACTAACTCAAAAAACTCTAGCAGAAACCCATTCTTTTCTTTTCTCACTGTGTCTCAAAACTGTGGAACTCCATCCTATTAGAGTTAAAGCTTACAGAAAACAACAAGTACTTTAAAAGTCTGTTAAAACAGCATCTGCAAGGCACTGGCTCTACTCTTGCTCTACATGCAAATAATTTCTGATCCAGAAGAAAATACAAGCTGCAATACCTCTGCCTGCTCTGTACTAATTTCCCATATGGTAATTATTACACTTTCTGTTCTATCTACTACTATAAACATTTAACTGGTTATATCCCTTAACTACCTACTCCTACTTAATCCTCATTCTCCCTCATTGTACAACGACTTACTAATTTCAACCCAAATGTCAGTCCTTCTCTCCCTTTGTTTTTGTTTTTATTTCTGTCTGCTACGACCTTATACAAATACATGGATTATCTCTTATTTTCTCTTCTTTCTATAGTCACAAATTGTATGATACAAGGTTAACATTAATCGTCTGTTACAGCTAATTATGTATGCAAAAATGTATATGTAACTAAGATTAAAATATTATATGCAATGTGGAAAATGAAAATATACTGTATATTGCCTATGTATACAAATATTGGAGCTTTTATTTCTGGGCCTCCACTGAAAAGTGTATGTATCCCAGTAAGGCTTTCCCGGTCAACAAGGATGAATAAAATAAACAACAAAAATAAATAAATAATTAAATAAATAAATAAATAACCCAGACCTGAATGTACCACATACAACAGGGATCAGGATTGCCACAATGGAAAGCTCAGTTTTTACAGTTATCCCATTATTAGTACACAAGTCTCATTCATAGTATAGATATCTATCAGCAGCAGCAGTCATAAAGAAATGGAAGAAATTATTTGTGATTCACTGTAAATTTTTTTTCAGACTTTGTATATTATTGAATCAGAGCAATATGTTTGATTTCTTTGCAGAGAAGCATGTAGTATCAGTGTAGCTATTGCAATGACTTTTTGTCTATTTCAAAGTTTAAAGTTAGCATGCAATGATTCAACATTGATGAACAAATGAAGAGACTGCTGATGTGCTGAGTGGCAGAAACTTTACCTTAAATGGTACAAAACTTAAAACTTTAGAGAAACTATGATTAAACTTCCTTTATTTTTTCCCTTCTAAACAGACACAGTTTGTGTTGGTGTATATTAGATACTACATTAAACCAAGGTCCAGAGAGTGAATGTATGTCTATGTGAGTGTGTGTGTTTGTGTGCGTGTGTGTGTGTGTGTGTGTGTGTGTGTGTGTGTGTGTGTGTGTGTGTGTGTGTGTGTGTGTGTGTGTGTGGAGGGGGGGTGAGTGAAGGTATAAAGACCACTTTGAGCTTTAAAAATGCATATATTGTGAGAAGCCTGGTATAGTACTGTTGGTCTGTCTATTTTTATTATGAAGATAAACGTGGTCAGAAAAGAATAGCCTTTTCCATCATGACCAGAGTCAGAGAAAAGTGCTGCAAAATAATCAAATCAAATCATTTAACATTCAGCGGGATTTAATAAAAAAAAATCTCCATGCAGGAACAGTGTAGCCGCTCCTACACAGAATATGGCTGACAAGCGATCCAGGAAACAGCTGATCTGATGTACACAAGCCTGCCGACACTGTTCCTGCACAGAAAGCCATGCAGAATGCTAATTACCTCATTTGCTGATGAAAACCATTCAAATGAGGTGAATTAGTGATTCAGGAAGCAGGCAGGTATCTGTGCAGGAACAGTGCTAGTTGCAGAAATGTGTTAGGTTACTAACTGAGCACATTTCTGCAAATAACAAAACAGAGGCATGACAGCTCAAATAAAAGCATGTATTATAAACTTTAGGCATGCCAATGGCCAAATATATGCCCTTTGGCATGAGAAAGTGTTTAATTTAATAAAAAAATCAAAGTATTTTGTTTTGGCTGATCTCGGCCATTTAAGCATAGGGCAGTGGCCCGCAAATGGGATCGTGCTGAAAATAAAAAAAATATTAAAACTCAATTTTAGAGGAAATCTGCATTTTGCCATTGTAGTCAATGGCATGCCAGATCAAAACATTACCAGGGAACAATGGTTCTCAAGGGGAAAGGCTCCATGTCAGAGCAGTAACTGTGGACTAAGGCAGTCTGATATACAAATGAGAGGAAATTTACTGAATCACAAGATATTCCTAGTCCACACATTGCATCTAACTGTGTAGGTGCTAGAACAGGATAACATAAGCAAGAGGAGCAGCTAACATAAAAAAGGGTGTGTGTCATGCTTGCTGTAAGCACATTGGAGCTCTGTTGCTCAGGTTTGTGCTTAGCTAAGCACAGCTAAGCAAGGGTGTGTGTCTGAGGCTGTAATGTCTTAATCCATGAAATGAAGACCATGTTTGCATCCAGGGGAGGGCCATTTCTGCTAAAATGTGTTTACCTTAGCTGAATTGGTGTGCGTGGTGTGCACTGGGTCTTAAACACACACAAAAAAAATGATAATAGCAGCACTGTTTACATTTAGGCAACGGGTTTGCACACTGCGCCTTGGGGCTTAAAAAGGGCAGAAATGGGAAGGGGAAAAGAAAAAAAAAGGGAAACAGCAAAATACAGGCACTCAAATACAAGTAAAATAGCTGGCAGGTGGAATGTCTCAAACTCAGACAATCACACAGGCAGCATCTGTAGCACACCACTATAAACTAAGCAAACACCTTCCAGTCTGGTTTTTCCGACAAACTCTGCACTATAGGTGTACACATATGGGGGAATTTTAACCAACAAAACTAGCAAAAAATGTTTCAGGCTGCTGTTGCTTTGATCTATCAGTATGTGCAAGAGGCCGAGGCCACCGACGAGGATAATGCTGACAACCGACTCAGACCGAAGAGGAGGAGGAGAAGAGTGTTCAGACCCAGGGTAACCTACCAGGGGCTACATGATCTGGAGATAGTAGAGTGCCACAAGGTGGACAAGGACATACTTCAGCATCTCATTGAGCTATGCCGGCCTCACCTCAGACCCAGAACCAACAGAGGGGAACCCATCCCAGTGAATACCAAGGTATGTGCAGCCTTAAGAATACTAGCTACAGGGACTTTCCAAAGACAAACTAGGGATATCATGGGGGCCTCACAAGCATCCAGGATACTCCACCATTTCCTGGATGCCATGCAACCACATGCCGCTGAGCACATTTACTTCCCTAGCACCTGTGAGGAGAGGACCAGCAATATGCATCTCTTCCACCATGTAGCAGAATACCCGGAGGTACTGGGTGCCATAGACTGCATGCACATCCACATCAAAGCATCACCCGGTGACCAGGGTAGGGTCTACCTAAACCACAAGGGGTTCCACTCCATCAACTTCCAGGTCATGTGTGATGCCCAGGGCATTATCATGAATGTGTATGCTGGCAGCCCTGGAAGCTATCACGACTCCCACATCTGGCATTTGTCACTGCTGACCAAGGCATTTGCCAGGGGGGACATCCCATATGGCCACCTGGTGGGGGATGCTGGCTACACACTGGAGCCATGGCTGATGACACCCATCAGAAATGCCACCCACACCCACGCAAGATCGCCATAATGAGTCACACCCACAAACCAGGATAATTACAGAGCATGTGGTTGGGATGCTCAAGTCACTGTTTCGCTGCCTTGACATATCTGGTGGAGCCTTGCAGTCCTCCCCAGCCACTTGTGCACACATGGTCATAGTATGTGTCATGCTACACAATATGATCCTGTGGAAACAGCTGCAGCAGGAACAAAACAGTGAAGGGCCACACAGCCCCCCCACCATTGCCAAGGTCTCCACAGGGGCAGAGGGACTCAGAGAAGGAACATCCTGAGCCTGCCATTGTAGGCAGACAGAGGCATGCCCAGTATGCCCTGACCTTGGCAAAGAGGCAATGCCTAACACATACATTGACACAGTAGGGACCCAGGGACTGATATCTCTCTCTGACTCGCACACGCAGTAAAATGGATGTCAAACATCACACCACCTATATCATACCATGTATAGGCAGTGTACTGCGTGCATCTGACATAGTCAGCCCTCAAGCACCATCCTCACAACTGCCTCAGGCACAAGGTAAGTCAGTCTTCTAAACAATAAATGAATGCAGTAGAATGTTCTGATAGCATATCTATGGTATTGATGCAAGCAGACAAGGGAATGGGGTGGCGTACTGGGATAGCAGCAGGCAACTAACAACTATGTGGGACAGCAGGAAGTGTATGCCCAGTACTGGCTTACCCACACTATGCAGTACCACTCTAGTCGACAAATACCACTCAGTATATGTGGTGAGCCAAATAACTGGGGGGGGCAGTCATCATAGGTCACATGCATGGATGTCAAAGTGGGGGTCCCATACTCACCCCAGCCTCACCCAGCAGATCAGCTGTAGAAAACCATGCAGAAATGTCTGGCAAAGGCCTGAAAATGGTGACATCCATGAAATTCTCACCTACAGACTTACACAGTGATATCACAGCAGGTCTGGCAGAAGCAGTATGGCTCTGAAAGGTAAGAAGTCCAAAAATAAAAATGTGCATGCCAGAACAATCTGACCTGTGGTTGATACAGTAATGCCTGTAGTCTCAACAATAGGACACACCACTATGCTAAATGGGACCAAAATGTTAAGTAAATATCAGCACAGTCTGTGCAAATGTATATTGTGTACAGGTGTGCCCCCCACCCATAGTCACATAGAAATGCAGTAACATGTCCATAGCCTTAAGCAGAATCCAGCTGTCATACAGACTGATGGCTAAACATGAACAGAAAGCAATTGTCAGTAACACCCAGTCAACTTACTGGTGCCATCCCAGATGTGTCTACTGCCTGGCAGCCTGGGATTATATGATCAGCAGAATGCAATGCCTTGCTACAGATGTCCTGCAACTGTCACACCTGGCCTACAGGCCTCTGACAAAGGCCCATGCCTCACCCATAGTGCCCTTATAGGGAGTGTCATGGGGTCCATATCACCAATATAACACAGTCAACAAAATGCAAAGAATGGCCATGCTGATCACTGCTAAGAGAAAACCTGCCAGCCTCAGAGTGCCAGAAATCTGGACAAAGCCATGAATAATGGGGCGATAAAGGTCCAAAGAGAAGGACAACTTTGAAATACTGCTCTAATAATGTTAGAAAGTTGATGGAATGATTGTATTAGCATGGAATGTCTGAAGGGTATGAAGTCTGAAACTGCAATGTCAACTGTCAGTAATATCTAACTTCAACCCTGAGTGACTTGCAAAACACTTTTGCTTGAAGACCACACTTGTTTGGGTAACCAGACAGATATATGAGTCATGAATCTGGACATTCTCTGAAACTAAACATGAGAATGGACTAGATGCAGGCCATCCTAACTCTGGAAGATGGTGGAATGTCTGCATCCACAGAAACCTGGCCCACAGCCATGGGGAGTAACACATGCTTTCCTGATCACTCATCCTGTACAACATCCTGACCCCAAAATGTGGCCAACCAAGCCAGATGAGGTGGGGCATACATATATGTGACACACACACACACACACACACACACACACACACACACACACACACACACACACACACACACACACACACACACCTCCAGGCTGGTCAAACAGTCTGACACACACAAGACCCTCCAAGTGCAGTCAACCTTTGAGAAGACCCCTATGCAAAGTACTGGTAGCTACAAGCCAAAATATCTGACCTAGGACACCCCCCCACATATCTTATTCACTACAAATCTATATGGAGTCTGCCTGTCACCCTGATCCTGCCTGACTTATATTACCCAACCATGGACTGGAAATCAAACCATGCCAGAACAGAAATGCACAGAGATTCCACCATCATAATATATCACCATGGTGCTAGATCATTTCTACAGCTCCAACAGTCAATTGGCTGCAGGCACACCTCTCATCAGGCTTTATTGTGCAAGAATGCCTAGCATCTGGCCCATAATATTGATGTATGCATCATCCATCCTGTATTCCTCTGGTGAATTACTGTGATGATCTGAGGAGGTATGTCACGAGGTACTGAAACAATACCTGACAGTGTCAAATGTCATATATGTCAGATATCTGCTAAAACAAACCCTGTAACCCTAGCAACTCATACATTACTAAGAGAAAAGTCACAATTACTGTATGGCCCATTGTTTCCCCATTTTTATAGGCTATCTCCAGATATCCTGCACCGACAGTTTGAGAGGTATGGCTTTAGCACAAAAAACACCGGACTGGAGTACAAAACTCCCTGGAATGGTGTCCCACATTTACCATTGAAGGTCACACTAGGCATGCTCCTATACTTAGAGAATTGTCAGTAGGAAGAGAATTGTCAGTAGGATCTAGGAATTAACAGGCCTATCCCACCCAGTGCACTTCCCATTGCCCTACTTTAGCAGTCCTGAAGATGTCTGTCACCTTAGATGTACCTCTTGGCAGCCCTACGCCCTATAAGCTCTGTGGCATGTGTAATAACTGCGTAACACTATAAGTTAGGTAGGCGTTCTAATCTCAGTCCTGGGAAATGTAAAAGTGTGTGTGTCTGTCTGTGTGTGAGTTTTTATAAGTTAAGGATTTTGGGTCCATTCACACACAGAACACTTCCCATTACCCTACTTTAGCAGTCCTGCAGATATCAGTCACCTTAGAAGTACCTTTCGTCAGGCCTCAGCCCTATAAGCTCTGGGGCTTGTACAATAACTGTGTAATGCTATAGTATAAATGACTAGTTAGGTAGAAGTTCTAATCTCAGTACTAGCAAATGTAAAAGTGTGTGTGTGTGTGTGTGTGTGTGTGTGTGTGTGTGTGTGTGTGTGTGTGTGTGTGTTTATAAGTTAAAGATTTTGGGTACATTCACACCCAGTACACTTCCCATTGCCCTACTTTAGCAGTCCTACAGGTATCAGTCACCTTAGAAGTACATTTCTAGAGCATGCAATAACTGCATAACACTATAGTATAAATAACTAGTTAAGTAAGAGTTCTAATTCTGGTTCTGGTGAAGGTGTGTGTGTGTGTACATGTGTAGGTTAAAGTATTTTGTGACCTCTCTCACCCAGTACATCACCCATTGCCATACTTTGCAAGGGTTGGTGATGTTCCACACCTTATAAGTACCTTTGGACAGCCTTCACCCTATAAGCTCTGTAACATGTGTGATAAATGCATAGCACTGTAGTAGCAATAAATAGATAGGTAGGGGTTCAAATCTCAGTCCTGGCAAGTGTGTGTGCGCAAGAACAGTATCCTGTCTGTGAGGGATTGTTGTGTTGGTGTGAGAACCATATCCATTTGGGGGGGTGGGTTTTGCAAATTTGTGCTGTTGCCCACCCAGTACATGTACCAGTGTCCACATTACAAGGCCCACAGCTGTCATCCACTGTAGAGGGAGCTGTAGACAATCTGTAGCCCTATAAGTATTGTGCCATGTGCAATCACTATGTGACAGTATGGAATAGTAACAAAATAGGCAGCCCATCTGATCCTTGGGTACCACTCCCTACTCAGAAATCATACACAAACACACTCAGGTAGGCATCAACCCCTATATCGGTAGGTGGCCTGCAAACTGAGTCACAGATAGAACCCGCAGTGTGAAAGCAGTGGACTCCATGTCAGACTTTTGAGCAGTCATGAGTGGAGTCCCACAGGTTGTGGACCTGGGTCCCCTCATGTTTGTGATCCATACCTCTGAGGACCAGCCCAATACAAAGGTGCCCTGGCTGACAATGTTTGCAGATGACTATAAGGTGGGTGCTATTATTAAACCCCCATGTGAGGTTGACATCCTACACAAAGGCCTCTCTAAGACCTATGACTGTTGTCAGAACCCTGGACATTAGTTCAATGCCAGATGATCTGCCTCCATCCCCTTTGGGTACAACATGGTTCCCATAAAGTAATACATTGATGGTAGTCCACTGAACACTGATGCTGGTATAAGAGAACTGGGAACACAGGTTGGCAGTGAGTGTTCTGTTGACCACCACAGTGCCACTGTCTTCTGAAAGTCCATCCATGTGTCACTTCCCCTGACTAATGATACTGAATCCAGGAAGTAAAAGGACAGAGTTTCCCTGTGCTCTCTGCTCAGTAGGCCAATCACTGTGTATTATGGTCCATTTGCCATGTACCCCACTGGACACCTGCAACAACAGGAGAGGCTGCACATGTACCTCACAAAGAGAATCTTAAGGATTACACACTACCCCTATATGGACAGACTCCAATAACTCCAACAAATCTCTGTCCTATATTGGCTATGTAGGTGCAATCTCTGCCTGACTTCACCATGTCTGACCCAACTCTATCAGGAGTGCTACATCTGAGGAAACCAAACTGTCCACACCACATGCCCCAGAGACCTCAACCCCATCCTCACAATCAACAGGGCATGCTGGAGGGATAGGTTCACAACCCAGAGACTGGCCACGCTATGGAATAGACATCACATACATGTCAAGCAGAGCACATCACTGGCCCTCTTCAATAGAAATCAGGAGGAGTGCATGGGGAATAGAATACTCACCCTGGTGATCACTCCAGTGACTATACTCAGTAGACACACTGGAGACTATTGTCAGGTGGCATGATGCCAGGATATTGCCATGGGCTAGCCTTGTAAAGCCTCCATGCCTATTTGCCTAGTACACACCTATGAAGCTTTGCACCTATGGATCTCAGTACTGTCAAATGTGTGTGTGTTTGCATTAGTGTGTATAAAAGTGTTTGTGAGTGTGTAAACATCTGGGTGAAAGTAGCTGGAGGCCAATCTCACCCAGTACAACTACCATTGTCGTACCTTACAAGTGCTGTTGATATTATACACTATATAGGTACCTTGGGACACTCTTCAACCTATATGCTCTGTGGTGTATGCGGTAACTGCATAACACCATAATACTAATAACTACATTGCTAGGGGTTCTAATATGAGTCCTGGCAAATGTGTGTATGTATGTGTGTGTGTGTGTGTGTGTGTGTGTGTGTGTGTGTGTGTGTGTGTGTGTGTGTGTGTGTATTTTTGTATGTATATGTGTAGGTTACAATATTTTGTGGCCTCACTCACACAGTACATCACCCATTGTCATAATTTGCAAGGTCTGGTGATGTTCCTCACCTTAGAAGTACCTTTGGATAAGTGTCAGCTCCATAACCTCTGTGAAGCTTGTGATAAATGTGTAACAATGTAGTAGCAATAAACATATAGGTAAAGGTTCTAATGTCAGTCCTGGCAAATGTGTGCATGTGGGAGAGAAGAGTATCTTGTTTGTGTAAGAACGGCATCCATTGGATGGCCAGGGTTTCATATTTTATGCCATGGTACTCACAGTACACATTACTAGGTCTACTGTATGAGGTCCACTGTTCAAATCAACTGTAGTGGTATTTGTAGACACTCTTCAGCCCTATAAGCCCCATGCAACAGTATGGAACACTATGGTACGAACAACAAGATAGGTTGGGCTGCTAATGTCAGTACTGGCAAGTGTGTGTATGTGTGTGTGCATTGGTGGGTACAGCAGTGGCTGTGAGTGTGTAGACTTGTATGCGACCCTATTATGAGTACTCTCACACCCAGTACACCCACCATTTCCATACCTCACAAGGCCACGTGATGTGATTCACCTTTCAGATACCTTGTAACACTCATCACACTAGTAGCCCTGTGCCACCTGCGATAACCACATAATAATGTGGTATCACAACTTGATGGGTAGGGGTTCCAAGCACAGCACTGGCAACTGTGATCCTGTGTGTGTGTGTGTGTGTGTGCGAACAGTATTCTCTGTGTGTTTGGTTGACACAGTTTCCTCTGGGGTTGTGAACATTAGCAATCTGAGGTGTGTTCCACACATTACACTTGCCATTATCCACTCTACAAGAGCTGATGTCAACCACCATAGACTTATCTACAACCCCGCAGCCCTATAAGCTGTGTGGAACATGCAATAACTGTTACACAGACCTGGGAAATGTATGCAGATACAGCTGTACCTTGGCTATGACATAGCTGACATGTTACCGCACTGCCATACCCTTCGTCGGTGATGTCTGCAGGGCCGTATCCTGCTGACACACAGACACCTGGAACACAAACAGAATTCACATAGCGTTACTAACACCAATAATGTATCATGGCTGAAAAGATACACACACTCTGATGTGTATCCATTACAAATGCCAGATGACAGCACCTTACACAGCATTAATTAGCTACACTGTACTAAAGTCACCCTGTGCATCAGACTCATATTAGGATGTCCCTGCATTGATGGTATGGATGGCAGAGATGTGGCACAGGTATCATCATATGTACAGGGTGTTGTGTGGGTCTGACAGAGGCCTAGTCTGAGCCATATGGTTGACATCTTGTGTGTGTGTGTTAGGGGGTTGTTCATTAAATGGACTGTGCAGGGGTGATGTGTGTATGGAGGTGACTTGTCTGATGGTGATGTTTGTATGCACACAGTCACGGCATGTGGCCACCCTACACAGAGGTATTGTGGCCAGCTGTGGGCTGTACATGGTAGGGTGTACAGTTCACCATCTCCTGCCATGAACACGAGAACCGGTCCTGCCAGGGGTCTCACCGACACCACCAGGGCCAAGTCCAGAAACTGTACTACTCCTTGATGGTGATTGCTGCCTGCTGGATCCATATCCCTGTTGGGAATGGCCAGGACCACATGCTCATGGCCTGCTGCGACATGGTGTGGACAGCATACCCCCTTCAGTAGTGCTGGTGGTACTGCCACTGTGGGAACGTGATGGTGCATAGCCACATAGACCCTGAGCTGGTAGTGGCACTGACCTACATCCATGTGGCAGCTGGTCATTCTCTGCTAAATGCACAAGCATAGATATTCCACAGTCAGTGAGTGCCAAGATCTTCCCCCACCATCTATCTGTGACCTCATTACACTCATGGATGGCCGCAGTGAGTTCACGAATATTGCCACGGACACCAGGGATGTGCATCCATGACCCTGCATATATGTCTGATGTTATGTTCAGTACATGCCTGTACCGCCATGATGGGCCAAAACATGAATCTGGTGACTGTTGCTGTAACACTTGCAACAGGGGCATGACGGGCTGCAATCCTCCTCCGAGCACCCCTGCCCATCTGCCTGCGTGACCTCGCCAACACTCTGGCCATGGCTAGTGCCTGCACCCTCACTTGCCATAGTCACTACACTAGCCCGTTCCATTCCACCACCTGCCAACTGTCCATTATCTGTGGCCACTGGTGATGGGGTATATGTTGGCAATGTGACTCCGTGTGGGGATGGTGTTGACAACAGTGGGATGCCAACTGATGGCACAGATTCAGCCCCTGAAAACCCCACCTGTGCCTCAATAGGAACATCATCATTGTCAGAGTCTGCAGAGACACTGACATCAGAGCCAGTGTGGGAGGGACCATGGCCACCATAGCCACCTGTGATTGATAGACAACATATGTAAATTACTACCTGTACTATACTGTTTGCTGGTATACACACACACATACAGACACACACACACACAACATACTTCACATTAGCCAACTGGTGGCATTCACGACACACAGTCAGACAATGACATATATACTCTGGACAGACCCTCAGCATCATGTAGTGCAGCCCTTTACATGTACTATTACTACTAATATACACCTCTGGGATATGTGGGTGGTGTTAGTAAGCAATGGGCCTTCAACTAGCACACACTGCACCTATGTAAACATTATTGCTGTTCACCTGTATAGCACTGTGGCAACTCCTACAGAACATACCTCCTGACTGTACAGAGTTTTGCTGAATGTCTAGATGTGTGGCTCATTTGTTTGGTCTGTTCATCATAACTCCTATGATTGTCTGATACATTACTGGGATGACCTGTGGATTGGTGCCACTAATTAATGTCATAATGTGAAGTGCAGACTGCATAATCTGCAGTACATGTATGTCAAAACAAAGATGGTTACTCAAATGACTTACCAAGCTTACAGTGAATATAGCAAGTGTACACACTCCTGTTAACATGCCAGAATTTTGTGATATATCACATGAGACCTCTGAAATCAGGTCATAACATTTCCCTCATTTCATATGACATATAACCTGTCCAATCCAACTGAAGAACATACACATCATTTACGGGTAACATATGGTAAATGAAATAGGAACAATAGGCTGGTTGCATGAGTGTGCACACCTTTAAAGTAATCCTCTGTTAAAGGACCTTTTGATTTAATCACAACATTCAGTCCTATTGGGAAGGTGACCATCAGCATGGCACATCTTGATTTGCCAATGTTTGCATACTCTCCCACGCAAAACACCTCCAACTCTGTTAGACTGCAAGTGCTTCTCTTGTGCACTGTCCTCTTCAGGTCACCCTGCATATTTTATATTGAATGTAGGTGTGGGCTCCAGCTGGGCTGGTGCAGAAAGTCGCATGTGTTCTGGTGAAGCCATCCTTTTGTTGATTTGGATGTATGGTTTGGGCCATTTTTGTGTGGAAAGGTGGGATCCCTCTCCATCCACAGCTATGTGGGAAACACCAGAAGGATTGGAGCCACAAGGGACCAGTGTTTGGAACCTTGACTCCATATGACCATAACACATTTTCCCACTTGCTCTTTGAAGACCTGCTGTATTGTTTTCACACTTTATCCAGGCCTGAATATTGTTTGTTGTGAGGAACTAGTTCCATCCTCCAACCCTACCCTATAGGCGAGACATATGGAGACCACGGAAGATTGTTGTCACATGTAGTACACACCCAGTACTTGCTGGAGATTCCTGCTACTCCTTCACTGTTGCTGTAGGGCTCCTGGCAGCCTCCCTGGTCATTTGTGGTGATTTATTCTCATAGAATTTGGAGGGATGTCCACTCCTTCACAATGTCAGTGTAACCCCATATTTTCACCTCCTTTTGACGATTGTCTGCACTGTGTTCCATGATATATGCAATGCTGTGGAAATGTTTTGGTACCTTTCTCCAGGCTGATACATCTCAGAAATGTCATCCCTTAGAAGCTTCATCAGCTGTATGTAAACCACGGCTGTTGCTGTAGCAGGCAACTGGTTATATGTTAGGATAATCCTGGTAGGACAGCTGACCGTTATTTGCTGTTAATCAAGAGTCTCTGTAAATGATGGCAGGTATGTACCCAATAAGATGTACTGCTGTAGTTATATTGAAAACTGTCTCAACACAGTATTAGCTTCAGCCTGTGCACACATGTGCATCTAGGTCGTTGTATGATTGTTATGTGTCGTAATTATTCCCCTAACAGCATTGTTTCCTTTACAATTTAATTGTACAGGTTATAGGTCACATTAAAGGTTGGCTGGATTTTGAAATTGTCTGTTGTGCTCTCATTATTGTATATCACAAATACCTGGAATTCTAACAGGTGTGTACACTATTTATATGCACTGTATAACACTATTTTACACAATATGACCCTAGTTTTGGGCCTTTGTCCACCAATTTTGTCAGTCTTTGTCCAGATGTCCTGCAATGACAGGTTGTGAGGTATGATACAAATATGTGACATGCCCTGCAAATAGGCCCCAGTGTTGACCACTGTGATGCAATGCAGTAAACACCACCACAAGTGAGCATGCAGATATTGCCATATAGCTGAGTGTCACAGTTGTGTGCATGGTCACATGCATGACCTTAACATGCCTGGGGTACTGGTGAGCTACAACAGGAAAATACCATACTTACTGGCTTCAAGCTGCTGTCCCATGTGCAAACCAGAGGTACCAATGTAGTTGTGTGGGAGAGGTATGTCAGCAGATTCACATTTGGCATTGGTACAAGATGAATGGTATGTTTCTGCAGAGGTACAGTACACGCTATGATATTACGAATATAAAACTGAAAAATAAACCAGATCTGAAGTAAACATCAGGATACAGGACATGGCAACAGTCAACAATAATAAATTATTATATTTATTATGACTGTAAATGGCCAAAATGATTAAGACATTTAAAATAAGAAAGTAGTATGAAGCGCTTTCGTCTCTGACTTTAACTGTCTTACTCATTTTGGCCATTTACAGTAATAATACATAAAATCATGTATTATTGCTGACTGGTGCTGTGTTCTGTACCCAGAGGTTTTCTTCAACACTATGGTATTACACGATTTGCTGTCCTCAGATATGCTCAGAGTTAGTACACAACGACAAAAAATTTACCAAACCCACAGATATTGCCAACATTCTGGCAGACAGGTTCAGTGCAAATTTCTCCCCTCCCTCACCTCCAAAAGAAGAAATACTCATCCCAGCTGAATGTAACCTCCCTGTCATCTCTGATGTCCAGGTGAGAACCGCCCTCAGCAAAGCAAAAAACACAGCATCTATGGGACCCGATGGTATCCCCGGCTGCGTGATACGTGAACTCCAAGAGGAGCTAAACCCGCATATAAAAATGTTATTTAACCTTAGCCTTACTACAGGATATGTACCTGAACACTGGCATACAGCAACAGTGGTCCCACTCCACAAGGGAGGCTCCACTACAGACCCTGGGAACTACCGCCCCATGAGCTTGACCAGCCTGGTTTGCAAAGCTATGGAAAGAATTATTATGGAACTCATAAACAACGACATTGGGGACCTACAGACACTTGATCCCACGCAGTTCGGCTTTGTAAAGGGCAGATCCTGCCTTTTGAACCTGGTTAACTTTTTCAAAACAGTCACTAGAGCCATTGATGAGGGCAAGGCAGTCCATACAGCCTACCTGGACTTGGCTAAAGCCTTCGACACAATACCCCACTCGGGGATCATAGATAAGCTAAACAGCTTAAATGTAAATCCATATGTCACAAGATGGGTTGCAAACTGGCTAAAGAACAGAACCCATAAAGTCAAGATTGCGGGAGCCATGTCAGACTCAAAGCCAGTCACAAGTGGTGTCCCAGAGGGCTCTGTCCTGGGACCCCTCTTGTTCGGCATTTACTTCACAGATGTGAAAGCAAACATGGGAGGCTTATGGCTGACAAAGTTCACAGATGACTGCAAACTAGGCCCCATAGTCGATACACCAGCTGACACATACATCCTACAGAAAGGCCTCACCGAAACGGACAACTGGTGCCGGAATCATGGCCTTAAACTGAATTCCAAGAAATGCATAGTCATCCCCTTTGGGAAAAACAAAGTACCCACAAATTATCACATAGACAGTAACCCACTGAGTACCGAAAAAGTAATCAGAGACCTGGGGACCCAAGTTGATAGTGACCTCTCATTTGACACCCACATTGCCAAAGTGGTTAGAAAGACTTTCTACCTTGCCCACCTTATCATGAAGGGGTTCACATCCAGATCAAAGGAGGTCATCATGCCCCTGTACTCCTCCCTTATCAGGCCTATGATTGAGTACAATGCCCCATTTGGTATGTACCTCACCCGGCACTTACAACAGCTGGAGAGACCCCAGAAGTACCTCACCAAGAGGATCAAGGGTCTCCAACATATATCATATGCTGCCAGGCTAAAGAAACTCCAGCTCTATTCAGTAGCATACCGCCTGCTCAGAGGTGATCTGTGCCTGACGTACAAGGCCATGTCCAACCAGGAATTGATGGACATGCTCCACCTCAAAAAATCCAAATCCATAAGAACCACGACAGCCAAAGATTTAAACCTCAGTACAAACATGAATAGAACATGCTGGAGGGACATATTCATAACTCAGAGGCTTCCCATACTTTGGGACAAAATCCCAGTCCATGTTAGGCAGAGCCCCTCACTGACTCTCTTCAAGAGAAATCTTGACGAGTGGATGGGAGATCGTAGGTTTACCCTGGGGGTCACCCCTGTGTCGCTACTTGACAGAGGCACAGTAAACTAATTTTAATAAGTAAGGGAGTCTTCAATGTGTCACTACTAGACAAAGGCACAGTATTCTAAATTTATTCTATACACCTTAGTACCACTACATGGGGTGGCGAAAGCCACATCTCTAGGGCTAGGCTTGCAAATGCCCCAGGGCAGATAGCCTAGTACTAAACTATGAAACTATATGTGCACTTGTGTTCATTATTAAACTCAATCCACTAATCCATTTAGCACTTACATATGCATCTGGAGACTCTATGGAAGACAGTTTAACAGCTACCTCATTACATTGTTGTACACTTTGGCCTTACCTGGATGCTCCTCACCTGTTGTCTTGGTGCCACCCACCTCAGCAGCTGGTGTTTCCCGTGTTTGAGGTTGTGTGGGAGCCACCCCAAGGTTGGCAAGGAGCTCCTCCATTGCCGTAAGTGGGGCGTCTGTGGCCAGACCCCACTGGTAGCGTTACGGTCCCTCACAACTGCAGCAGCCCTTTGCTGGGCTCTACATATCAGGTCAGTCACTCTATGCCTGACCTGATCATAAGTTCGTCCATGGTGGCCCAAGATGTTCACTCTGTGGACTAGCTCATCCCACAGGGCAGTCTGCAGCAGTTTGGCTGTGGCTATGGTGTGTGTGTGTATGTGGTGTGCTCAACCACCATTACAGGGTGGGTTGTGTTGTTGCATCTAAGACTGCATAGATATGTGAAGATAACCTTGTGATTGTCCTTAGTGGCTGTGTCCAATTTGTAGTCATAGTTAGCCTTACAGTATGTCACCTGTGACCTAATATGCTTGTACAGACAAAGGTTGACATGCTGCCCAGTTGGTGCTTGCTCCTGCTTTGCCCTGTACAGCCAATATAGCATTCCATTATGTGTTTAGTGCATTGCTGATGTCCAGCAAAGGGGATGACTCTACTTTGGTGAACACAGGTTTCACAAGTAAGGTCATGCTGAAGCAATACAGCTATGTGGGTGGTCATATATCTGTTTGTAGTAGGCATGGACACAAGGTCATAACACATTTGGACACCTCTCCAGTTTCAACATGATACTTATGTTTATTCTAGTACCCATGTCTGTGTCAAGGCAATGCAACAACTATTAGCTGTAGAAGTGTAACTCTGTTGGATGCACAGAAACTAAGATTGCACACGTGTACAACATGTACAGCTTATTTACCTGGCGGTTTGCATCCCATGTCAGTTGTTATGAGGCAGCCAGGTACACCTACCCATACATACATACATATGCACAGGTAATACCTTCTATACATTTCACTTCTATTTCAGTATGGCCCACTGTAATCACACTCTTGCTGCCCAGTCATTTCTGTCAACCTGTTAGGGTAGGACATTTGGAGGACACCCTACAAACATGGTGGGCTCTGGGCCATGATTAGTGACACTTTCTTCATATTGCTGTGACACACATACATCATTTGATAGCACAGTAGCTGTTGTATTCACAGACATACCCTAGAAGATGTCCGATGTTCATATGGCAGGCAGAGAGGATAAATGCTAGGAATGTGGTAGTGATGGTAGGAACTTTTAATGTTGTGAGTATGACTGGTATGGAGACAGAGCTAAATGATGTGATGAACAGAGGAAAGGAGGATATATTGTGTGTGCCAGAGACCAAATGTAAGGGGTGGTATCGCTGTGTGTATCAGAGTTGGGTACAAAATACTTGGGTACAACTGTTCAGAGTAATGACGAGTGTGGGGGAGAGGTGGAGAAGAGAGTACAGGCAGGATGCGGTTAGTGTAAAAGAGTGTCAGGGGTGATTTGTGACAGGCGATTATCATTAAGAGTGATATGGAAGGTCTACAAGAGGGTAGTGAGAGAAGGTATGTTATATGGAGTGTAGACACTGACATTGAAAAAAAGGCAGGAGTCAGAGCTGGACGTAGCAGAGTTAATGATGTTAGGATTTGCACTGTGTGTGACAAGGGTGGACAGGTTTAGGAATATGTATATTAGGGGGTCAGGCCTGGTTGGACGGCTTGGGGACAATGCCAGAGAGTGGCATGATTATGTTGGTGTGGACATGTGATGAGGAGGTATGCTTAGTATATTTGGGAAAGGGTGAGGCTGCCATTTTAGAGGAAAAGAGGAAGGCCTAGGATAAGGTGTATGGATGTAGTGAAAGCAGACATGCAGGTGGTTGAAGTGACAGAGCAAGATGCAGAGGACTGGAAGACATGGAGACAGATGCTCTGCTGTGGTGACCCCTAACAAGAACAGCTGACAGAAAGAGGAAGAGATGTTGTAATGTTAGTGTTCACAGGTTTCAAATTATTTGCCAGACATAACATAACTATTTGAATAAATAACTACAAATATGAGGCATGCATATGGTCAGTGTGCATAACACTGGACAGTTGAATGGTATGAGCTCAGTATATCACATGTAGGTCAACACACACAGCTGCAACAGTATTTTACTATGCAGATACCCTGTATAGGTCCCACACATTTCTGTTGCAAACATGTATATCATAGTTGTATTCACATGTAACATATGGATATGTGTGACATCCCAGTAGCTAACCTAGCAGTGTCAAAGTCAGTATTGCTCAACACACTCCAGTAGTAGTCATATGTGAGCCATCCTTTCCTGGGGTGACTCAGGGGCCTGAGCTGTATTCCTTGTCACTCCATACAGTCACAGATACTATGGCCATAGGTTCTGATCAGCAATATATCAGTACAACAAGTCTTGTTGAGACATATATGTTAAACTTCCTATTTCCCATTACTACATACTGCCTACTGCAGTCCATTACATGCTTACTTGTTTGACATATCTTTTTTTTGCAAGTGTAGGTGGGGTCGAGTGATGTTTAAAGACATGCAGGTAGGTGCCAATCCACTGCCAATCATTAGTGGACCAGAGTTCTGCTATGGTGACCCCTAACCGGGAAAAGCCGAAAGACATTAGTTTTTAGGTGGTGTTATCCTGCTTGCTGTTGTTTTTTTTTTTCAGTCTGTTTCTTTCTCTCTCTCTCTTTCTCTCTCTATCTTGCTCCAGGATTTAGAGTAGACATTGTTTTGCATAGGCGTCAGCATGCATTTTGTAGGTATTGTTCATGAGTAGCTGATGGCTTATGTACCAATTGGAGTCCCCAATTTGTTAATTGCATGTAAGACAGCTGTGATAGCATTAGAATAGCCAATTGTATGAAAACACACTTCTATAACTGAGTACTTCATGTGGGCGTTGCCCCTTTTCCTTACCTGTGAGGAGGACTTCATGGAGGTGTGTGACAAACAGAATCACAGAAGGTATTTGGAAATACCTCTTACAATAAACACTGTGGAGACAGCCCAACAAACTAGGGGAGAATGTTCCAGACATAGGGACAAAATGTAAGTAATGCTAGTTTGACAGGGTCTGTATGGATATGGCTGTTCTGCATGATTTTAAGTCTGACAGTGTTATGTGGTTGACATAACTCTTAACTGTAGGGCTATCCATAGACTGGCCAGAGTTTGGACTCTTATATTTGGTGTGTTACACATTTTTTTGTCTTTGGAAATTTAGTAGCATACTCTGAGGATTGCAGTCAGTAAATGGTAATGTTCATTTGTGTTTCTGACTTCATATCCCTCAAAACAGATATGTTACAGCAGCCCTGTTACACCAGCAACTTTCTCAGTTTATAACAGCAATATGTCAATAATGCCCCTGTGTTTGAGCCTCTGTCCCCCAAGAATGTCAGGCTTTGTCCAGATGTCATGCAGTAAGAGGTGGATAGGTAAGGTATATCATTATTTAGTGACTTCATTCCTGATATCATCCCAGTGATGTATCAGACTGCCAAACATGTTATGTGTAAGAGGCCTTATATATGAGAACAAAGCCTGGACATTCTGGGAGACTCTGTACAGTTGGGAGTTCTTTGTATTTCTGGCGATTGTTGACAGACTGTCAGGATTGTGTAGCAGTGTATTGTGAATATGTTATTTGGTTTGTGTAGGGAGGGGGGTAGATATAAGTGTTATGGTTTCTTTTCTATCTGACTTTGCATGTTGCTCCAGTTTATGGTGCTCTATCAACTGTTATATGTTTGTAGGGGAAGACTGAGACATGCCCTGTACCACGGTCAGGTGTCAGGCCAGTATATGTAAGGGTAGTGTGTGAGTGTCAAACATGCTGATGGTTTTGTTCACACAGTCCCTATACTCCGCTGTTCATTTGGCTTATGAGTATGTGACTGTGACTGTGATGGGATTGGTTGTGGGTATGCACTTTTGCACTGGTGTCTGTTTTTCAGTGCTGTTACATCCCTGTAGTACCTGATACCTTTACAAATACATGGGTAATTCCCCATAGCGGATATGGGTTATTGTTGTGTCAGTCTGGCTGTAGTTTAGACAGTGCTTGGTGACATGGCTAGCAGTCAGTGTAGTTTCCCTACTGTGATGTTATGTCCAGATATTTGTGGGATATACTGTTGCCTGGCCCCCATACATGTTGTGTATTTCTTACACATCAGTGGAATGCTGTGGAGATTTAAGTCACTGACTAGTGGGAAGTAGCTGTTTTTTGGACTTGTGCTGTATCAGTCAATATATGTTTGAACAGAAAGGAGGGTGTTACCGCAGCAATTGTGTCAGCTTATCTACTCCAGTATTTGAGATATGTCCCTATTTTCATGGCTTCCATCCCTCATTTGGTCAGGCTTGGTCCAGATTTGTTGCACCAAGGGGTTCTGAGCATACCTCTCAACTGGCCTGATTGTCTCAGAATGTCCAGGTTTATTGCTCATATTTCTGGTCTGAGCCACACAGTCCTTAATTTTATTTCTCTGCTACATCAGTGTGATGATGTCAGGATTTCTGTCAGTAGGTATTGACATACATTACATTTTCTATACTCACATCCTTCAAAACATGTATGCTGAAACAAACCCTGTTGCTCTAGCAACATTCCACATTTATAAGATTAATATTACATTACGTCCTTAGTTTTGGCCCATTGTCCCCCCATTTTCACAGCCATTGGCCAGCATTCTTGCAGTAAGAGGTTGAGAGGTATGGTGCTGCAGTATGACTCCACTACATGTTATGAGCATATATATATATATATATATATATATATATATATATATATATATATATATATATGTATATATTTTACATGTATATATTTTATATGTATATCTCTATAAATAGTTGTATATACTTTATCATATTTCTCTCACCATACATATCTTGTATGTGCATATTCATATATAAAAACATGACTGCTTCCACAGTGTTTTTCACTACTATTCAATACCTGTACTTAATGATATATTTGAAAAAGCAACAGAAGTTCCAACAGCTCAGGTGGTGTAGTGGTACATTGTGCTGACTATCGTGTACAGGGTGCTGGGTCCAAGACTTGTCAGTGCTGATTATTTTGTTGCTGTGCAGCACAGTGGCTGATGGAAACAGAGTGATTAAGGCAGTTTTAAGCAGTTGTAAGCAAGTTTGTGTGGCTTTGTATGATGGTAAGCGATGCCAGCACATGGTTAAATGGGAAACTACTTAACCTGTGTAGGCATCATGCAAACTCGCTTACTGCCACTTACTGCTGCTTACTGCTGCTTACTCCCGCTTATCCCGTGCTAATTTCTTTAAAAGAAAAGAAAAAGGGGTAATAGGAAAGTGGTGAAAAAAGGGGCACACAGAGGGAAAAACAATATGAAAGACAGCTAGGGATGTGCAGGACGGCAGTAGGGAAGGTCCATAGCTGTCCATTTCTTCTACAGCAACAGCTGTGCACTTCTACAAAATTTGGACATAAATTTGGACACTCAAACCCCTGAGAGAGGGGTGTGGACAACAGTAATGTGTTGTCAAGTGAATTGGACCAGATTACATGTGTCCAGTGGACACGTATGTGGAATGGACAGCTATGTATGGGGCATAATTTTTTGGGGGTGAACAGATTGCCCTTTTGTATTGAGGTGAGAGTGGGATGTTGGGGAAGGATAGCAGGTATATTTGGGGAGGTAAGTTGGATAGGAAGACAGACAAGACAGACAAGACAGCAGACAGGGGTGGTATATGACACACGTGGGGAGTAAACACCTTGGATGGGGAGGGTGATTGGGAATTGGACACTCATGAGCCCACAAATGGATACAGTGGGACTGAGGGCCCCACCCATGGGCAGTCACTACTGCATCTTCACTGCCCCAAAGTTGTCTGTGTTGGGGGCTGAGCAGGAGGGGCACGCTGACCCTCAAGATGCACCACATGGTCTTCAAACTGGTGTAACTGATCTCCAAACTCCTTTCAAAGTTCACTATGCACCAAACCCTGGACTTGACTATGGGTGACAGTGCCCTGTCTGTGCCTGCTCCCAGGGTGGCTGGGCCCCATTCCCTGAGGTGGTTCCACCTGAAGGTGGTGCAGGACCAGCGGACGAGGAGGTCCTGGGTTGGGTCCCAGAAGTGCTGGGGCCCGGTGCCATGGCCAAGTGAGGCAGGACAGGTGGATCCGCTGGGATCAGCCTTCCCAGACATGCTATGCTGTTGAGGTTTTACAGCATATGTTGGTTAGTCATGAGCAGCACATTCCAGGATTAGTTATAACAGCATGCATAGGTGTTCCAGTTGACACCATTACATGGATTTGAAACAGTTGCAGAGCAAATAGAACACATGCATATATGGAACCACAGTGAGCAACAGGCTACCAATGATACTATTTGAATAGGGAACATTAATAATCAAACGTTTAAATATTTGTAGAACAATAGGACATATGTTCCAGCAGTAGGTTTGGTGAAAAACATACACGTTGATTTATGTGTTTAGATTATTGGTGCAGATAGGGTGGGGAGATGTCAATTAACAACTGTATAGGCTTCAGTTGCTCACAACTTTAATTATCATTGCTCTACTCATTACTCTCCAGGTATGACGTCACTTTACATTGACCTATGGCCTTGGGTTGGGCAGTGGTATATTTGTACACATTGTATAATTACAGCCTTCTCAAAGCTAACTGATACCTTTTCTTACCTGACAGACCTGTGGAGGAAATTTCCTATTAATAATACCTGACTGTTTCTACCCATATTCATAGTCAAGGTTACATATGTGCACTCATACTGTGTGTTTGTGCTACTGACATACTCCACCTTGATTTCTATTGGTCACCCTGAGTGTTGGCAGTAGTAACCACTAGCTGTGACAGTGTGACACTTGAGGGACATTTCTTGGAAGAGACTACTTGGTGTATGTACTTACCTTGCTGTCATTTGTAGCCTTGGGGTTGGACAGTGGGTGTTGTACACAGTGCATAATTACAGCCAATGTATACCTTTTCTTACCTGGCCAACCATTTGAGGAAATTTCTGTTAACAATACCTGACTGTTTCTAGATATATTCACATATTCTTGGGTGAGATTATGCATACAGGTTAATACCAATCCCAGGATTTGAACTGTGCCTGTTTGTGCAAAAAGGTACAACAAAGTTGTGCTTCATCACAATGAGCTATTGAGGAACTGCTGTTTTGCTTTTGAATGTTTTCTGCCTTATAGTCTATTGTTTAAACAATCTGCCTTGTAATTCTGACATTCATGCATGGCAGATAGTTTTTATACTGTGTATTCATACTATGACATATTACAGTATGGAAAACAATGGTTAACACAGCATTGCTATTCAGGGATCAGATCTTGGTGCATGGAACATTTCTTATAGTTAATCTGTTTTACAACTCCACAATCTTTGTCAGGTGAGCCTCAATTAATTAATGCTGTTAGAGCCATAGTTGCTGTGCAGAACCTGTACACATTTAGATTCATACTACCACATACCAAAGTAAACACATCAGTCTGGGGTTTTGAGTTTTATTGACAGGTACCGACACTTTTATTGATATATATCCTGTACATCACTATTCCTCTGCTAATTTCTCATTTATTCAGTACAAACAATACACATTTTAACTACTGGTAGGTGACATTCTACTCCTTTCTATTTATTTGCCCTGAATACTGAAAGCTAGATTTGCACTTATCAGCCTCGTGATGCAGCCTTAGCAGCCTGCTGGCATCAGCATCCACGTTCACAGGCCTCTCATCTGCAGCTGTACAGGAGATAGAGAAACATTATGCATACCTATCCATCTCATACTTAGACTGGACTTTGATAAATAATAATTGATACTGATAGTTATACACATCTGGGACATTCTGTGCCCAAGTATCTTGGAACTGCTAGTCCAAGAGATCCCTCTCCCTACGCTTGAGGTCAGCATAATGGTGCTGGACCTGCTCACCAGTTTGAGGGATGCCAGTAGCACTGGTGAAATCACGTGCGAGACGGTCCCAGGCCTCAGATTTGTACTGTGAGCCCTGGTACTGGGCCTGCATCAGTCTCTGGTCATGGTCTTTCACAAGGAGTCCAACCATGACCCTGGACTCCTGAATGCCCTGGCACTGTGACTGAAAGTGAGATCCCTTTACAACTCCAGCCATGGTGCCTGCAATGATCAGCTACAACTGGTTATGGGCTGTATTCCTGCCTACAAGGTTTAAATAGGGCTGATTTCCCACCCATTGCCATGATTGGACTATTTTGAATATGCTGAGTGTAGCTAAGCTACATGCAAGCCCGCTTATCTAAGGTTGGCAGTGCTTAAAAGTTTAGATGTTGAGCTCTGCTTACCAATGCGCAATTCTGCTTAGCTGGGCTACTCATTGCTTAGCATTTATATTTAAGCAATGCTTACACCAGCTAAGCATATCTGTGCACTGCACCTTTTGGGACTGATTTATCATTAATGACATATTATAATTTTATGTCCAACCTCCTTAGCATCTCCCTATGTGCTTTCATTATATTTATTCTTGTGTGACTACACTGTATTGGGCACTTGCATTTATATGGAGGTTTCACATCTTTTCTGGACTGACACCTCATCTTTGGACCTGCTACACTACCCTGGTTGATAAATATATTATTTACTACCTTAATAATACATATGACATTTACAACTGCTTTCACATGTAAAAGTGAACAGACTTCACTTGGGTTCAAACCATGAATACCTGTATGCAACGTGGTAGTTCTAACCACTACACTATCTCAAACTGATAGCTTTATCTATGTATTTCTATTTAGCTCCTTCAGATATTTAAGCTATGCTAAGCACAGTTGTGTGACACGTACACCCACTCAGCCTCACTTAAACTTTACTTGGGATAATAAAAAAATAAATAAATGGATTTTAAATTTTGCTCACTTTAGGGGTGTGCACATGCCTCCAAACTCTTTCAACAAGACATCTGGACAGATTCATAAGTAGTGGGGGACAAGGGCACAAACATGGGGACATTTTAAAATATTTCACTTACAAACCTTACATGTTGCTAGAATAACAGGTTTTGCATTGGCATGTTTTTTTTACATTTTTGATGTCTAGCACTCAAGTGTCTGTGGTTATGTACTTTTACATTGACCTTCAATGGCCAGATATGTGAGGCAACAGTCTGGACATTCTGTGAATATCTGAACAGTTGTGTGGTATGTCCGCAAACAACTGTTGTTTACATTTAACAGTGCTGTAATGGCACTTTCTGAGTGCAGGGGGCATGTAACATGTGCGGGCACTGCTATGACATGCCCCCTGCACTCGTTCACGGATCATGTCCATGCAGGTTATACAGCAGTGCGCCTTTATGAATATGGAAGGCACGCTGCTGTGCTGCATGGGCATGATCCACTTCAAGCAAAAATAGACTTATTCTATTCTTGCATAGAGCTTTCACAAATCCTGGGTATTAACTAATGCTTCTGACTAAAATAGATAACACACAGGCTTCCTGTCTACTTGGAGACAATAGTAATATTGTAGATACTTTAACAGTTGAGTGGTCAAGAGGACAGCTAATGATAAGGCTCAAGACAAAACAAAAGAATGTAATCAGACTTTACTAAGCATCATTCACTTTAATATTAAAGCTTTCACAACATATATGTTATTGCTGTTCCAGGCACAGCATTTTTCATAAGGGATAACCAGCTTGGATCTGCATATTAGTCTTCTCTTAGAACCCACTGATTCAGTACAACACTTAAACAACTGCACAAATAAATTAATTGCCATGAGGAACAAATAAAGTGGAAAAGTCTGAGATAAACCTAAATGGAAGAGTTACAAAATCAGAAAACTATTAAACTAAAAGAAAAGCACGTGCAAAGTCTTTAAATTTTACCCGACCAATACAATAAGGCCAATGACGACTCCATCCAAAAAGAATTCATAAAATAATCAGACAAAAAAAAAGAACTTGTTCCATGGTAAAACTTGCTCTCAGAATGTATAATAATAATATGGCTTTCTACAAAGATATCAGACAAATGAAGATGAGCAAACAAGATTGTAGTGTACTAGAAAAAAATGGGCTTACCATAACAAGGCTAGCAGATATATCTGAAATACTAGCATAGATATTTGGAAATGTTTCAGTCTGCAAAGTGAAAGCACATTCTCTTGTCCTCCCTGCATGAATATTCCACCTGAAATTGTATCTGAAGAGGTTACATCTATTTTAAGAGCTGTCAGAAACACCAGTTTCGTGGGACAATGTGAGTTGCTGGGAAGCCTAATTTAGGCAATCAAAAATAGCTTAGTATATGCCATTATGCACATTCTTAATAACATGATAAAATTGGGTATGTTGCTGATATCTGGAAAAAGGCTTGTGAGTCTGATTCTACAAATGAGGCCCTTCCACAGATCCCAATAATTGCAGAACAATTAACTTCACAAACATATTTGGTAAGATGCTGCACAGAACATAATGGAATTTATTCAAGCAGACAGAGGAAATCTTCTCCATGAACTAACCAAGTACACTTTTGCCAAAGGTAGACCATGCATGCTTAACCTCATAGGTTTCTTTATGAATCTGACACTTGTCCTGGAAGGAGTCTTATCTATACACATGACTTAACTCAATTTGGTTAAAATGTACGACACTATACCAATGAAAGAATCATAAATAAACTCAGGGATCTAAAAGAAATCAAAACTGCAATATTTTTTTTGTGTAGTGGGCTACATGGTCATACACAACAGATAATAACAGAAGGACTCCTTTCCTCGCTATACTCTATCACCATGTGAGCCCAAGTGGAGTCCATTAAGGCACTGGCCTGGTATCACTTCTTTTTAGCATTTTTTTTCTCAGACCTAATAATTGACTCTATTGTCTGGATCTCCAAATGCAGAAATGACTGCAAAATTGTGAGTATATTAATACAACTAATATTACCTCATTACAAATTAAAATTATTATTACAAGTGAATGACACAGTAAAACTATATTTGTCTTCAATGTCAAAAAAGTTAACACTCTTGAATTTGACAAAAATAGCTTTATACTGTATACTACTGATCTATAACAACTAAAGGCTGACAAAATAGTAAATGACCTTGCAATCCTTCTAAATGCTGACTTTTCATCTGGTACCATCTGCAAAATGTATTTACTTGTTCATTTGATGCTCCATGGAATTGACATTTGGGACATGGAAGGAACTGTCTTCCTCTATTCAGCTTTTCTTTTTCAGACCAACTATAAAATACTGTACTATTTTCAATAACCTACTCACATGCTGTCTGATGCAGTTGGCGAAAGTACCAAGATTCATCACAAAGAGAAATGAAGGGCTTAAAGTTTTATCAGATGTTTTCTCTTCTCTGTATTTTATCAACTGCTTAGAGGAGAAAGCTGCCTGACATTCAGTGCATTAAAGACCACTTTACTATCTGAAACCTTTTGTTTAGAATACCTCCCTGGAGACTTGAACAGAAGAGGATGTTTGCCCTGACTTACAAATATCAACCATACTGTAAAACATGATAGCTTCATACAGCAAGAATTATCATACATATGGGATAAACTCTCAAAATTAATTACATTTGCCCATCAATCTATTCCTTCAGAAAAAAGCTAGATGATTAGATGGACACCCATGCAGTCCAAAAGGTGATACATGATAGCAAGGTTGTTGATAGTCAGTAGGCCTTAAGCTTGTTCAACAGACTTATAAACCCATGATGGCTATTCACAGATAAGACTACCTCTAAATAAATTAATTTCATCCCTCAAATAGCCCTCACCCCCCCCCACACACACACACGCACACACACACATAGAAGCAAAGTATACATTTGTCTTTCAACCACTAACAATAGTAGCAAAATAAATCTTAATCTTCCACCCTGTGTAAAACTTTGATTTCTACCAGCTCTATTACCCCAATAAACCTTTCTCAAGTCTTCTTATCTACTTACTTTTATACAATTATAGATACTGTATTCCCACCAGACCCCACTCCTGCTGTTAACGTATTTCACTTCACCTCTACCCTTTTCAAACATCAGTTACCTTCTATCCAAGATATCCGCAATAGAATCTGTTAATATCACTAAGGCTTACAGCAGTATAGCCCCTGGACTATTCAATCTTTCCTCTGGACTTTGTTTTAAGAGACACTGCATCTGTCTGAACTCCACTTCTCTAAACCATCTTACCAAGTCATCGAGTAACTCTAGGTGGTCCTTCCCAAGCTTATTCTACTATCACCTGTTAAAACTCAGAGATGTATACCCAAACCCAGCTCCTCCTTTACTCAGTCCTGTAGTATTCTCTAACAAAGAAAAAACACCTTCCCTTGCTACAGATAACCATCACCCAAGCCCAAAAATCTTACACTTATATAAATTAAACATGCAAAGTGTTTGCAATAAAGTTTCTGAATTCCATACCTGGATAGCCCAGCTCTCCCCAAATATTGTGGTCCCAACTGAAACCTGGCTAAAAACTGACATCACAGATGAACACATTGCAGCTTGATAAGAATTCATAGACATAAAGAAAGGAGGTGGTCTAGCCATAATCTACTTAAATTCTCTTCAGTTCACTCTCTAGCCACCTAACCTCCTGTCACTAAATAAAATAGAAACACTAACCTTTCAACTTAAAATAAATAATCACAAGAACATATGCATAGATTGGTGTAGATATATTCCTCCTGACAGTAATATCAAAAGTGTAGAAGAAGAACTACTCTCATGCACCTCATAAAAATCAAGCAAGAAACAATCATATTAGGTGATTTCATTATTGATAGGAAAACACTGCACAATGACACTTCAGATACTTCCATAAATCTGTGTAGCTTCACTTCATTTTTCTCCACTCCAACCCACTATAATAAAGAAAATAATTAAAAATTTACTATCATCTGGATACTCACCAACTTCCCAAACAATATCAATACCACTGTCCCTCTTGCTGGCATCTTAAGTGACCACCTAACTACTTTTGCAGTCTGAAACCAGAACTGTAGGCAAGGATGGATGTTGTTTTACTTCCACAAAGACCACTTCATTGAAAACCTAAAATCTATCAATTGGAAGCCCTAACAAACACTATCTATGGATAAAGCTATATCTCTACAATATTTTTAAATATCCTGAATGAACATGCTCCATTTATAATCAAAAGAGTAAAAGCTATTCATGCACCTCGGCAGCTTTCAAAAACTAAACAACTAATGCTAAGAGTGATAAAGTATAGGAGACATTTGTCCAATATGTGTCTATTGTTGTAACAAAGTCCTTATATGTTGCACAGCTTATAAACAAAGGAATTGTGTCTAGATCTAGGGATGTCATTGTCCCCCATTTACTCAGCCCTCATTAGGCCAGTCATTAAATATAATGCCCCCTTTAGCATGCATCTGTCCAGACACATGCAACAACTGGAATGCCTACAGAGGTAGGTTACTTAAAGGATGCAAGGCCTAACCAACAGTAAGCTCTACATGGACAGACGTAAAGCCCTGTCACTATACTCAGTATCCTACACACTGCTAAGAGGTGACCTGTTTCTGACTTACAAGACATCTGATGGATTTACTGCATATAAGCAAGTCAAATGACATCAGAAATTCTCAGTCTAGGGATCTAAACCTCTTCTTCAACATCAACAGAATGGTTTGGATGGAGAGCTATATCTCATAGAGGATACAACTACTGTGAAACAGACTGCCTATCTATATAAAAGAAAGTTCATCCCTGTCCATATTCAAGTGCAACTAAGATCTATGGATTGGAAACAGAAAATTTACCCAAGAACTACCTCATGTACTACTTATGGACAGAATCAGATCCTAAATGCTTTATCACATGCATGAGTATCCTCAGATTAATTATAGCATTGAAGTTATTCTCATTAGTGTTAATATATAGTTATTTAGCATGGGATATGCAAGGCCACGCTACAAAAAATGGGATAGGTTATTTCAAGCACAAAATGGGAAAGGGGTTAGGCTTAAAATGGCCTGCAAGGGTAGCTAGCCTGGTACTTGCTTATGAACTTATGAACATGGAAAAAGTCAGGTACCAAAGCAAACCTTCAGGCCTTCAGACATCTAAGAAACATGGCTAAAAACAGGATCACATCAGATAATATTTCAAAACTCATCACAAAACAATATGATCTCTCTTCACCTCATAGCCTCCATTCTGTTAATTCAACAAATCTGGACAAAATATTCTGTTTTCAACTAATTCTTACCTCACACATAAAGCAAACAAAAACATTATTCTCAAAATGAAATCCATCACTTTGGATCCTGACAACCTCCATCTAGAATTCATTCAAATATCAATTGATTCCTTAACATATCCTGTCTATGCTCTTACTAATGACAACACCATCAGGACTATGTTCTCAGCTCTGAAAAAATAAAGTCATTCATACTGCCTCTACACAAAGGCACCTTCTCAACAGATGCTACTAATCTCAGACCAATTTCAGTTGCATCAACCCTGTTAAATTGCTAGGAAATATGAATCCAAGCTCAGCTAATGAAGTTCTTCAGAGATAATACCCTCCTATCTCCTACACAAAATGGCTTTCAGCATGTTCACAGTACAAATATAGCCTTTCTCCATTTCACTTCAGCCCTAAAGTAAAACAGAAATGCAGACAGACTACCTTCACCTGTCTCCTTTGACTTATCTAAAGCATTCAACAAAGTTTCCCATTCAGAACTACAACTATCCTCCCTAGGCTTGATAATAGCTCATTTTCCTGGTTTGAAAGCTTTCTATCTGCTAGATATCATGCAGTAAATGCAAAAAAAAAAATCCTCTCCTTTTTCCCCATATGAGAAGGTGTTTTTTAAGGTTCTATACTTGGTCCCCTGCTTTTCAATATTTTGATAAACAATTTTCAAATGCCAGCAGATATGCCTCCATTGCTGAAAATGCTGATGACTCTTCCATGATCTGTATTGCTAACAACTGCTCTGTTGAAGCATGGCTCAGTAGCCAATGACTTCTATTAGATCTTAAAAAATCAAAGTTAGTTCTGTTTACTACCAAATAACTAGACGAGGAAAAAAACACTATTAACAATAAAATAATTGACCTAGTTACACACACCAAACTACTTAGTGTTACAATCAGTGGCAAACTAAAATTTCTCCATCTAAAGAAAACACACCAAAAACTTGAAACTCCTTCCAGGATTAAACCTTACCTGACTGACTCTATTAAAAAGCATATTACTTCTGTATATCTTCTCCATACCCTCCTTTATGCATCACCAATACTTGTGAACCTACAAGCCACCCAACTACACATTTTTCAGCAGTTACAACAAAATCAACAAATTCACAGCTAATATACCTTACTAATCCCATCAGTGCATTGCACCTAAACAATTTTACTGGTTAGAACTAAAACAACCATACTATCACTCTCACAACTGTCCACCACTCACAACCTTCTGCACCATTCCCAGTTATGTCCTAGTCTAAATAATATCCTTCATTCTACAGACAAATGCATCATTTACAGAACTAAAACTGGTAACATGGCTGGTGAGTTCATGTACTCTACCTCAGTTGCTAAACTATGGAACTCTATCCCTCTTTTCTTGAGACAATTAGCTGTCAAAAAAAACCCTTCAAAATCAATCTCAAACATAACCTAAAGAACTCTTGGCTGTGTTCATGTACTACTTCTGGCTAGCCCTATCCAAGTACAATCCTACTCTTACTTGCTCAACTTGTACTCTTGCGAATTATAACTCAGCTGTTCTTCATTAACTATTTTAACCGAAGCATCCTACCTTCTCTGACACACCACAGTTCATTTCAATATTTAGTAGATTTTCCCTATACTGAAGTTAAATTTGGTAATTTTTAAACATGCATTTTCTTAACTGCCTATACATTTATAAATATTATTTATTTGAGGAACTTTATTTAAAATATTCTCCACTGACTTTCTAACTTGTATTCTCAATATGTATAGTGATTTCTGAACTTTACTTTCTACTGATTTCTGTATTTTTTTTTGGTATGTATAAGTTAACTTAATTTGTATTTGTACTCCAATTGTACTATCATGAAATGTGTGAAAGATATGTTTCTGTATGTTCTAATTGTTTTTATATGTTTACTATTAGCACTTTTCTTCCCAGGCCTTTGCAAAAAGGGGCTTTATTGGCCTAGTCAGAATATCCTGGTTAATAAATACAATAACTAAATAAATAAATAAATAAATAAATACATTAATTAATTCAATAATTAAATTTGACATATTCTGGACATAGAGGCTTGCCTGACAGGCAAATTGGTATTGGAATTGTTACTTTATGCTTCAATATTAAGGCAGGTATGAAAGTCAGAACTGTTTATCTCATAAACAACAGTGTCATGCCAGGGCTTGAGGCAAAATAGAGTGCCTGGTGATAAAGTATATTGGATAGTTTCACGGTAACCCTTGGGCCTATTATCAGATTTAGTTGATTTGGCCATGAGAGGAGTAACAATTCATGCTGTACTGTTTTAATTTCCTAATAATACTGTCTTTCCTTTATTTAAAAAACAAAAAATTGTTCCTGTTCCCTTTTGCAGTGTATTTCATATTGTTGTTTTCCATATGCTGTCATCTTTATATATTTATCATTTCCATTTTTTCAGCTTAGTTATGCAGACAAGTTGATGGAACTCTATCAGTAGTATTAATGGTTGCTTGCTTGGATATCAACATAGTGTCAAGATATATCCAAGTACAGCTGCCGTCCAAAGGTACACGTCCCAGGAAAGGAAAACACTGAAGATGAAAAGACTGGACACGACCACCACAACGTATATAAAATCCAGTTTAGTAGATAAAAATGAGCGCTTTCACATGCTCCACTGGCATGCTTCTTCAGATTTAACATACATTTACTCCAAAAGACACTTAAATAGCAAGGACTTAATTAGATAATTAATTAAATATGCAACTGAAGGGTGGAGTTTTTACCACCTAAGAAAATGCCTTTAAAAGGCAATATTAACTGCTCAAAAGAAGAAATAAAATTAAATAATATACAATATGTATAAAAACATGTTCTTATATAATAACAAAGCAAATGAAAAAGCAAAACAAACAGAAGACCAAAAACAAGAAAATGTACATCACCCATTTTACAAAAGCTCTTTCTACAAAAAGCTTCAAAAATAAGCTTATTTTAGCCTTGTCCCTATGCCATTTTTGTTGCATGGTAAGTGCTCATTCATTATATGTATATGAGCACTTATTCCTATCTAAAATGATTTATTCCTAAAAGAAGCAAATGTTTCAGCAGGACAACTAAATATACCAAATACATACATATAATACTAAGACATTAACTAAGACTATGTATAAACATATACTAATATCAACATAGTGTGTAATTATTGTTACCAGTGAATTGCCAGTGAAACTGAAATCGTTATAGCCTTGCTGACACTTTGCATAAATATTTTAGTAGCGGGTGTATTGGAATCACATTTTGGTGTCTAATTCTATGTCAATCACAAAACTCCTTAAAATGATGGTATTAAACAATGGACAGTTGCCAATCCTTGCATTATTTTGTATCCCAAAAGCAGCAATTAGTTTGTTAAGATTGAGATCTTATTCAACTCACTCAGTCACTCATTTACTGGTGTGGGTATTAGTAGGAATTCTTTGAGTTAATTGAAAAAAATGTGCATATTACAGAAGCTTCAAACTTAGAATAGGTAAAAAAAAAACTTTCAGCATTCCATCAGTCCTCAAATGTGTACCCCGAGGCTCCCATCTTATTCTTATTCCCACGCTTATTTTTTATCTTCATTAATAAACTCCCCTCTGAGTTCCTACACCTACTTATCCTACTATATGCAGACAATATGGTAATTTATAGATCTGGTCCATCACTTAGTATATTTAAATTGTAACAAGGAAAAGACCTGGTCTAATTTTCTAACTTTTTACAAATGGCCTCTTCCCAATGTGAAAAAAAAGTACTAAAGCCATGATCTTTGGTATTCAGGAAATATTATCCACAGTCCATTGAAGCTAGAAAGTACAACTTAACAGCATTAGCACTGATCTATCCAGTGCCTACCATTTCTTGGAATCTGGCTTGATGTAATTAAATTTCCACCACTGCATGCAATTGACAAAAGAAACAAATCAACAAACTCCACTTATCTATAAATGCAAATATCTGATTTTTTTTTATTCACTGAATATAGAAATGCTATTGGTAAAAAAAAATATTTTGGCCTAATCAAAATGTTAGCTGCCAATAATAGCTGTTACATCTAAGAATAACCTGTTTTCATGACAGTCATTATCTAACTTTATCTGTGGCTGTATTATACTTTCCTCAAATAGAAAACACCACTGTTTTACCCACTCCAAATCTAAATTGATAGTTGTTAAACAGAGGGTACATAAACATATTGGTTCATTCTTTTTTAAACTATTCAAATTTAAGAAGCTTCTCATAACTTACCACCTGCTTAACTGTCAGAACCTCACCATACCATCTCTGCTCACTCCACTTAGCTCAATTTCTTTACATACCCTCCACAATTAACTTCATTGCATAGATGAAAGCTCTTTAGTGATAGGCCAAAAGCTTTTAGAATCCCTTCTTCCCTTTCATTCTCAAATTACTTAATTCATGCCCTTCTTTCCATTCAGATCTTTAAAAAAATCTTAAGGAAATGCCAAATGTTCATGTTTGCTCCAAAACTGAATCACTCAACTGGTTATGTCAGATTGTTAATTAGACATTTTTTCTGTGATTCAGTCTATGCTGCTTCCTGACCACTTTTACACAATCTGAGCTCTAAATAAGGCTTAGGCAATTACATTTTGTGCATTTTAGAAACAGTGTGCATATGGTTATTTTTATTTGTATTTTTCAAGTTTATCCATCTACTTTTTTATATGTGTAATACTTGATATAGTCTTTGATGTTCATACTTTAAATTTATTTTTCTTTAATTTGTATAGTGACATTGACAATACTACTCTGTTGGTATCATCTTAGATCCATCCATCTTTGCTTATTGAATTGCAAACAAATCTTACAGTGACCCTATAAATAGCAAATGTCATCCACATAGTTTCCTAGGCAAGTATGAGGCAGTTTTTTTCTGTATCATATACAAATAAACAACATGAACATCAATGGGCAATTTAGACTTTCCAGTCTACATATTGTATGCCCATGGCATGTAGTAGAAAGCTGAATTACTCACAGAAAACCCCCAAGAGCAATATGAGAACATGTAAGCACTGCAAAGAAAACACACCAGTTAAGAATCAGACCAAGGAACTTTTTGCTGTGAGGTGATAATGCTGCCCATTGCATCACTGTGCTGCCATCATCTTAGATGCATTTTTTTAATACTAGTCATTATTTATTGCTGTTGGCTGCTTACGCTTGATTTTTCTCATGAATCCTAGACAAACCTGAAAATGTCCCACTGATTCATTCTTCTGCATATTTCACACCATTTTCATAAAGCTGGGCACTGTCTTTTATGATAATATTCCACTGACCAGTATTTTGCCATCTTTTATTGCCTCTGCCCTTTCTCTGTGACATTTATAAATGCCTCTTCCTGTCTGATTTTCTCATTTCTGCTTGTTACCTTATTGACATTATTTTACTTTGTTTCTGTCTTATTGACTATTTTGCATTCATATCACTAATTCATCTTTGCCTGAATTTCTAAAATATCAAGTCATATCTTTAATTTTGCAAATTGTCTAGGGTCATTTCTAGTTTATCCAGTGCTTTCTTCCTTGATTGATGCTGCTACATGTATTTTTTTATCCATGTCTTTATTTCTCTACTGAAATAAAAAAAAATCACAATTTCTAGAATGTGCTCTCAGCCTAATACAATACATCAAACTGGATTCACCTTCTTTGCATCTCACATTTCCAAACATGTAGTGTACTTAGGTTGAAAGTGGCTGTTCAGGTTCTATTAAAGGTGTTTGAGTCCCAAATGCCAAAGATCACTGTCCCAAAGCCAGGGACTCGAGTATCTTGTATCTCATATAAGCTGCCACTCACTTCTGAAGCTGAATATGAGTTTAAGTAAGTACCTGCTGCATCTTACTTGAACACATTATTCTACTTTGAGTGAGGTAAGTGCAGCAGCTGTGGGGAATCTGTGGATAAGTGGGAGTGAAGATAAGTGCAGCAATTAGGAAAGGGGATATAGGTTTAGTGAGTAGGAGGGGAGTTTTAAGCTTACGGAACAGGAAGGCAGTTATATAATTAGGGAGTGGGGAAGTTGTCACATTTAGGGAGCAGGAGGGGACATTTTAGGGTTAAGGAGTGATTTGGAAATTTAGATTTTGAGAGGGTGGTAGGATTTTCAAGGTAAGGGAGATAGTTCTTGGGTTAGGAAACTGAGTTGGGGTTTTAGGGACAGAGTTAGGGCTTTGGTAGGGCTATACAGATTTATACGATTGGGTGTTGGGGGGATAGACACTAATGAAAGATTAGGCTAATGGGAGAGGGAGCCCTTGCTTTTCTGACCAAGTGACAGAGAGCAAGTACGTCATAAGCTATTAGCAGGTGAGCACTTGCAGTAGACCCAGCTGTTTAGCTGGCAACACATCTTGAAATCTGTCATTTGGGTCTGTTGCATCATTATATACGTTTGATATTCTGCCGTGTATATTGATGAAGTACTTAATCTATCCTGTCATGTTCTGCTTACTGCCTTTGCATAGTTTTGAAATTTAGTTACCATGTTGTTCTAATATTAGCTCATATTTTGTGTGACAGGGTCTTTTTCAAAAACTGGCGGGCTTAGACAACATCTCATTGATAGAATAGATCTAATGTCTATAACAGTTAAAGAATCTATTCCAACACTGATTGATTACTTGATATTAAATTTACAACATAAAGTTTCTGATAAAGGTAAACTTTCATACATACATAAAATTATCAGACAAGAAACTTTTTACAGTGTAGATACATACTGGAATTATTTCACTTCTATTAATGGGGACCCACCAAATCAACAAGATAAACAATATATATTGGAATCTGCCTATAGAGCTACGTCTTCCATTGTCTGGAGACTTTATACATGGAAATCTTTACATAGATCTTTTTATACACCTTTGATGATGAATAAAATAAATAATAAAGATAATCTATGTAAGAGATGTAATATAGAAATTAATGCTGACTGGGCTCATATGTTTTATGACTGTATAAAATTGAAAGAATACTGGAAGTCAGTTAATGAATTTTTGCAGGCTCTTTTTACAGATAATTTCATTATTTCTAAATCTCTTATGTTATTCAACACACCTGTACCTCAAAGTGTTAAAAATTTAAGCTTCCCTTGTTATGGTCTATTCTTGCAGTGGCTAGGAAAATAATAACCAGAAATTGGATTTCAGATACACCTCCTTCATTCAATGAATTTAAAAATGTTATGAATATAGTGTGCCATATGGAAATAAACACAATTAGGTCAAGAACAACTAGAAAAACATCTTATTATATTGTATGGGATAATTTACAAAATTTGTTAAAAAAATCCTAATTTCAATAGCATGGTATTTTAGTTTAATTAATTGATCTGATTGTAGTGGATGTCTTTGTAAATACTTTAGCTGTTTTGTTGAATGTTATAATCATATCTATGTTTAATTACTTGTATAAAATTGTTATGATATTTCTCTTGTATGTTAAAACAATAAACCTGTTTTGAAAAAAAAAAAAAAAACTGGCGGGCTAGGAATTTCAAACGATGTCTTTTTTATTTTTTGTTACTTAAACCATAAACCTTTCCAGTTTTCTGCAATTGTTGTTGGGTATTGTGTGATACAGTTTTCACTTTGTATATCCCCATTTAGTAATAGACTTGTTATAGATTTTTGTAAAGACCACTTAATTTTGAAGTTTTCCTCTGACTGCACTGTTCTTTCCCACATCTTCTTCATTGCACTAGACAACATAAACTTGCAACTAAATAAAATAATAAGATGAAGCTTTCCCATCTCATCACATTTCTGTTTAAATAATCAAAACATGATTTTGTATACAGTCCTGTCTGTGGACATGGAGGTGGCACAGTTTACTGCAGTTCGGTAAATATGTTTTGGCGAAACCAATCATTGGGCACGAGCAGTAAATATATTGTGAGTATGCAGTGCCTACACTGGAGTTCTGCACAGCTAGGCATACATTTTTTTGTAAGCTTGTAAATAAAAACTGCTGGAGCAGGTTTTGTAGTGCTACTTTTGCATTAATAGGCAAGCAGCTTTACAACACTTATAAATGTATGTATTTACAAAACCATCTAGAAAAAATATACCCAACAGATACTTGTAAGGACATTTATATTTAGACAGAAGTTCTGGTTTACGCAGAGAATAACAGAATCACTCATAGAGCTGAAGACAAAATACTGCTTGGAACCACCACGAAGAAAGTAAAAATCTTGTTTTATTTAGTAAAAACGAGCGCTTTCACGCACACAGGTGCGCTTCATCAGGTTACAATTTTTACATAGAAGTTTCCCATTTATATATAAAAAGCGTCATCAATTATCCAATTAATTAATGAGGAATCGATGCAGTTAAAATAACCGCCAGTATATAACATCTCTTGGTAAATGCAATAAAATGTGTAAACACTCCTCATCCTTACATTAAAATACTAAGATATATACAACATCTAGTTAATAATATGACATAAGTCAATGACTTAAATAATATTTGAAAAGCACTCATATTTACATTTGCAATTTCATTTGAACATCTAAATCGGATTGAATTCCTTTAGACAAATTTGTTGCATCAAGTTAAATCCAACAGGGAAAGTAATATTTCTCTTTGTAATTCATCATCGCTCCAAGGCTATGTTCATTAAATAAATATATATATGTCGATGCTGCGCAAAAATGTAAATTTAATATATTTTTTCTTTCATCAAGCGTTATCAAAACATGCTAATTAACATTTTTCACGTCAGCCAGATGCAATACATCCAACGGACCTTTATCTAAATGCCCAGTATCTAAAAATCAAATCACCGGCAGCCATAAGTATAATATATATGGTCCGAGATGTTCTTACCAGCCATTACGGCAAAATTAAACCGGAACATTATATACAGCGTTCCAAACATATACACATTTCATGGTGTTTATATTTCAGTAGTGCATTTCAATTACCTATGATACTATATAGTTACCTGTTAAAGTCAGAAGATACTGTTCGCTAGCATATGCTAGTCTAACAATTCAGGTTACTATAAATAATTGTGGGACATATTTCATATAAAGCCCACTGTTTATTGTGATGCAAGTTTATAAAATCTATGTCAATTAATAGTTGACATTATTCTAATATGTGGTTTATGGCTTATTATTATACAATAAATCTCAACATTGACAAGTTATGTTGACAAAAATATTGTCCAAAAGAATAATAATGCAGCTAAATTAATAAAAATGTGAATATATGCCTAGGAGAAAGGACATAATAGAGGTCTATAATGTTTATAACAAACCTGCAGATGATGAGCCAAAAATATATATAGTTATTATGTCATGAAGATCCTAATAGGGCAGGGCGAATATTAACTACAGTGTTAAGCCCAGGTGGTATGTGCGCCTTTAACCTTAGGATCCACCTTAGTTCAAACATTTCTATCGTGCCTATATGATCACCTTCTCTCCTATTGGGATTTATAACTTGCAAAACCTGAAAGCTGAAACTATGCTGAAGCCTGTTACAACAATGCATAGCTAGAGCGTTAGTAGGATTGCTCTTTTTTATATCATAGACATGAGTAGTGTAGTATAATGTTGTCTGAATGCCAGAGTGTATCTCATCTCCATTGGTCCTCTCTCTCCACATTATTGATATGCAGACCTTTATTACTCATCTCTCCATGTTCTTGAGATGCATCCCTCATGCAGATTGAACAACAGTGGTCAATCTGGTAGTCCTTCCCATGTCTTAGTGGCCAGGATCGACATTTTTATTTTGTGTCCACCATTGTTTATTTTCTGTTCTTGTGCCTCACTGAGACCACTTAACCCAGGAATTTAGACACTTATGTGATGGCATTCACCTTCTATTTCTTAGCTGGCATGAATGTAACTCATAGCTTAGACCATAAGCCATGAAGACTTCTGACACGTGTCTCTCTGTGGCAGCTAGTGTGTTGTTGGTGGCAGACTGAGACTGATTTTATTGCCTTTGGGGATCATTATTTTTTTTCCTTCTTTTCCTTTTAAGATCTCAGCCTGATTGGTGAGTAGCACCATAATATTACTCTCTTTGCTGGGAAAGAACACTGACAAAAATGTGTGCCCATCTATCTGTCCATCTGTCTAACAGTAAACTCCAGTGCAGGAAAATAGAACATTGGACTAATAGCAGTTTGGTCAGCTTCTAGTAGTTTGCTTAAGATGTTTTGCTTTTTTTCATACCTGTATTGTTGGTAATTAAATTTTTTTTATGTACAGTGCTTCATAACAACACACGCGCGCACACACACACACACACACACACACACACACACACACACACACACACACACACACACACACACACACACACACACACACACACACACACACACACACAGTATATATTTGTACATGAAGTCCTGAGCTGGTTACTGCAGATAAACAGAACTTAAGTAATAGTAATCATAAAGGAGGTTGTCTTAGACTCTACATATCCATTAGCTGTTTTCTGGTAACCCTGTCCTTCTACTGAGCATCCTTTTAGGTTCATAGGTAGGTACTAGGCTATCAGATCAAGGGCCTAGGTAAGCCTAGCCAACAAGGTTCCCTGGCTTACGTCTCCTAAGAAAGTTATTTTCCTGTGCCCCTGTCGAGCAGAGCCACTGAAGTGATCCCTGGAGTGTATTTCCTATTTCCCATCCACTTATCAAGATTTTTCTTGAAGAGTGCTAATAAGGAACTTTGCTTGACATAGATGGGTAGCTTGTTCCAGAGTATGGGAAGTCTCTGGGACAGGAATCTATCCCTCCAGCATGTCCTGTTTATTGTGGTGACAAGGTTTATGTCCCTAGAGCGCGTAGCTTGGAGGGATTGGGATTTCTTTAGGTGTAGCATGTCTAACAGCTTTGGGTTTGACATAGCTTTATATGTTAGGCAGATATCACCTCTGAGTAGACGATATGCTACAGAGTAAAGCTGGTGTTTTTTGAGGATGTCAGTGTAGGGCATCTGTTTGAGGCCAGTAATCCTCTTTGTGAGGTACTTCTGTGGCCTTTCCAGCTGCTGCAAATGTCTTGTGAGGTACATTTCAAAGGGGGCGTTGTACTCTATAATGGGTCTAATGAGTGTTGAGTAGAGGTGAACAATGACCTCTTTTTTCCTAGATGAGAACCCTTTTGTGATGAGGTGGGCCACATAGAAGGATTTCCTGACTTCTGTGGTGATGTGATTATCAAATGAGAGACTACTGTCCACCTGGGTCCCCAGGTCTCTTATCGCATATTCAGTGTTAAGTAGACTGCTGCCTATGTGGTAGTTCATGGGTACAGAGTTTTTACCAAATGGGATGCCAATGCACTTTTTGGCATTGAGCTTGAGGCCATGGCTCTGACACCAGGCATCTGTCTCAGTGAGGCCCTTCTGTAGGATGTCCACATCATTTGGGGACTCAGCTATGGCTCCTAGTTTGCAGTCATCTGCAAACCTCATTAGCCAAAGACCTTCTGTGTTAGTCTGTACTTCAGAGAAGTAGATACCAAACAGGAGAGATCCCAGGACTGAACCCTGTCGTACTCCACTTGTCACTGGTTTGAAGTCAGATTTGGAGTCTGCAACTTTTACAGTGTGGGTTCTGCCAGTGAGCCAATTGGCAACCCATCTTGTGATGTAGGGATTTATACCTAGTTTAGTGAGTTTAGCTATAATTCCAGAATGGGGGATGGGGTCAAAAGCCTTGGCAAGGTAAAGATAGACTGTGTGAACCACCTTACCCTCGTCTACAGCTTTGGTGACTGCCTCAAAGAAGTCAATCAGTTTCAGGAGTTATGATCTGCCTTTCACAAACCCGAACTGGGTGGGGTCCAGAGTTTGAAGGTTACCAATGTCTTTATTTATGAGTTCCATGATGATATGTTCCATGGCCTTACAGACCAGGCTCATCAGGCTAATAGAGCTATAGTTCCCAGGATCAGTGGTGGCTCTCCCTTTGTGGAGTGAGATAACTATTGCTGTGTGCCATTCAGTGGGCACAAAGCCTGATGTGAGACTATGACTGAACATGGTACTTAGGTGGGGAGCCAGTTCGTTCTGAAGTTCATGTAAAATGCAGCCTGGGATGTTGTCTGGTCCCATGGATGCTGTGTTTTTGGCTTTAGAGAGTGCAGCATTTACCTGCGTAGTTGTGATTACAGGGCCTCTGCATTCTTCCTGTATATATATGAGCCCTTTAGGGGGTGAGAGGGGGTAAAGTTAGCACTGAACCTATTTGCCAGGATGTTGGCAATATCAGTTGGTTCTGTAATTTCATGCCATTGTGCTGTAACTCAGAGCAGATCTGGGTGTTGCCATTGAGATTCTTGACATAGCTATAGAATGCTTTGTGGTTGTCCTTAGAATCAGTGGCGATTTTATTTTCATAGCTAGCTTTGGAGGATCTTATAAGGGATCTCAGCTTCTTACTGAGGCTGACAAGGGAACTCCTACACTCATGGGATTTTACTCTCTTTTGCAACAGTTTCTTTCTTCTGTTGTAGAGTTTTTTTATGGCAGGGGACCACCAAATTGGCATCCTTTTTTGGAGGATACTGTCTTGGTTCTGTTTGGGATAGCACGATCCATGCACTTGTGTAAGTGCTTATAGAGTGCATCTGTGTAAGATTCAGCAGCTGTAACTGTATTGTCCATCTCCATGGGTGTTATGAAGTTCACCACTTCTGTCTTAAGAAGCATGAAGTTGGCTTTGGAGAAATTTTTTACTGTGATTTCCTTAATGGTGGGTGGGGGCGGGATGTGGATATCTAGGGTGATTAGCTTATGGTCAGATCTGACCAATGAGGAGTTGACTTCAGGTCTGGAACACCGGTCACTCGTTGGTAATGACTAGGTCTAGGATATTGTTGCCCCTGGTGAGAGTGTGGATAAGTTGATCTAGGGCATTGGAATTTATGAATTCCAGAAAGCATTGAGCAAAGGAATTGGTACATGAGTAGTTTTCCCAGTTAATGGTGGGGTAGTTGAAATCGCCCATTATTAGGGTGTATGGTTGAACCCTAATATTTTCCAGTATATCAAGAAAAGAGGAGTGGGAATCCTGGGGCATGGTGGGGGATCTGTAGCAAGCTACAATTTGGATTGCAGTTTTGTCCAGAGTTAGTTGCACTTAAATAACCTCAGATTCATTATGCTGAGCAACTAGTCTGGAGGTGTGGATATCCTTAATGAATATGGTCACACCTCCACCTTTGGTGTTACAGTCCAGGTTAGGTGACTGAAAAGTGTAGTATGAGTTATAGCCTGGTAATGCAGGGGTGCTCTCTGGAGCCTTAAACCAGGTCTCAGTCACTGCACAGATATCAATGTTCTCCATTTTAAGGAGTGTCTCGACGGAGTGCATTTTGAGGTTTAGACTTCTAGCACTGAGTAGCATTACCCTTAGTTTTTGCTTGCCTGTTCCTGTTACGGTGGTGAATTTGTCATTTGAACCCTGCCTAAAAAAGGCACAATAGGGGCAGCAAGAGCCTTAGCCAGTATCCAGAATCCCAGGAGTGACAGGTGCAGGCCATCTCTGGCAAAGCATCGTGGTCTGTCGACCATGTCGTCCCAGGCAGACAGATACTGGATCCCCTTAGAATAACACCAGAAGCTTAGCCAATTGTTGAAGTCAATCATTTTGGCCTTGTACTGCGGTATCATTCTGGGCGATGGCAGGATGCTACTCAGAGCTAGGGTCATAACTGCCTGGGCTACAAGATCGGAGAGCTCTTCCATGTCTCTTTTTATGTAGTCCAGGGAAGTACATCTCAGGTCATTCACACCAACATGGACAATGACAGAGTCATATTTGTACTTGTTGTGGAGTGACCTGAGTGCATGGGTTATGTGGTGGATCCTGGCACCTGGCAAGCAGCTTGTCCTTGTTTAGCCTGGTGAGTGGGACATCAGTGTGCCTGACTATAGTCACCTATGACTAGTGTGTTGGGTACGTTGTTTTGCCTTATGGGCTGTGGTTGAGTGACACACTGAGTCTGTGGGCTATGTATCATTCGGGTTGTGTTGGGGGGAGGAGGTAGCTTATGCTTTGGAGGTCTCTGTTGCTTGAGCAGATTATTATTGAGAGCCTCCGTGAATGTTTATGTGTTTCTATGTGTGGATTTTGGTGGTGTAGGTTTAGTGGGATTATGGGATGAGTGTGGTGTGGTGTGGTGCAAGTGTTTACCTTTGCCTCTTGACTGTCAAGTTCAGTCTTGGTTGGAGAGAGCTTTACCTCCACTTTGGCTAGATAACTGCATCTCTCAAAGGTTGTGGTGTTGGGTGGTAGGAGGAGAGGGTTGTCTGTGTACCTTCCCTTTCTATTTGTACCTATTTCTGTCTCAGCTGTCTGTCTTTCTAGCCTCAGTACCATAATCCCATTTGCCACTGCTGGGACCCTAGTAAAAGCTATAATGACTTAATGCTCCTCTGTACATTTTTTTCTGAGATTCATATTCAGTCAGTTAATCAAATTGGCTGGGTATATCTTCATCAGTGTTGTGTCATTAAAATTAGGTGTCGAAGTAAGTAAGTTGTAACCTCAAGCAGTCAGCATTGTAGTGAGTGAAAAATAAATGGAAAGTGAGAGAGAGACTAAGAAAAAGCAATGTCCGCCTTTGCTAAGAGTCAACAATCATAATTGTTTATAATTAATAGAGTAGTGCAAGGATCATAGGCCTATGAATGTATGTGTGGGTGTTTGTCCCCCATGTAACAAAATGTTACATGTGTTGACAATGATGGTTATAATATCGCAGAATATCTTATAAATACATTCAGATGCTATAGTATTAGGTGTTTCTAAGAGTTGTTTATATTCCTGGGATATTACAGGAGCAAAAAATATTCTTAGTTAAAATCTGGTTGGCATAATGTCTGTATATTAGATTGTTTTGGTTCGTTTTTTTTCAAACTGTTGCAAATACATATTTAACATTCAGATTTCTGATAGCCAGGAGTTGCATGTTTGTGGGCTAATAGTGCTTTTTGTTATGGCTGACAGTTTACCCTGCTGTATGGAATACTATGGCTGGTAGGCACCTCTTCAATGCAAGTCTGCTCAAATGGCTATTAAAAAATGTCATTTTGTCAGACTTTTAATTGAGTTTACAGTGTGCTCCCAGTGTTTCACAAAATTACATTTGCCTCAATGCTTCTTAGCAATATGCAACAAGAAGAGATGTGGGGTTTTGCTTCTAGTACATATTGCTTATGAAGCATGTGCAAATTAGGTGAACTACTTTTGCTGAATTGCACAGCTGATTCAATGGTCATTAAAGGTATGGTATTGATTAAAGTAATTTTAACAAGATAATATTTGCAAAAAAAATGCTAACATGGAACACTGTATTACAATTCATTAACAGTATGTTGAATATAATAAAGTTCATTAACAGTACTATACTCAATACATTTTGAATATACACTTCACATATACCAAATAGCATGTTGTGTAAATGAAGGCACTTAATAATAATTGTTTCATTTGTAGGTGTGGGAAAAAAAACAGCAAAATGTTATACATGCTAGTTATATAATGTAGTGAAGTTAGAATTATTAGCTTGTCTCAGGTAAAAAGATGTATTGTTGGCTCATGTAAATAAACATGATACTGAAGGTACAAGCTTGTAAATCTATGAAGGCTTTTATTAAGGTAGAATGAGAAATGAGGTGGTAAGTAAATTCAGCAAAATTAAGTGGTTACATGAGATTAAGTGAAGTATATGATTATTTGATGGACTTTCAGTCACATATCCCCGGATTCAGCAAGCCCTGCATGGTGTGCAGGAGCTCCAGCAGGCAATATGTCTGCCGTGCGATCCAGGAATAAGCTGTAGGGATGTGCACAAGCGCTCCTGCACTTGTCCTGCACAGACTAAGCCCCTGTATGCAAATCACCCCATTTGCAGGTAAAGTCCATGCAAATGAGGTGAATTTGCGATCCAGGAAGCTGGAAGCCGGCCGTGCAGGGCTAGTGTAATCTGCAGAAGTGTACTCTGCAAGTAACTGAGTACATTTCTGCAAACTACAAAATGGAGCCATGACAGCTCAAAATAAAGGGTGGATATTATGTAGAAAGCATGCCAATGGCCAAATATAAGGCCATTGGCATGGAAAACAGTTGCAAAAATAACTAAATCAAATTTTATTTTTTTAGCCGATCTCGGCTGTTTAAGCATAGGGCAGCAGCACACAAATGGGATCAGGCGAAAAATAAGAAAAAAAAAGACTAACGGGATCAGGTGAAAAATAAGAAAAAAAAACTAAAATAAGCATTCTAACCATAATCACTATTTTGCCATTATACTCAATGGCAGGCAGAAGACAACATGGCCAGTGAATAGTGGTTGCTAAGGGTGGAGGCTCAGTGTGGGACGTGTAACTATGCATTAGCAGGCAATCCTATGCAAATGAGGGGAATGATACTGAATTCCAGATTTCCCCTGCATGCTAGTTAGCACCCAACAGTGTAAGAGCAGGAATAGCTTGGTGCAAGCCTAGGAGTTAGCTGACATCATAGGGGTGTGTGTCAGGCATACTGTAAGTGGATTGGAGCTGGCTCGGGTTTGCCCTTAATTTAGCAGAGCTAAGCAAGGGGGTGTGTCTGAGGTTGCCTAGCACACTTTACATTGCCTAAGCCGGTGTGCGCGCCACTCACCAGGTTTTAAAGGAAAAAAATAAATGTAAATCAGGAAATAGCAGCTCTGTGCACATTTGAGCACTGTGTTTGGGCGGCGCACCCCCAGGCTTAAACAGGAAGGCAATGGGAAGGGAAAACAGCAGTAGGAAGGTAATCAGGGAGAACTAGCATAACTGGTAGGTGAAATGTATTAGAATCAGCCAATTACACAGGCAGCAGCCCCGCCCAGAACACTACTATAAACTATGCAAACACCTTTCCCTCTGGTTTTCCCACATACTCTACACCACTGGTGTATACAAGCGGGGGAATTTTAACAAACAAAAATAACAAAATGATAGGGGCTGCAATAGCTATCATACAACAACATGTGGAAGAGGCTGAGGGTGGAGAGGATGAGAATGCTGTCGACCAACCCACAGTGAGGAGATGGAGAAGAGTGTACAGACCCAGGGTAACCTACCAGAGGCTACATGAGCTGGAGATAGTGGATCGCTATAGGGTGGATAGGGACATCCTAGAGCAAATTGTTGAGCTGTGCCGGCCACGCCTCACACACAGAACTAATAGAGGGGAACCCATCCCAGTGGATACCAAGGTATGTGCAGGCCTACAAATACTAGCTACAGGTACCTTCCAAAGGCCAAATGGGGATATCATGGGGATCTCACAGGCATCAGCATCCAGGGTACTCCACCATTTTCTGGATGCCATGTCAGCACATGCCGGTGAGCACGTATATTTCCCCAACACCTGTGAGGTGTTGGCCAGCAATGTGCATCTCTTCCACCAAATAGCAGAATACCCTGAGGTAGTTGGTGCTATAGACTGCATGCATATATGCATCAAAGCACCACCTGGTGAGCGGGGTAGGGTCTGCATCAAATGCAAGGGCTTCTCCTCCATCAACTGCCAGGTCATGTGCAATGTCTAGGGCATAATAATAATAAATGTGTGTGCTGGCTGCCCTAGAAGCTATCACGATTCCCACATCTGGCATCTGATGTAGCTGTACCAGACATTTGCCACTGGGGACATCCCTTATGGTCACCTAGTGGGGGATGCTGGTTACGCACTGGAGCCGTGGCTGATTACACATATCAGAAAACACATGTAGTAGTAACAGGCAGGTGTGCCCCCCAATCCTATGTAGACATGTAGTAACAGGCAGGTGTGCCCCCCAATACTATGTAGACATGTAGTACCAGTCAGGCGTACCCCCCAATTTTACGTAGAAATGTAGTAACATGTATGTGTAGGTATAATACCAGTGAAGCTCAGATGCCCAAAGGTGGCCAAGGTAGCAGGATAGATTGTAGCATTTGTACAAAATGCAGGTATGTGTGTGTTAGGTTGGCGTGTGTTTCATATTGTGTGAGAGTGGTCAATATGTATGCATGTTGATCTTTGACCTGGTGGCCATTGCCCACTACTGCCAATGACAGGACCAAGTCCTCACAACTGCAGTGCCAAAGAAAATTCCCACCAGTATAACACATGCTAGCAGTAAGCCGTTGTAAATGTATGGTGGTAATATGTGTCATCATCTGAAATATGGACATGTCATGGCTGCTGGCCTACATATACAAGCAGTACACAGCAAAATGTACCCCAGACATACAGTATATAATGTGTAACTGTGAAATGGACACACCCTTGGAACTGTACATACAGGTATGCATCACATTATCTGGGCCTGTAGTAGGGAATATCAGTGTCGTCTAGCCAAACACTTGCAGATCACAAAGGTGATAGGACTGATGTATTGGGAAACAGCTGATGTACCTGTACATGTCAGCATAACTGAAATGCCCCATGCATATCTGTGAGTCAGATGCAAGTAGTGTCCATAGCACACATGCACCCAGCTCACCCAAACACCACCACAGGTACCTCTCTGGTCGTATCCCTGCTGTTGGGAATGGGTACAATATGACCCCCACCTGAGTATGGCAATAGCGAAAGAATGCAGCATGCAGTGCAGATGTCCCATGCAGGTGTATCCCTAGCTGTAGGTAGCACCCTGCCAGCATCCACACCACCTGATCAATACGGATAGAAAGTATGAACACCTAGCACACCTACTCTGTCACCCCAGGGGAATGTACTGTATGGCAGTCTGGGACTGTAGGACTGATAGAATGCAATGGCCTGCTGCAGCTGACCTGCATCACCACCAAATGGCCTACAGGCCTCTGCCAAAGGCCTGTGTCTCACATGTACTGCCAATGCATGTTATGTCATGGACACCCAAATAACAACATAACACACTCCACATAAGCCATATGCAAGGCCATGTGGACAAACCACAGTAACATGTCCACCATGTCCCACTGCATGAACTGTGGACCAACACCAAAACACAGCTGTGATGAGGTGATAAACTTAGGGAAAGTATCAGAGAATGTATGCATAATGTATGGAAGAGGATAGAATAATAGAGGGGGGGGAGCATGGGCAGCATGGAATGTGCAAGGTCCGACACACAGCTGTGTGCACATGCTATCTCTGGCTGCAAACATGTAAATGGGTGGCTACAAACCTGCCCTTACACCATAATAGGGGTAATGTCCTGACTTTTGACCCCTTCCTCTGGGTAACCTGTGTAGATCTGAACAGTTATGAGATATTTCCACAGCAAGATAAGGCCATACTGTCATGTCGATGGATGTACATGTATGGCATCCTCTGCCAGCACTGTACCAAGGTGCTGAACTGGATACACAGACCCAGCAGCTGGTGTCTGCAGCTCTCCCTCCAGAATGGCATACCTTTCCATGAATATGTAGGCATTTGCCGACAATACCGGACACAGCTGCATTCATCCTTGTTCCCCAGGACATCACTGTGAACAAGAATGTCCACCTGACAGTACTTGAGAACATAATACATCACAGTGTATAACAGTACACATGTCTGAATATCTCTGCTAACACCAGTGCCATGTAGCAGAAGCAGCACAGACACAATCACCTACTGTACACACTATCCCTTGCACAGTTTGATCTCATATTGCCAAATGATCTACAGATACGCTGCAGAAACAGTTTGCTACCTGTAGGTGTACAGCACTGGAGTACAAACTACCTGGAATGGATCCACACATTCTAAACAGAAGGGAATACTGGGCATGCTCACACACTTAGAGAAATGAAGGCAATGTCAGACAACAACATACTGAAAGATCATACTGGGCAAGCTCATACACAAACAAATGAAGCCCATGTCTGCAAACAACAGTGGACCATACATATCTGACAGTTGTAGATGTTAGTGCATACACTCCTCAGTATGCACCAGTCATGCTTTGCACACACATTGAATGGGAATACAGACATATATTCAAGGACAACACACCATAATATGCCAAAAGTAGACATACATAGATGTGTTGAAGAGAGTGATTGTGACAATGAGCCATCCATCATGAGGCCTGTCCCACCCAGCACACAGCCAAACAGCTACAACCACATGATCTGTGAATGTCACTCACTGTAGAAAGTAGCCACTGGTTTCTGTCAGCATTACAGGCTATGCGGTGCAAGTGCTAGCTGTGTAACATGACTATATAAGGCAGTAGTCATCTAGCAGCTGTATACATGTACCTGCAGAATATAGCCCTGCATGTGCCTGCATGTGGTGTGTCAACCGCTAGATGAATGGGTTATGGCCAATGCACAGACACTGCCCTCTCCATAGTCCTACTATGACAAGCCTGCTGATGTCATCCACTTTGAAATGCACCCTTGGGAATGGAGTAGCCCAGTAATCTCTGTGGCGTGTCCTAAAGCAGCGTAATGCTGTAGTTTGATAAACTAGTTAGGTAGGAGACGGAATTCTTATCCCAGACATGGCAAGAGTGTGTGTGTGTGTGTGTGTGTGTGTGTGTGTGTGTGTGTGTGTGTGTGTGTGTGTGCCTTTGTCTGAGTAGGGGTCAATGCTTTTTAGGCTAGTCATACTCACTACAAATACCCTACTTTGGCAAGCCTGCTGATGTCAGTCACTGTGAAATACACCTTTGGGGAAAACGTACTCCAGTAATCTCTGTGGCACATCTTATAGCTGTGTAGTGCAGTAGTATAATAAACTAGTTAGGGAGGGGTTCTAATCCTAGACATGGCAGGTGTGTGTGTCTGTGTTTGTCATTCATATCCTGTGTGGAGGTGGTTGTGAGTGTGTAACAACTGGACTCATTGTGGAGCAGGTTTTGCAAATTTCTTATATGGTGGCCCTATTATATGTCACAATGTCCACCTTACAAGGATAACAGATGTGAAATAGCTGAGAGGCTGGGGTGGCAATCCATACCCCTACATGTGACATCAAGGCCTGGCGAACAAAGTTAGCAACCCTTGTATTACACAGAGAGCACTCTCAACCCATGTGTCATACACAAAACACACTTGCCTAGGCAACAACTACTATGTTGGTAGTACCCTGCATATTGCCCACAGATAGTAACCATGGTGTGATTGCAGTGGACTACAGAGGGCATGGCACCCTTTCCATCAGTACAATATGCATGTACGTGCAGACAATGTGCCTTCACTATGCTCCCCACTGGATGCCTGCAACACCCGTGGTGCCATCAAATGTGACCCACAAAGGACATAGCATGCCTTATATACATGCCCTGTATGGACAGATGCCACTGACACCAAGGAATACCTTTATCATGCTATCAATGTAGGTGCAGGATCAACCTGCTGTCCATTACCTGTTCCCAGTACATGAGGCCAGGATAGACACATCTGATTATAACAATCTGTGTACACAACAAGGGCCAGACATCCCAGGTACAGTTTCACATGTCACTGTATATGCATGTGGGATGTATGCACACCCCAGACAGTGTCCATGTCATGGACTAAAGAACACATACATGGCAAGCATTGAACAGCACACACACTAGTTACCCAGGTGACTGGATGGTGAATACAATACCCACCTGTGTGGTAAAATCCAGACACCACACCCCTGAGCCACACTGCAGACCATTGTCATGTGGCCTAATGCCAAGGTATACCTTTCACCTAGCCTTGTATAGCCTTCTGGCACAGTCAACCACCACACACCTGTGAAGTAATGCATGCAGGCATGTCAGTACTGGCACCCTGTGTCTGTGTGTGTGTGGTGTATGATGCTTTTGACCATATTCACACTCACTACAACCCCCATTGGCATACTGAAGCATGCTGTCTGATGTCAGACACCTCCACATACCCTTTGCCCATATAACCTCCGGATAACCCCTGTGGTGCATGTGATACCTGCACAGTACTGTATTGTGGAAAACTAACTAGCGAGGAAGTTTATTCCTGACCTTGCCAAGTGTGTCAATGTGTGTGAGTCCCTGAGAGAGTGTGGCTGTGTTAACACTGACACATGTTCATGAGGACTGGCATGTGCACTACACTTACCGTGCTGCTACCATATCACTGTTGCAGATGTCACTCACCATCACATATATGTTTGGACTCCTCAACATGTAAGCTATGTGGTGCATCCAATAACTGCATAGACATGTGATAGCAATACATAGTCAGTCAGGGGTTTGATACCCTGTACTGGTAGGTGTGTGACACAAAACATGCTTAGGTTTTACTCTCCCACCCCCTCCCTGACATACTTTGTCCCTGTCTGCCTCTCTCACTCCCTCTCTGGTGGATGTGAGGAACTACACCTGCTTTGCTTAGGCAGCAGCATGTGTTCTGTAAGTGATGCTCATGATCAGCTGATGGCTTCTGCATGAATTGCAGCCCTCCTCTAGCTGATTGCATGTGGACAGCTGTGATAACATTCCCATAGCCAATTACATGGAAACACACTCCAATATCTAGGAACACCATCTTGGTGTCAGGCCTTTTCATTCACTGTGAGCAGGACCTAGATCTGGTGTTTGGCAAACAGCATCACAGATGGATTGGGGATTTACCGCTAACAACATACACTGTGGAAACAGGGCAATACACAGGAGGGGGATGTGCCTGACATAACTACAGAATGTAAGTGTTGCTATTCTGCATTTGTAGTAATGTTGGTTTAACAGGGTGTGTGTGGATATGGCTGGTCTACATGTTTTAATACCTGCCATGACAGTGCTATGTTTCTGAGGAAACCCCCCATCTGTTGGGTCATCTGCAGACTGGGCAGTGTGTAGCATCTTTTGTTTATTGTGTTACTCACAGAGCACCTATCTGTGAACTGTAAAAGCATAGTGTGAGGATTGCGGTCAGTACATGGTGACAGCCATGATAGTTACTGACTTCATATCCCTAAAAGGACATATGTCACAACAAACCCTGTTACAACAGTAAGTGTATGCGGTTATCACAGCAACATGTCAATATTGGCCCTGTGTTTGTGCATAGAGCCACAACTATGTCAACCTTTGTATATGTCATGCAGTAAGAGGTGCATATGTTCTGTACACCATAATTTATTGACATCATATCTGATAACAAGCCAGTGAGATATAATAGGGGTTATATTTGAGGACATAACCTGGGCATTCTGTAGTTGTGTGTACAGTACTGAGATCTGTGTACTTATGGTGATTGTCAACATTGTGTGTATTGTGAATATGTACCTTGACCTGTGTACAAACTGTGGTAAATGTAATTGTTCTTGGTTCTGTACTATCTGATGTTACATGCTTCTCCAGTGTATGTTACCCTATCGGCTTACATGTTTTGTAGGGCCAAATGCACACATGTCCCATACCATAGACAGGCATCGACCACACTGTGTAGTGGCCCAGTATATGTAGGGTTAGTGTGTGACTGGCACATATGAGGATGGTGTTGATCAGATAGTCCGTATACTGTAATATTACACTAGCTTACTATATTTGGCTGTGGCTGTGTTCACATTGGTTGTGGTTATGCACTTTCACACAGGTGTCTGTTACTCTGTGCTATGACATGTCTGTAGAGCCTGGTATATATGCAGGTACATGTGTATTCCCCCATAAGAAATGTAGGCCAGTTTTGTGGCAGTTTGCCTGTAGCCTGCACAGTGCTTTGTTACATGCCTAGCAGATTAGTGTACTTACCCAGTGTGATGTTATGTCCAGATACTTGCCATATATACTGCTGCCAGTCCACCATAACAGTCATGTATGTCAGACAAAGCAGTGGGATGCTGTACAGATGTATGTCACTGACTAGTGGGTAGTATGTGGCCATGTCACCTCTGTGCCAGTGGTTATTATGTGTCAGGACAGACAGGGGTGTGTGAATGCATAACCTATGGGGGCAAATTTATACCAGTATTTACGTGATATACCCATCTACATGGCTGTTAACATCCACATTGTCAGGCTTGGTCCACATGTCTTGCACTAAGGGGTTCTGTGTATACCTCTGGACTGAACAGAGTGTGTCAGACTGTCCACATTTATTGGCCATATCTCTGCTGTAGTCCACAGGATCATTACTGTGCTAGCAGTGGTACTTACTATGATGTCCTTAGGATGTCTATCAGTAGCCAATGGTGCACATGTTAAAAGCAGATGTGACCTCCCACACACATGTCTGTGAAGAAGATATTACAGTGGCAATAGTCTACATATATACCTGCAATACATACCTAAAATCCCCTTGCACTAAGAGGTTGGGACTATTGGGGCAGAGGTAGGACTACACTCCCTGTTCTGGACATATGGTGAACATATATGTATATATAATTATCCACATATCTATATAGATATATACACTTATACATATCGACATACATAGCTGGATATATATATATATATATATATATATATATATATATATATATATCTATATATCTATATATATATATATATATATATATGCATATAAACACTCAGATATATACATATACACAGCAATATATGTCTACACATATACAGATAGAGATACATATGCACATATACTTATGGATATCTACATATATATTGACAGTAATAGGTATAGCAGAAAATATATGTATGCACATATAGTCACAGATATCTACATATATATCTACATATATAAGCATATCTGTACACACAGGATGTGCATACATATATAGCTATTTGCACACACACACACACACACACACATATATATATATATATGTGTGTGTGTGTGTACATACGAAGAGATGTACACATGGCCATATATATGTTGCACTATACAGATGTGTATACAGACATATGTATGAATATACATGTGTATGTACATGTAGACATATATCAAACTATTATATGTATATATCCTTATTCCTGTCATGTGTAAACCTCACAGTTGTGTATACCCTCCCAGATGTATCTCACCATATGTATCAGCTATGTATACATTATGATAAAACAACATATGTGATGCAACAGTCATATTAATAACAGGTACTACACAACCGTGGAAGTAAAGGCAATTGTTCAATACTAATCAATATGTGTATTGACAGATATATTGGAAAAACAACAGCTGTCTTCACAGTTGTCATGGCATAGTGATTAAGTGTTGTGACTATAGTGTACAGGGTCCTGGGTTCAAGACCTGCAAGGGCTGTTCATTTTGTTGCTGGGCAGAGCAAGGGCTGTGAGATACAGAGTGGTTAAGGCAGTTTTGAGTAGCTTTAAGTGGGTTTGCGTGGGTTTGCATGAAACTAAGTGGTGCTAAGCTATGGGTAAACATACAGGTGCTTACACAGTGTAGGCTTCACTTTCCAGTGCGCAAATCAGCTTAACTGTTATATTACAGCAATGTTGATACCTGCTAAGCATGGCTTAGCCCTGGTAACCAGTTCATACCACCCATTCTGATAACATAGTAGGGTAATGACATCTGTAATAAGTGTATATAATGCCATGTACAACACATGAGCCTATGTGCTGTCATTACAGTAGCAAGGGGTGTGAGTGTCATGTCTGGGGCACAGACATATATGAGGCCTGTACAGCACTGTTATACGTGTGAATGTGTTACATAAAGAGGTAATAGCCCAGGGTACGTGCTGTCACACTGGTGTATCATGGTGGTACTACTGTTGACAGTGCTTACCCAGGCAAGAGTAGAGTGATAAATGTAGTACTGACAACAGGCACACCTGCAAGCATAGCTGGACTCTGAGGCCTCACTGTCATAGCCCTGGTGTGTGAGTTGTGTCACAGTATATAACCCCTACTGGGAAATGATCCGACATGTGGAATGTAACTTTAGACTACCGTCTGTACAGCAGATATTAGTGAGAGCTTCTGACATGTAGTCATGGCATACATATTGTTGTCAAATGTCTATCTGTCAATGCATTCATCCTACTGCATAGCTACTTCCCGACCTGATGACTGTCAGTCCCTGTACAAATGTGCAGATGGCAGGTATCCAGCTGGGATATGCACAGGCAACCAAAGCTTGATTGACACTGATATGTCTGCCCAGCTGTGTAAGAACTGGCACATATAGGAGATACACTGTATGCACCACATGCCTTGGGTGCCTCCACTACACTACCACAGTCAACAGAACATGCTTGGGTACAGGTCTCCATCACAGACACTAACCATGTGTTGTAATGCATGTTGCGTACATGGCAACCTGATCAACTTAGTGGCCATTTGCAGGAGGCACCTGGAGGATTGGGTGATGTATGTTACTCTCACCCTGAGGGTCACCACAGTTTTGTCTGTTGATAGATTGCCTGCTGCCACATGGCAGGTAGCAGGATAGCACTGTACACACATCCCCTACATAACCCATCTCTCTTTGGACAATAGTTAGGTACATGGCTATGACCACCTGCAGTGATGAACCCCAGTACAGACACATGTGTACGTGTGCATGGCTGAGTATAGCAGTGTCTGTGTGTTAGCACACTTGTACTTGGGAATTCCATGAGGGCCTTCACAACCACTGAAACACCCACTGCCAAAGTCAGTTGTGGTTGCTGCTGTATGAGACATTACATGCACCCTGTTAAGCTCCTCTCCATACCGGCTACATGAGCCTTGCAGTACCAGCACAACAATGTTGTACAAATGGGTTGATAGGCATAGGATACCCACTGAGTTCTAGCAAGTGTGTGTATGTGTGCATGTCTGTATATCTGTAGGGTACAGAATTCCGAGGCCACATACTCCTATTACATTACCCATTGCCACACAGTAATACAGATAGTGTTGTTGCTGCCCATAGGTGAGGCATGACAATGCAACACCCTACTATGCATGTGGCATGTGCATTAGATGCATATCCCTGTAGCACCACTGTTGGTATATACAATGGGTTGTATCGCAGTTGTGGGCAATGTGTGATGGTGGGTATGTCAGAGTGTCATCATGGGTTTCAGGGAGTACAATATCCACTGGGGGATGTGGGTGCTGTGTACACTGTCATTACACCAAGGTACACCCGGCATATGTCCCATGTACCATGTTATGGTTACCACTGTCACCATCAACCATACAGGTAACTGATATCACAATCCAGGCCAGTTATGCATGTGCTGTGTACAGCCTACCTGTAACACATTGGACACATGGTCAAGTTAGTTAGCAGCAATAGGCCCAGGTCTCTTGGATCTGTGTCTGCCTTTTATGTGTCTGTTAATGTGTATATGAAGGTATGTCACACTATGTATTGTCCATATACATCCATTACATCCCCCATTAGCATACTGTACACATCTGGGGATGTTCTGCATGTAACATGTAACCTGGAACACACCTCACCCTAAATGCTGTGTGGTGTGTGCAATGAAAGCCACACACTTCAGTATCACTACATACCTAGGTAGGGGGTCTAGTTCCACTGTTGACAAGTAAGAGTGTCCATGTATGTGAATGGGTCTACATCAGGTTGCAGATTATACATGTCCCAGTGGGTCACCTGTCCATGTGGCACAGGAAATAACTGTTATACAAACCTATGACATGTGTTCAACTGTACCTCAGATATGTCACAGCCATGGTGTCACCACAGTGTCATAATCTGTTGTGTTATATGACTGCAGACCATCCTCATGCTGATACATGTACACCTATGAAGGCTTACATCTTGTCATTCAGTGCTGATCTGCACAGTTGACAGGTATGGCCCACTGCCCACAGGGACAGACACTATTGTCCATAGCAGTTGTTCAGCAGGACATCATTACAACAGTTCCTGATGGTACATATAAATCTTTCCACATCATTTATCACATTATAATAGACCAAGTACTACATTGAATTACATGCATATATGTTTCACATACCTGTTGTAGGATTGTTGTCTCTTCTGAATACAGTATTATGTGTCCCCTTAGTTATTTAGGGATGTTTGTAGGTTCAGTTTGGTATAGATTGTTTTAATAGTTGTTTGTTTTTTTTGTTTGTTTGTCTCTCTCTCTCTCTCTCTGTATCTCTCCACTACAGGGATTTAGCTGCTTTGAAAAGATTGCAGCATGGATTTTGTAGGTGATGCACATGATCAGTTGATGGCCTCTGCACAAATCAGTGTTCACCACTTGCTACCTGCATGCAGCCAGCTGTGTAGTACTTTCAATTGCCACTGTCATGGCAACCCACTACTGTAAATTACTAAATCATGTGGGCATTGTCCCTTTACCTTTCCTGTATGTAGGACATCCTTCCTGTGTGTGGGCAGCAGTGTTACAGACAGCATGTAGCAATACCTCTTACAACAGGACTTGCAGACACAGACCAACTACATATTTGTATAAGGTTCCAGACCTATGGACAGTGTGAGTAATGTTGTTATATGCATTGTATACTGCTAGCTTTACAGAGTTTGTGTGTACATACTAGTTTAGCATGGAATGCAGTCTGTTACATTGCTCTCAACTGTAGGCCTATCTACATGATGGCCAGAGGATTGGCTATGTTTTGTCTGTTCATCACACAGGTTTTGTCTCAGATATATCACTGGGAATCTGTCTGTTGAGTGCTATCAGTACATGGCTACATCCATTTGTGTTTCTGATTTCATATTCCTGAATAAGGGTATGTTGCAACCAGTCCTGTAACACCAGCAACTTTCTCTGTGTATAACAACAATATTGCAAATATGGCCCTGTGTTCCAGCCTCTGTCCTCCACCTATATACTAGGCTTTGTCCATATGTCATGCAGTAAGAGGTTGTTAAGTAGTGGCCTATCATTATGTAGTGCTGGCATTTCTGCCATCATTCCAGTGATGTTGTGGAACCCCACACATAATGTGGGGTAGGGTTCATATATATGTGGGCTACAGTTGAACAAAACATGTGTGTCCTTGTACAGTCCAGAGGTCAGTGTATGTAACACTGTTATATGCCCTTGTAAGTCATTCTATGAGGGAGGGGTATGCACCATATATAACCTAGGCTGTTACAACATGTGAGGGATATCAGTAGTAAGACATCTTAAGGTACAAGGCTGTACATTTTCATACATTTCACCTTGGGAACATTGGTGGGCTAGTGTTTACTGTCTTACAGACAGTTCTGTTTGTCAGTGTGATAGTGATGTTTTAAGTTAAGCATTGTTATATAACAAATACAACTTTATTGTGACAACTTAATTCTTTTCCCCTAGGGGTTGAGTGCAGAGTGTAATTGGAGGCTGCTGAACTACATCTGCATTAATTACTGTTGATTGATTCTTATCTTCCGGGCCAGTGTTTCTTTACTGTTGTACTACTTGAAGGTCTTGGCCTGGACAGCAACATATGTTATGCTTTCAGATCACTGTATAAAGTATTTTGCTTGAGAGTTGCATTACTCAGTTAGTATTTCAAACACCTAACAGATATATGAAATGGCATATACCACTGAAATAGTACAAAATAAAAAATTCTTATGTATGCAAACATGTGTATGGTGTCATATCCTTTGACTTCTCTGTGGGTATATGTTTCATGCAATAATTGTATTTTGTATGAGAGAATCAAACACTGTCCAATTTAAAAGGTGGTGACTGTAGGAATACTGGCTATTCAATATGCTGTGCACCCTCTAAATATGTATCTTCTTATACATATCTATACATAGTAATACATATGTGTGTGTGTATATATATATATATATATATATATATATATATATATATATATATATATATATATATATATATATAAATAACTGCCCATTTCTTCTACAGCAACAGCTGTGCATATACACTGAATTTGGAGGTAGATTTGGACACTCAAACCCCTGAGAGAGGGGTGAGGGCAACAATAATATGTTGTGATGCCAATTACAGCAGATTACATGTGTCCAGTGGACATGTGTGTGAAATGGACAGCTATGTATGGGGCGAGATTTTTTTCTGGGAACAGATTGCCCTTTTGTTCTTTTTTTTAAGGTGAGAGAGGGATGGTGGAGAAGGATAGTAGGTATATTTTGGGAGGTAGGTTGGGTAGGATGACAGGCAAGACAGACAAGACAGCATACAGGGGTGGTATATGACACATGTGCAGGGTAAACACCTTGGATGGGGAGGGGTGTTTGGAAGTTGGAAGCCCATGAGCCCCCAAATGAAAACAGTGGTGCTGAGGTCCTCACCCATGGGCAGTCACCATTACACCTTTACGGCCATGAAGGTGGCTGTGGTGGGGGCTAAATAGGAGGGGCAGGCTGACCCTCTAAATGCACCACACTGTCCTCAAGCTGGTGTAGCTGTTCTCCAAACTTCCTGCAGAGCTCCCTACACACCCAACCCTGGACCTGACGACAGGTGATAGTTTCCTGTCCGCCCCCCCCCAGGGGCAGGTGCAGACAGTTTCCTGTCCGTGCCTGCTCCTGGGGGGGGGGAGCCCCATCCCGTGAGGTGGTTCCACTCAAAGGTGGTGCAGGACCAGCAGACAAGGAGGTCCCGGGGTGGGCCCCAGACATGCTGGTGCTGGTGCCTGGTGGCATGGCCAGATGAGGTGGGCGAGGTGGGTCCTCTGGGACCGGTCTTCCCAAATGTGAGATGGTGTTGCAATTTTAAAACATATGTGGGTTAGTAATAGTCAACACATTCCAGGATTAGGTATAGCAGCATGCATAGATGGTCCCATTAACCTAACACACCAGATATGGAATAGTTGCATAGCAAACAGAACACAAGCATATATGGAACCACAGTGGCCATTACAACAGCATGCAGTTTACATTGATGGCAGCATGTCACCAATGTGAGAGTATTTCAACATGGCACATGCATAGAAACACATTTCAATATTTATCAAACAATAGGGCATATGTCCCAACAGTAGATATAATTATATACATACCCAGTGAGTTGTGTATTTAGATTATTGTTGCAGATATGGTGAGGGGAAGAGAGAGATGTCAATTAACAATTTGTATATCCCTGTAGTTCTCACTACTTTCTTAATCACTGCTGTAATCTTTACCTTACAGGTATTATTACACTATGGTGTTAGTTTAGACAGTGGTATGTTTGTAGACAATTATATACATGAACTGTGTTTTACCTACAGTATACACCTTTTACCTGGTATGCCTGTGGCGGTATTGTTTTTTAACACTACCTGACTGTTTCTACGCATATTCCCAGATTCCAGATTGATGTTATGCACATTCCTCTCAATCTCTTATTTCACACACTCTGGTCAAGGCTTGAAAACATGCAGGTGGAACTGGGACATATTTTGACAATTGCCCTTATAAACCTTTGGTGAGTTGCTACAATGACAGGTTTGCTTTCATATACATTTTCTGAATATTTACAGGTCTGACAATCAGTTATATGTCATTAAAAGCTGGCTATATTTCAGAGATCATCACACTGATTTGTCAGGGGACAGGGTAACAGGCAGTGGATATGGGCCAATTATCTGGACATTCTGAACAAATCTGTACAGTTGAGGGGTATGATTATGCATACAGCTTACTACCACTCCCAGGATTTGAACAATGGCTGTGTCTGCTAAAAATACAACAGTGTGCATCACAGTTGAGGGTGCTGTTTAGATATTGCTGTGTATCTCTTCACTGTTTTCTGTCTATAAGTCCTCCGTGGTTTTACAATCTGACCTTGTAATTACAACAGTCTTATACAGGGATTCCTAGACAGTTTTATTATGTAGCACAGTGTGGGTGACAGTGAGGAGTAATACATTATTATTCAGAGAAACTGCAACACTAACAATGCCATACAATATCAGACTAAACAGTACCAGTCCAGGATTTCAATCTTTTATTTCCAGGCACAGTTTCCTTATTTGACAGACCTGTGGAGTGAATGTTTGCTAACACTACCTGAATGTTGCCACACATATTACCAGATTCCATGTTATTATTATGCACATACGTCTCACTCTGTTACTGCACACACTCTGGTCATAGCTTCACAACATGGGGATAGAGATGAGACATAATTTGCATATTACTCTCATAGCATTTTGGTGAGTTGCTAGAGTGACAGGTTTGTTCTTATAGATATATTTCTGATGGTTATGATGTCTGACAATCAGTTGTATGTCATTATTTGCTGCCTGAACTTCTGGGATCATCCCACTGATTTGCCAGGGGGGACAGGGGGACAAGCAGAAAAATTAAGCCAATTATCTGAACTTTCTGACAAAATCTATACAGTTGAGGGGTATGATTATGCATGCAGCTTACTACCACTCCCAGGATTCGAACCATGGCTGTGCATGCTAAAAATACAACAGTTTACATCACAGTTGAGTGTGCTATTTGGATTTTGTTGTGTATCTTTTCACTGTTTTCTGTCCAAGTCTCCCTCAGTTGTACAATATGACCTTGTGATTACAACAGTCATATACAGACATTCCTACACATTTTATTTATGTAGCACAGTGCGGGTAACAGTGCTTAATACAACAGTATTATTAAGAGAATGCAACACTACATTACCATATGATACCAGAGTAAACACAAGCATTCCAGGAGTTAGACCTTTATTGCTAGGCTGTTACCTTTTTATTTACATACAACCTATATGAGACTCTTCCTGCCGTGTTTTCTGGTATTCAGTACATCCCATACACAATACAGGTTTTATACTGGCAATTAACTTTCTACTACTTTTAGATGTATTTCTTATGACAGTACATGCAAGATTATTACTAACCTGCCTCGTGATGCAGCCTTTGCAGCCTACATGCATGGGCTTCCTGATTTACAGCCCACTCCGCTGCCACTGTCAGAGACATAAGAGGAATATTTAGCCATACCTATCCATAATATACATAAGCTAGGCAGGTATTAAACAGTTAGAAGAATGAGTACTTATATACTGTTGGGACATCACCCTGCCTAGCTTCTTGGATCCACTGATCCAAGAGCTCCCTCTTCCTCCATTTCATGTCGGCATAGTGATGCCTGACCAGCTCACCAGTTTGAGGGATGCCAGTGGTACTGGTGAGGTCATGGGCGAGATGGTCCCAGGCTTCTGCTTTACATTGGGAACCCTGGTACTGGCCCTGCAGCAGTCTCTTTTCGTGGTCTTTTACCAGGAGTCTTGCCATGACCTTAGACTCCTGGATGCCCCAGCACTGCCCTTGGAAGCGTGATCCTTTCCCAACACCGGCCATTGTGCCTACAGTAGGAAGCTGCAACCAGTTATGAGATGTGCTCCCACCTGTGGGGTTTAAATAGGGCTGATTTCTCACACTTTGCCGTGATTGGATGGTTTTGAAAATGCTAAGCTATGGGCAAACCTGCTTTCCTAAGGCTGACATTGCTTAAAGGGGCATACCAATGGGCAAATCTATTTAGCTGAGCTACACATTGCTTACACCTGGTAAGCAGAGGTGTGCAATGCTTAGCATTGCTTATTTTTAAATTTGCACACTATTTGCTGTTTGGCATTGATTTATCATTCATTACATGTTATATATTTGTTTAAGATCCGTGATTCATGCGTAGATGCACTGTATGGGGTACTTATGTTTATTGGGGGATTTCACCACTTTATTATCATGACACCTCACATCTGGACTTAATGCAGTTCACAGATATATGTTATTTAGTAGGTTATACAACAACAAATGGTTTATAAATCCCTTTCACATGTTAATTTGGATTTTGCTATAGTTAGGATCTGTTTGGGTATACCTCCATTTTATGTACAGCTGGTATGGTGTAGTGGTAAATCACTGAGGTATGGTGTGCAGGGTTCTGGATTCAGGACTTCAAATGCTGATTATTTTGTTGCTGGGAAGAACAAGGGTTGTTGGCTACAGAGTGATTAAAGCACTTTTAAGCAGTTGTAAGCAGGTTTGCACAGGTTTGCGTGATGGTAAGCAATGCTAACTTCCAGTTAAATATTCTTACACTCAGTTAGCCTCTAAATTGCTTATCCTTTGTAGGCATTGCTTATCCTTGCGGAAACAGGATTAAACATTCTTACTACTGCTTAAAAGTGCTTACTCCTGCTTGCCCCCACACTAATTTAGAAAGAAAAGAAACATGGCTCTTGGGAAAGTGGTAGATTTGGGCACTTTAAACATTTTTTACACTATTTGTTGTATGGCATTTATTTATCATTCATTACATGTTATAACTACATGTTTAGTATCCCTGATTCATGTGTACATATACTGTATAGGGCACTTGTGTTTATCTATGGATTTTACCACTTAATTACATTGACACCTCACATCTGCACTTAATGCAATACTCCAATTCACAAAAATTTAGTAGGTTATACAGCAAAAAAAATGTTCATGAATTACTTTCACATGGAAAATGGAATTTACTACAGTGAGGATTGAACTAGGAATGATTGCTCGCAAAGCCAACATTCTAACCACTACACTATTGCAGTACTGCTTCTGTTGAATGTATCTTGCTATTTACCTTCTTGTGGCATTTAAGCTAGAGTATGCATAGCTAAACAATGGGAAAACCCACGCAGCTACGGTTAAATTTAATCAGTTTGATAAAAAAATATATTTCTAGTGTTTTCTCTAAGAAGGGACAGGTTTCACTTATTGCTGTGGATCTCTGTATGCATCTGCACATTTGACAGAAATCCTAGCATGTTTGTTGTGATTGTTGTCATAGCTCTCTACCAATCAGGGAGAGATCTCAACAGAATCAGGGACAGACAGAATAAATTGGAGATGATCAGGGACACTTTTCAAATATTAGTTCTATTAACTTGAGACATTACCAGAATTAGAGAATAAAATTGTGTTTTAATATACATTTCCTGATGTGAAATAACTACTCAGCTCTTCATTATTGTCATATTTATTCATTAAGCATAATTCACCACCTTTTGTTTAACAGGCACCAGTGTTAACAGGGATTCAGAGGGACAAAGCTGAATTTTGAGTCAACATCAGGGATGTCCCTGATAATCAGGGACAGTTGAGAGGTCTGAGTTGTACTATGAGAGTTCTCACTCATTTTGATTGCCACATGGCAATTTTTAAATGCAGGGGCATGTATATTGGGAAAGCTCTGCTCTCAGACACACCCCCTGCACTCGTCCATACTCAATGTCCATTTAGGAGCAGAAGCAGCGTGCCTTCATAACTATGGATGGCGCACTGCCGTGCTGCTCTTAAACGGTCGTTTCTGTGCAGGAATAAGCTATTCCTGCATGAAAGTTTACTAAATCCTGGGGAATGTGTACAAAGAAAAAAGTAATTTTTAAAACAAATGTTTAAGAAGATCACAACACATCAAGAGATATTGAAGAGATGTATTTTTCCCTCTTAACATTACAAGCAAATGTCATTCCTTTCAACAAATAATTAGCAATAGCTCACAGTTGTAGAAGTGCTATATCAGAATGTTGCCTTCTCCAGACTTGAGCCACTCCAGTTATATAGGCTTGCTGCTGATTAATGCAAGGCTGGATTAGTTACATAGGCCTTATCAGTAATTCTGCAGTACAGGGTTTGAGCCATGCACACCACCAGTGAGTGATGCAGGCAACATGCTGCATGCTTCCTTATGAAGTGACATGCCTCAGTCAGGACTTTGTCAATGAAAGCACTGCTTTATCCATATAAAGATAAAACAGTCCAAAATGTATGGATAGGTAGGTTGCACCAGTGCATGAATAGGCTAGATATCTGTAAGTTAGATTTAATATGAAGGCTGACTGAGTAACTGTGCTGTAGCAAAGGCGGGAAATCTCCTCATTCCATATTACGGAATAGGTGAGTGAGAAAAAGAAAAGGAGGAATGAAAAATGCGAAAACCATTCACTAGTAGTCACTGTTTAAGTTGCATCAAAATTCTAAGATGAAAACAATTTAGGAAAGCTAGACACATTCATACCCTATTTGTATTTAGGTTTATGTGCTACTTATTTCACCAAGAGATTGCTCTGTTAACGACAGTGAATCGTTTTTATTCAGACAGCGTTTGGCACATGCTAACAGTAATTCTACAAGTGGTATGCAGATTGTTTCAGCAGGTTGTTGTAACAAGCTAGAATGCTGTAAAGGCAGACTTCAGTTCACAGCCTTCATAAAAGATGCATACCTAGCAGGGGAGTTGATGTAGAGCTAATTACGTGCTAGAGACAAAGATCACAGAGTCTGTATACAGCAAGTGAGCTCATCTAGAAATCCTATATTTTCACTGAAGGCATAAGTGTTAATTATAGTTTTAAGTAAATATTTCCATTTCTGGAAGCTGTACATTATTATATGCTTCTAATAATGAACATACTGGGCTGCCCATGGGCTGAGCGATATCATGAAAAACATAAACATTGTGAGTCTCTATGTGATAACTGACAAAGGCAGACAGACAGAATGCAAAGAAATGATGGTGGAAAACTATCTCAATTAGTAAAGGGAAATCATATAGTAACTTTTCAGAGTAGACAGGGTAGATAACTATAATAAAAGGATGGGAATGGATTAGCATGCTATACAAATGATTGGGCTGGGTATGTGCTTTAACATACCACCCAAAACGTATAGGCTACAAACTCTGTGTACTAAGTCAGAAAGACAGACAAATCAATTAATATTCTGCACTGTAAGGATGCCAGGTCAAGATACTATGGTGCAAGAATATATGTTTCAAGAATTTACAAGATAAAATAAGTGAAACTGGACAGTAATGATGAAAACAATGATGAATGAATTAGTCTCGTGTAAATCTACAACCAGGCATATTTCTATTTAGAGAGAAAGAAATGGTAATGAACGTACTATGTCATTGAGCCAAACTATAGTTTGCATAGACATGACTCGGAGAATTTAAGTATTTGATGAAAATGTCAGCACTTATGCTCAGACTCAGTGTATCACTTGACAGGGTCATGAGAAATGACAGCAAATGCTGAAACAAATGCCAGTTAGTTAACACTGTAATCCTGTAATTTCTTGTTACTGTCTCCATATTGTATTCAGCATGGAACTAGATCAATGATCATAGCTTGTTCACTTTAGTTGATGTCATCTTTCATTTTATTTCCTGAGGTTGTATTAATGTGTCATGATCCCATGTTAGTAGTATTGTTAATTATCAGATGCTTTTTTCTTTTTTGAACAATGCACCTAGTAATTCATGGAAATTGCTTTGATAGGACAATACTTTACTGTTAGTACATATTTAATATGAATCCAGGATTCACAAGCAAATAGATATTTTAGCAGAAACCCATGACTGGGTGTGGGTATCACAAGATTCACCCATGGTTGCCGTGGTTTGATCATGAGGGTAAAATTATACAATGACATTATTTTAGAAAGAAACTGCCTACCCTTCTTAAGTAACACCTTTGTATAATGCCACTGTAGTGCTCCTCAGTGTACTTCCTGGTTTACTGATGTACTGTGCATGCATAAGGGACTTAACACACCTGCACTTGCTCAGTGCTGGAGAAACAATGAAGAAAACAGAATCTACTTTGCTGTTTTTTTTTTTTTTTTTTTTGCAAAATGCAAGAAACCTGGCCAAAATGCAACATAATGGGGGGAAAAAGGTCCAAAAATTCAATAACAGGTACGATAAATATTGCTCTAATAAACTTAGAAATCTGCTGGAATAAGTTTTGTGTTAGCATACATTTTCAAAAAGATATGAAGCCTGAACCATTAATGTCTGTCATTATTTAATGACTTCAGTCCCCCGTGGCTTACCAGAAAAAAATTTATGAGGACAGACCAAAATGAGGTCAAAATCAGGATATTCTGGAAAAAGGCGGACAGTTGATAGGTATAAGAGTCTGCCAAGATTTTAGGTGGAACAGTGCAGAAAAACAAGGAAAATCGGGTACATTTCTGTTTCTTTAGTTTTGCAGAATGTACCTGATTTTTCTTGCATTTTGCTTAGTCCTCAAAGAGCATGCTAATAGAAAGTTTGGCTGCTCAGTGGTATTTTAGTGGCCAAACTTTTTTCTTTTGGTATATTCTCGATTTACAACAGGCACACTGGCCGAGATATCCAGTCAGTGTGCTCATTTTTGAATGGCAAAGAGTGGTTATTGTATAATTAACAGTATACTCTGCTTTATTTGCATGCATATACACTCTCTAAAAGTAGCATGTGAATACTGACTATGTTCATAACAGAACAAAGCTTGTCTGCACAACACTAATTCATGGATTCACAGATAGATTAGAATCCAATTGAATATCATGTAAAACATTTATTGGATTTTGTGGCAGAGATACAGACCACTTAAATCTTTTCAGACTATGATGTCATTGTAGTTGTCATTGTTAAATTAATGGAGAGATTTCTATTTAAATGTTACTCACATTCAAACAAATCCATTAACCTTAGTTAGGGAAGCAAATCACTTTTCACTGATTATTTATGCAAGTTGTTCTACAGTGTCCATTGACTACTGCTGCAAGTTCTTCCTTTAAACCCTAAATACAGGTCATTTTTCTCAGTATGTAACTGTAAGAACATGAAGGTAGAATCTGAACTATGGCAATGACATTTTAAGAGCATATGATTTACTTTGATCTGTAAAATGTTTCATTACATACTTTCTTCATTGTTTTTTTTTCTTAATGTAAGTTATCAGTAATATGTGGTTATTATAGCAATATATTATAAATAAATATGCAATATTGTTTTTATTTGTTTTTCATTTAATTGTTTTAATGTTGCAGATCCTTTAGAGCCATGATTTGGTCCGCAATATGTAGAAACTGAAATTAGACTGCTAAACAGTTTGTTTGTGAAAAAACATGCATGAATAGTAATAAATGTACACACACACACACACACACACACACACATATATATGTGTGTATGTATATATATATATATATATATATATATATATATATATATATATATATATATATATATATATATATATATATGGATCTATGTCAGGTGACAGAGTTTTCAGAAACTCAAAATTCATATGGATGAGACAAAAAAACTCGAACATCAAAAATAAAACCAAAAAACACAAAAATCTACTTTTTTTACATTTATGTAAGGGGACTGCATCGACCACACCTCCTGCAAATTATATATACCAACTCTGAGATTGCACTACAGTGAAGAAAAGGGTCAATTTCACGATGCTTGCTGTACTGCAATCTCCATTCAAAAGCTTTGAGTTTTCAGAAACGCAATCATATGGTCTCAACAATATGAATTTTGAGTTTCTGGAAACTTGGTCAACTGATAGGGATCCATATGTGTGTGTGTGTGTGTGTGTGTGTGTGTGTGTGTGTGTGTGTGTGTGTGTGTCTATGGATCCCTGAAAGAAGACTGAACATTCACAACAGCAAACATTGAAATGCTGGACCCAGATCACTGTTTTCAGTGATGTGGGTTCGCAGTTTGATCTTCTGACAGGGACCTATATATATGGTGAATGTGTGATCCAGGAAGCTTGAAACTGGCCATACAGGACTAGTGCAATCTGCAGAAATGTACTCGGTTAGTAACCAAGTACATTTCTGCAAAATCCAAAACGGAGCTGTGACAGCTCCAAATAAAGGCTGCCTATCAGTTAGGAAGCATGCCAATGGCCAAGTATAAGGCCACTGGCATTGCAAACAGTGTAAAAAAGTAGAAAATCAACTTTTATTTTTTTAGTCGATCTCGGCTGTTTAAGCGTAGGGCAGTGGCATGCAAACAGGATCGGGGGAAAATAATAAAATAAACCTAAAATAAGCATTCTAACGAAATCCACTGTTCTGCCATGAAAGTCAATGGCAGGCAGAAGACCACATGGCCAGAGAGTACTGGTTACTAAGGGGGGAGGCTCAGTGTGAGACATGTAACTATGCATTAGCAGGCAATTCTATGCAAATGAGGGGAATGATAGTGAATCCCAGTTTTCCCCAGCATGCTAGTCAGGTCCCAACAGTGTAAGAGTAGGCGCGCCCCTGGGCTTAAACAGGAAGGCAATGGGAAGGGAAAACAGCAGTAGGTAGGTAATCTAGGAAAACTAGCATAGCTGGCAAGTGAAATGTATCAGAATCAGCCAATTACACAGGCAGCAGACCAGCCCAGTCCAAAACACTACTATAAACTATGCAAACACCTTCCCCTCTGGTTTTTCCCACACTCTACACCACTGGTGTAAACAAGTGGGGAACTTTTAACAATCAAAACAACAAAATGATAGGGGCTGGCATAGCTATCATACAACAACTTGTGGAAGAGGCTGAGGGTGGTGAGGATGTGAATAATGTCAATCATCCCACAGTGAGGAGATGGAGAAGAGTGTACAGACCCTGGGTAACCTACCAGAGGCTACATGAGCTGGAGATAGTGAAGCGCTATAGGGTGGACAGGAACCTCCTACAGTAAATTGTTGAGCTGTGCCGGCCACACTTGACACACAGAACTAACAGAGGGGAGCCCATCCCAGTGGATACCAAGGTATGTGTAGGCCTAAGAATACTAGTTACAGGTACCTTCCAATGGCCAACTGGGGATATGATGGGGATCTCACAGGCATCAGCATCCAGGATACTCCATCAGTTCCTGGATGCCATGTCAGCACATGTCAGTGAGCACATATATTTCCCCAACACCCGTGAGGCTATAGAATGGACAGGGACCTCCTACAGCAAATTGTTGAGCTGTGCCGGCCACGCCTGACACACAGATCTAACAGAGGGAAGCCCATCCCAGTGAATAATAAGGTATGTGTAGGCCTAAGAATACTAGCTGCAGGTACCTTCCAAAGCCTAACTGGGGATATAATTGGGATCTCACAGGCATCAGCATCCATGGTACTCCAGCAGTTCCTGGATGCCATGTCAGCACATGTTGGTGAGCATGTATATTTCCCCAACACCCGTGAGGCGTTGGCCAGCAATATACAACTGTTCCACCGAATAGCAGAATACTCTGAGGTAGAGGGTGCTATAGACTGCACGCACATATGCATCAAAGCACCACTCTGTGAGCGGGGTAGGGTCTACATCAACTGCAAGGGCTTCCCCTCCATCAACTGCCAGGTCATGTGCAATGCCCAGGGCATAATAATGAATGTGTGTGCTGGCTGCCCTGGAAGCTAACATGATTCCCACATCTGGCATCTGACACAGCTGTACCATAGATTTGCTAATGGGGACATCCCTCATGCTGACCTAGTGGGGGATGCTAGATACGCACTGGAGCTGTGGCTGATGACACCCATCAGAACTGCACACACACCTGAACAAGAACACCATAATGAGACACATGCACAGACCAGAATTATAGTAGAGCGTGTTTGGGGTGCTCAAGTCATGGGTCCGGTGCCTGGACACATCCAGTGGAGCCTTGTAGAACTCACCAGCTACATGTACCCAAAATGTCATCATATGTGCCTTGCCACACAATATGATCCTGCAGAAACAGTGGTAGCAGGAACAACACTGGGCAGGGCCACACAGCTCCCCACCATTGCCAAGGCCTGCACAGGCACAGAGTGACTCAGAGGAGGAACAACCAGAGCCTTCCCCAGTAGGCAAAAGGAGGCGTGCCCAGTATGCCCCAGACTTGGCAAAGAGGCAACACATACCACATACACTGACACAGGAGGGACCCAGGGAATAACACCTCTCTCTGACTCTCACATACAGTAAAAGGGATGCCAAACATGACACTACCTATGCTCAACCATGTGTAGGGAGTGTACTATGTGCATCTGACATAGGCAGCCATGCAGCACCACCCTCAATACTAGGACACCCACAAGGGAAGTGACTCACACATGCCAGTCAGGGGGGTTCACATACCAAACAACAGTCGCAGCCAGCAGGACAGGTGTAGCAAACACAAACAAAGGCTGTGCTATGGGCTCTGAATGATGCCTATGGGTAACCCCCACCCAGCCTACACAGACAGACCACAGCAGGTCAGGCATTGGGACGTTAGTTTTGAAGGGTAGGAAGTCAGAAACTAATATGTAGGTAAATCAAAGCTAAGATCTGTAGTACACTGGTATGCCTCTAATCAGCATGATAGCTTAGAATACAGAATGAAATAGAGTACCTGACATACCAGTACAGTCAAAGCAAATGTGTACGAGTGTAAGGTGTGCCCCCCCATCCTACGTAGTAATGTAATAACAGTCAGGTGTACCCCCCAAAACCGTGTAGACATGTAGAAATAGTCAGGTGTGCCCCCCATCCTACACAGAAATGTAGTAACAATCAGGTGTGCCACCCCCAATCCTGTGTAGAAATGTAGAAATAGTGAGGTGTGCTCCCCCATCCTACATAAATATGTAGTAACAGTCAGATGTGTCCCCCCAATCCTGTGTAGAAATGTAGAAATAGCAGGTGTGCCCCACCCATCCTACATAGAAATATAGTAACAGTCAGGTGTGCCCACCCAATCCTATGTAGAAATGTAGAAATAGTCAGGTGTGCCCCCCCCAATCCTGTGTAGAAATGGAGAAATAGTCAGGTGTGACACCCCCATCCTACATAGAAATGTAGCAACAGTCAGGTGTGCTCCCCCAATCCTGTGTAGAAATGTAGAAATGGTCAGGTGCACCCCCCCATCCTATGTAGAAATGTAGTAACAGTCAATGCCAAATGATCGACGGATACCCTGCAGAAACAGTATACCTGTAGGTGTATAACACAAAGGTCTGCACTGCAGTACAAACAACCTGGACTTGATCCACACATTCAATACAGACGGGCATACTGGGCATGCTCATACACACAGAGAAATAAAGGCAATGTCAATCAACAACATACTGAAAGGTCATACTGGGCATGCTCACACACTTAAACAAATGAAGGCCATGTCTGCAAACACCAGTGGACCAGACATATCTGGCAGTCGCAGATGTTAGTGCCGACACTCCTCAGTATTCACCACTTATGCTTTGCACACACACTGGATAGGAATACAGACATATATCAAAGGACAACAATCTATAATAAGCCAAAGGTAGACATAGATAGATGTGTAGAAGAGGGTGACTGTGACAAGGAGCCATCCAGGCCTGTCCCACCCAGCACACAGCCAAAGGGGTGCAACCACATGTGAGTCAGATGACACTCACTGTAGATACTAGCCACTGGTATTACAGACTATGTGGTGCAAGTGCTAGCTGTGCAACATGACTGTACAAGGAAGTAGTCATCTAGTAGCTGTATACACATACCTGTGAAATATGACCTATGTGTGCCCACATGTGGTGTGTCAACCTCTAGATGAATGGGTTATGGCCCATGCACACACACTGCCCTCCCCATGGCCTTACTATGACAAGCCTGCTGAGGTCATCCACTGTGAAATACACCTTTGTGAAAATTTTAGCCCAGTAATCTCTGTGGCATGTCCTATAACTGTAGAAAAACGACCAATAACCAAGAAAAAAATCCAAAACAGCCTAGTAGAAGGCAGGAAACACACCAGCAAAGGTTCCACTGTTTAATTCCACCAAGTAAGACACGAACATATAAAAACTGCAGATTAACGCTCTTGACAAAATTGCGTTTTCGTCTCCAATGACAAAGACTTCATCAGATAATGCTGAAATTAATAAATTATATGCATATAATTTATTAATTTCAGCATTATCTGATTTTTCGTGTTTTGCAACCTTGATGGAAGGAGGCCAAAGGAAGAGATGGGGAATCACGAGACTGATAGGTCAGTGCGCAGCTTATTGACCTTTGACGCCATTATGCCAGACGCTATGCGGAAGCAAGGGAGAGGTTACCAATGGATTGGAAAGGACTGAACGGACCGAATGGTCAATGGGAGCCAAATCGAAGAAAGCGTCCAAAAGTGCTCTTACACACAGCGACTTAGAAGGGGAACAACTTTATGCTGAAACATTCAATCCTAAGGCGCCAATGGTTTTGCCAACGGAACCTGAAAATGGATCTACTTCTTTGCTGGCTGAAGCCAGCGATACTCCGGATAACCCCACAAACGCCAATAGGAGCAAAGGTACTGTGAATTATTCTTTCCACAACTCGTGGAAGAAAAATGATATTAATGATTGGCTGAAAATGCCTTTCAATATACAGTTTAAAAGCGGACAAAAACATTTTTCTAGTGATGGCACAAGCTATCACAATAAGTTGGACAAATTGTATAAATTAATGTTGAAATTTAAGACACTTACTATAGAGAATGAATATTTAAATGAGTGCATTAATAGAAATGTGGTTCGAAAGGACTTAGGGTACATAAGTACCCTAATAATGTAATAGGAGGTTCTTTTTTTCATCAGGAATTGTTAAAAGTTTTTAACCAATGTGGTCTCGAAGTTTTAAAACTGATTATTCAAGAAAACAAAAGAGTGCAGGAATTGTTGCAAAGTGAAATAGAGACTTTAGATCAACTTATTAAGGAGATCTTATTTTTCAAATTAGGAAGAAAGGGACAAATACTATAAAGTAAAGGATGATATTGAATGGAAATGCAGCGATGTCATAGAAAGGAAAATAAGTAAATTAAAAGAGATTTAAGCGAGTATGAGAATAACACCCATTATCCCAAACCACCCTTTAAGAAAAATGATTATTACAAATATAGTGGTGATACCTTGGATGAAAATTATGAAAATGATGGTCAGGTAGGGGTTCATTTAGAATACGATAGTGAATTCCCACCCTGAGGAGAAATTCGTTCAATTCTTATAATAAACAAGATGGATATCAAAATTTTCAAAAAGGGGAGGGGAGGTATTAGTCCAAATACACCCCACCCCTGATTCTGAGTTACATCATAATACAATTCAGGTTAATGGTATTAAGCATACTTTTGAAAATTTCACCATCTATAATTTTAGCAATATTATTCCTACTGAAACACATTTTCATTTGTTAAGTAAAGGGTTCAAATTCATTCCCTCTGTTAAAGGGGAATTGGTGAACACTATTATAGATATGAAGCTTTTTTTAAGGAAAATTAATTTCAGTGTTTTGTTTGCTTCTACCAATTCAAATATTAGGTGTAATTTGCCTCCTCAGGATTCAGCCTTGGTTCGTAGAAGTACATACAACCCACCCTTACATCCTCAAATAAAAAATTTTGATATTATGTTGGAAAATGAAATTAGAAAGTTGTATGAAGAAAAGGTTATGGAATTCAATCTTTCTAAGCAGGAAAATCAAATATTATATGACTTAAGCAACAACAGAGATTTGAGAGTAATGAAACCAGATAAGGCGGTATTGTCTTCATGGAAAATATTATATATGAAGGAAAAATGAATTCTATAATAAATGATACTGTTAAATACACCTTGGTCTCACTTAATGAAATAAATTTAGCATATTGCAAAATTGACAATTTATTAGATAGTTTATTGTATGAAGGATCAATAGACAATAAAACCTTTGAATTTTGCAAAACCAAGAATACCAATAATATTTGGAATACCTAAAGTCCACAAGAATGCGGAAGACCCTCCTTTGAGACCTATTGTCTCAGCAGCAGGGTCTAAAACATTTCCCTTAGCAAAATTTGTGGACAATAAGGTAAAACACATAAGTAGTGAAAATCCATATATATTGAAAGATTCTTGGGATTTCTTAAGATGCATTGGTTCACAATTATATAATGAAGACCTACTATTTGTCACTGTGGACGTAGTTGATCTTTTTTCATGCATACCACACCAAGAAGGCCTTAATATGTTTGAAGAAATGGTTTACAGAGATACAAAATTGACTCAGGCTGAAAAAAGTGTAACTATAAGTTTAGTGGATATGGTATTAAGATATAATTTCTTTACTTTCCAAGGAGAATACTATCAACAGGTCCAAGGCACAGCAATGGGTGCAGCTTGTGGACCTATTTATGCAGATACAGTTTTAGCTAAGTGGGAGGATGAATATATAATCAATTCTATTTACAACAAATGTTGGACATTGTATCGGCGATATTTGGATGATATAGTCATATTTTTGGATAGCAGGGTAGACAAATTTAATTTTTGACTATATCAACAATTCCACAGATTTCTTAAAATTTACATATACTCTTTCATTGGAGAAGTTGCAATACTTAGATGTTGAAATATACAAGACAGGAAGTGATTTTGCAACTAAGATCTTTAGGAAGCAAACCTTTTGCAATTCCTTCCTTCACTTCACTAGCACACCCCTCACACTGTAAGAAAAATATTGTAAAAGGTCAGTTTGTGAGGGGTAGTAGAATGACCAGCTAGTGAAGATTTTTGCAGAATGCAACTTACTTACCAGGATGTTTGAACAAAGGGGCTACCCAAGCAATTTCATAATGAAGTTGAGAAATGAGGTGGAAATGGGGAGAAACACCAAATTTCAGTCAATAAAGGGACAAAGCAATATTATCCAAATGGTAGAAAATAAAACAACTTGTAGTGAAAAAGAACCAGGATTTGAACAAGCTTTAATTATGGAATACAAAGTGTCCAACATTCGAGTTAGTGAAATATTTAGAAATGAATGGAAAAAATTTTTAGCTTTAACTGATATAAATGGCATCAATAATTTGATGCCAAAAATTGTATATAGAAATTCTAGGAGTATAAAGAATATTTTTGAATCCCAATCAAAGCATAATAGAATAAGTTATGGAATAGATGGACAAGAAAAGAAAGGTAGTTATAAGTGTGGTTATTGCAACCAATGCCAATATATGTCAAATGCTACGGAAATAATTATTCCTAGTAGGAATAACATAATAATAAAGAGCAAAGGTTTTATAATTGTGAGACCAAGGGGTAATTTACATAAGCATTTGTAAAAATGCAATTCCTTCTATATAGGAAAGACTGAGCACCTGAGGAGGAGAATATCTGAACACTATTATGAGATTTCCAAGGCTAAAGACACTAATGCCCTGTATAGGCATACAAAGAGTGTGAAGAAGCTGTTTTCAACTTTTTGTTATTGAACAGGTCAAAAGGATTTAAGGGGAGGTTTATGGGAAGAAAGAGTAGCCTATAGGGAATTATGGTGGCAAATTTTTCTCAATGCTACAAAAAAACCAGGCTTAAATGAGAGTGTTTCAATAACATCAGTACTCAAAATTAAATCTGCTGACATTTAAAAACAACAAACAACAAATATAAAACCTTTACTTGTAATTTGCATTCACGACCACTAGATGGTGTTTTTCATTCATAAAAAGTAATGATTTGCAATGAATTTGTGTCTCATTATCTTAAATGGAAAAGTCTTTTTTCAAATATAAAAGAAAAAATTTTTTTTCCTGCACTCTATCAATTTTTGTGATATGAATATCAATTCTATATATCTTGGATATTTTATATTTTAAAAGTGTATTTTTTATTAATATGTAAATTTGGGTCATTTATTTTTAATGATATGTGTTTTTAATATTCATGATAGGCAGTAACAGATTGGTTGTTTCTTGATGCACATCGACTGATTGGATACTTTTTGAAAAATAACAGTATTTATAATGCATATAATTTATTAATTTCAGCATTATCTGATGAAGTCTTTGTCATTGGAGGCAGCAATTTTGTCAAGAGCGTTAATCTGCAGTTTTTATATGTTCGTGTCTTACTTGGTGGAATTAAACAGTGGAACCTTTGCTGGTGTGTTTCCTGCCTTCTACTAGGATGTCCTATAACTGCATACTGCTGTAGTGTGATAAACTAGTTAATTAGGAGTTCCAATCCTAGACATGACAAGTGTGTGTGTGTGTCTCTCTGTCTGTGTAGAGAGCAATGCTTTTTAGGGTAGTCACACTCTCTACAATTCAAATGCTTTACTTTGGTAAGGCTGCTGATGTCATCCACCTAGAAATATACCTCTTGGACATTTGTAGCCCAGTAATCTCTGTAGTATGTTCCATAACTGCATACTGCTGTAGTATGGTAAAATAGTAAGGTAGGAGTTCTAATCCCAGACTTGGCAAGCGTGTGTGTGTGTGTGTGTGTGTGTGTGTGTGTGTGTGTGTGTGTGTGTGTGTGTGCGTGTGTGTGTGTGTGTGCGTGTGTGTGTGCGTGTGTGTGTGTGTGTGTGTGTGTGTGTGTGTGTGTGTGTGTGTGTGTCTATGTGTGTGTGTCTGTCTCTGCCTGTGAAGAGAGCAATGTTTTTTAGGGAAGTCACACTCCCTACAATTCAAATGCTCTACTTTTGTAAGGCTGCTGATGTCATCCACCTAGAAATACACCTCTGGGAAAGTTGTAGCCCGGTAATCTTTGTAGTGCATTCCATAACTGCTTACAGCTGTAGTGTGATAAAATAGTTAGGTGGGAATTCTAATCCCAGACTTGGAAATTGTGTGTGTGTGTGTGTGTGTGTGTGTGTGTGTGTGTGTGTGTGTGTGTGTGTGTGTGTGTGTGTGTGTATGTGTGTGTAGACAGCAATGCATCTTAGCTGGTCACACTCAGTACAATTCAAATGCCCTACTGTGGCAATCCTGCTGATGTCATTCACTGTGAAATACACCTTTGGGGAATGGGCACTCCAGCAATCCCCGTGGTGCGTCCTATAACAGCATCATGCTGTAGTGTGATATAGAACTCTGGTAGGGGTTTCATTCCCACACATGGCAGTTATGGACATTCTGTGTGTGTTTCTATGTCTGTGTAGGGAGCAATGCATTTTAGGCTAGCCACACTCAATACAATTCAAATGCCCTACTTTGGTAATCCTGCTGATGTCATTCACTTTGAAATACACCTTTGGGAAAGGAGTACTCCAGTAATCTCTATGGTGCGTCCTATAACGGCGTAGTGCTATAGTGTAATATACTAGTTAGGTGGAAGTTCTAATGACAGGTGTGTGTGTGTGTCTGTGTTTGTCATTTGTGTCCTGTGTGGAAGTGGTTGTGAGTGTGTAACAACTGGACTCAATGTGTAGTAGGTTTTGCAAACTTCTTATATGGTAGGTCAAGTATATATCACAATGTCCACCGTATAGGGATAACAGATGTGAAATAGCTGAGAGGCTGGGGTGCAAATCCATTTCCCTAAATATGACATCAATGTCAGCTGAACAATGTTAGCAACCCTTGTATTACCTAGGGAACACTCTCAACCCATGTCTCATATACACACACACACACTTGCCTAGGCAACAGCCGCTATGTTGGTAGTACCCTGCATATTGCCCACTGATAGTAACCATGGTGTGATTTCAGTGGGCTACAGAGGGCATGGCACCCTGCCCATCAGTCCAATAGGCATGTACATGCTGACAGTGCACCTCCCCCATGTTCCCCACTGGACACCTGCAACACCTGTGGTGCCATCAAATGTGACCCACGAAGGACATGCCATGCCTGAAACATAAGCCCTGTATAGACAGATGCCATTGACACCAGGGAATACCAGTATCATGCTATCAATGTAGGTACAGGGTCAACCTGCTGTCCATTAACAGTTCCTGCCACATGAGGCCAGGACTGGCACAGCTGATGATAACACTCTGTGTACACAACATCGGCCAGACACCCCAGGTACATTTCCACATGTCACTGTACATGCATGTGGGGGTGTGCACATCCCAGACAATGACCATATCATGCACTAAGGAACACATACATGGCAAGCAATGCACAGCATTGGCCACATGCAATAGTCACCCAGGTGACTGGATGGTGAATACAATACCCACCTGTGTGGGCAACTCCAGACACTACACTCCTGAGCCACATTGCAGACCATTGTCATGTGGCCTGATGCCAAGGTATACTCATCACCTAGCCTTGTATATTTGTCTGGCACCATCGACCACATCACACCCGTGAAGCAGTGCACTCATGCATGTCAATACTAGCACCCCTGTCTGTGTGTGTGGTGTATGATACGTATGACCACATTCACAATCACTACAACCCCCACTGGCATACTGAAGCATGCTGTCTGATGTCAGACACCTCCAAATACCCTTTGCACATATAATCTCCGTATGACCCCTGTAGTGCATGTGATACCTGCACAGTACTGTGTTGTGGCAAACCCACTAATGATGAGTTGTATTCCTGGCCATGCCAAGTGTGTCAATGTGTGTGTATCCCTGTGAGAGTGTGGCTGTGTTGACACTGACACCTGTTCATGCAGACAGGCATGTGTACTACACCTACCACATAGCTACCATATCAATCACATATACGTTCTGAGGGCTCCCCAGCATGTAACCTATGTGGTGATCCACTAACTGCATGGACATGTGATAGCACTACATAGTCATTAGGGATTTGATACCCTGTACTGGTAGGTGTGTGACACAAACATGTGTAAGTTTTACTCTCCCACCCATCCTTGGCTTTTCTTTGCCTCTGTCTGCCTCTCTCACTCCCTCTCTGGTGGATGGGGAGACTTCCACCTGCATTGCTTAGGCAGTAGCATGTGTATTTTAAGTGATGCTCAGGATCAGCTGATGGCCCCTGGATGAATTGCAGCCCTCCTCTAGCTGATTTCATGTGGAACAGCTGTGGTAACATTCCCATAGCCAATTGAATGGAAACACACACCAATATCTAGGAACATCATGTTGGTGTTGGGCCTTTCATTCACTGTGAGCAGGAACTCAATCTATTTTTGGCAAACCGCATATCAGATGGATTGGGGATTTACCTCTAACAACATACACTGTGGAAACAGGCCAACACACAGGAGGGAGATGTGCCTGACCTGACTACAGACTGTAAGTGCTGCTATACTGCATTTGGAGTAATGTTGGTTTAACAGGGTGCATGTGGATATGGCTGTCCTACATTATTTCATACCTGCCATGTCAGTGCTATGTTTATGAGGGAACACCCATCTGTAGGGTCATCTGCAGACTGGTCAGTGTGTGGTGCCTTTTGTTTCAGGTGTTACCCACAGAGCACCTATCAGTGAACTGCAGAAGGTAGTGTGAGTATTGCAGTCTGTAGATGGTGACAGCCGTGAGAGTTACTGAATTCATATCCCTCATAGGACATATGTTGCAACAAACCTATTTACAACAGTAAATGTATGAGGTTATCACAGCAACATGTCAATACTGGCCCTGTGTATGTGCCTCCAGCCACAACCCTGTCAACCTTTGTACATATGTCATGCAGTAAGGGGTGCATATGTGCTGTACACCATAATTAGTGACATCATATCTGATAACAAGCCAGTGAGATATCAGACTGCTACACATGTTATGTATAGTAGGGGTTATATTTGATGACATAACCTGGATATTCTGTGGTTGTGTGTACAGTACTGAGGTCTGTGTACTTATGGTGATTGTCGGCAGTGTGTGTATTGTTAATATATACTTTGGCCTGTGTACAGACTGTGGTAGATGTCATTGTTTTTGGTCCTTTTCTATGTGATGTTACATGCTGCTCCACTGTATGTTACCCTATCGGCTGACATGTTTATAGGGCCATACACGCACATGTCCCATACCACAGACAGGCATTGGATCACACTGTGTAGCAGCCCAGTATATGTAGGGTTAGTGCATGAGTGGCACATATGAGGCTGGTGTTGAACAGATAGTCCATATACTGTAATAATATGCTAGCATACCATATGTGTCTGTGGCTGTGTTCCGCATCAGTTGCACTGCCATACAATACCAATGTAAACAGTACCAGTACTGGGTATCATTCTTGTATTTCTGGGCACAGTGTTGGTATCTGACAGACCTGTGGGAGAAATGTTTATTGGCACTACTTGAATGTTCCCACACACAGTACCAGATTCCACATTACTATTATGCACATATATCTTACTCTGTTACTGTACACACTCTGACCACAGCTTGACATGTTGGGGGTGTAGATGGGACATATGTGGCTTCTTAGTCTCATAAGGTATTGGGGAGTTGCTAGTGTGACAGCTTTGTTCTCACAGATGTGTGTCAATCAGTTGTATTTCCTGTTTGCTGCCTATATATTTGGGATTATCCCACTGATTCCCCAGGGGATAGGTTGATGGACAACAGATATGGGCCACTTTACTGGACATTCTGGACATATCTGTACTGTTGTGGGGTATGATTCTGTATGTAGAGTACTACCACTGGCAGGATTTGAACCACGGGTGTGTGTGCTAAAAAAAACAGCAGTTCACATCTCAGTTGCTTTTTCTATTCAGGTTTTGTTGTCTGCATTTTCCCTGTTTCCTGTCTGTGTGTCTCTCAGTTGTACTAAATGGCCTGTGGGAATTACACCCGTCGTATACAGGCATTCCTACACATTCAATTTATGGTGCATGGTGTGGGTAACAGTGCTTAATACAACAGTACTATTACATGATTGTGAATCTACATTACCATATGATGCCAGAGTATACACATGCAGTCCAGCAGTTAGACCTTTATTGTCAGGCTATTACAATTTTATTGACATACAAATGATATGAGACTCTTCCTGCCATATTCTCTAGTGTATGCAGTACTTGCCTTGAACAGTACAGGTTTTATATAGGCAATTAATTTACTATTACTTTTAGTTTTATTTCCTATGACAGTAAATGCATGAGTATTATTGACCTGCCTCACGTCGCAACCTCGCCAGGCAACTGACAGCCTTCTGGTTCGCGGTCTGCTTCATTGCAGCTGTGGGGGACATAAGAGGAATATTTAGCCATACCTATCCATGATATACCTGAGCTGGCAATTATTACACACATAGTGGGGTGATACTTACACACAACTGGAACATCCCCTGCTGCTCTAGCCTCTTGGATCCACTGGTCCAAGAGGTCCCCCTTACACCACTTCAGATCTGCATAGTGATGCCTGACCTGCTCACCAGTTTGGGGTATGCCAGTGGCACTGGTGAGGTCATGAGGGAGATGGTACCAGGCCTCTGCCTTATATTGGGTGCCCTGATACTGGCCCTGCAGCAGTCTCTGATCATGGTTTTTGACAAGGAGTCCTGCCATGACTTTGGACTCCTGGGTGCACCAGCGCTGCACCTGAAAGCACACACCTTCTCCACTTACTGCCATTGTGCCTGCAAGGGGAAGCTACAACGAGTTATGAGATGTATTCCCTCCTCTTGGGATTAAGTAAGGCCGATTTCCCACACTTTTCCATTATTGGCCAGTTTTGAAAAGGCTAGGTTATGGGCAAACCTGCTTACCTAGGGTTTGCATTGTTTAAAGGGGTATAACACTGGGCACAATGAGTTAGCTGGCCTACACATTGCTTACACCTCCTAAGCTGCCTGTGCAATGCTTAGTGTTGCTTATAAGACTTTGCATTATAATTCCTTTTTGGCATTGAGTTATTATTCATTACACCTTATATGTATGTCTGGTATCCATGATTCATGTGTAAGTACACTGTATGGGGTCCTTGTGTTTTATTGGGGACTTCAACACTCTATTACAATTACACCTGACTTCTGGCCTTACTGCTGTACTCCAGTTCACGTATTTATGTTATGAAGTTGGTTAAGGCACATATGTCTGTATACTGATTCCTTTCCCAGCTTCAGTTTGGTTTTACTATGGTGTTGACTTGTTTGCTGATACCTCATGTTTCTGTACTTCTGTGTTGGCTTGGTGGTTAACTACTGTGACTATGGTGTATAGGGTCCTGGGTTCAAGACCAGCATGGCTGTTTACTTTGTTGCTGGGCAGAACAAGGGCCATTGGGTACAGAGTGATTACGCACTTTTGAGCAGTTGTAAGTGTGTTTGTATGGGTTCGCTTGAGGGAAAGCAATGATAACTTCTGGTTCCATATGCTTCAGAGGTTTAGCTTGAAAATTGCTTAACCTGGTGTGCGCATTGCTTACCCTTGCACAAATGGGCTTAAACTCGCTTACTAGTACTTAAATATGCTTACTACTGCTTATTGGTGCTTAAACCTGCTTACTAGTGCTTTATTCATTATGACACTGAAACCTCACATGTGCATTTACTACAGTATTCCAGTTCACAAATATATTTAATTTAGTGGGTTATGCAACATAAATATTAGTCATAACGTGCTTTGCCATGGAAAATGGAATGTGCTGCAGTGGGACTCGAACTGGAAATGTGTGCCCATAAGGTGAATGCTCTGCCCACTACACTATTGCTAAGCTGCCTCTTTTGCATATATCTTCCTTGTTGTCCTCTTCAGCCATTTAAGCTGCATTAACTGTAGCTAAGCGATGGGCACACCCGCGCACCTACGGTTAGCATTAATCAGATTTTAAAATAAAAAAATAAAGGGTTTATTCATTTTATTGGTGATTACTTGCTGTTGCACACGAGGGGAAATGTTGGTGGAGATATCTGGACATCTATGAGCAGTCTCACTCATTTCTAACCCGTTTCTGCTGTTCTTCATTGTGGGGGCATGTATATTCTGAGAGCTCTGCTCTCAGACACACCCCCTGCACTCTTACATGCTCCGTGTAAGATTAGCAGCTCAGGCAGCGTGCCTAATTACTATGCATGGTGCCCTGCCGTCCTGCTCCTACACGGCCACCTCCATGCAGTCCTGTGGAGCATGTGTGTGCATGCGTGTGTGTGTGTGTGTGTGTGTGTGTGTGTGTGTGTGTGTGTGTGTGTGTGTGTGTGTAAAATGTAGAAAATTAGTGCCACTGGCAACAGGGAAAACCCTAAAAACCAGTCTTAAAATATATTAATTAGACTGCACAGTATGTAAAAGATGATGAGTCAGTAAAACTGCTTGTTATGGTATGTATATATATATATATATATATATATATATAGAGAGAGAGAGAGAGAGAGATAAATAATGCATTTTAGTATTAGAAGAGGGAAAAAGAAACAGTTCACTACACTCCTTACTAGTCAATTTATGATTTAGGAGCAGAGAATGTAGATGCATAAATGTAGTTTGCCAGCAAATTTATTTGTCCTTGTGCACAAGTCAGTGGTGAGTGGAGTTGAGGATGTTATTAATCTTACCCTGAGGCAAATCTCTTCACTCAGACACTCTGAAAAGTCTTGTCAGTATACCTTTCTTCATTTTGTATGGCGTCGTATGCTAGAGACCTGTGCTGTAAGTTTAAAAGAACAAAAAAGAGAGTTATGTATTACACTATTTTATTTTCCTCACTTAGCACTGTGCTCAATGTAGTGCCACTGTTGAGTCACCCTTTTTGAAGGGGAAGGTCTGGGGTTCGATTATAAGAAATGATTAAAATTTTATTTTGGAAGTTTGCTAGTTGCTTCCAGGTATGATCATCTACAAAACATTAAGTTGATGGCTTGAATTGATATTGGACCTTTTTTCACATCATGCTAGGTATTTATTTTGGCTAGTGGTTTCCCCTGTCTCAGTTCTTGGGTTGTTCATGGGCATAAGTTATTTCAATGGTTTCTAGTTAGGCAGGACATTTTATGATGTAGATAGGTTGTTGGCTTAGTACGTCTTCTGGTAACTTCAAATTTTACTTCTGGTAGGTGAGTTACACTCATTAAGGCACTTATTAAGTTCATTTTAAAGCCCTCTTATGAGTGTCCATTCTGCATAACTGCCTCATGGTCTACTTTTTTTGAAGTTGTTGTTGAGGTCTTGGGTTTTTATTGTAGGGTGATTTGTGGGTGAGGATCATCCCTGGTGAATATTACTGTGTATGCTTTTGTATTTCAGTCTACAAGGTGGTTTCACAAGACTTCCCTAACACTCGAGGCCATGGGCATTGTCACTTGGTTGGTATTCAGAGTAGATTGGTTGAGAACCCATTGTATTCTAGAAAAAACATAACAGCAGGTCATCCCTTACAGCAAGAGTTGTTTTTGTCATGTAACAATATATTTTTGGTCGACATTATATTATCAAAGATGCATACCATCAAAAGGCATTTCATCGTAAATGCTGCTCATTGAACCCCCACACCCCTCACTAATTATATATACTAACTCCAGGATCGCACTACAGTTGCCAAAGGGCACATTTCCTGATCTCCATCTTAATGCAATCTCAATCAGAATGGTTCGATGAATGGCATGTTTAATTAAATGTCATTCAGAATGCCATTTGATGATGTTCATCTTCGATGAAACAATAGGGACCCTTATATTTACATACAGGACTGTTTTACTTTTATTCTGTTAACACAGTTCAGTCAGATTTTATTGCAGAAGCAATGAATCATGCAAGAAATGTTTCTATTAATGCATTAATAAAGGAAGCAATTTAATTATACTTTCTCTTCTTAAAAAAAAACAATGGACCTTAGTTAACAGCAAAGATGTGCATTGTCCAGAAAATCCAGTTTTGCGAACAGCTAAAAACATGACCTTAAATTTGTTCTTTGCAGACACTGACTACATAGAGACTTATCCTGATTTAGGTTAAGTTTTCATTTTTGTTAAACAGATTGGTTTAGTAACTCTCACACTATCTAATAAACTCTATGTCTTCCATATGTTTACTGAAGGTCTTGATTAACTACTCTCTGGTATTTATAGCAGTTTGGTGTGGGTCATTAAACTAGCATCTCTTAAAAAATAGAGGGAGGAAATTTAATTATAAATAGCAGTTGGTTAAGCACCCTTGCAGGAGCTGATTGCCATAGATTGGATTACACAGTTGACATAATGTTTAAGGTTAAGCACCCTTGCAGGAGCTGATTGCCATAGATTGGATTACACAGTTGACATAATGTTTAAGGTCTTTGGCTCTCAGGTCAAGACATAAGGTTCAAACCTGACTTGTGGCCAATGCTCCTGCAGAATTTGTATTTCTCTCTGGTCTTCCAGGCTTATTCAATAAGCATGCTGAAGTTTTTATGTCTTATTGTTTAACCACATTTCACCTACTTTTATATTCATTAGTGAAACAGATTTATATTTTTTTAAATCATGGGCACTGTCAGGCTTGGTTTATAGGCTAAATATAGTTACTAAAACACATGTTATCAACTTTATTTCCTAGTGTTTTTGTTATCTGCATCCTCTAATTGAAGACCAACAGTCACTAATAGAAATGTTATCTTCACAGTTTTGTCTATATTACAGGCACTAAAGTAGATGGGAAAGATTAACACTGGAGGCCCAAAGCCTATTCCTGAATTTTGATTCTGCTTACTTTCAAGGAAAAGAAGAAATCAGCCTCTTAAAAAAGTGTTCAATTAACAGCTGAAGTACCTTCCAAAAAGTACAGGTGTAGAACCTGGAAGGCACTCATAATCCAATGAACCTTGGCTCCAAAATTTTAACATGGACTGCTGAGAATTGCCAAAAATTTGAATTTAATGAGTGTGGACTGGATTCAGACTTGTTATTACCAGAAGGGTGCAGGCAGTAGATGAATATTTGGAGGAATTCTCAGATTTCTTCCAGAACAAGGTAGACCTAGGACTTTTGAGTTTGTTTTGGAGAAGGAATTCTCTTCCAAACATTGTAACATTAGCAGTATTACCCATGGTGCAAGTCAGGCTAGCCAGGCTCCTTCCATCCCATCCCCAGTCATACAAAGTTATGTTATGGAATCTATTCCTCTCCAAGTAAACCTAAATCTAGATCCAGATCAGAATTTAATTCATTTTATGGCTGTTATGGCTATTCCTGCTACCACCGGCTCTGCTCTTCCAGGCTCTCACATTACCACTCATGTACCACTCAATATTAAAGAGGAGGTTGTCAAAGAAGACTACTTGGACTTTTTTGATTTGATCAACATGGATGGCATTTAGAGAAAAAATTGAGTCTGAGAAAATAGGATCTAAGGATTTAGCCACAGTCTTGTCTACTCTACACAAAAAGGCATTCACCAAGGCCATTACAAAATATTGGGATATCTGGGTTTTAGGCTTTACAATCTACAAGGCCATTATAACTGAATAATTCCCTAAGCAGAATCTCTCTTTACTGGCTTGTTTCTTCAGGATCAGGGAAACTCATCATATTTGGGTAGTCTGGTATTGTCCTGGTACAATTAGAGTTTCAGGAAACTGAGGCAACAGATAAATCACTGCACTGGGATCAACACCATTCTGGCACTTGGCTCAAAATCATATTGAATAAGCCAAGTTACCTTGCTCCTTCAAACCTACCAGAAAATCATCCAAAGGCAAAATTTTATTGGACATTTAATGGTAGATGCTGTTATCCCAATTGCCATTTTGCTAACTTTGGTTCCATTTGCCAAAGGAATCACTCTGCAATCAAATTCTGGTTGAATATTGGACAACCAACAACCAACACCATGTCAGTCTTGGCCAAGAAATCACCTATCTCCAGTCAAGATATGACACTTAAGAGTTAGAACTACTTTTTGGGGGCAAAGAAGGAACTCACTTTTGAGGCCAGATGTAGTCACAAAGCATCACATTGTCCAATCAAGGTTGATAAACTATCCAGAAAGCTTTCTAGTTATCCCAATAAACAGGCAGCCATGTTCATTATTTAGGGGTTTTCATTGAGTTTTGAAATCAGTTCTTCAGTTTCCAGAGATGAAAAAAAAACAGTGAAGAATTTAACACTTATTAAAGGAAGTGAACTGAGGTTTACAAACCAATTTAAATTGAACTTCAGGAGAGTTGCATTACAGGTCTCTTCACCAGACCTTATTTAACACTTCCACCATAGGCCTGGTTCCAAAAAAAAAATGAAAGGGAATGCTGTCTACTTCACCATCTGTCTCACCCATTGACAGAGAGCACAGAATGGAGAACAAAAAAGTATACTATGTGTCTTTATACCAAGCAGCACAGCTTATCAAGAAATCTGCAAATCTCAAGCTTCAAGCTTGGTAAATGGGATATCCAGTCTGCATTGCAACTACTTCCAATTAGAGAACAGGATTGTCCTTTACTAGGTTTTACGTTTGAAAACAGATTCTATTTTGACATGGCCATGCCCATGAGCTATTCTGTGGCTTGCTCTGTCTTTGAAACGTCTTACTTTCATGTGGCAGTACGAAGTCTCTACTCAGACTGCCATCGATTACTTGGATGACTTCCTCATAATAGGCAAAGGGAAAGAGAGTTCCAAAGAACGGATGAGAATTTTCATGGACATGCATCTTGAATTAGGAGTTGCTATTGTAATAAGTCTAATAAGGCTGTAGATAAAATTTTCACACAAGCATCTGTACAAGTCAGTGTGATAGTAAAATGACACAAAACCATCTACAAAACACCAGTCAACCATGCTGGCATATGCCACACATGCACCACCCCACTGTTCCTGGCACAGATGGCAAAACCTCACATTGTCATATCCCCCCCCCCCTTTGAAGACTCAAGCTAGTTTTTCAAGTGACCCTAGAAAAATGTTGCTTGAGAGAAATGGGCCTGTCTGAGAACCCATTAACCTATACCCTGTTTAAGAGTCCATCTGCACTGGCGTTGGTGTTATCTGGGCTGGCTAATACAGGGGGTCCTCCAAAACCTGCTTTAAGCTTTTGGAATGCCTGCTCATGGACTGGGGTCCACACTACCTTATCTGGCCTGTTTTTCCTTGTCAGGTCTGTGTGGGGAGCAGCTATTGTACTGTAATTGGGAACAAACTTTCTATAGTACTCCACTGTTCCCAAGAAAGCCCTCATCTGCTTTTTGGTAACAGGGGCAGGCTATGCCTGAATTGCTTCTACTTTGGCAGGTTCTGGCTTAATCCTACCACTCTCCACTCTATGTCCCAAGTAGGAGACCTCTGCCAAACACACCTGACACTTACTGGGCTTAATGCTCAACCCTGCCCTTTGCAGTCTGCCCTGGACCTCCCTGACATGCTGAGGCTTTATTATGTTAACATAGTACAGTATGTGCCCCTGCATCCTGATTAGCAGGTTTACTATGTAATTAACATCACTGACTTTCCTAACCACATTGAAGGGTCCCTCCCAAGCTGCCTGCAACTTATTGTGTCTGCCAGTGATGAGCACCATAACCTGCTGCCCACAGCATACCCTTGGGCTTGAGCATTCCCTTCATACCAGATGCTTTTCTGATGTTGGGCTCCTGCCTGGTTCTCCTGGGCCAAGACCATGAGCTCCCTAAGCCTTGTCCTGAGTTTTATGACATTACAAAGGACACCTTGGGATTCACACTCACCCTCTCACTCATCAGAAAACAAATCTAAAGGCCCCCGGAGTGTAAAAAAACTGTGGATTCCTGGGGTACCTCTCTGTATGCAAACAATAGATGGGGCAAATATTTGTCCCACTGTCTCTTAAACTGGTCTGCAAATACCCGTAGTATGGTCTTTAGTGTAGAGTTTGACCTCTTTACAAGATCATTAGTCTGGGGGTGGTGGGGGGATGGTCTTTAGTTGCTTTACCCCACAATGGTTCCACAGATAAGCCAGCAGATCTGACATGAAATTGGCACCTCTGTCAGTCAGTATTTATCTCAGGAAATCTACTCTGCTGAAAATCATTTGCCACCTTCTGTGCCTCAATGGAGGACAAAGCCGCTGTCTCAGTGTATCTAGTAGCATAATTTACTACCACCAGGATATACTTCTTACCTGTGGGACTTGGGGTACTCAGAGGCCCCACAATATCCATAGCTACCCTCTGAAATGGTTCTTCAATCACAGCCAAAGGCATCAATGGAGCTTTGACCTTGGACCCTGCTTTGCCTACTTTTTGGCACTGCTTACCAGTCCTACATACCCTGTTACATCCCTTTCAATCCCAGGCCAATAAAAGTTCCGCATAATACGTCTCTTAGTATGCTTTATGCCCATGACCTGCAAAAGGAATGTCATGGGCTATAGCTAGAAGTGCCAGACAGTAGGTTCTGGGCACTACCAACTGATATATTACCTCACACTCTAGCCCTCCCTCAGGGGTCTACTTTCTATACAGTAACCCTTTGTTTCAGTATACAGAGTCCCCTTTTCCTTGGGGATCAGGTGCCTCCTTAGTTACCTTCCTCAAGCCTTGTAAGGTAGGGTTCGACAGCTGAGCCAATCTCAACTCAACTTTTGTGACCCCTCCCAGCTCCCCTGCCACAGGAAGCCTAGTATCTTCTGACAGTGGTGCCTCACTGTCAGCCTCAGTACTTCCACTCACCTATGTCCTTGCAGTCACCCTGTCCATTGGATCATCAGTAACTACCAGCAGCAGTGGCTCACTTTCAGTTTCCCTGCTACATGGTACCTCCCTCCCTGAAATAGCCACATCATCAGCCCCAGCTTCAGGTGTGAGGTCTGTCTGAGTTTCCCTCAGCCTGCCAGACCTACATGCCTGTCTGCAAGCCTAACTGTGTGTAACTGCATGCACACAAGGTATTGCATTATCAAAATCATTCCCTATCAAGACATCTGCAGGAATATCTTCAAATACAGCTACCTGCTTGCTTCCTTTTTGCCCTCCCAGTCAAGGTGAACCCTGACCAAAAGTATTTGGAATGGCATCCCTTCTAATGCTTTGATGGGAGTGGAGTGCCCAGTCAAGTACTGCTCCTCTTTAACCACTGAAGGCTTCGCAATAGTTTAGTTAGAGGCTGTGTCTCTCTTACCAGTGGCCTGTCTTCCATCCACCAAGATAGGATACAAACTCCAGTGATAGTTTTGTACCCCTATTGTCTCCACACAACTTACTACTGGCACACTGTTATTCCCACTTGCTGGCTCCTTCACCATTTGTTTCCCACCTTGCTTCAGTGGACATTTGTATGCTACATGGTCCCTCTGGTTACATTTAAAACATCTAATCCCTGATCATAGCTGTGTACCTGAACTGGTGGTGTCCCCAGTTAGTGGTAGACACTGTTGGGGTGATTTTCCCATCATGAGTTCCCTTATATCCATGTGCAGCATTGGGTAACCCCTTCTTGTGCAGTGTTGCCCTGCTCACTAAGTAGAGATCCACTTTTTCTCCCCAGCTCATCTGCAAAGTTACACTCCCAGTCTGCCAACCAGATTCTTACGTCTTCAGGCAAAGTACTAAGGGCTTGTTCCCTTACCAAAAGGTATGTTAATCTTTCAAAAGTGGTGCCCTGACACCCACTCACCCTCCTATGAAAATAAGTGCTTAACTCAGCAATATAATCACATACACTTTCATCTGCCTTTAGTCTATGCTCACAAAACTTTTTTTCTGTAAGCTTCAGGTGTTAACTTATAACAGTTCAATAAACATTGCTTTACTCTTTCATAGTTTAAACAATCAGTATCAGATAATTTAGAAACAGCAGTTACAACTTTATCATGGAGTAAGGGGGTACCCAGATCTCTTGGTCAGCAGTATACTGTTTACATACTCATTCAAATATATGTATAAAACTATCAAAGTCATCACCCTCTGCAAATTGTGGAATAAATTTCCTGACCTATATTACTCCTGGGGTCTGGTTATTCCTGTCCTTATTACCTCCATGACCCTGATGATGAGTCAACATCTCCCTCTTGTGTTGTTGCTCCTTCTCTTTTTCTTCAGCCTCCAGTCACCACAGTCTCTCATTTTCTTTGATCTCCAAATGCCGCAGTCTCTCTTTGGTCTCCAAACATCTGCCCTTCAGTTCATGCTGATGCTGCCTCTCCTTTAATTCAGCCTCCAAATGTTTGGCCTTCAGTTCAAGTCTCTAACTCCAGATGGAATTTTAAGTCCTCTGAGGAAGGCTGTACATCCCCATCAACAGACTGGTTGTCCTCCTAGTCACTGGTCTGAAATTGTTTCCTCTTTAGTCCAGTTAGAATGCAGCAGTCCTTTGACTTCACACACCTTGGCCAACTGGTTCTTTGTCAGCTTACCATAATCCTCTGTTGACATCTTTGTTTGATTTCCCTGATTAAACTAAACTAACAAAAATAAATAAAACTGTTGTGAAAATGAAACTCTGAATGTTTATCTTGTGACTGTTGAGAGTACAGACACCTTCAGTGACAACTGCCCACAGACTGCTGAAGTTTAATTAATATCCCACCACTCTGACACCAGTATGTGAAGAACTTTCTACCCCAGGCTAGTAATCAAGGAGCCTCAATCCTCACCACTGACACTGGTAAGAGACAGTCACTAAAAACAGAAATGGATTTACACAGTATTTTCAAATGCAGCTCTCTGTATCAAGCACAATTTCCCTCAAGAGCACACAATGAACATGCTCCAGACATGAGACTGGACTCTCTGTCTCTCCAGATCCCATACAAGACTCACTTTGGAGATCTGTGTCCCAGTTCCAAGTAGCTGACGTGCCCACACCTGGTTATTTGATTTTCACACACACACACACACACACACACACACACACACACACACACACACACACACACACACACACACACACACACACACACACACACACACACACCCACACACACCCACACACACCCACACACACACACACACACACACACACACACACACACACACACACACACACACACACACACACACACACACACTCCTGGGAAAGGCTGGCACAGATTTACTAGATGTACACCTTCTGCCCAGACTATAAGGTAATCACACTGCCGGCAGTCAACCACTCTCAGGCTCTTACAAGGATATCCAATTATACTGAGTGTGACGAAAGGAGATACTGCCAGCCCAGGTATCTGGAATTTTGTAAATAATTATGTGTCCTTTGTGAATATCAACATGATTTATATAGAAGTGTGACAAATGGAGATACTGTCAGCATAGTTGTCTGGAATTTTGTAAATGGTTATGTGTCATTTGTAAATCTCATCATGGTTCAAGTAAGATACTTGTGTTGGAAATGTACGCAAATGCAATGTTCAAGCAGAAATCCAGGAACAAACCACCATAAAATCAGCCAGCAAAATTTATTCACAAGGCAATCACAAAGAAAATAAATGGTTAGCGCTTTCGTATAAATGAATGTTATACTTCATCAGATATTCTTTTACAATTCTCCACACCTTAAAAACACTCTCAGTCATGATGTCATTTCTTGTCATAAGTTAATTAACAAAATATATGCAATCTTAAAATGGACATTTAAAAAGACAAATTTAAAAAGTCAATGCCCTAATCATGCTAAATTATTCCATTAAATTACAATAATTTCCAAATTTTATAAAAAGTATATATGTAACAATCAACCTATAAAAAACAAATATTCACATCTATCTAATGCCACTAAAACATATTATAAGTTGCATATTGTAATACATATGATAAATATAATGAAATACATATATATTCAATATATTAAATATGTTAAATATGGAAGCATATAGTAAATAAATAATTATAAATACAAACTACTTAGTTCCTATATCTATGCGCTAATTATCTAAATATTCAACTATTTCCACTAATTTTATTTCTTTTAAGCGCCTTCAACTTAAGAATTGGGGCTATAGAACTACGTTTGTTAATTCCTGGCCAACTTTCTGCTTGTAGTCTTACTTGCCATTCCAATTCTTTTAATTCTAAAAGCAAGCCCCATGGTTTCTTATCATCCATATCTACATGATCTATAATAGTATAAGTAAACTGGTGTCCAGGATGACTAATGGAATGTTTGGTTAAAGCATTATTTAAGTTAGATACCCTAATTGCATATTCATGCTCATATATTTGTTGGGAAAACTTCCTTTCTGTTTTCCCTATGTAATAAGCTGAGCATGACTTACATGTACCTAAATATACTACAGCCTTCGATTCACAGTTGTATTTTCCTTTCATAACATATTTTCTCCCTCTTATAGTAAACATCATATTAACTTGTATTTTATGGCACCATTTACAAAACCCACATTTTTTCATGCCATGCATACTATTATCTTTATGACCTTTTTTGCATTTTAAAAGATCTTTCAAATTATTATCCCTCTTCTTCACTATAAGTGGTTTTACACCAAATAAATTCCTAAAATCTTCCTCTTCACTTAAAACTATCCAGTTTTTCTCAAAAATCCATCTTAGACTAAAATCCTTACTATATGTTATAAGTAATGCTTCTGAAAACCTTTTTGTGTTGTCCTCTAAAATACTATCTATATCTTGTGAAATATTAATGTCTAAAACTCTGTTTTCCACTTCATATTCTTCTATTTCATTAGTGTGATGAATATTATTCAGAATGGGTTTAAAACAGCCACTCTCCCTTTACCTTCTTACTTTTTCTTTAATATCGTCTACAAGAGCACTGGGGTATGCCCTAGCATGAAACATACTTCATAAATTAGTACATTCATCTAGAAAGTCTTTTTGTTTAGTAATCATTCGTGCAGCTCTAACAACTTGCCCTTTTACAACTGATTTTTCTGATGTTGGGGATATGAGCTGCTATAATGTAATAAGCTATTTGAATACATCTCCTTTCTATATATCTGGGCTACATACCTTTCTTCTCCATATTCCTTACTTAACTTAATATCTAAATATTCCATATAATCACAACTGACCTTCCATGTAAACTTTAAAAATGTTGTTGTGCTATTTATATATGTCAAAAATTCAACTAACATCTCATTGGTGCCTCTAGAATAGTATGCATGGCATGAAAAAATGTGGGTTTTGTAAATGGTGCCATAAAATACAAGTTAATACGATGTTTACTATAAGAGGGAGAAAATATGTTATAAAAGGAAAATACAACTGTGAATCGAAGGCTGTAGTATATTTAGGTACATGTAAGTCATGCTCAGCTTATTACGTAGGGAAAACAGAAAGGAAGTTTTCCCAACGAATATATGAGCATGAATATGCAATTAGGAAATCTAACTTAAATAATGCTTTAGCCAAAGATTCCATTAGTCATCCTGGACACCAGTTTACTTATACTATTATAGACCATGTAGATATGGATGATAAGAAACCATGGGGCTTGCTTTTAGAATGAAAAGAATTGGAATGGCAAGTAAGACTACAAGCAGATAGGTGACCAGGAATTAATGAACGTAGTTCTATAGCCCCAATTCTTAAGTTGAAGGCACTTAAAAGAAATAAAATTAGTGGAAATATTTGAATATTTAGATATTAGCGCATAGATATAGGAACTAAGTAGTTTGTATTTATAATTAATTATTTATTTGTTATATGCTTCCATATTTAACATATTTAATATATTGAATATATATTTATTTCATTATATTTATCATATGTATTACAATATGCAACTAATAGTATGTTTTAGTGGCATTAGATAGATGTGAATATTTATTTTTTATAGGTTGATTGTTACATATATACTTTTTATAAAGTTTGGTATTTATTGTAATTTAATGGAATAATTTAGCATGATTAGGACACTGACTTTTTAAAATTTGTCTTTTTAAATGTCCATTTTAAGATTGCATATATTTTGAAACTTATGACAGGAAATGACATCATGACTGAGAGTGTTTTTAAGGTGTGGAGAATTGTAAAAGAATGTCTGATGAAGTATAACATTCATTTATATGAAACCGTTAACCATTTATTTTCTTTGTGATTGCTTTGTGAATACATTTTTCTGGCTGATTTTATGGTGGTTCATTCCTGGGTTTTTGCTTGACTGTTGCATTTGTGTTGGTTTATCGTTACATTCGTGTGGTGTTTTTATTCAGTATTGGAAATGTACATCAGGTGTATATCGAACTGCTGGTACAGAAGTGTGTGTTGAAAAGGTTTTTGCAAAGTGCTTACAATGTAACCACAACATGCTCTTCTGGAATAGAACAGAAATGTACCTGCACTATTGTAACTGTTTAAATGTATATATTTTAACAGGGGAAACTGGAATACCGAAGATTAACTTGAAAACTTCAGAAAAATAGCTGAAATTAAATTACTTTATGGGTGGGTAATAAAAAGGATGTTATCTTTCAGTTTCAGTGTAGTAGCAGACATGTCTGTACTAGAGAAGTTGTCTGTATTGTCTTGAAAGTATTTTATTGTTTTATGACTTCCAGGATCTGTAAAGATCTGAGGAAAAGCCCTTGTGTATGTATTTTCACAGGCAGATGCTAAATACTGCTAACTTTCAGCAGTGGGGATTTTTCCTGGGTTAGAGTCAGATGACAAGAAATTATGTCATTCTGCAAGCTATCCCAGCAGTACTATTTGATATATTAATTTAAGAACTCTCTGAGAGAGACTGAGTATTCTGTATTCTGTCTTTGACATGACAACATAACTATTTCCTGTGATTTTGAACTCTGCTGTCACTGTAAAAATATATTGAGTATTTTCTTGTATTTTAATATTTATTATTAAATACATTTAAACCTTCCATTGTGGATGATCTGTCTAGAAATATTTAACTTCTCAGAGTACTTGCATATTTATTTGGTGACACTGTGTAGGCCACTTGCTCTTGGTCAAACTACCATTTGTATTGATAGTAACATTACACAGTAAGATTGGATACCCTCTGTTAAGGGCCTTAAAGTAGTTGATAAGGAGTGACTGGTTGCAGGAGAAACTACCCTACAGACTGAGCAGAAGGGGGCAGGCATAGCTAGTAAACCTGTGCAAGCCTTTCCTGTGTGTGTGTGTGTGTGTGTGTGTGTGTGTGTGTGTGTGTGTGTGTGTGTGTGTGTGTGTGTAAATCATACCTCAAAGAGTGTGCATGTCAGCTACATGGGCAAGGACATGGAGCACTGGTTGGACTGAGAGGGTGCTGGAGGTCTTGGCTTGTTCACTCAGTGGAGCTCTCAACTCGATAGCTGTGCCAGTGGGGAGTCTTACTGGGGATCTGTAGAAAGAGTGAGAAACCAGTGCCAGGCTGACTATGGTCTCTGTGTGCTGTTAAGGGAAATTGCACTTGATGCAGAGAGCTGCATCTGGAAATATTATGTACATTCCTGTCATTCGCCCAATGTATGTCCCCCACTGGTGCCAGTGGTGAGGATTGAGACTCCTTGATTACTGGTCCAGTGTTAGGGCATCACATTTATTGATCTGCAGTGGTGGTATCACCACATCACATGTTGGGATTCTGTAATGTGGATATCAAACTCCTTTAGCCTGTAAACACTGGTCACTAAAGAAGGTGTTTGAACTCTCAATCAGCTACACAGTGAACATTCTGAGCTTCACATCACAATAGTTTTATTTATTTTTTGTTAGCTTAGTTAGTCAGGGAGAGCAGGCAAGGATGTCAGCAGAGGAGTATGGCAAGCTGACAAGCAGCCATTTGGCTGAGATGTGCCAAGCCAAAGGACTGGGGCATGTCAATCCGACTAAAGGAGAAATGGTTGCAGCCTTAGTTACATTTGCATCACATACAAGCAGCCAGGAGGAAAACCAGATTAGCCTTAGGGTAGTGCAACTCCCAGAAAATGGACAGTTCAACCTTTCCACAGAGGACTTAAAAATCTATATGGAGTTAAAGGCCAAATGGTTGGAAATAGAATCAGCAGAGAGCCTGAGATTTCTGGAAGCTGAAGAAAATGAGAGTCAGAGGCAACATGAAAAGGAGATGCTGACTCATTTTCAGGGTCATAGAGGAAATGGGGAATGGAGCAACCAAATCCCAGAAGCAATTAAGATCAGTAAATTTCTTCCACAATTTACAGAGGGTGATAATTTTGGTAGTTTTACTGATATGTTTGAAAGGGTATGTAAAAAGTATAATGTTTACCAAGGGATCTGGGTATGGTTCCTGACTCCCTTAGTTCATGGTAAAGCTGTAACTGCTATTCCTAAATTTCTGATACTGATTGCTTAAATTATAATACTGTTAGAAATTCATAATTAGAGTGTTTTAAGTTAACACCTGAAACTTATAGAAAAAGCTTCATGAGCAAAGGTACAAGCTAAATAAAAATGTGTGTGTGAATATATTGCTGGGTTAAGCACTTATTTTCATAGATGGGTGAGTGGGTGTCAGGTCACTACTTTTGAAGGACTGTCAGACTTTTGGAGAGGGAACAAGCCCTTAGCACTTTGCCTGAGAACATTAAAATCTGGTTGGCAGATAGAGAATGTAACACAGCAGATGGGTTGGGGAAAAGGGAGACCTATACCTAGCAAGCAGGGCATCACTGCACAGGAAAGGGATACCCAGTGCTGCTCTTGGGTCTAAGGAAACCCATGATGGGCAGCCTAAACTGCAACCAACAGAGTCTGCCAGTGTCAAGGAAAACCACTAGTTCAGGTACATGGCCATGACAAAGGGATAAATGCTTTAAATGCAACCAGTGGGGCCATGTAGCATATAGATGTCCACAGAGGCATGGTAAGGAACAAAAGGTGGGAGAGCCAGTAAGTGGAAATGACAATGCCAGCAGTAAGTTGTCTGGAGACAACAAGGGTACCAAACTACCATAGGAGGTTATATCCTATCTTAGTAGATGGGAAACAGGCCACTGCTAAGAGAGAGAGAGAGAGAGAGAGAGAGAGAGAGAGAGAGAGACAGCTTCTGACCTAACCATTGTGAAGCCTGCAATGGTTAAAGGGGAGCACTACTTGCTTGGGCAGTGTACTCCATTCAGAGCTTTATTCCAAATACCTTTGGCTAGTGTTCACCTTGACTGAGACGGTGAAAAAGGAAGCAAGAAAGTAGGTGTAGTTGAGGATATCCCTGCAGTTGTCCTGAGAGGGAATGATTTTGATAATGCCGTATCTTATGTGCATGCAGTTACACCCAGTCAGGCTTGGAGACAAGCATGTGGGTCTGGTAGCTTGGGGTGGACCCAGACTGACCACAGACTTGAAGCCCAGACTGGTGTGGTGGTTACTTCAGAGAGAGAGAGAGAGAGAGATACCCTGTAGCAGTGAGACTGAAGGTAAGCCAGAACTGCTGGTGGGTACTGAGTTTTTCTTGGAAAGAGTCACTGCAAGGACAGAGGTGAGTAGTAGTACCCAGGCTAACAGTGAGGTACCACTGTCAGAGAATACCAGACATCCTGTGGAAGGGGAGCTGGGAAGGGTTACAAAGAGAGACCTGAGACAGACTCATCTCTTAGACCCTACATTACGAGGCCTGAGGGAGGTAGATAGTGAGGCAACTGATTCTCAAGGAAAAGGGGAATCTGTATACTGGGACAATGGGTTACTGTATAGAGAATGGATCCCTGAGGGAGGGCTAGGAGGTGAGAGAATACAGCAGTTGGTAGTGCCCAGAGCCTACTGCCTGACACTTCCAGCCATTGCCCATGATATTCCCTTTGCAGATCATATAGACATAAAGCGTACCAACAGACGCATTATGCAGAACTTTTATTGGCCTAGGATTTCCAGGGATGTAACAGGGTACTGCAGGACCTGTGAGCAGTGTCAAAAGGTAGGCCAAGGCAGGAGACAAGGTCAAAGCTCCTTTGGTGCCTTTGCCTGTGATTGAGAAGCCATTTCAGAGGGTAGCTATGGATATTGTGGGGCCTCTGAGTACCCCAAGTTCCACAGGGAAGAAGTATATCCTAGTAGTAGTAGATTATGCTACCAGATACCCTGAGGTGGTAGCTCTGTCCTCCATCTTGGCAGAAAAGTGGCAAATGCTTTGTTACAGATTTTCAGCAGGGTAGGTTTCCCAAAAGAACTGGCAGAGGTGCCAATTTCATGTCAGACCTGCTGGCTTGTCTGTGGAAGCACTGTGGGATGAAACACCTAAAGATCACTCCTTACCACCCCCAGACTAATGCTCTGGTTGACAAGCTAAACTTTATACTAAAGACCATGCTACAGGAATTTTCAGACCAGTTTAAGAGGGAGTGGGACAAATATTTGGCACATTTAGGATTTGCTTCCAGAGAGGTGCTGCAGGAATCTACATGTTTTTCACCTTTTGAGTTGATGTATGGGCATAGGGTGAGGGGACCTCTGGATTTGATTCAGGATGAGTGGAAGCATGAGTGTGAGTCCCACAAGGAGTCTTTTGTGGCATATGTCCTTAATCTCAGGACAAGGCTCAGGGAACTCATGAGCTTGGCCCAGGAGAACCTGGCAGAAACCCAACAACAGGAAAAGGTTTGGTATGACAGGAATGCTTGAGCTGGAGTGTATGCTGTAGGACAGCAGGTTATGGTTTTCATTCCTTTCAGACACAACAAGCTGCAGGCAGCTTGGGAGGGACCCTACAAAGTGGTAAGGAAGATCAGTGATGTTAACTACATGATAGAACCACTAGGTAGAAGGCAGGGGCACAAATTATACCATGTTCACAACATGAAACCTTACCATGATAGGGAGGCTTTGGTACTAAGTATTTGCAATAGGAGGCAGGAGGAGTCTGAGGCTACAGGAAGCTAACCAGCAACATCCCAAATTACTATGGTGTAGCCTAGGATTGCAGGCTTATTATATGACAGTGCAACACAGTAATGGGTCAGCAATAGAAAGGCAGCTGAGATATCAAGGCAGGAAATGGGGTAATGCATTCCCAGATAGGCTCATCCCTCTCAAGCAATGTTTCACAGAGGTCACTTGAAAAACTAGCTTAAGTCTTCAGTGGGGGGGGGGGTGTAATGAAAGGAGATATTGCCTGCTCAGCTATCTGGAATTTTGTAAATAATTATATGTCTTTTGTGAATATCAACATGATTTATATAGAAGTGTGACAAAGAGAGATACTGCCAGCACAGCTGTCTGGAATTTTGTAAATGTTTATGTGTCATTTGAGAATGTCAATATGCTTCATGTAATACACTTGTGTTGAAAATGTATTGGAACTGTATGTCAGGTGTATATTGAACTGCAGGTACAGAAGTGTGTGTTGAACAGGTTTTTGCAAAGTGCTTAAAATGTAACCACAACATGCTCTACTGGATTAGAACAGAAATGTAGCTGCACTATTGTAACTGTTTAAATGAATATATTTTAACATGGGAACTGGAATGCAAAAGGTTAACTTACAAAACTTCAGAAAAACATCTGAAATTAAATTACTTTATGGCTGGGCCATAATGAAAGATGTTATCTTTCAGTTTCAGTGCAGCAGAAGACATAATGGCTATACTAGAGGAATTTTCTGTATTTTATTGGAAGTGTTTTATTGTTTTATGACTTCCTGGATCTGCAAAGATCTGAGGAAAAGCCCTTGTGTATGTATTATCACATGTTGATACTAAATGCTGCTAGCTTTCAACAGTGTGGGTTTTACCTGGGATAGTCAGGTGACAAAAAATGATGTCATTCTGCAAGCTATCCCAGCAGTACTATTTGGGATATTAATTTAAGAACTCTCTGACAGAGACTGAGCATTCAGTATTCTGTCTTAGACCTGACAATATCAGCTACAAGATCCATTCACCACACATTTGCCTTGCTGCTCTGAGTAAGTTTCTAGGTTATAGTAATTATTTTAGATATAGTCAGGAATATAGCAAAGCTTAGCTTAGATATTTTTCTTTATTTGTTTCAGCCTGTCCTGCAATGTTGTTTTAAATATTTCCAGTGATTTTGAACTCTGCTGTCACTGTAAATATATACTGAGTATATTCTTGATATTTTAATATTTATTATTAAATATATTTAAACCTTTTATTGTGGATGATCTGTCTAGAAATATTTAAGTTCTGAGAGTACTTGCATATTTATTTGGTGATACTGTGGGCCACTCTTACTAGCATTACTCCTGGTCAAACTACCATTTGTATTGATAGTAACATTACACAGTAAGATTGGACACCCTTTGTTAAGGGTCTTAAAGTAGCAGATAAGTAGTGACTGGTGGCAGGGGAAACTACCTTATAGTCTGGGCAGAAGGTGGCATAGCTAGTAAATCTGTGCCAGCCTTTCACAGGTGTGTGTGTGTGTGTGTGTGTGTGCGTGTGTGTGTGTGTGTGTGTGTGTGTGTAAATCAAACTTCAAAGAGTGCATGTGTCAGCTACTTGGACAGAGACACAGAACACTGGTTGGATAGAGAGGGTGCTGGTGGTCTTGGCATGGTCACTCAGCTGAGATATTAACTCTATAGTTGTGCCAACAGGAAGTCTTATTGGAGAGCTGTAGAAAGAGGGAGAAACCAGCCCCACACTGACTGTGGTCTCTGTGTGCTCTTAAGGGAAATTGCACTTGATGCAGAGAGCTGCAGCTGGAAATACTGTGTGTGTTCCTGTCATCCTCTCAGTGTATGTCCCCTGCTGGTGCCAGTGGTGAGGATTGAGGCTCCTTGATAACTGGTCCAGTGGTGGGGCATCACACTGAGTAAAATCAATATTAATATAAATGATAAAGTGTAACCAAAGGAACAAGGTTTTTTGGAGTGACCAAGGTGTCACTAATATAAGCACAAGTGCTCTCAAGATGTTGAAAGTATTCTTTAAAAGACCAGCCACAATAAAAGGTATAAAAATATTTAATAATAAATAATAAAATAGAAAACATGCGAATACTAAATATCTAAGTAGAATAAAAAATCAGAGTTTCAATCACAGAAGAAATAAAAATAACACAGTTGGATAGAGCCAAATAGATGCAGAAAAAACAATACTTAACTAATCTCACTGTATTTCCTGACTGTCTAAAGAACACTAGACTGTGATAAAAATGTATATGAATATTGAATTTCTTATATTCCTTATATTTTTATATTTTTAGAATATGTTTTATAATATGTTTTATAACATGAATTACATTGTATACCTTGTTATTTACTTTGTATTTGTGTTGTCACATGATTTCATTGGGCTGCTGGTCATGTGACTGTTGACCTGTATTTAAACTGTGAATTTTTGTTGTGTATGTGTTAGTATTGAAGAAGGGTTCTACCCGAAAGCTTTGCTTTGTTTTATAAAGTGGTTTTCTCTACCAAGTGTCTTTGTTATATCAGTATTTTGCAGCTAGTGTTTTCTATTCTGTCTAAAGAATAACCATTCTCTAGCTAACTTAATTAATACTGCAAGGCAAGATAGGTTGCTGAGCTACTTACTTCCACACACCAAGGTTATGAGCTTCAAAACTAAAACTGAACTGAACTCGATTAACTAACTCAGCTGTGATAACTGACATTGATCTGAGTAATTGGGGTAGGGTATTTAAAATGGGAATAACTTGTGTTATTGTGATTCTGAAAGTGCTTAATCATTAAACGTTTGTAGACTGCGTTTTGCCATTTCTTTGGATTTTTTACTTTAGCAGTTTTCTGTTTTCTGTTTTGTGATATGGTTCTGAGCTTCAAACTAAAACTGAACTGAACTCAACTAACTCAACTGACTGTGATAACTGACATAGATCTTTTATATCAGGTTTCAAAGAGAACAAAACAAACTGCTGTGAGAGTTCCATCCTCTCAGTGCTGGTTATAGAATGACATCACATTCAGTCACCTGACTCTGGTACAATACAAACTGTGAGCTTTGCTAAGAACCTTTGCAGTATCGGAAAGCTATAGAACAATTTTCAAAAACTTCTACTATTTCCTTTGAGAATTATTTGTTTAAACATATACATTTAATCAGTTATAATAACACTGTTGATTTATTATTAACACAAGCATCTGTACAAGTCAGTGTGATAGTCAAATGACACAAAACCATTCACAAAACTCCAGCTAACCATGCTGGCATATGCCACACGTGCACCGCTGTCTCTGGCACAGATGGCAATACCTCACATCGTCACATCATCATTAAAGTTGTTTTGGCTAAAGTCAATGATTTTCATTAATTCATTCTTTGGTTGAACATGTACACTTGGCTGTATTCAGGTGCTTTTAGAGTCAATGAGTTACTGCAGTCACTATCATGGGGAGAAGTAATTATAGCCATTGACGATATCATAGTCTTTTTAAAGAGGTCTAAGACGATCAGTTTAGTCAAGATCAACAGGTTCACTTAGAGAAGGTGGACACCTATTTTACATGTCCAGTATATTGGGCTGCAGCATTACACAAGATAGGTACAGAGGTTTCCTCTTCTCAACCTACATTTTGCTACAGATTGGGACAGAAAATTGCACCCACGACTGTTAATGTTACTCTCCACAGTGAGTTGAGGCAACATGGCATTTCTCATCACATTCATTCAGGATAGGCAGGACATCAGACTTGACAACTGAAGGGCTTCTGTCCAGTTGTTGAAAAAAAATACAGGTAGATATGGTTATTTTATATTAGAGAGTAATCACACTATTTTGCCTTCCAGGGAGGAAAATTTTTTTGGTCATAGGGTGTTCATTTATCCAGATAGTGGCAGCAAAGACATCAGTTCATGCAAAATAGCCAATCTTGCAGGTGGACCAAGATTATTGGATGTTCTGTTGGGACATAAATCCTGGCCTATCATGGTTCTAGTGGGCGGACTTGTAGTGTCACTTGCTGTGTGGCTGGCCTAACCCCAATGCCATGATCATCTACCTCAGAGCTAATGATTTGACTGTGATTCCTAAGGAAATTGTATTAGCCAGAATAATACCAGATATTTCCTGACATGGTAATTTTTTGATCTGCCTTGGTGACCAGGCTCCATTGGAGACATGCTTTGAAGTATACAGTCATTGAATTGTTGAGGTCTTTCATTAACCACTGTGTAGCATGTTTGGCAGAAACCCTAAGCATCCGAGTGACTGAATACTCAGACTTAGCAAAACCAGATAAAGACTTTTTTGAGGCAACTGGCATACATTTGAATGCCTTTGCTTTAGATTTATTCAACCTGCAACTTGCATTAGCTATTAATACGGCAATTAGCCAGAGTTTATTTTGATCTTCACATATTTTGATGGGGACACTGTTGTGTTGCAAACAGTTATAAGCTGTATCTGTCATTTACCACTGTCAGGTGATGTTTAAAGAGGTTTGAGAAGTTAGTCTATTTTAAATTAAAAGGTTTGCTCTACTTTAATGGCTCCATGGAAAGAGGAAGCAAATGGTGAACAGCATGAGGAAGCATGCTGGTGGCTGGTAGTGTTGCAACCGCAAGCCCCTTGTATTCTCATCATGGGCTTCATCAGCCTCTTAGTGAGTGCTTACAGTCAGATGACATCATATATAGGGGCAATGAGTGGCAAGCCCTGAACTGTTTGGTAAGGTGAACTATCTAATAGGGCTTGGTGTACACACTCAAACAATATTTTGAGGGGCCAGCACAGGATAGATAATGCCAACTGCCTTCCTAGGTTATGTTCAAGTTTATGGCTCCTGCTGTTGTTAAAGTTTATAACATTAATTTATTTTATTAGATGCTGTGCTAACTTAATGGTCTTTTAATAAACTGGTTGCAAATGCAAGATGCGTGTGTGTTTATTGTCTTGGTACAGGGGACAACATATAATAACTGCTGGGTTCAAAATATTGCATAACAGAATGAACTGTATGGTCTAAGCATGAACAGCTAGAGGGGAACTATTTATTATTATTTATTTATTATCAGTTTGATTACCGGGGAAGTCCACTGGACCAAGAAGTGCCCATTTTCAGTGGAGGCCCAAGGAGAAAAGTTCCATCAGCAATACAATACAATAAAGGTTAAAATACAAATAAGGTTACAAAGTGAAATACAAGAGTAGGAATTCATACATTTTTGTTTTGTTACTTTTCAGATGATTACAATATTTACATGCTAGGAGTCTGCTAGTTCTGGATCTTTGGATCAATCAGAATAAGTATGAGAGTATAGTGGGGTGGGAGTCAGGAAAGCCTAGTGAGGAATCCCAACAGTTTATGTGGGGTGAAAGCAGGAGCATTTCCATTTGGAAGATAGGTGAAGGAAAAGTTGGGTCTTGAAGGATTCAGTGTTGGGTATAGTCCTAAGAGAAGGAGGCAGAGAGTTCCATTTTTTACCTAGATAGAAGGAGAGTAGAAGCTGGCCAGTGGGACATTTGGATTTGTGGATGGAGATTAGGTTTTGGTGTTCAGATCTCAGTGATCTGTTTGGGATGCATGGAGGAAGGATGTTTTTTAAGGCTGGGCATTTATCAGGGGAGAATATTAATTTGTGAGCAGTGGTTAGTTGTACATAGTCTAGGTGGTTAGGGAGTTCTAACCAGTTCAGAGATTGTAGGCTGAGGCAGTGGTGAGTTGATGTTTTGGATTTGGTGGCAAATTTAGAGATCTTATTATAGCAAGCTTTGAGCTTAGAGGTGTTGGCAGCAGACAGATTGGTTAGAAGAGGGGCTCCATATAGAAGGGAAGGTAGGAGGTAGGTGATTACCAGGGTAGGCCTAGAGAAGTTGGAAAGAAAATGATTGTTCCTATATAGCATACCTAGCTATTGGTGGGTTTTCTTTATGTTTTGTTGTATGTGAAGATCGAATTTGAGGTGCTCATCTATGGTAATGCCAAGGAGTTTTGCAGAAAGGACCACTTCGATGGCAGTGTTAGTTTGGCTTAGGACATTGAAAGTGTTTTTGTCCAAAGAGGAAACCTTGGAGGGGAGGAAAATTAGTATTTTAGATTTATTGGAGTTGAGGGAAAGGTGGTTTTGGTGCATCCAGTTCTCTGTAGTGGAAAAGGCTAATTGAGTTTTGGTCAGTAGTTCAGAAAAGTTGGGGGTGGCACAGACCAAGGTAGAGTCATCAGCGTATTGGATGACTGTGGTGTCAGGGATGACGGTGTGAAGGTTATTTATAAAGATGTTGAAAAGCATGGGTCCAAGTATGGACCCCTGAGGAACACCAGTAGGTGTAGGCAAGAATGAAGAGGAGGAGTTCTTCCATTTGACAGCTTGAGATCTGTCAGATAGGTAACTGGAGAACCAGGATAGAGTATTAGGAAAGAGATTAAGGTTAGCGAGATGATGGAGAAGGTGCATATGGGAGATGGTGTCAAAGGCTTTCGAAAGATCTAGCAGTACTGTGGATACAATGAGTCCAGAGTCTCGGGCTTGATTGACAGTTTCTAGGAAGGATAGTAATGCAGTTATGGTACTGTAGCCAGGACGGAAGCCGTGCTGGGTGGGTGTTAGGAGGTGATTCTGAATTAGATAAGGCAAAAGTTGGTGGTGGACACATTTTTCTAGAATTTTCGATATTGGAGAGAGTAGGGCAATGGTGCAGAAGTTAGAAATAGCGGTGTTTTTGCCTCCTTTGTGAAGAGGTAGAATGTAGGCTGAATGCCAGAGTTTCGGTACGTACGGCTCATTTAATGATCTATTAATCAGAATACTAATTGGGAGAGCAATTCCTTCAGCTGCATGTTTGAGGAAGGAGGAGGGAATGTTGTCAGGGGCATTAGAGCATGGCTTTAGCTTGGATAGAAGCTTTTTTATAAAAATGGTGGAAACAGGTTTGAGATGGAAATTAAGGGGATTGTTATTTGGGTTGTTGGGTGTTGTGAAGAGGGAGTTAGGTGGATTCTTATTTGGGAATGTTTTAGTTAGTTTAGCTATCGATTCAGTAAAGAAGGTGTTGAAATGGGAGCCCAGTTCACTGTCAGTTAAACTAGGGTCAGGGCAGGGATTGTTCCGCGATCCGGGATGGAGAAGGGAGTTGATCGATTTCCAGAATTGTTTTGGGTTCTTATGGTTGTTGGACTGAAGTTTACTATAGTAGTTTTTTTTGTTCTTGGTAATAAGTTTTTTTTTACTTGGTTGTGGAGCTGGGTATATTGGAGCAAGGCAGAGGACAGTTTATTTTTTTGATAGAGCTTCCAGGATTTGTCTCTGTGACGCATAATTTGTTTAGTTTCTTTGGTCAGCCATGGAACAGAATTAGCTTTGATTCATTTATTTCTTAGAGGGGCTAGGGAGTTAAGAGTATTTATGAAGATAGAGTTAAAATGCTCAACAGTGTTGTCAAGTGGGAGAGTGTTTAGGGATTGCCAGTTAATTTGTTTAAAGATGTTAGAAAAAATTAAGGGGTTGAAGTTGCTGAGGTTGTGAGTTTGAACGTAGAGATGTTGGTGTTGGATGGAGGTAGCTGATCGATGTATGAAGGCAGGGAGATGGTCACTGAAGGTGTCAGGGATAGTGCCACACAGAGTGATTTTGTTTGGATGGGAGACTAGAAACCAATCTATGATGGACCCTAGGGGGTGATTTTTGTTAGGGCGAGTTGCTGAAAGGACTACTTGGGTGAAGTTGAAAAGGTTAATGGATAGTGAGGGGGATGGCGTGTTGATTTTATTCCAGTCAATATTGACATCGCCTAGAATATAGGTTTCGTATTTCATTTCAGATGAGGCCCAGTATAGAATATCTTCAAGGGTGGAGATGTTGTTGCCAGGGGAGATATATAAAGAAATAATGCAGATATTTTTATGTTTATTTAAACAGAGAAGGCTTGCAGTGATTTCAGAATTTTTGAATTTAGGGATAGGGATTTGAAGAGGAATTAGAGAGAGAAGATTGGAGTAGATTAGAGCAGAGCCTCCACCTTTTTTGTTTAAATGGTCACTTCTGAGGATGTGGTAACCAGGAGGTAAGATTTCAGCATCAGTAATATGGGGTTTTAGCCATGTTTCAGAGATGGCTAGGATATTGGGTTGATTGTGATTAATCCAGGCTTGTACGTGGTGAAATTTGTTGTTAAGGCTCTGGGCATTGATAGTGAAGATCTTGAGAATGCAGAGAGGGGAAGTGGGTGGAGAAGAGAAAGGGGGGAGTGTTATTTGTGGTAGGTGAAGAAGAGGGTGGAGGGAAGGAGTAGTTTGTGCTGATGCAAGGGCTAGGGTTAGGATGAATGTCTCCAGATAAGGCAAGGACATTACAGGTGGTAAGTTTTAGTCTATAAGGTTTGTATAGTAGGTATTTGTCTGGGGTTAGCAGAAGTTTAAGAGAGAGTTTTAGTTGAGGTAGAGAATAGTTTGGGATGAAAAAGGTGCAGTAGGTTGGGTGGAAAAAGGGAGGAGGATATGGAGTGAAAGTGAGAGAGTTGGAGAGATTGTAGTTGGGTGTTAGGTATAGTTTGAGTAGGAGGGATGAATGGAGGAGCTTTATGGGAGTAAGAAGTAGCAAGATACAGAGGTATTAGTAAGATGGGAAGGGAGCTGGGGAGTTGAATAGTAAAGGGGATTTGGAAGGGCATGTTAGGACAGAGTAGGGTAATGTACAGTGAAGAGAGAAATAGTGTGGTATTCTAGTTGAGAAGGGAAGGTCTAAGTGCATAGAAAGAGTTAAATATTGTAGAGAAGGACAATGGAAGAATGCAAGTGTGGAGGTATAGGAATTGGAGTGGGAGGAGTAGTAGTGGAAGTGGAAAAAGAGGAGGAGTATACTTTGAAGAGAGAATAAGGGGGAGGGGTAATAGTAAGAGGACTATGATTGGATAGTAGATTGATGAAAGAATAAGGGGAGGGGGATAGGAAGAGGACTGTAATTGGGTAGTAGATTTGGTAGGAGGGGTCTGTTAGGAATAAATGTAGAGGTACTTGGGGCGGGTGGTAATTGGGGGCAGGGTAGGGGAGCAGAGTGAGCCCGCAGGGCAAACAGAGCGGGAAGAGCCAAAGGAGGAGAGAGTGAAGAAGACTATCAGTAAGAGAGATAGTCAATGTAAATTTTGCAGAGAAGTGTAGGGTGAAGGAGGACTACTGAGAGAAAGTGAAGAGGTAAGTATATATGAAGATGAAGGACAGAGACAGAAGATAGGGACTTATAAAAAAAGGACAGAGAAAGGGTGTTTGTAAGTAAAGAGTGGTAGGTAGTCCTGGGACAGTGGAGGGAGTAGAGGAAAGATGTTGGGGGCAGTATAGGGGAGACAGGAGAGTATGGATACAGAAGTGGAGACAGTAAGAAGGTAGAGGAGGTAACATCAGTCAGGATAGGGGAATAATTGTAGGATAAAGTAGGAAAATCAAGCAGCAGAGAGGGGGGAGTAGAGGCTGCTGGCTGTCCTAGCAGGGAAGCATACTGCGACCTAGTTATAGTTAATATAACTACTACCAAGTGTTAGAGCAGTACACATACTTTTATATTTAAAAAAATACTTGTAGTGGAAGTTATTCAGGGAGCGGTAGGCCTTTCAGGTTGGTTGGAATTGTCCGTTTATTGGTGGTACTTAGCCGGGGTGTCCAGGTGGGTACTTTCAAGAGATTTAGGCAGGGAAGGCAGGAGCCCAAGTATTAGGTGCAGACGCTGAAGCAAGGGAGCACAGCAGCCAGGGGAGGACTGGGTAAATTAAGATCCTGGCCTATACAACTATATACAACTATGATGTGGTATTAATTTATTTAAGATATGTTTAGCTACTAAGGATGCTGGTCTAATGACCCTTTTCAGCCACAGCCTGGGCAATGTAGGCAAGACAAAAAAATAATTAGAACAAGCACACATTAAAGTAGAAGAAATGACAGAATAACAAAATCCAAACTGATAATTAGAGAGTAATGCTACAGAGCTTGAATACTTTGCACAATATTGTGTAAGTGCTATACAATAATGATGACTTTCAAAGTTTATGATAACCACAAACAAGTAAAGCAACACCTGCAGAGGCACCCTAATATTTAAGGTGCATTTAATAACTGTGTAACAAACATACCCCCCTTAATTTATAGAGGGGGAAATGTCGTATACATTTGAGAATACATATTGCTGAGCTGAGCTAATAATGAGACATGGAATTTGGAGGTGAGGAGAGAAATCATTGTAGGGTTGATGAATGTAATTAAGAGTCATTCATTATAGAACTTGCATACATCTGCAAAGCTGAGAGAGACAGATACAAGTAGATGATGCATTAGCTTATCAATATGCCAAATTATATAAGAAATAATGATGGGTTTCTATCATTCTGAAGTGTTTGCATACAGCAGAGTAAAAAATGAATAGTTTCTATGATAGTTCTGATAAATTTCAGCAGGCTGATTCAAAGCTTAGGTTCTATGAGAGAGAATGCCTTTTCTAGAATGGTAAGCTTACATGAGGAAATTGAGTTCTAAGTGACATAAAAGGAGCAAGGAATAGAAAGGCAAGGAGAACATGTTGACTGTGACTGTTAGATATCAATGAACATTGGCCAGTGATGAATAGTTTGCACTGATAAACTGACAAAAAACTTGTCTCTATGGCCTACAAGTAGCCACTTGGCTCAGCTAAAGGCATAATGGAATTCTAATCTGAGAGAAAGCAACATAATTAGCATAGATACACAATAGCACCATCTGTAATTTTCAAGTCTTAACTTGCTGTTTGACCATTTGTCAGTAATCAGGAGGAAAATGAATATAAATTAATTATGTAAGAGTATCAAAAAAGAAAAAGTGCAGCTCAATGTTTTAGTTTTGTTGTCTTACAATGTATTAATAATTTAAGAGGTGGTGATATGGAAATCCAGAATAGCAAATGATGAATATATGTGGATAAGCATACCTAGGGCAGATATAGTACCTGATTTAAATGATTGTTTGACTATAAAACCTATTAAAGTCAAGGAAACACAGGAAGTGATGTTAACCTATCAAGGAAATTATGTCATGGGATATGGATATTTCATAAGTTTTACTGGAATACTGTTTTATTAACCTGAATGAAGCATATGATGTGAAAGCTTGTCATTTTATACTGGTTTTAATATATGAATAAAGCTGTTCTCCTTGGTTCCTGAGATGTTTTGTTCCCGTTGTTAATGGAGGATATCAAGGCTTAAGTATGCAGAAAATACTTGATCTGAGGGGCCATGACACTTTTGAATATGTAGAATCAGAACTTGCTGATGTTTAGACATGCCTTTGCATGTTTAATTTACAAGAGATCTTGATGTGAAAGGCAAGGAAGACAGCAGAGCTAAGTCTTAGTCCATAGGCTGAGAGTCTACATATTCAGTCACTTGTACAAACATTTTAACAGCAGCAGAGATTAACATCAAGCTTTTCATCACAGTTTACTACGAATCTTCATGAGTGAAGTAACTAATATAAAGACATCTGAGCCCCACTGGGCTGGCAACTAACATTTGTAAGAACAGCGTTAGACCTGAGTATTGCCTGATTATCTTCACAAACTACTGTGGGCCTTTGGCACAAGTACAAGAAAGGGTATTTATAACAATGGTAAAAACGATGACCAGATGGAGCAGTGTAGATTACCTGGGACAATACAGGAAAGGGGGTATGTATCTCTGATTTAACAGAAACAGTATTTGTCAATCAGTTAGACTGAGAACCTTTGAGGTGGGCCTGATTCAAAGCCAGAACTCTCCAGATTCGTTACTTATAGCTATCAAGCATAACTCATTTGTGCATCTCATTTTCTGGAATGTGAAAGCAAGCTATTTCTATTTGGCATCAGTAACCAATAGCACTCAAATGTTGTAACCCTAACCACAACTGTAACTCCATGTATAAAATGTTAATCCTAACCCTAAAACTCTGTCTTTAACTCCAACTGTAAAACTCTAGCCCTGACCCAAATCCTAAAATGGTAATATTAACACTCAAACTTGATACCTAACTCTGACCTTAAAACGGTATCTCTACTGCTAAAACTTTACTTCCAAATGACACAATAAAGTGACTTAATTAATAACCTAAAAAGTCGGCCTCCCATTTTACTGTGCATTATTGACATTCTTTCTGTAGCTCTCAGATCCTCAAGTTCCACACAATCTAGTTAAAAGTTACCAGGATCAAACTCTTTGCCTTCTTAGTTATTGAAGGAACAGGGTTTGTTTCAGATGAGGGATCTCCTCATTCCACAAAAAGGGTCACTGATACCTTACCTATATTACTATATTATAAAGGCAATTATTAAATAAGAGAAAAATGAAAGAGCATCTGTATGGGATATAACATGTTCAGCAGCTGTGAGCATATTAGCATAGAATGTCTAACATTTTCAAAAACTGTCTTACAGTGGACTCTGCTTGAACTCGTATCCTTTCTAATGACCTTCTTCCTGATCACCATGTTTCTCATTTCATGCATCCATAAATACTGGTGATAGTTTAACACCTAAAAGTCTGCTGAGAGATAGTTTAATCAACATTCCTTTTTCTAACACAATAGTGCATATCTCCTTTAAATCTGCATTTTGATGTTCATATTGCCATCCTTCTTTGCCTTTGCCAAGTGTTTTCTTTATAATTGTAGGGTATCTGATGATGATTCCATTCTGGACAAATGAGAAACACAATAATATTGCCAAATGTTAGGGATATACTGGTATACAAAACATCTTTCACTGTCCTTTACTAGTTTGAACTTTGGTTTCTGTATATTAATAGTTTGGTTTATTCTTTCACCATTGCCTAACTTACCATGCAGTACAAGCTAAGATTAATATTATTGATTGTAACAAGCATGCTTTATACTAACCAAGGCATTTCAAAAAGTATGGTTAGTTGTTGTATCACTTTTAAGGTAGCTTAATTGATTCATTAGGTTTGCAGCTTAATTAATGGGTGGAGTTTTAACTGGATTACCTTCACTATTTAAAAAGTTTTTGTACTGGATAGTCTTGTTTGCCTTGAAAAAGCCTGGTAATTACCGGGTGAAAGCACTTGGCTGATTTTTGTTCTTGCTGTTTGGCCGACTTACTGTGGCTGTTTGGACTTTTAACATTAAACAGGATTTTACACGCTATTGCTGGCTGTTTGAATATTTTTAAGTTCGGGTCCTGTGTGCCTTGGATTACACATATTTCTTACAAGCTAAAATATAACTTTTGTCCCAACACCATGGAGTTTCAGTTCATGCCACATCACTACTGTTGTTAATGGCATCCTGATGTACACTTCTAACTAACCAGGGCCTACATCTCATTCTACATGTACAGCATACAATCTTCAATGCTGTTATCCAGCTCCTTTTTCATGAGTGCTTGATTGGTCCACAGTCCAGCCCACACCATGCTTGGTACTTGTCTGTTACCCTGCTGCTGTGTGCTGGGCAATGACTTCATAACTGGGACATTGCTTGTTCTAGTTTTATTTCCATATTCCTTTTTAATTACTGTGCCTTCGTCTCCTCAATTTCTCCTTGTCCTGGCCAGGGCTTAGGATGGATACATTTCCTGAATTTAGCTGTGACAGTTCAACACAGAGTATTATGGCTATGAGCTACTAGTGAGCTTCATCCTGTAGTCCTAGGTTTGTTTCCCTCAGTCTACATTTGCCAGCCATGTGACACAAAACAACTCAAGCAGGTAGTTTAAAGTAAAAAAAAAAAAATATATATATATCTATATATATATATCTATATCTATATCTATATATATATATATATATATATATATATATATATATATATTTATATATATATATATATATATATATATATATGGATCTAGGACGCTTGATCAAAAGATCAAACTCCATACATTAGGGCGAGCATACTTATGCGAAAGTGCTTTTCAAGAAGCCCTTTTCGAAGTATGCCTGTTGCCGAGGCGGTAATATCGTGTGGATAAGGGAAAATTCCATTTTCCCCACTGTAGTGCTGTCTTGGAGGGAGAATATTAAAGTAGGAGGGTGGGGTACAGGGCAAAGCCCCTGCAAAACGTAAATGTAGTGTTTTTATTTTTTTTTTATTTTTTATCGACATGCTTTAACAAAAGCGTTTTTTCGGTTAAAGCTCTTTCGTTAAAGTGTGTTCGGGGGTTATGGATTCGGACATTTGTTCACTTGATCAAACATCCTAGATCTATCTCTCTCTCTCTCTCTCTCTCTATATATATATATATATATATATGGATTTCCTTTACATCATTGAAATTTCACTTCGCTGAGCTTTAAAATCATGAGACAACTTTGCTGAAAACCTACTTTAATGAATGTTTGGATCACTGCAATATTACTCTGGGAAAGGATGCACTTGTCCAAAACTAATAATGGTCAGCTGTCTCCTTTCCTGGAGTGAAATTCCAGTGATCCGACCATTCATGAAAGCAAGTTTTCGGCAAAGTCGTCTTGTTGTTTTAACTTTCAGCAAACTGAAATTTCGATCATGTAAAGGAGACCCATATATATATATATATATATATATATATATATATATATATATATATATATATATATATATATATATATATATATATATATATATATATATATGTATGTATAACACACACACACACACACACACACACACACACACACACACACACACACACACACACACTTGTGTAACAAAGTCTGTAGTGTCTCTTCCTGTCACCCCATCATATAGCTTTACATCTTTTTCAACTCTCCTTAGCTTATTTGTTTCTCCATTCTGTTCTCTTTTCCTTCCTTCTTTCTTGACAACTATACAGCTCACCCCTCTGATTTTGCTTTGCATGTCCCATGTCTTACAGCTCGAGATAACATCAACAAAATTAACATGTTGTCTCATCTGTTAAAGATTCTTTTCCACCTTGAGGGAATGAGACAGACACTTCAATGAAGTTAAATATTATGTGTATTGCAAAGACACACTTCACAAGCCATCTAAGACTATCCATTGATAGTAATAAATGCATCTGCAATTTTTCTTAGTTCAAGATTTACGTTTTGATGGGAATTACATTTATTTAGTGACTGGTATTAATCTCATCATGTTTCTAAGGCTAAGAGATGCCCTCCAGTGTCATCTTGTAACTTTTGCTCCATACTTACTACTTGCTTTTGTTAGCTCGTGCCTCATTCCTGTGTCCATCAGCCCACATTGACTGATCATGGTCCTCTTACCAGACACAAATCTTTAATCAGGCAACATCGGGCCAACATCTTAACTTTTCCTGTAATGGACACATCATCTACCCTAGGTTTGCTCTCCACATTGCTGTTCTTTGCTCACTTGTCCTCTATCTGATAGTCAGACTTGCTTCCATGATCTGTCTAGTATTCCCCCAACTATTTTTTGTGATCTGCTTCCTCTTTTTCTAACTGAGAAGGTTGAGGTGTATAGATTCTGATTATTCTGCTGATTTTGATTTACCTCCTGCTCAATTGCATTTATTGCAAGAAGTACAGAATTCAGTAGTAGAAGGAGATATTAAGGCTGACTCTACCATAAGAGTAGAGTGCCATTGGACTGCAGTGGATTATCAAACCATTGTAGATTCCCACCTATTCGGACACATTCTGCTAAGCAGTTACAAAATCCAACTATTGAAGATTTGTGAGCAGTATTAAAAGTCGTTATGCCTCCTCGCATTTTCAGAAAAAATATGGGAAAAATCAAATATAAGTGACAATATCCCAAAGCACACAAATGATGAATTTTTGGCCACTAGAAACAATTTAACAGCTTTTGCCACAACACACCATAACCCTTAAACGGGCAAGGATGTAAGCTATAGTGCAAAAGGAAAATTAATCTGTTGATGCATATTTACAATGTATGATAGATACATTTGAAGAATTCTCTTGACATCCAGAACCTACAGAAGGTGCACCAGCTAGCAAGCTGTCAGCAGCTTTTGGAGAGGGGTTGTTACCTCCCATACAAGAGCAAATTAAAATGGTGCTTAAACTGGCCAAGTCTGGGCATTCACAAAATTGTAAATCAAGCACATTTTGTGGCAGACAGTATACTTAAGGAAGAAAAAGAACAAAAGAAAACGTTGGTAGATATTCAGCTCCAACATTTTGATATCAACTCACAGGGATGGGGAAGGGAAGAAGTAGTTTTTGATTTTTCCAAACACAACTCCCAGGACAATATCAGCAAAAATTATTATTTCTCTGTGTCACCCCAGACACTGCCAGGAGTACCACATTTAAATAGTTTTAATTGTGGTCATTCTGGACAGTGTCAAAATGAATGTCTGATCTCTGTACAACAAACAGATTTGCCAAATGTTCAGGCTCCACAGCAAGCTGAAAGAAATCCTTCTGTATGGAGCACTGCTTGGCAACCACTGGTATGGCAAGAAAATCAGTAGGACAGCCATGAGCAGGAACCATGGATATTTTCCTTGGTACCTATTGACCACGATGGTCCTTTTGTCAATGTTACAGTACAAAATTCATCTAAATCATTTCTTGTTTATGCAGGAGCTACTGACTCCACAATTACTTCAGCAAATGCTGAACAGATTACACTCTCCAAACTTATGATTTGGGGTGTGGTAGTGTCTGGAGTCCCTTTATATTATCCAGAAATGAAACATGTTCTTATTCAAACTGATCCACTAAAAGAGCAACATGTTTTTATTGTAGGAAATCCTCTTCTTCTTCTTTCGACTGTTCTTGTTAGGGGTCACCACAGCAGATCATATGTTTCCATTTCTCCCTGTCCTCTGCATCTTGCTCTGTCACACCAACCACCTGCATGTCCTCGCTCACCACATCCATAAACCTTATCTTAGGTCTTCCTCTTTTCCTCTTACCTGACAGCTCCATCCTTAGCATCCTTTTCCCAATATACCCAGCATCCCTCATCAGCACATGTCCAAATCAATGCAATCTCGCCTCTCTGGCTTTGTCTCCAAACCGTCCAACCTGAGCTGACCCTCTAATATACTGATTCCTAATCCTGTCCATCCTCATGACACCCAGTGCAAATCTTAACATCTTTAACTCTGCCATTTCCAGCTCTGACTTTTGTCTTTTTGTCAATGCCACTGTCTCCAACCCATATAACCCATACCCTCTTGTAGACCTACCCTTTCCCTCTTACTGGTACTCATCTGTCACAAATCACTCCTGACACTCTTCTTCACCCATTCCACTCTGTCTGTACTCTCTTCTTCACCTCTCTTCCACAGTCACCATTACTCTGAAATGTTGATCCCATGTACTTAAACTCATCCACCTTCACCAACTCTACTCCCTGCATCCTCACCATTCCTCTATCCTCCCTCTCATTCACACACATATATTCTGTCTTAGTCCTGCTGACCTTCATTCTACTCCTCTTTGGAGCATATCTCCACCTTACCATGGTCTCATCAACCTGGTCCCTACTCTCACTACAGATCACAATGTCATCTGCAAACATCATAGTCCAAGGGGCCTCCTGTCTGATCTCATCTGTCAACCTGTCCATCACCACTGCAAATAAGAAAGTGCTCAGAGCTGATCCTTGATGTAATCCCACCTCCACCTTAAACACATCCATCACTCCCACCACAGACCTCACCACTGTCACACTGCACTCATACATATCCTGTACCACTCTTACATACTTCTCTGCCACTCACAAATTCCTCATACAGTACCACAACTCCTCTCTAGGCACCCTGTCATATGCTTTCTCTAAGTCCACAAAGACACAATGCAACTCCTTCTGACCTTCTCAAAATTCTGCCCCTTCATATATCTTAGGTAGAAACTTGTTGTGTAAATTATGATGCACCATTTATTGTACATCAAATGGTGTATTTTTAGATATTCCTAATGAACCCTTAGGACTATACTCAGATACCATTGCTACAGATGAAGAGGCCCATTTTGCTCTTCTTACAGCAAAAGAAGATGTAGAAAATGGAGGCTTGGAGGAATTGAAAGTAATTCCTCCAGAGTTCTGGACTACTCATGAGAATGAGGTAAGGCTCATAAAAGATGCAGAGCATGTGTGTATAACATTGAAACCTTGTGAGCACCTGCCTATAATAGTTCAGTATTCTTTGTCAGTAGAAGCAGAATAAGAAATTGAACCTGTTATTTCTGTCTTATTACAACAAGGGGCCATTGTTCCTATCTGGTAGTCCCTGTAACACTCCTATTTTACCAGTTAAGAAACCAGGGAAAACACATATACATTTGTCCCAGGTTTACAAGCAGTGAATGCAGGGTATCAACATTTCTGTTAGTCCTGATCTTGCAACAATTCTAAGTTCTGTTCCATCAGATGCCATCCTCTTCTCAGTGATAGATATTTCATCTTCTGTCTTTTCTAGTCCTATATGTTCAGAATGTCAATATCGGTTTGCATTTACATATACAAGTCAACAGTATACTTGGACTTGATTGCAACAGGAGATGTAGAATCACTGAATAAGATTAAATTTCTTTGAGGATCTACTCTAATCCAGTGTGTATATGATTTACTCTTAGCACATTTAGGGCGTAGGGTTAACAAAGACAAATTGCAGTTATGGAAATTGCAGGTTCAATACTTGGGATATCTTATTCCAGAAGGTGCTAGACAAATCTTGCTTTTGTGCCTTACCGCTATATGAACTGCACCATGTCCTACTACTCTAAAACAGTTGCAAGCTTTCTTGGGACAAACAGGTTACTATCGACAATCGATTTCTTTTTGCAGAATCCGTGAAACCTTAACTAGAATTGTTAAAGAAAGACACCCTTGAAAATTTACATTGGCAGAATTATCTTGAAGACGTTTTTGTACAATTGAAAGCATTACTTTTAAACCCTCTTGCACATGCATTGACAGATTATTCTAAGAGATTTTTCTTGTTCTGTAGTAAAATAAATAAAGTAGCTTTATGATTGTTAGCACAACATATAAATGTGTTTATAGACCAAAACTGGATGAGAGTCCAGGAACCACACAGACCAGTAGATGACCACCAAAAAAAATGTTTATTGAACAAACAAGCAATCAAGCACTTTCATCTTGCATCAAGACTTCATTAGAACTGCTGTCGTCCATTAAAACATGACAATAAGTACTAAAGCTGGCAGTCATGTGATAGAAACCAACCAATAAAACATTCCTTTGGGATGAACTAAGAAAGACAATCAAAAAATAAATTGAAAAATTGAGAAAATAAGAAAAGAAATTAAAAAAATGAAATAAAAATAAAAAAAATGTTCTTTTAAAAAGTTAATGTATTACATGAGATGTGAATTAACAATAACAATTGATCGTGGTAACACAAACCTAGTCACCCCTCTAAATTTTTAATTTTAAAATAGGGGTGATAGAACAACATTCACTGAGACTGGGGGGGGGGTAAGAGCATCACACAACCTAATCCAAATGACTTCCTTTTTATCCAGATGTTCAGCAATACTGAAACCCCTTAGGTCTCTTTTGATGTAATCAATCATGACAAGCTTGAAGTGGTGATGAGGAAAGGCTGAAATATGTCTATAAAGTGCATTTATTGTCTTGCCTTTCCTGATTTAATTTAAACGTTCATAGATTCTTTCCTTTAACATATGACTAGTCTTTTCAATATAAAATGCTTTGCAACATTGGCAAAGGGCTCCATATACTACACTCTTAGATAAGCATTTAAAATGCCTTTTAACTAAAAATTTCTTTTGCTTGAAAAAACTATTCACATGTAAGAATGTGCCAAACCCTGGCTTGGTAACAAATGTTGCTCCTAGGGACAAATTATGCTGTTATAAACTTAGGAAGTTGCTAGCGAGTTATAGGATTTGTGTTAACATACATTTTCCGAAGGATTTGATGTCTGAAACTCGAATGTATGTCATTATTTGGGACTTAAATCCTCAGATCACCCCAGTGATTTGCCAGAAAAAACACAAATTTTTTGAGGAACAGACCAAAAATATGAGGCAAAAATCTGGACATTTTGTGAAAATATGGACAGTTGAGACGTATGCTGTGCTTCCTCCCTCATTAGATTTACAACCCATTCCATTACAGAATTCAGATTTAATTATTTTTGTGGATGGCTACTGTTTGAAAAGATTATGGTGAACTCATAGCAGCCTTTTCCATTTGTACACAAGAAAGAATTTTGTTGACTGAACAATTAAACTTGAATGTGTCTGCTCAAGGAGCTGAACTTATAGCCATTACCGAAGCCTATAAAACTGGCAAAGATCAGTCACAGATCCTCATTATGTTTATGGAGTAGTTCATGATTTTGGGACACTTTAGAAAGAATGAGGTTATTTGACCTCAGCAGAAACTGTCACTAAAATGCAGTTTTTGTTAATAATTTATTGGATGTCTTATTATTCCCTAAGAAATGTAGCTGTAGTTAAATGTGCAAGACAGAAAAATGATGATTGGTTTATAACCAAGGGGAATACTTTTTCAGCATGACAGCTGCATTGTCTTAAGCTCTTCGGGCTTTATTTTTGCAGCAAGTGAATGAAATTAACAACAATTTTTTTATCAAATTTATTTATTGAATATTTGTTGACAAAATATGCAGAGAAAGATAAGACATATACATGTGGTACAGTTGATGTTACAGAGTGCATACCATAAGCATGTAATAATAGCTATTGCCCACTTTGCTCATTAACATTCAAATTAAGTAGAATTACCATTTGTGTTACTACGAGGATATGGTTATATTATAAGTTAGTCCAAGAGCTTTTATCATATAGCAGTTCTCTTGCACATTATTTTACAATTTAGAATTACCATTTGTGTTACTACGAGGATATGGTTATATTATAAGTTAGTCCAAGAGCTTTTATAATATAGCAGTTCTCTTGTACATTATTTTACAATTGTGAGCAATATTAGAGGTAAAACATCAACCTATATTATGATAACAATCTACTCTACTAAACCTTATATATATATATATATATATATATATATATATATATATATACACCTAAATATGTCACCTTAATTATTGTGGTTACTAATCTCAACAAAGTGATGTGTTTACTATCCTTATATAATTAGTATTTAACATACTCTTTATGACAAAATATCAATTAATGCTTTGCAGTACCTTTGATAGTAGGTTTGGTTCTTCTGACTTTTTGTATAAAGCTTCTTGGCTAATATGTGTTTTTTTGCCATGCTTTTGTATTCTGACCAGGTTAGTCTTGATCTGTCTATCCATTTTTTTGCTATGTAAGTTTTTATTAGAGTGCATAGTGTTATTATTATAATGTGTTTAGAGAAATTATTATTATTGCATTTGTATATATGCAGTATAGCTGTTTCCCATGACAACAGGAATTTTGAATACTCTAATTTCTCTAAAAGGAATCTAAGTGAGCGCCATAGTTTATAGACTGTTTTGCAGCTCCAAAAGATGTGGATGATATCTGCCTCTTTGTTAGGACAGAAGGAGCAATAGGGTGACTTGGATGGGTTGAATTTGTTAAGGTGGACAGGTGTATGGCAGGCATTGTTGAAGAGCATGATCTGTGTGTATATTAACTTTTTGTATAGTATCAGTTTCATAGTATTTCTAATAGCTAACTCCTTTTGATTGTCTGTTATGGTGTTATCTTTTCTTTCCCAAAACTTTGAAAAGAGAATAGTACTTTGATATTTAATATTTTCTATTAATTTATATGTATTTGATATAAGCATAAAAAAGCTGATATAATTTTCTTTTTACTTAAGAGCAATTTTAGAACTTGTGCTAACTTGACATCTTACTCAACTACTTTGATATTTTTGGTTATAGTACTTACTAGTTATAAGATTTGTTTAATTATCAGGTTATATTTACTGCTAGCTTTAAGTAGTTTCATGATATTTTCAATTGGAAGTTTTTTTTAATTGGTAAAAATCCCATACTGTATAATTTTTGTTAAAGGGTATTTATCTAGATTTACCATAGTGTTTGCTAGATGTATATCTGGGTTGTTATGTATTGGTTGCAAAAGCATAATTGTGTCTTTTAAATGTATTGATATCAGTAGCTTATTGAAAATTTCACAGTTGTTTATTAAGATTGGGTGAATTTTTATTGTCTTAAGAGTTTCTTGTTTTAAGAAGGGAATTGTTTTTGGATTAACTTTATAAGTTATAATATCCTGGTGAAATAATTGAATCCATAATGGGTACCATTCATTTTCTATTGGGTCATGATTTGCTATCTGCATGATGTGACTTGCATTAATAATTTCATAGTACAATTGAAAATCAAGAAGGTCTAGGCCTACTTTTTCTTTTGTGGGTATTAGTTTGTTATTGCTAATTCTTGTACTTTTTGGGTACCATATGAACTTTGTCAGTCAAACTTTTATCTTGTTGAAGAAGGTAACTGGAATTTTCATGAAAATAGCATTCAGATGGTATAAAATCTTAGGCAATATGTTCATTTTTATAACTGAAGCTTTTGAGAAGGTAGATAGTTTAAGCTTTTCCCACTTATTAATGTTACCAACTATATTTGGCCACATTTTACCAATTTTATTATTGAACATATCTGCTTGTGTATAGCTAAAATGTATACCTAAATACTTCAAGGTATATTGCACTTTAACATTAGTCTCTGGAAAGTAAAAGTCTCTGTGTCCCAGCAGATTAATTGGATAAATGATTGATTTCTTAGGATTAATTTCATAGTTGGATACCATGGAAACCTTATCTATGGATGGTAGGATTTTATTTAAATCAGTATTGGGATATTTAAAGTAAATATTGAGATAATCTGCAAAAGCTGTGTATTTTACTTGAGTGTTTGATACAGAAATAAGATGATGGTATGTTCTCTGAGTAATTTGCAGTAGTAATGCTTCTATATAAAAATTAAACAGGTTTGGTGAGAGTGGGCATCCCTGTCTGGTTCCATTTACTATTTGTATTGGGTTAGAAGTTCTCGTATTAATATAAAGAGTTGTAGTTGCTTTAGTATATAATGTTTTAATCATTTTTATGTATTCATTTGGGAGTCCAAATTGATAAAGTACAAAGAGGAGGAATTTTTGATTGACTCTGACAAAGGCTTTTGTTGCATCTAATGATAGTGGATATTTAGGGGATTTGTCCTTGGCACATAAGTGGGCTAGGGCATTGATGGTTAATGTGTTGTCCTTTACTTATCTCTGACTCATAAAGCCTAGCTGTTCAGGTGCTATTATGACTGGGGCTACTTTCTGTATTCTTTGTGCTAAAATTGTTGAAACTCTCTTGATATCCAAATTTATCAGAGCTATAGGTCTATAATTGTTCGGAGCTGTGGTATCTGTATTCAATTTTGGGATAAGTACATTTTTTGGAGTTGTTCAGATAAAGGTCTGATATCCCAACTTTTATTATATAGTTGTATAGTTTTAGAAGTATCAGTGTTATTTGTAGCTTAAAATGTTTATAAAATTCTGCTACATACCCATCAGGACCAGGTGCTTTCCCTGGTTTTAATTTATCAATAGCCTTACTTACTTCCTCTTCTGTTAGTGGGCTTTTGAGATTATTAGATTGCGATTCAGTAATCTGAGGGAATTCTAAGTTATTTGCAAAGGTTTGGAATAGGTTGTCATTAATATGATCTTGTGGATCATAAATGGTTTGAAATATTTAATTGAAAACCCCTATTATTTCAATATCAGAGTTATAAATATTGTCTTTATATTTTATTTGTTGTATTTTACAAGTGGGGTTCCTTATGTGGATAAGTCTTGCTAACATTTTGGAAAGGGTTTGAGCCCACTCTGCATATTTGTGTAGCATTCTAAGTTCTGTAAATGTATATTGTTTCATTAGAATCTCATTTAACTGTTTCTGTAGACTTGCTATTTGTTTCTCAATAGTAGAAGTGCAATTTCTTTGTAGTTCAAGTTCAAAATCTCTTAGCTTACTTTCTATTTTACTTCTATTTTCTCTTCTTTGTTTTTTGTAATATGATGCTTTTTGGATGAGGGTACCCCTAGCCATAACTTTAAAGGCTGCCCATTGAATATCCAAAGGGATATCACTGTTTGCAAAGTTTTCATTTAGGTGCATAAGAGAATTTATAATCTCTTGTTCCACTTCTTTAATTTTCAACAGGTTTGAGTTTAATGTTCAGCTTGATGTAATGTGGGTAGTAAAACCAGTTTTATTTTGTGTTATTGTTAGATTTATTTTTGAATGGTTTGATAATGATCTAGGTTCTGAGTTATACTGTACTTCATAATGAGCAAAGCTTTGAGAAATTAGAAATATGTCAATTCTTGACCAGGATTTATGGTATGGGGAAAATATGTTTATCTGGTACCTAGACTGTCTGTGTTGTTAAGTTCAAAGGGATCTGTTAGGTTAAAATCTTCAATTAGTTCTGATAAAAATGTTGTGGCTTGGGGAAATTGAGTATAATTTTTATTCGACCTATCTTTGAGTGGATTAATTGTTATATTCCAATCTCCACCAATTATAATCAGATGATCTGGGTGCTTATTTAATAAGTTATACATTTCTATTAAGAAATCAAGCTGATAGTTACAAGGATCATAAACATTACAAAGTAATGCAGGTTTTTTATATGTTGGAAGCAAACATGTGAAATAGCACCATCTCCCTTTAGTATCATAACTATGTTTAATGATGTTCCCTTTAAAAGATTTCTTAATTATTATAGCTGTTCCTCTTGATGAGGTATTGTCCCCAGCTGCTATGATTTTCTGAATCCATTTAGTGTTTTTATCTCTTCCCTTGTCTCATTGTTTCATAGTCATATGAGTTTCCAGCAAAAAAGTTATATCTGTCTTCGACTTGTATATGAGGTGCATGGCTAGCTTTTTCTTCTTAATGTCCTATAAGCCATTTACATTCCATGAGGCTATGCTAATCATTTTGTGTGAGTATTATTTTAGTTATTCAAGTACCTGAATTAATTATGTGTGTTATAGGGGGATCTTTGTCAAAGCATTTTGAGTAAAGGTTACCGTGTGTTGAGAAATAATAGAATGAGACGAGAAGGTGACGTAACTCTCTTTCAGAATTTCCTTGGTGCCTGATCACTTACCACTGTCCTCTGAAAGAGAAAGATTAATCCAGTAAACAAGCAACATATACATCATTCTAGAATTGAAAAAAACAAACCCTATATACAATTTTAACTATCTTACAGTAAATATTTTGCATTCTAAAAAAACATCATAACAATGCTAGGATAAACACCACCCAGCCAGCAAATTAAATAAGATAACAAATATAGATGTTATTAACCCAATTAGGCAGTAGCGGTAAGTTGTGGCTTGTAATGTCATATTTCAATAAAAAAAAATATATATATATAACTTTATAGATGTAGCCATGTGGCTAGATATAACCTTTTTTCACAAATCCTTCTGCTAAGTGCTATATAGTTCTGACATTAGAACTTATTTTAGTAGAACAACGGACTCTGCTACTACATATTGTATTATGTAGATATATTATGAGTATATGTTATAAGTACCCTTCTTATGTTCCACATATATAAGCATATGGAAAATCAACATAAGATATATCTCCACAATATGGTTCACATTAAAATGCATTTAGTACAGAAAATGTTACTTGACCTCCTCTAGTATTCCGACTAATACTAGTCCAATAAAAAAAAACCTGATGAATGAGCATAAAGTCATTTTTTATTTAAAATAGTATAATAGCCAAGTCCAAGCTTGTAGTGCATCTTCTTCATACGCCTTTTTATTCTGGAGGGATCATTTTAACCTTAGCTTTCTTATTCAGTTCTTGTTTAAAACTTGCTTTCTTCCCTTGCATCATCTAGATTGCCAGTAATTACATAAATATTCTTCTTCAATAACTGCCTTTAAATACTTACAGTTAGTGAATTATGGAAGTTTGCAGTATATGTGTGATTTTTGAGCCCTGCATTGTTCTTTTTCAAGAAGAATAGATGTCTCTCGATTTTTAGCCTTGTAATACTGCAGTTTACTTCCTGGATGGCAAGCTGGTCGAGCTATTGGATGTCTTAATGCATTCACATGGTTCTTGCTTCTTTTTTAGGACTTCTTGGCTGCCATAGACGGAATTGGCTCTGACATCACTGAATGAGATAATTAACATGTGCAACGCAAGGTCAAAGGTCACGGGACATCTGATGTGACTCAGCTTCCTGGAAAAATGGCTTTAGAACGTTGAAATGGAAAATAGAGCCCATGGAGACTTTTTCTTACAATATAAAGGTAAAAAAAATCATCAAAACCTTCAAAATAATGATTAGAAATACTAGCAACGCCAGTATTTCATTGGAATGAAGGTCTTTTACAATTTAAATGCATTTTAAATGCTGATAAGAACAGTATACATGTTGCTTACATTTCCCTGGTTATTTTGGATGGATTTCATTAAATGCTTTTAAGAAAGCTGAGTTTGCCTCTTCTTTACTTTTTATTTGGTATGTAGATGCCTTGTATTGGAATTGTAGAGAAGCAGGATACTTCATTTAGAACTTTATTTTGTTTTTTATTAAGTATGCACAGAAAGGTGATATAATTTGTCCCTGTTGCTTGATAGCTATGGGTAAGTCCTGTACAACTGCTATTTTATTACCTTTCCAAATTATTTGCTTTTTTTTTAGTTTTGCCAGCTTGTAAAACCATGTTAGCATGAGCTGCATTCAGTAATCACATATACTTGTCTTGGGACATTAAGAGTTTAAGATTTTCTTAATGCTCTATGAAATCTCTTTATTACAAAGTTTTGTACTGCAGCATTTTTGTCCAAGAGTATTTCAAAGATTTCTGTTGTTACAGTATGCAAAGAAGCTTGTTCATATGATTCAGGGATGCCCCTGATAAGCACATTATGTCTTCCAGACCTTGCTTCTAGATCTATTATTTTTTGTTGTAGTTCAGACACTGTTTTTTTCTGTGGCATTAGTACTTCTGATTTATTGTATCTTGGTTTCATTTTGTACAGCTTTCTCTTCAGTTTTCTGTAGCCTAGATAACATTTGATCTAAAGTACTTCCAAAAGCATTTAGTTTTATAGAAAAGGATTGTATTTCTTCCTGCAAAAGTGTTAGAGCTGCTCTGAGTTCTTCCATTAAAAAGGATTGTTCAGACTTCATTCTGGCAGTCTGCTTCTGTAGATCTGATTGCTGTTTTGCAGTTTTTTGTCACTTAGTACAGACTTCTTTTTCTGGTTAAGTTAATTGTGAGAGTCTTGTTTTTGTTGTTTGAGCATTCGTTGAGTCCATGTTGCTGTATTTATCAAAGTTTTTATTTTCTCTGTAGAATCCTGTAGTTTATCAGTGAGGCCTGAACTACTTGCAGATATTCCCCTGTCAGCATATTTGGTTTTGCAGATAAGTATAAAAATTCTGTATATTTTACAAAATCTTCTGCTTTGGTATCCAGTATAGTACAGTATTTCTTGATTTTTGATGAGTTAGTAGTGGTGCTAAAGCCCTGATTGGGTTTGATTCCAACTTTCTGTCAGGAGCTGTCTGAGAAGTGTGCTTCCTAGCTGGCGGCCATCTTGGAATCAAATTATTAACAATTCTTAGTTCAGGAGTTATTATCTATCCAGAATCAGACAGAAGACTCTGAGATAATGAAGCAGATAAATGATGGCTGGAGCCAGTCACTGGACCTATTATGGCACCACCCAGATGGACATCTGGTAGCCCCATAAACCTTCTTAACTCAGTTTGTCAAAGTCTACCAATTGTCCTTTCATTTGGGTAAAATGTTTTAATAAAACAGATTTCCAATGATTAGTATGCGCGTCATCTTTCAGAAGTCACTCAACATTTTGTAAATACTTGTGTAGTTGGCTTAGAACACAATATATCTAAATATGTAGCTGCACCTATTCAAATGCTGAAAAAGCCTTGGGGACCATTCTGTGTTATACTGTGGGATTTCACAAAATCTTCCCAGTTGCAGAAATTTAAATACACAATGGCTGTAACTGACATTATTTTCTGGATGGGTAGAGCCATATCCCTGTGTAAAGAATAATGCCAAGACAGTATCCAAGAATTTGCTAACAGAACTAGTACCAAGATTTGGTATCCCTTGTTGCATTCAATCAGATCAGTGCACTCACTTTGCTAGTCAAGTAATACAACAGATTTGCAAAACTTTGAATGTGAAATTGCAGTTCCATTGTCCCTATAGACCACAAGCTTCAGAGATAGTGGAAAGAACTAACCAAACCATTAAGACTAGATTAGATAAAGTGTGTGAGGAGACTGGATTTAAGTGGCCTGAAGCTTTGTCCTTAGTTTTATTCAGTATGAGTACTACAGTCAGTACCACTAGAGGATTGTACCCTCATGAATTTCTTATTGACAGACCATTGAGAATGGCCTGCGATACCCCTCCCCAAAAATTTGGAATAGCAGAATATTGAGAAAACCCTTTTCTTGTATTGTAAATCTCTTTGTTCTGTTTTACAGAAATATCATAATCTCATTCTGTATGCAGAACAATGACCTACTAAACAGTAAAACCATGAACTGCAACCTAGATATTTTGTCTACTTTAAAGTACATTCCTAAAGACACTCGCTTAGCCCAGATGGAAGGGACCCTACTTGGTTTTGCTCACAACTGCCCACTGCCATTAGTTGTGACAGCCTCCCCACCTGGCTCCATGTGTCCCATGTTAAAAAGACCTTCCCTCATGATGAGTGCAACAGAGACTCCATTGATGTCGTTCCACATGAACCAGTAGAACCTACTGACAGCAGAACTAGACAAAAAAAAGAACAGGACAGATCATTTGCCATCCAGATTAAATCCGGTAATTTATGTAACTGAGTTAACCTTTTTACCAGACTGGGAAGTGAAATTACATGACTCCGATACTTCATCCTGACATGAAGTAAATTTGACTTACTCTTCTTCAACATCAACAATATTTTTTCTTGTTTCTGAATCCAACATCAGTAATTCGTTGTGTCTTTTGAACACTGACATAAATAATGTGTCATCCAAATAGAATTCATGTGCAAAGCCATCTGTAGTTAATGTTTTTAGCTGAAGATTATTTGGTGATCAATTTCACATGGGCTGTAACGCAACAACATAACATCCATTTTTACAGTTTCTTCAATGCCTTCTCCAGCCCCAACATGTTGGTTTTCCTTATGGACCTATTACTGGGACAGTTACTGTGATTTTTATCATCATTTTATTTTGTTTGCTTTTGCCATCTGGAACTGTGAAATACATTATCACTCATCTACAACCACTGGAACTGCAAACATTGAACCATTTCTTAATATACATACATTATTAAGACTAGAGACAAATGTTTGGTTAAAATAAAACCAAGAACACCTGAATGGCATCCTATATTGAATACTTTTTCTGCTGCCTTGTACACATATACAAAGACTCTCAGTATTAGTGACTATTGGGTCTGTGCTCTTATACCTACCTCACATGATAGGGCATTCCATTTATTCCCATAGAAGTGACTGATACAGAGTTTCTTATTGCATTTTGCACTATTTTTCTTGCTAAAAATTGAAAGGCTAAAGATGCTTATACCTCTTTTACAGAAACACCAGTTCAACTATCAATGACTGCTAAAGGACGTTTGCTATCGTAAAAATTGAATTATTTTTGTTGGAAACAGTGTTTGCAATTCCACTTGGAGAATTTATGATGAGGCTGGAAGGTAGAGTATAGCAGCATTGCAGCTTTGCATGAGTACTCCTATATTTGTGGCGATCAAGCTTATCTGTAGTAACCTACAGATTGGTCTGGTTGTTATCATGTTATACCAGTTATAAGATATACAGCAGTTTTACATGAAGGAAAAATTCATAATGTTCATTGCAAGAGAGACATTAAAACCATTCTTAACCCAGATGAAAAAAAATAGAGGCCACCAGAGTTTATCATAGAAATATCAGGTGCATTAAGTGTTAAGTCAGATAAGTTACATACTAGATTATTTAGTTCCTTTGTTTATATATTTATAGTTTATCATAATACTGTTCAAACGATTGTTTTTAAAAGACTTGCTCACATGGGTCTGGGTGATGGGGTCATTTCTGGAGCAGGAATTGTGCCACCTTATGGGGCAGATAATTCCATATAGGACCTGAGGAAGCTTTCAGAAATTTTAAATAACTCCACCTTTGAATCCTTTAATTTAATTACACAAGAGATGACTGCTATGTTTTTTTTGTGGTGCAACAGAAGTGAATGGAGCTTGATTTCAGCCTCTCTTCTAAAGGAGGTGTGTCCATGATTATCAAAACAGAGTGCTGTTCATTTATTCCTGATAATACTGGTGTCACTCATAGTCACCTAGAAATAATTCAAAAAGTGACTGAGCTTTCGCATTTCAAGGAATCTGATAGTTCTTAATGGGCACAGTTAACTAATCTTTTCTCTAGATGGGGAGAAGGTATTTTGAAATTTTTTATGCTTATAGCTATTATAATTTTATTATTAGGTCTTATTTTTATTCATGCTGAAAACTTTCATCATAAAATTGTTAAAATCCAGATCAATGCCACTGACCACATTAGACAAAAATCATAGTACATTAGAAGATGAAAATAAAGTATTGCAATATTTTAGTAAATTGTATGAGAATATATGGGGGGGGTAAAAACAAATGTGAATATAGAAAATATGCAATAGAAAATTATTTGCAGTATTCAGGTTGTGTTTTTATTCTATCAAGACGTAGGCAAGTTTTTATTGCTAGTAAGACAATCACTCAGATTTAACAAATTCCATGTAGATATAGTGTAGAGCCTACATGGAAATTGCCATGTCTGTGTATGTGGTTACCCCTCAGTAGCACACCATGCATATTGATGATGGTGCATTGCTGAGGGAGAGCCGTGGAACAGGATTATTGAATCAGTGTAGGGAGTGTGTGACTAACTGTGTCTGCAGATGAGTAAAACACCACCTGCACTGACCAAGTGCATGATAGCAATGTATTTAAATTATATTTTATTTTTTTTAAGTTTGCATGGTGCAGCATGACAAGCAACAATTGACATGTGCCAGACATCTAAAAATAGAAACTGGATGCATTTAATTTGTGATTCAAAGGTCAAGTTTAAGCATTGCTTAGCGGGTTTGTGCGGCATGGTGTGGTGCTTAGCAGTGGTTAAATGTGGCTCAGAGGTATATGTAAAAGTATAGCAGCATTCTACTTATCCACGTAGCCAAGTGGATAGAGTTAGAATCTCATGTGCGGTAGGTGCGGGGTTTGAATACATGGAAGGGAGATTAAGCAATTACTTTTGCAATATAAATTATGCCAATTATTTTTAAATTATGATCTGCTGCACTCAGTTAAGCTCTACTAAGCCTTGTTAAGCCATGATAAGCACTGTTTAAATGATCTCTGTTTAAGCACCACTTGGCAGTGTTTGGCACCATTTGGCTGTGCTTAGGCAGTTTGTGCACTGCTAAGCATTGCCAGTTTAAGTACTACTCAGTTGAGCTGAACTGGTTTGCATGATGCTAATCGATGTGCCACATTTTTAAATATTGCCCAGTGGCATGTAAGGGAGGGAAAAAGGGCTATATAAAGCCCAATAGGCAGGAATACTCCGTAATCCATTGGAGTTCTATTTCTGAAAGATACAATGACAGGAGTTGGAGAGGATTTGCACTTTCGAGTGCAGTGGTGGGGCATTGAGGAGTCCAGGGTCATGATCAGACTCTTAGTGAAAAACTATGAAGACTGGCTCATGCAGGGAGGTTACCAGGGCTCGGAGTACAAAGTGGAGGGCTGGGACCAGCTGACAAGGGACCTCAGCAGTGCAACTGCTATCCCCTGCACACATGAGCAGTGTCATCACCACCATGATGACCTGAAAAGAAGGAAGGGGGTTCTCTTGGATGCTTGGGTCCAAGAATTCTGGACAGGCTATGTTCCACATGCATGTATGTTTACCTGTGTTTCACCAATATTTAATCTTGAATATTTGCTAAACTGGTATGCATAATGGTGTGCTTCTATCCCAACAGCTGTAAAGGTGAGAGCTCACAACATTGAGGCTCACACAGGGCACCTGGCCAGGTTGCGCCTTGAGTGTGGTGAGTAAAGTTGTATTATGCTATCTATAGTCAAATAAGTCAGAAAAAGAGTAGTGCATGAACTATTTATGTACAAAACATTTGTAGTGCAATAACTGTGGAATTACAGCTGCATAATGTCAACTGTTATGCAAAAAACCCGAAACTATTCCAGTTAATGCATGAAGTTATCTGTAATAAACTGTTGTACAATACTTGTGGAATTAGAGCTGATATTTCAACCCAGTAACAATATATTGTTACTGGGTTGAAATAACAATATATTGTTACTGGGTTGAAATATCAGCTCTAATAACAATATATTGTGTACATCTGTATTTTATTTAGCAATGTATAGGTTACCTAGTATCTCTGTCATGATTGCGTTGCATGCATGTTTGTTCAGCTGTCACTGCAGTGTACTATAACACTGTAGTACTAGTACCAGGTCATATTTTGTTTCCAGGTGAGCTCTAGGTAAATATCAGTCAGTCATTTTTCAGCAGTGACTGCGTTTGTTGAATGCTGTTCACGAAGTACATTTTTTTACACACAGACCAGGGTTCGAATTCAGTGTTATGTACTAGTAAATATGACTGGATCAGATAGGTTAAGATGACAGATATACTCTCCGCAGTGACTACTGGTAAATGGGTGAGGTAGCCAATATTATGTGCAAATAATTGCTTAGTCAGATTTCACAGACTGTTAAAATCTTTACCCAGAATGAGCTATTAATGGATAAAATAAAGGAAATATGTGCAATAATATTAAAATATATTAACATAACAGAAATAAAATGTGTAATCTTGGTATGGCTGTATGCCTGGTATGTCTTGTAAAGGTTGCTGTAGTCAATTAATACATGTGATACACATGTCCCCTGCAGGCACTGGTATTTGGTTCTATCCCCATGCCTGACAGAAATATTATGGTAAGAGCACTACAGATGCAATGTTTGCTCTGAGAGTGTTGATGGAGAAGTACAGATAAGGCCAGAAGGAGTTGCATTGTATCTTTGTGGATTTAGAGAAAGCATTTGACAGGGTGCCTAGAGAGGAGTTGTGGTATTGTATGAGGAAGTCGGGAGTGTCAGAGAAGTATGTAAGAGTGGTACAGGATATGTACGAGGGTAGTGTGACAACGGTGAGGTCTGCAGTGGGAGTGATGGATGCATTTAAGGTGGAGGTGGGATTACATCAAGGATCAGCTCTGAGGCCTTTCTTATTTGCAATGGTGATGGACAGGTTGACAGACGAGATCAGACAGGAGTCCCGGTGGACTATGATGTTTGCAGATGACATTGCGATCTGTAGTGAGAGTAGGGAACAGGTGGAGGAGACCCTGGAGAGGTGGAGATATGCTCTAGAGAGAAGAGGAATGAAGGTCAGCAGGACTAAGACAGAATATATGTGTGTGGATGAGAGGGAGGATAGAGGAATGGTGAGGATGCAGAGAGTAGAGGTAGCGAAGATGGATGAGTTTAAGTACTTGGGATCAACAGTTCAGAGTAATGGTGAGTGTGGAAGAGAGGTGAAGAAGACAGTACAGGCAGGATGGAGTGGGTGAAGAAGAATGTCAGGAGTGATTTGAGACAGACGAGTACCAGTAAGAGTGAAAAGGAAGGTCAACAAGAGGGTAGTGAGACCAGCTATGTTATATGGGTTGAAGACAGTGGCAGTGACAAAAAGGCAGGAGTTAGAGCTTGACGTGGCAGAGTTGAAAATGTTAAGATCTGCACTGGGTGTGACGAGGATGGACAGGATTAGGAATAAGTATATTAGAGGCTCAGCCCAGGTTAGAAGGTTTGGAGACAAAGACAGAGAGGCAAGATTATGTTGGTTTGGACATGTGCTGAGGCGGGATGCAGAGTATATTGGGAAAAAGATGCTAAGGCTGAAGCTGCCAGGTAACAGGAAAAGAGGAAGGCCTAAGATACGGTTTATGGATGTGGTGAGAGAGGACATGCAGGTGGTTGGTGTGACAGAGCAAGATGCAGAGGACAGTAAGAAATGGAAACAGTTGATCTGCTGTGGCTCTCCCTAACGGGAGCAGCCGAAAGAAGAAGAAGAATTCTCTCCACAGGAACTGCAAGTAAATGGGTGAGATAGCTCATATTATTGTGTAAATAATTGTTTGTTCAGATGTCACAGACTGTGAAAATTATTACCACCAATGTGTTATTATGCATAAAATAAAGGAAATACATGAAATAATAATAAAATGAAATAAATAAATAAATAAAACGTGTAATCTTGGTATGGCTGTATGCCTGGAGTGTGTTCTAAAGGTTGCTGTAGTCGATTAATGCATGTGATGCACATGTCCCCTGCAGTCACTGCTATTGGTTTCTATCCCCATGACTGCTAAGCAAGGCATGACAGTTGTGTACTCTCTTTACTGTACACATGAATGTCTCTCAAGTGTCACTCTGTCACAGAATGTAATTACTGTTGTGTAATCCCTCTGTCACAGATATATCTTTGATGTGGTTATATGTCAATAGCAAAGTAACAGTACATCAGCCCACAGTATACCATGGTAGTTATATAGGTCCACCTGATGTGCAAGTCTTTTTTGTACTTGTGTACCTGCAGTTTTTACTGCTTGGCTCATAGTGTCCCATGCAGATAGCTTGAGAGGTATGTATGTGCTACAGCAGCTATAGGACACATATACACATAAAGAAAGGACAGACCTGTAAAGTAGATAGCATTAATGTTGCCAACTATATAGCCCATGATGTTATTAATGGACTGTATTTCTCTCTCTCTCCCACACCTTATTTTCATAAATGTATTATTGTTATATATTGGTTATGGTTTACTGTTAACATATGTTGTTCCATAAACTTTATTTTGGGACATATGCTTTATTAATGTTATGTATTACTTTGGTTGCATATTAACATATCTTGTTGAATTACCTATTCTGTAGGCCTAATACCGTAACTGTTACTGGCATGCTGCTAATATACTGACTGTTCTGTTATTTATTGTTGTGTTTTACATCATATGCATTAAACTGTAATGGGGTTATTTTCAGTGTTCTGGCATGCTGTTATTACTAACAATGGTTTTGTTAATAACTCACCTATATGTATTGGTTTACCTGCATAACCACAGCACAACATGGTAGTCCGGTTCCTGGTGATCTGCCTACTCTACCTCAGCTGGTTGTGGCACTGGGTCCCAGCATGTCTGGGACCCAAGACAGTGGTGTTTCTCCACTGTCCCTGCACTACCTTTGGGTGGAACCACCTCATGGGAGGGGGCTCATCCCCCTGGGAGCGGGACTGGAGGGAGGGTTGTCACCCAGGATCAGCTACCAGCCATGGTGTGTAGGATTGTTAATAGGAGCTATGAACATTGCCTGCACTGGATTGAGGGAAGACTGGACAACCTGGTGGGGCCTGCTGGCCCTGGCTCCCAGCCTCCAGCACAGTCTCCTTCAAGGCAGTGAAGGAGCAGTGATGATTGCCCATGGGTGGGGATCTCAGTCATGCTGCTACCATCTGAAGGCACGTGCACCTCAGATTCCATAACACCCTCCCCATCCAAGGTGTTTATCTCTGTCATGTGTCATACACCACCCCTGTAAGCTGTCTTTTCTGTCTTGTCTGTCTGCAAATGTAACCTCTCCTACCCAACTTACATCCCCACACATCCTACATCCCTCTCCCACTATTCCACTCTCTCCTTAAAAAAAAATGGGCACATGTCCCACAAAAAAATATATATATTGTCCCCATACATAGCTTTCCATTTCGCACATATGCCACTGGACACAACTAATAATGAAATTAATTAATTAACATATTTATGTTGTCCTCACCCCTGTCTATGCAGTGTGAGGCTCCAAATTCTTGTACAAATTCTGTAAAACCTGCAAAACCCTACCTGCTTTCACTATGTTTTTCCCTCTGCTAGCCCCCATTTCACCACTGTCCTATCACCCCCTTGCTTGCTGCTACAGATCTACCATACCTCATAACCCCCTAGAACAAGGGCTCCAGACACAACCATACATAAAGGATGTGGAGGGGGGGGCAAAGGTCCAGCAACAGGGACATGTTTCACAGTTTTCCCCTACAAAGCTAATGACCTGATAGAATAGCAGATACTGCATCAGCATGCATAGGCTGACAGGTATGACATCTCCCATTCATGTCTCCCTCCTCTTACTGACCTCAGCCCAAAATGTTTACCACTGAACTGACAGATAATCACAATGTCATGGGACAATGGCCAAACATATCATGCAGAACTGTGGACATACCTCACAAATCTCAACAGTGGACAGTATTTGTACCTACCCTCTGTGATGTTGTAGTCTCCACACCTCATCAATGTCCATCTGAAAGTCTAAGAAAAGGGCCAAGGCCTACATGAAGGCCTTAAATATTGCACTGTGGTGCCATGTCATTGGCTAATGAAAGTGCAATCCAGCTGTTTTGGATGCAGTTGGCAAGTCTGAGGCACAGATTGCTGCACAGCAATTACCTGTTAATGAGCAGTACCTACAAAAGGCAATCAACTGCCTATGGGGAACAGGTGTGTATTTTGTTTTGCTGACACAGACAATGGTTTTGCAAGCTATTTTCTGAGGAACACTTCAAACAAGGAGTATTGCGCTCTACCAGGTGTGTAATAGATGTCCCCATATAATGGGAATCAGATGGTAGGATGGAGGTATAGAGAATAGGGGTTACAACAGTAGGCCTGTCATACATCTATGGTTTTGACATGTTGGTGATACTCTGCTGTACAACAGCTACAGGCATGCCTCATAACTGCTCCTGCTTTGAGTCAAATCCCTGCTCTGTCCCTATTATTCCCTCCTACTATGCTCGGCTGTTGTAGAAAAGCTAGTGGAATCTGTGTTAGACATCGTGACACTACGTAAGAGTGTACACTCCTGTAACATCAAACAATGTATTGTTATTCACAGCCTCTCAGTCTGTTAATGCCACACATAAATAGTGCTGGCATTCTACAGGTGTCCCTGACTGCCCCTGATGTACCCTGGCTAGGTCACTGTTTTGTTGACATTTGTTCCTCTTTGGTTGAGAGCTATGGCTAACATACTTGTCACTCCCCTACAGCAGAGATTTGGTCATAGCCATAAATAATGGGGGAGGACACAGGTGCAACATCAGTGACAGGGGATACATATTTGCCATACAACATAAAACTATGACTGCATTAACAGATATTACTGTAGCATATGTGTTTTCTGAGGGGTCTGGAGTGTGACAGCCAGATTCCCTAGTGTCTGTCAACAACCATCAATGAATGGCCAACCATTTCTCAGACATCCACATGCTTGTGCCAAAAGGAACATATTCATGAGGCACACATTCATAGTGCACAAACATTGTGTAGTGGGGAGGTGGGATGCCTACAGGGAACACATATTACAGGAGGTTTGCATTGCTGTCTGTCATTGTGGTACACTGTTGTTGCTGGACTGTCCCAATATAGTTGTTGTAATATCACACAGCTATTTGTCCAACAGTGGCTGCATGACATATTACTGGGAACTTGCCAGTAGGGGACAGACCTCAGTAGACTGCAGTGATGGGTGTAAAGACATACAGCAGAATCTGTCTCGGCACACAGAGACATACCTAGGAATGCTACTATCCTGGAGATAGCCATGCATGTAGTGTGTGGATACACTGTGGGGTATGACATGTGAGGGAGCAGTGGATAGTGCAGGCCATATTGGTTGTGCAGGGTCTGTACATAGTGGATGTCCATGTATCTGGTCATGTAATGTGTCCCCCTCTTGTTGTCTTTCAGGAACAAAGTATCAGAGGAGGCATCTGCCATTCACAGCTGCTGAGAATACTGTTATACTGGATGGCCGCAGATTGCATCATCACATCCTGTTGTCAAGGGGTCAATAACATCATGACCAGTGTGCAGCATTGTGGAGTGACCTAGTCAGGGTGGTTAAACAAAGTGGACATCAGGATAGGACCTACAAGCAGGTCCAACACAGGGGCACAGATATGCTCAATGCCGCATGTCAAAGGGCAGTTGCTGTGGCCAGGGATCATGCTGCCACTGATGGAGGGCCTGCAACAGAACAACCACTCAGCTACAGAGGAAGTCTTGGAAAACCTAGAATCAAACCACCAGCTCCCAGGCATCCATCATCCTATACATCCTGGAGGTGGGTGCCACATTGTCCACATCAGAGGAGTGTCCAGGTAAGCTTACTTTGTTCACCAGTGTAATACTGTATCAGTTATTGTGGTAGGCTCTGCATACTAGTACATGGGTGTCAAGTCTATCTGCACTGGGGGGGGGGTTGTTTCAATGTACAGTTGTGCATACATGCTCCGAATATCAGCAATGTAGACAGTATCACATTAGCTACTGTACATGTGGCTATATGCACATATTACCATTTAACAATGCAACATCTGCTATTGCTGACAATCCCTCTCCCGCGCATTTTCATAGGTACATCGGGTGTGGCTGGAGTCTGTTGTCCTGTACCTGGTAAGTGTGATACCATTGTTTTATGGCTTATATATACCATATGAATGTTAAGGACTGCCATTTATCCCAAGGCACAATTGCTATGCTTAGCCAGAGTGGCATAGTTGTATGTTCCATATCAGAGCAGTTGACTACAGTGTATACAATGGATAATCACTACTGTGTATTTGTAAAAACACTTAACAGATTTTTAGTTATAGTCATGAAGAAGTATGCAGACTGCTATACAGGACATGTTGCCTGTTCACTCACTATAGAGAGATGGTACATACCTGCGGCAGTGATACTACAGCAGGCATATCATTCTCAAGACAGGTGTACTGGGTATTATGTGAAGTTCTACCACATACACTGTCATATTGTGTACCCCAGAGGAGTAGTGTACTGCCATCATTCACTGGATGTAGCTGACATGCATGTTAGAAACGTCTTGTCTTGTCTGGGTATGTTATGTGTTTGTGCGTTGTGCATGAGATCAGTGATGAGATGTGTGACTGGTAATGCAGTTGTGGCTCCTCATCTGTATCATACATAATAGTGCAGGTAATAATGTACTGATTTTGTCTTCCTCCTCACAGGTCAATAGAGGGATCAGAGTCTGTCTCCCTCACAACCTGATGTCAGTATCCCATCGGGCTCTGATGATGATGATAGAGGCCATAGTGAGGGACAGGTGGGGTTGTCGGGGGGCTGAATCTGTCCAAGAGGTTGGCATCCCTCTTCTGCCCCCCTTGTCTCCACACACAGTCAATATGCCCACACATACCCAGTCCTGAGAGGTCACAGATATTGGACAGTCACATGGTGTTGACTTTGAACAGGACACTGTGGCAACTATGGCATCAGTGAGTGTAGACATTGGCCAGAGCCAGACAGCTGGCAAATTCCCATGCAGGCAGGTTGACAGGGATGCTTGAAGGGGGATTGCTGTCCATCCACCTCCTGTCACAGGTGTCACATCATGGGTCATTCACTGCATGTTTCAGGCCATCATAGAGGCACAGGTATGTATTGAATGCAAAAGATGGATACTCAGTGTCATGGATGTAGCACAGTCTGACATCTTCAACTGCCTCCACTGTATTGGTGATGCCATGGATCATTTCACTGATGTAGTGGGCAGATGGTTGGCTGAGATGGTGTCTGTCTTTGCCTGTACATTGTCTGTGCTGGAACATCTGGTTGGGTAGGGCATCTGGCATGTGGATGTAGATCAGCAACACCATCAGCTGAGCCGACCACATGTCCATGCACTCTCACCCCCCCCATAGTGGAAGTACCTCCAGCACTACAGAAGGAAGTGTACTTTCCACACCATGATGTGGCAGGCAATGGCTGTGTGGTCCTGGGCAATCCTGTGGTATACATGGACCCAGCAAACAGTAGTCACAGTCAGGTACTAGCACCGCATCCGACCTTCGGCGTGGTGGTGCCAGTGCCACTCCTGACAGAGCAAGTTGCCGTGTTCATGACCGGAGATGGTGAACTGCCCAGTCTGCCATATACAGTCCACAGCTGTCCAATATACACATATGTAGGGCTAGCACTGGGCTTGAATGTGTAGACACATACCCTCAAACATCACTCTCACATGCAGGTAACCCACAGACATACATGACAACTCTCCACAGCACATATGACCAGCACCCTTTCCTGACTCACACACATGCTGCTGACTGTATGGCACAGACTAAGCCTTTGGCACCCCAACACCACACCTTGTGTATGCAGTGATACCTGTGCTACATCCCTGTCATCCATGCCATCCATGCAGGGACATGCAAATATGTGTCTGATGCAGAGGGTGACTATATTACTTTCAATGTAGTTATGTACAACAGTATTGCTATGCCATTGCAGGTGTTGTGGACCATGACAGGTACTATGTGCTGACATGTATCACGACCACACAGCAAACCTTGTGTATCTTAGGTGCATGATGTTAGACTGGTGGTAGTGTGACAGAATGACAGGTGTATCATGGACCTGTGTATGTGTCTGCTCCAGGGGTTTGAGTGGTTATTCTATGAACACATGGTGGCAGTACAGCGGCACAGAATGGCATGGAAGCACAGCAGAAATATGATGTCAGTGCGGTATGTCAGTAATAGCCCATATGGACATGTCTGTAGTGATACTAAGGGATATATGTATAACCACACACATGGAGACACACACAAACACACACACACACACACACACACACACACACACACACACACACACACACACACACACACACACACACACATGGCTGTTTTGAGATTAGAACCCCTACCTATCTGGTAGTACACACTACAACTTGCAGTACTTATTTCATGCACCATGGAGATGACCCAAAAGTAGACTGTCAGCCAGTGCTGTTAAGGTGGATGACATCAGGAGGCTTTATAATGGAGGTCAATGTAGATGCCATCAGGTAGTCAAAGTGCCTTAAAATGTATAATCATTTCTCAGAGATAGGCATGTCTATACTGCTGCAAGGAGTGATATTTACACAAGGACACATCTGTTGTGAGATTAGAACCCCTATCTATCTAGTAGTACACACCACAGCTTGCAATACTTGTTGCATGCGCCACAGAGATTACTTAAAAAAAGACTGTCAGCCAGTGCTGGTAAGGTGAATGACATCATCAGGCTTTGTAAAGGAGGCCACTGTTGAGGAAAGCAGCTAGTCACAGGGCCATAAAATGAATCAGCATTGCACAGAGGTAGGCCAGATGGGCGTGTCTTTACTGCTACAGATGATATATCTGCATACACACACACATACATGCAGAGAGTTACCTCTTGTGAAATTAGAACCCCTACAGATCTATTTGTAAACACTATGGCTTGCAGTACTTATTGCATGTGCCACAGGTTATGTATGTTGTATTTGTGGATGCAGCCACAGTACTTGTGGCCTATGCAAATTGGCCTTGTACTACATAGCATGTGTGACCTACAGAGTGTTCCAGCATGCTGCTGTTACTGTCTCTAGTGTCATAGTAGTGGGATACCTGTTAATAGCTCTGCTATGTGTGTACAATTCCCACTATGGCCATGTCTGGCTGTTTGCAGTTTGGTAGGTGGGCAATTGGCCATGGACAATATGGCCTGTTCAAGGCCTGCATTACAACCACTGCACATTATACCACCTGGTCACTGTTGTCTGTGTACAGGGTGACATTCCACAGGCACAGGTTTCTGTGTGTGTGTGTGTGTGTGTGTGTGTGTGTGTGTGTGTGTGTGTGGATTCTGTCCTTTTGCGGCCTTGGTCTGTTACCATTAGACAACTGTTGTGATGTGTAGGTGCAGATAGCCCAAGCACAGCATTCTACATGTAAGTGGGGACATTTCTACATCACACACACACACACACACACACACACACACACACACACACACACACACACACACATACACACACACACACATATATATATATATATATATATATATATATATATATATATATATATATATATATATATATATGTAAAAAACACAGGGATGTCATCTTAACTCTTGCTGTGTCTGTATGCTATGTAAATGTGTTATGTAGATATGTGTGGAGAGTCTATGGCAGTCCACACATTATTTAACTATATATATATATATATATATATATATATATATATATATATATATATATATATATATATATAGGGGTCTAGGACTATTCACTGAAAGAACATTTCACTGAAACACATTTTACTGAAAGTTATATATGGCCTTTTCTCCACTATAGTGCGACCCTGGAGTTAGTATATATAGTAAGGGAGGATGTAGCCCCCCCTCACACCTATTTTTAATATTTTGAACTATATACATGGATACTTGCAATTCCAATAAATTACTCTTTTCTAAACTTAATATATATCTACACCCCCCCCCCTTACTATATATACTAACTCCACATTCGCACAACTGTGGGGAAAAGGCCATATATAACTTTCAGTGAAATGTGTTTCAGTGAATTGTGTTTTCAGTGAATTGAGTGCACAGTCATTTGACTTTCAGTGAAATGTGCTTTCAGTGACTAGTCCTAGACCTATATATATATATATATATATATATATACATCTTGCTAATATATATATATATATATATATATATATATATATATATATATATACATATATATATATATATATATATATATATATGTGTGTGTGTGTGTGTGTGTGTGTGTGCCACATACTGGTAGCACTGTCTGCACAGACATATTTCCACATAGCTGTTCTTTGGGTGGAAGAAGCAAGAGACATGGGCTCAAGTTAGCCAAGTGTAGAAGCATGCCCAGTGTGACTATCAGTACTTACAAGTTGAATGCAAGTCAGACCTACCTGTACTCCAGTGCGGGATTTTGTGTGCTGCACACCATTGGCTGTTGCACCTGTCTCCATACTCCAGAACCTCTCTGATATTTTGTCTAAGGCATTCCCCGGCTGTTTGCTTAATGTAATATGTGATTCATAACTATCAACTGTACAGATTTGCAAAGAATGTCCAGATATTTGCCTCATATTTTTGGTCTGTGTTACATAACACTGTGGTTTTCTGGCACATTTGGGGCAAATCATTAAAGAGTGACATTAGAAAACAATGACAGACATTTGAGATTCAGACAGCACTTCAGTAGATTCATAATCATGTAAGACCTGTTAGTCTATCAATTCTTTACATTTGTAAGTGCAATATTTAACACTTGCCTTTATTTGTGGGCCTCTGTCCCACTTATATTCATGGCTTTAGCCGGATTTGTTACTGTAAGAGGTTGAGAGGTTTGATGTGCTGGGGTACATGCCATAACACCACATACAGACTGACAGTTTGCATACCTCTCCCTGTACATGTTTTTGCAGAATGTCTGGCCTATTGCCCCATATATCTGCTCTGTTCCTCATACATTTGTGTTTGTCTGGAACTATACTGTAAAATGCAGGAAGTGAAGTGCTGTAATTACTGAGACATAACTCATTCCCTTCAGTACAGCTCTTTTCAGTGTGTACCTTTAACTCCCAGTGGGTGTGGCTTCAGCCTTTAAAAAATGAAGTTATCACCTTACAGTTCCAACAAATACTAATTGGCAGAGGTAATATGTCAGTACAATTATGTTTGCCATCATGTATGCTTCAAGATAAAATATTCTGATACATTGTATGTAGCATGGTTTTGGAATTATTAATGTAAATATGAACAGACAATATTTGACGTCTAGAGGAGCAGTTAGAGGTAACTGCAGAAACGCCTGGAGACGTCACTCGGCTGTAATGAGTGATGGCTTTTATATCCTGCAGTTAATCTGATCTGGTGCAATCTGTTGTTATACTAGCCACCTTCTAGGTTACTCAGACCATGTATAATGTCTGTCTGTGTGTTTGGCCGTTTGTTCCCCCTTTTCTCTGGCTTTGTCCAGCTGTCTTGCAGTCACATATTCTGGTGATAAAGACAGTCTCTGGGACTCCTTCCATACAAGTAACTCACATGCAAAAGTTGAAGATGCTGCCAGCTTCGAACCATCACCACCATCACCCATACTAATGTTCTTAGCCCAGTAAGCCACACCAGCCACCAGAGAGAGGGAGAGGTTTAATTCCTCACACTATCAACAGCATACAGTTGCACACTGACCCCTGGATTTTGCAGGTAAAATATGTGGGCAGGTTGTATGTCACAACCCTGAAAATGTGCAGTCTGCTGATACATCCTTGTAAACATATTCTGTTACTGCAGTTGTATGGGAACACAGATGTATTGGGGGAAGGGGACTCTGGCATTGACAGTCATGCATCTGTCCTCTGACCCCACTGTTTGATATTTCCCTTGCATAATGCAGTGGGGTTTCCAGCCATGTGGCCTAATGAATATTATGGGGCATTCAATATTGGACAGAGTACCTGTTGTCCCAAGTGGTTGTTAGATCTCTGCAAATTTCCCAGTAGCCCACTCTATTCCATTGCATACATGCATCAGGTCCATGCATATGTTGCCATAGTCTAGTACCCCATGCATTTGTTGTATAGCAGAGTGACTTACCTTGTGAATGCAGCTATTGAGAGATCTGTGTCTCAGGGTGGACTCTGTCTGATGCACACAGTACACAGCCAATACATGATTAGGTACAGGTTGTGTGGTGTGGCTGGCATCCTTTTTACTATATGTGCAAGTCAGAGTAAGGTGTCAGTCCCTAGGACCCTAGGTTGGCAGTGCATGTGCTATGCATTGCCTCTTGCCCAAGGCCAGGGCATACTGGGCACACCTACATCTGCCTACATGGACACCCTCAGTGGGGTCCTTCTCCGGGTCCCTATGGGTGTGGATGTGGGGACCTAGGCACTGGTGGAGGGCTGTGTGTCCCTTCTCTGTGATGATCCTGCCATAGTTGTTTCTGCAGGGTCATATTGTGTAGCATGGCACATACTGTGAACATTTGTGCACATGTGGCTGGAGAGTACTGAAGGGTTCCACTAGATATAAAAAACAAAAGTAGCCCAAGTGAAGCAGCTGGATTGGACCCACTCACCAAAAATGGATGACTCAGTAGTATAAATTACACAACCAATTTAATTGAATCAGTACATAAATCCAGGAACAAAAAGGATAAGCACTTTCATCTAGATAATCCTGACTTCATCAGACATTAATCATCATTAATAATAATAATACATTATAAATTTGTAATTTCATTTTTATATTTAACATATTTAACTTGTATTTTTACTGCTGTGGGGGGGGGGGTTGTCTTGCAGTTTGGTGCTATATTAAGGATTTCATTGTATCTTATTTTATTCATCTCATGAATATTTAATGTAAAGACATTTATCTGCCCTAATTAACTTTGAATTATGTCACTTCCTGTTTGGTTTGCATAAAAGAAAGTATTTATGCTTTAACTGTTGTCTGATGAAGTCTAGATTATCTAGATGAAAGCGCTTATCCATTTTGTTCCTGGATTTATGTACTGATTCAATTAAAGTAGTTTTGTGATTTATACTACTGATTCATCCATTTTTGGTGAATGGATCCAATCCAGCTGCTTCACTTGGGCTACTTTTGTTTTTTGGACTGGTTTGTACTTCTGTTTGGTTCCACCAGATATATTGTGGCACTGGAACTGTGACTTGAACAGTCCAAACACATGCTCTATGATGTTCCTAGTTTGTGCATGTGCCTCATTATGTTATTCTTTGGTAGGTGTGTGTGCATTTCTGATGGGTGCAATAGCATAGAAAAATACGACAACGAACAATGGTAGAACACTATTAAATGCCTAAAGGAAGATGCACACTCCACAAAGCTATAATACATCCTGATTTAATAAGCAAAACACTCAACAAACGGACAGATAAAAACATCAAATGGATACAAAACGGATCATTTCTGATGGGTGTTACCATCCATAGTTCCAGTGAATAGCCATCATCCCCCTGTGGATAGCCATATGGGATGTCCTCCCTGACAAACATCTGGTACAGCTGTGATGTGTGCCAGATATGGGAGTCATGATAACTGCCAGGGCTGCTAGTACACACATTCATGATAATGCGCTGTGCATTGCACATGACATGGCAGCTGATGGAGTGATACCCCTTACGGTTGACATAGACTCCCCTCCTCACCAGGAATTGCTTTGATGTGGATATGTGTGCAGTCTATGATACCCAGTATCTCAGGGTAGGGTGCTACATAGTAGAAGAAACACACATAATGCTGTCCCTCTCCTCAGGGATACAGTGTAAATAAATATGCTCACTGGCATGTGTTTGCATGGCATCCGGGAACTGTTGGAGTATCCTGGATGATGATGCTTGTGAGACCCCCATCATGTTCCCAGCTGGTCTTTGAAAAGTACCTGTAGGTAGTATCCTAAGGGCTACACATACCTTTGTTTCCACTGGGCTGGGCTCCCCTCTGTTGGCTCTAGGTCTGAGATGAGGGCAGCAGAGCTCAGTGAGTTCTTGTAGTATGGCCCTGTCCACCCTGTAGCACTCTACAATCTCCAGCTCATGTAGCTCCTGGAAGGTTACCCTGGGCCTGAACACTCTTCTCCTTCGCAGTCTAGGCATACAGCAGCATCAGCACTGACCTCAGCATCTAGCACATACAGAGGTAGCAGAGCTGCAGCAGCCCCTAGCATTCTCTCAGTTAAAACTCCCAAGTCTATACTCCAATGGTCCAAAGTATGGGGGGATCAGATTGTAGGGTGTATGCATACTTTATAGTGCTCTGCTGCAGATGCAGCATGTATGATTGGCTAACTATGATGCATTCTACCTGCCAAGTACATCACTGAGGGGTTAGAATGTCCCAGTTTAGGTGGAACAGGAGTCATCAGTAATTTATATATGATTGGCTTTCTCAGCCAATTTTTGTTTTTTTTTTTTGACAGCCTTCCTTGCTAAGCACAATGACAAGGAGTGCAAACCTGTGTTGCAGGTATAAACTAAGCTCAGCAGTCTATAGACCCAGCCCCAAGAATTGGCATGCTCAGCATAGCTCAAAATAGCTTAAACTCATACCCCAAGGGTAAACAAAACTTAGCAGCACTGGACACCCCCCCCCCGCTCAGCTCAGCAGAGTGCAAATGGGTACTGCTCTGCTCCAATGTGCTTAAAGAAATAGAGACACCCCCCCTTTTTTTATGTCAGCTACCTCTTCTGTGGACACCAACATGGTTCTGGGGCTACACTGGTTTGATCTGTGTGCACGGATACCCATTTTTGCTATTCAGTAACCCTATCTAATTTCCATTCAGATCTGTGCACACAACCTGGATACTACACTATTCTAAGACCTGCCTCCATAGCACCAGAGGCATCTACCATTGTACATACTCCATGCAAGGCCCTGCAATGCATTATTGTCACATATTTTATTTTTTTTTCCATTTTTACACTTTTAAATATTTTTTGCATAATGGCATGTTTGTACACTGCTGTGCACTGTGCAAACATAATATGGGTATTAAAAATGTATTTAAAATATTTTTTCATTATGGTTTGGACATACAGGGCATAGATTTGCACATATCTGTGTCTGCTTTGCTATTTCTGACCTTCTAACGGGGCTTTTACTGCCCTTTTTCATTTCATGTACACTGACATTTTCTGTCAACAACAACAACTTCTGACACGAACATGGGATCTGCCTATCTGCATACTGGATCACTCTACACCCTCATTTTCATGCAGTTCACCTCCTTATGAGGTGATTTGCATGCCATAGACACCTCTGTGTTGGCATGCTTGTGCATGCCCCTCAGCTCTGTTTACTGGATCATAGGGCTGCTTACTTTCCTGTAAGCTCCATGTCACTATGCCTACATGGAAAATTAATCCATATAGGCTTTATTGAAATCCCCCTAATATTTTTGAAACAACTGCATATAAATTGTTCATGTCAGGGACAGAAGGAAATTGCATGTGAAGAGTGTTTGATAGCAAGTGAAAAAGTATTCATTCATCTGAGAACCTGTAACCATTGTCCACTCATAAAAGAATTATATGATTTGAGTGATACTTTACAGCATCAGATGGGGCAATGTGAAGGGTGAGGAGTACAGAAAAAGAAAAATGTTAAGAGCGTGTATTTCATTTTAATATGCTTTCATTTCAAGATGGATTCTGGAGTGTAATTTAATATGTATCTGATAAGTTACTTCCTGGCAAATATTAGAAACATCAGCATGACAAGTGGAGAAAGTTTTTTTATGGAATTCGGAACTTGTACCTAATATGTAAAGTCATAAACACAGAGTCAGGAGATTTTAGGATAAATAATGCTGCAGTGTTAATTGTTAATTCATCAGTGGTTGTTCTAAGACTGATGCAGTAATGTTGCTTTTAATCAGAAAAGGTGCAAAGAATTTGTGATTCTGCTGTTCGTGGAGACAGGACCTTGATTTCCTAGTCTTCCCAGCATGTGCCTTTCTTTGCAATAAAGGAGAATGTTATTCTCTGCTGAACTGTGTCATGTGAAAATTATTTGGTACCTTAACATGACTTTGCCATTCAAAAACTGTAATAAAAAGATCTTTGGAGTACAGTTGAAATAAGTGTGTATACATTATCTAACCTGGTGAAAATAAAGAAGCATCCCGCTATAATGTTGGAGCCCTGTGGCATTCACAGCTCATGAGTCCTGTCTCTAGCACCACCCTTTCCCTTACTCCTCTTATTAGGTGCTTTTTATTGTTTATTCCTTCAATTATCTCCTTATCTCTGTTCCAAACCTGGTGTGGAACACTAAAAGACCAAATCAAAGCCAATCAAGGAAAATGTAACCAAAAAGAAACTAGCAGACTAACTTTAACTAACTAACTAACTAACTAACTAACTAACTAACTAACTAACTAACTAACTAACTAACTAACTAAAGTAGCCAGTCTTTAACTAACTAACGTAGCCAGTCTTTAAAATTTTCAAATGTACTACTGGCATGGAGGGAATGTCACCGTACAAGTACAAAACACCAGTAAGTGAGGTAAATGCTCTGCTCCCATCCAAATGCAGACATTTAGATGGAAGCAAATCACACAATGCATTTGAAGAGTTAGGTCCAGCCTTAGTTAGTTATCAAGAAGGTGACAAATCTTCCCCACCCAGGACTCCCAGAGCACATAGCACCATCCAACCCTAAGAGTTGCAGCTGACACCATAGTGCTCTAGTTTTATAACTAACAGATGCTTCCATCTTCCCCTTCTTTTGCCATCCTAGTATTATGGACTATATTTTAACTTTCTTTATAACTAATATTTATTCCCATGTTGACAGAAGGATGAGCCGCATATACACAGACAAGCATGTATGCCCCCCCACCACATACACTCACATAATATCTCCTCTACCATCCATAATGATCATTTTCTACACTTTATCTGTCTGATCACACTGCTCTTTGACTGCCACCAAAGGAGAAGAAGCAAACATGTCCACATTGTCCTGTGCAGATTGCCTTAAAGCCCTGTCTCTATATTATGTCTCCTACAGATTACTAAGAAGCAATCTATCCTGGCATGTAAGGCATCCTCAGATCCAGTAGTGATGGACCTTTTGCATATCTGCAAAATGAATCACACCAGAAACACTAGATCCAAGGATTTAAACTTTGCTTGCAACATAAATAGAACAAGCTGGCAAGACAGATATGTATGTCTCAAAGGATCCCCGCACTCTGGAACAGGCTCCCCATTCATGTAAAGCAGAGTCCATCCTTAATCTTATTCAAACGTAGCCTTGACAATTGGATGGGAAATTAAAAATTCACTTCCAGTCTGGCCCACATAGTTTTGATAGACAGAGGCCAACAGTAAATATTCCTTAAGTAGCATATCGACACCACCAAATATTAAGCAACCTCCTAACTAACATACCCCTTCAAATAGATGCCCATATTAAATGGGGACACAATTTGGTTAGGGTGCATGGCTAGGCTAATAAAGATCCTGGGGGGTCAGTAGCCTACCATATACCTATGAACCTATAAAATAAAGTTAAAAACAAAACAAAAAAAAATTCTGCCTTCTGGATAGTAAAAAACAAATCTTATTTATTCTACAACCACAGGAAGACAGAGGTTAGCCAGCCATTGTCTTTGTTCACTAGAGAAAAGTTTTTAAAGATAATATGTATTTTATTAATATATTTTAGTAATATACAGTTTCTTAAACTGTAATGGCACGGAATGTCATTCAGTAATAACAGTATACATAATCACTACATCAGGGAGATTAATGTTGCCAAGAAGAAATTGTTCACTATACTGAATGCTTCAAACAGTTTCAAATCTGATAAAAAAATTACAGGCTGATTCTGACCTTAAGGTTTTTTATAAATATGTCGTTCTATTTTTTTTTTACCACACTGTCAGAAATAACTCCTATTTTAGTCTGCGAAGAATTTATGAATTAGAATATTATATTATATTATATTTTATTATATTATATTATATTATATTATATTATATTACATGTGAAAACTTCACAAAATAATCCAGTGCAGCATTTTGAGAACAGTGGTACTGATTTGCTTATGAAAGACTGTTTTTGGTGCTTGTGAGAAAAAATATTTAATTTGGGATATATATATATATATATATATATATATATATATATATATATATATATATATATATATATATATATATAAAACATAAACTGTCATGAGGCAGCTGTTCAAACCTATGCTATTAGGTAATCAGAGATGTTGAGTTTTCTGTTATAAGCTTTTGCCCCCTTTTAATGGTAAATGGTACGACATAAGTAAATAATATAGACAATCTGGTTACATATTATTTTATTGTGACCACCGAACTGAATAAACGTATTGACAGGAATATACTAGTTAATTTATATATTTCTAGTCCTAGAGCTCCCTCTGATGGTGTTTTTTTTTTGTCTTTGTCATCTACAGAAAAAGTTACATTTTACTGGGGTTAGCATTCAGCCATGATTTACACAGCTTTTCTTCTTTTCCAGGACTTTCATATTCTTTGACTTCACTTTTACCATACCTGTATTACTGAATTTGTCTTCCATTATGTACTGTTTAAGTAGCTGTCATTTCATTTATATATATGTCAGGGCTGACCTTGGCCCAATAGGGTCTTGCTCCTTCAGGGAGCCCCGCACTAGGCAATGACATGGCCATTATGTCTTACATGGCCTAGAGATTTGCATGAGAGGCACTATGGCAAAGTGCAAGGTGTTTCTTAATGTTAGTCTTGCTTGTATAGTAGCTTCAAATCTCATTATTGGTGCAGACAACATTTCTTATTATGCATTTCACTAGTAGCTAGGCTGGCTTTATTAGTAATCACAGCTTTGCATCTCTCGTATGGTCTCACAGAGTTAGTTGCACACACTTTCACAGTAGTCATTTACTCTTGTTGAGTGCTGAACAGGGTTTTGAACTCAAAAGGTTGCATTACCCATTCGGTTTTGAGGGAGCACTCCAGTTACCATCTAGGAAGATAATAAGACCAGACTTAATTAGAAGATGGATAGAGAGATACTATATTTTCTTTTATTTCTCTTGTTGACATAGGGTTTATGATTGGTTACTAATGAATACTGTTACAACAGATAACTGGGGAATAATTAGTCTGAGAAATCAAGAAAACCAACACTAGTAAGCATAAAAAAATGCATGATTGTTATGTGACAGAATGTTATCACTTAACAATATGACAAACAAATGCTTGCTGTAGTCACAGAAAGGAGCAAAATAATCCCAGAAAAGTGGAACATGAGGGGTGTGTGTGCAATGAATGGTGGGAAGCAGACCTGGAGAGAAAAAAATAATTCACTTTGCTGAAAGTAGAAAAACAGCAACCGTTTGTATTGTGGGGATATGACAGTTTCAGATTCATGTACAAACAGTATATACTATAGCTAGGGTGGGATGAGAGGGGAATGTACCCCTAGTGCAAAGTGCTGGGGGGGTAGGTTATCTGATCCAGATCTCCTTTTAATGCAGTACTGGATTTTAAAAGCCGATATTACATGTAGCACTTTTTGTGTGGTCTAAACTGTAGCAATGTAGCAATGTAGCAATCTCATTCTCTCTCTAGCACTTTGTGTGGCAGAGTATAAACTGTAGAAACTGTTTGTTACATTTGTAGCAAGCAGTTTGCTACAGTTTGAAAGACAATTTTTTTTAACTTACACATCAGCACCATTCCACTCCACATAGCAGGGTATAACCTGCAGGGCACATAAAAGGGAGCAGGGGCATGCCAGTAAAAGGAATGTCTCTTTTTCTTTTGGTAGGATCTGCATCTAACTGTAATAAGCCAACCCCTACAATGTAGAGATTGGCTTATTACAGCAAAGTGTGTTTTTTTAATTTCTCATTATAGTAAAGTGTTCTTTTTTAAACTCTTCAATGGAAGAGCTCAGGGGGAATGACTCACTGTAATAAGTCAATCACTACAATGTAGCAATTGGCTTATTACAGTAAAGTATTTTTTTTTTTTTTATTTCAGTAAATGTTTTTTTTTTGCCCCTCAGTGGATGGTCGATCTAACTGTAATAAGCTGAGCCCCAGGATTCATTAAACATAAATTTCTGTGCAGGAACAGTGTAGCCACTCCTGCACGGAATATGGCCGCCGAGCGATTCAGGAAACAGGCGATATGACATGCACAAGCCTGCTGACACTGTTCCTGCATGGAAAGCCATGCAGATTGCTAATTATTTCATTTGCTGGTGAAAACCATGCAAATGAGGTGAATTAGTGATTCAGGAAGCAGGCAGGTATCCATGCAAGAACAGTGCTAACCGAACACATTTCTGCAAATAACAGAAAGGGGGCATGACAGCTCAAATAACATCATGTATTATAAACGTTAGGCATGCCAATGGCCAAATATATGGCCATTGGCATGGGAAAGTATTTAATTTAATAAAAAATCAAAGTGTTTTCTTTTTGGCCGATCTCGGCTATTTAAGCATAGGGCAGCAGCACACAAATGGGGTTGTGCCGAAAATAATAAAATATATATTAAAACACAATTTTAGGGGAAATCTGCATTTTGCCATTATAGTCAATGGCATGCAGAATCAAAACATTACCAAGGAACACTGGTTTTCAAGGGAAATGCTCCTGTCAGAGCAGTAACTATGGACTAAGGCAGTGGGGTATGCAATTGAGGGGAAATTTACTGAATCACAAAATATTCTAAATCCACACACTGCACCTAACCATGTAGGTGCTAAAACAGGATAGTGTAGGCAGGAGGAGCAGCTAACATGAAAAGGGTGTGTGTCATGCTTGCTGTAAGCACATTGGAGCTCCGTTGCCTGGGTTTGTGCTTAGCTGAGCACAGGTAAGCAAGGGGGTGTGCCTGAGGCTGTAATGTCTTACACCATGAAATGAAGACTGTGTTCACATCCAGAGGAGGGCCATTTCTGCTAAAATGTGTTTGCCTTAGCTAAATGGGTGTGTGCAGCATGCACTGGGACTTAAATAAAAAAAAAAAAAAAACCGGAAAGCAGCATTGTTTACATTTAGGCAGTGGGTTTGCACGCTGCACCTTGGGACTTAAAAGTGGTGGAAATAGGAAGGGGGAAAAAAATGGAAATAGAAAAATACAGCCACTCAAATACAAGTAAAATAGCTGGCAGGTGGAATGTCTCAAAGTTAGCCAATCACACTGGCAGCATCTGCAGCACAGCAATATAAACTATGCAAACACCTTCCAGTCTGTTTTTTCCCACAAACTCTGCACCATAGGTATACGCATATGGGGGAATTATAACTGACAAAATTAGCAAAAAATGTTAGGGGCTGATGTTGCTTTGATCTATCAATATATGCAAGAGGCCAAGTGTGCTGAGGAGGATAATGCTGACAACCAACTCAGGCCGAGGAGGAGGAAAAGAGTGTTCAGACCCAGGGTAACCTACCAGGGGCTACATGATCTGGAGATAGTAGAGTGCTACAGGATGGACAGGGACATACTTCAGCAACTCATCGAGCTGTGCCGGCCTCACCTCAGACTCAGAACCAACAGAAGGGAACCCATCCCAGTGGATACCAAGGTATGTGTAGCTTTAAGAATACTAGCTACAGGTACTTTCCAAAGACCAACTGGGGATATCATGGTGGTCTCACAGGCATCTGCATACAGGATACTCCATCATTTCCTGAATGCCATGCGACCACATGCTGCTGAGCACATTTACTTCCCCAGCACCCATGAGGAGAGGACCAGCAATATGTGTCTTTTTCACCATGTAGCAGAATACCCGGAAGTACTGGGTACCATAGACTGCATGCACATCCACATCAAAGCACCACCCGGTGACTAGGGTAGGGTCTACCTAAACTGCAAGGGGTTCCACTCCATCAACTGCCAGATCATGTGTGATGCCCAGGGCATTATCATAAATGTGTGTGCCGGCAGCCCTGGAAGCTATCACGACTTCTACATCTGGCATTCATCACAGCTTTACCAGACATTTGCCCAGTGGGGACATCCCATATGTCCATCTGGTGGGGGATGCTGGCTACGCACTGGAGCCATGGCTGATGACACCCATCAGAAATGCACACACACACATGCAAGAATGCCATAATGAGGCACATGCACAAACCAGCATCATTACAGAGAGTGTGTTTGGGATGCTCAAGTCACGGTTCCGCTGCCTTGACATATCCAATGGAGCATTGCAGTACTCTCCAGCCACATGTGCACACATGTTCATAGTATGTGCCATGCTACACAATATGATCCTGTGGAAACAGCTGCAGCAGGAACAAAATGGGGAAGGGCCACACAGCCCCCCACCATTGCCAAAGTCTATACAGGCACAGTGGGACTCGTAGGAAGAACATTCTGAGCCTGCCCCTGTAGGCAGATGGAGGCATGCCCGGTCCTTGGCAAAGAGGCAATGCATAGCACATACACTGGCACTGTAGGGACCGAGGGACTGTTATATCTCTCTGACTCACACACACAGTAAAATGGATGCCAAACATCACACCACCTATACCTTACCATGTATAGGCAGTGTACTGCATGCATCCAACATAGTCAGCCATCAAGCACCATCCTCACAACTGCCTCAGGCACAAGGTAAGTCAGTCTTCTTAACAATAAATGAATGGAGTATAATGTTCTGATAGCATATCTATGGTACTGATGCAAGCATGCAAGGGAAAGGGGTGGCTTACTGGGATAGCAGCAGACAACTGACAGCTATGTGGGACAGCAGGAAGTGTATGCCCAGTAGTGGCTTACCCACACTATGCAGTACCCCCTCTAGTTGACAAATACCACTGCAGTATATGTGGTGAGCCAAATAACTGGGGGGTCATAGGTCACAGGCATGGATGCCAAAGTGGGGGTCCCATACTCACTCCCAGCGTCACCCAGCAGATCAGCTGTAGGAAACCATACAGAAATGTCAGGCAAAGGCCCCCACATGATGACATCCATGAAATTCCCACCTACAGACTTACACAGTGATATCACAGCAGGTCTGGCAGTGGCAGTATGGCTCTGAAAGGTTAGGTATCAGCCCTCAGGCCTTGGTACTAGGCTATCAGACTTAGGCCTGGCATAGGTTTCCCACATTATTACTAGGCTATCCCCCCTGTCTAGCCATCTCTCCCCCTAGTCTATATTCTGGGGTGATTTTTTCACATTATTTTTCTTTGGTCCCCCATCCTCTGCAATGGTCTCAGGAGAGGCAGCTGAGGTGGGCACTCTGCTTGACATCTATCTCTCATTGAGTTCTCTAGGTGGGGTCTGGCACAGTCTGGGAACATTCTGGACATGTTTCAACATTGTTTATCAAGTCTGCTGTGTGACAAGTCAGGGACCTCTATTGTTTTGATGTGTTGGGATGTGGGGTGACAAGGTTTGCTGTGGGTTTGAAAAGCTGAAGGTGCCTTAATTGCCAATGTGTGTGGGCCTCTCTTTGCAGAGTATAGAGGGAGGCCAGAAGCGCTAGAGGTAGGGCATCTCTTTCTAGGCCTGATTTTTTTAGTAGGGGGTTTTTGAGGCCTTTAGTGGGTTGCTAGAGTTGTTTTGATTCAAGTATACCAGTATTGGTGAGGTATTTCAAATAATTCTTGATTGGGATAATGGGTCTAATGAGGATGCGTTGTATTTTTCTAATGGAAAAATGAGGGAAGATGAGGTGGAGGACATGTACATTTCCTGACTGTTGGTGCGATGTGCTGTTGTGAAGTGTAGACCACTGTCCACCTGACCACTGTCCAGTCTCTTATCACACTTCTCACACTGTGTGTTGTGCCAAGTACTGTTCTATATGGTAATTCATATTTTTTTTTTTTTTTTATAAGGGGGGATAACCATACATTTCCATTCATTTTGAGTGGGCCCATCATGGCACCATGCATCTGTCTGTTTAAGTATTTTTTTTTTTGATTCCATTCCATTCATCTTGGGGATTAAATAATGGCTCCCATCATTTGCAAACATCGTTTGTGCTTTCTAGTAGGCTATCAGTTTTTGTTGACTGAGACAAGTAGATGCCAAACAAAACCGGCAGGAGGACTGAACCAGGAGTGTCCACTTGTCACTGTCTGACTCAGAACTCTGGTACTACTTGTCTTTACTGTGTGGGTTCTGCCATGCCATTACAGTGTGGGTGGGTGACATTGGGATTAATGCCCAATTGCTTAGTAAGTTTATCTTTATGCCAGTAGTATAGGATGGAAGGCTGGGCCAAGGTCTAGTCTAGATAGGGAAGACCTTCCACCTGTCCCTTGTCCTGGGCTCTGGTCAGGCCTGTGTCAGACAGTTCAGGAGAACTGATCGTCATCTTCACAGGAGACAACTGGGTGGCTGGGTGGGGTGAAGGTTGGTGGGGGTCAGTGTTTAGTTGCTTATAAGTTCCATGATATGGCCTTACAGATAAGGCTTGTCAGACTGATGGGGTTGATAAGTTCCGGGGATCCGGGGAGGGATCCTTGTGGAGGGATATGGGTGACTGATGGGATGGAGGAAGGATCCAATCAACCTGAGGTGAGGCTAGGGAGAAACCTGACACTTAGGTGAGGGTGCCAGTTCATATTAAGTGAGGTGTAGTTCAAGCAACAGTTCATGTAGGTCACAGGGATGCTGTACCTGTGGTCATAGAGTACTTTGCTGGCTTTTTAGCTTTAGAGAGTGGGTATTGGCAATTTTTGGCAATTGGTTGGGTATTCCGATGTCTTGGCCATTGAGGGGGGGGAGGTGAAGGGGTGGAGAGGGAAGGGAATCCGATCTGATGATCTATGATAATATTGGCAATATCCTTCGGATCCATATATTTAATGCCATTTCTTTTAGCTCTGAGCAGAATATATTCATTGACATAGTTATAGAATGCTTTGTGTTTGTTTGTCTTTGGAATTTTATCTTTGGCAATTTTTTTTTTATTTTTTTTTTATTTGGATTAGTTGAGTTATCTTTTCTAGCTGAGGAGGCTTTTTTAGGAGTTTTCTTTTTTTTTCTTCAAATTTTTTTCTTTTTTTGTTTCTTTTGTTTTGTTGTAAGTTTGTTTCAGGGGCTTCCTTTTTTTTTTGATTGTTTTTTTTTGAGAGCATTTTGGATCTATTTGGGGATGGCATGATCATGCATGAGTGGATGTCTTGTATTGTGCCTTAGTGTTCTATTCAGCAGTTGAACTTCAGTTCTTTGCGTTGCATAGTCATGAAGTTTGTCACCACTGACTTGAGAAGCATGAAGTTGGCTTGGAGAAGTTTTTTTATGGTGGTTTTTTTACTGGGGTGGGGGTGGGATGTGGAAGTTAATGGCAGGATAGTTAAAATCACCCAGTATTAGGGTGTTTGGTTCTATCTTGGGGTATGGTGGGAGAAGTTGCGCGACACATTGTGCACATTGTGTTGGCTAACAGTGGTGTGAATATCCTTGGTGTGGTGAATATTGACTCCTCCACCTTAATTGTTTTTTTCCCTGGTTTGTGTGAAAAGTGTGTGTGGAGTTGTAGCCTGGTATTGCAGGGGTGCTCTCTGGAGCCTTGAACCAGGTCTCAGTTACTGCACAGATATCATTTTTGTGGTGTGAGAGAGAGATTTTTTCAGGTTTAGACTCTAGCATTTGAGTAGCATTACCTTCAGATTTTTTGAAGTTTGCCTAAAAAAGGCACTTCAGATGTCTGAAGCTACAAATGTTTATGCCAGAACAATCTGACCTGTGGTTGATATTGTTATGCCTGTAGTCTCAAAGATAGGGCACACCACTATGCTAAATGTTACCAAAATCTTAAGCAAATAGCACAGTCTGTGCAAGTGTGTACTGTGTACAGATGTGTCACCCCCACCACCCATAGTCCCATAGAAATGCAATAACATGTCCCTAGCCTTAAGCAGCATCCAGCTGTCAACTTGAGTGATGGCTCAACATGAACAGAAAGCAATTGCCAGTAACACCCAGTCAACTTACCGGTGCCATCCCAGGGGGGCCAGTGCCTGGCAGCCTGGGAACATATGATCATCAGAATGCACTGCCTTGTTACAGATGGCCAGCATGTATCACACCTGGCCTACAGACCTCTGGAAAATGTCTATGCCTCACACACAGTGCCCTCTTAGGGAGTGTCATGGGGTCAATAACACCAACATAACACAGTCTACAAAATGCAAAGAAGGCCATGCTGCGAACTGCTAGGAGCAAACCTGCCAGCCTCAGATAGCCAGAAATCTGGACAAAGCCATGAATAAAGGGGTGATAAAGGTCCAAAGAGAAGGACACCTTTGAAATACTGCCCTAATAATGTTAGAAAGTTGATGAAATTATTGTATTAGCATGGACTATCTGAAGGGTATGAAATCAGAAACTGTAATGTCAACTGTCAGTAATATTTTACAGCAATCCTGAGTGACTTGCAGAATACTTTTCCTTGAAAACCACATTCATTTGGGTAACAACCAGATATATGAGTCATGAATCTGGACATTCTGTGATGCTCTGTACAGTCAACAAGCAAGGCTAGGAATCTAAACATGGGATTGCACTCATTGTAGGCCATCCTAACCCTGGAAGATGGTGACATGTCTGCACCCACAGAACCCTGATCCACAGCCATGGGGAGTAAGACACCCTTCCCTGATCACACATCTTATGCAACATCCTGACCCCAAAATGTGGCCAGCCAAGCCAAATGAGGTGGGCCATACATATATGGAAGAGGCACACACACATCTCCAGGCTGGTCAAACAGTCTGACACACACAAGACCATCCAAGTGCAGTCAGCCTTTCAGAAGACCCCTATGTAAAGTACTTGTAGCTATAGACCAACACATCTGATCCAAGACACCCCCCACATATCTTACCCCTACAAATGTATTTGGAGTCTGCCTGTCACCCTGATCCTGCCTGACTTATATTACCCAATCATGGACTGGGAATCAGACTATGCCAGAACAGAAATGCACAGAGATTCCACCATCGTAATATATCATCAAGATGCTGGACCATTTCCACAGCTCCAGCAGTCAATTGGTTGTAGGCACACCTCTCAACAAGCTGGATTGTGCAAGAATGCCTTGCATTTGGCCCATAATATTGGTGTGTGCATCATCCATTCTGTATTCCTCTGGTAAATCACTCTGATGATCTGAGGAGGTATGTTACGAGGTACTGAAACAATACATGACAGTGTCAAATGTCATATATGTCAGATGTATGCTAAAACAAACCCTGTAACCCTAGCAACCCATACATTACTAAGAGAAATAGTCCCAATCACCATATGTTCCATTGTCTCCCCATTTTGATAGGCTATCCTCCAGATATCCTGCACCAACAGGTTAAGAGGTATGGCTGTAGCACAAAATAAACCAGACTGGAGTACAACAATCCCTGGAATGGAGTCTCACATTTACTATAGAAGGTCACACTGGACATGCTCATACACATAGAGAATTGTCAGCAGGATCTAGGAATTAACAGACCTTTCCCACCCAGTGCACTTCCCATTGACCTACTTTAGCAATACTGAAGATGTCTGTCACCATAGAAGTACCTTTCATCATGCCTCAACCTTATAACCTCTGTGGTGTGTGCGATAACTGCGTGACACTATAGTATAAATAACTAGTTAGGTAGGAGTTCTGCTTTCAGTCCTGGAAAATGTAAAAGTGTATGTGTGTGTGTGTGTGTGTGTGTGTGTGTGTGTGTGTGTGTGTGTGTGTGTGTGTGTGTGTGTGTGTGTGTGTGTGTGTGTGTGTGTGTGTGTGTGAATTATTGTGTGTCAGTGTGTATATGTGTAGGTTACAGCATTTTGTGGCCTCTCTCACCCAGTACATCACCCATTGTCATAATGTGCAAGGCCTGGTTATGTCTCTCACCTTAGAAGTACCTTTGGACAAGTGTCACCCCATAATCTCTGTGGCACATGCGATAAATGCGTAACAATGTAATAACAATAAATAGATATGTAGGGGTTCAAATCTCAGTCCTGGCAAATGAGTCTGAGAGAAGAGTATCTAGTGTGCGCTTGTGTGAGAATGACATCCATTGGATGGGCATGGTTTCATATTTTATGTCATGGTACTCACAGTACACATTTCTAGGTCTACAGTATGAGGTCCACTGTTCACATCAACCATAGTGGTATCTGTAGACACCCTTCAACCCTATAAGCCCTGTGGAATAGTATGGTATGAATAACAAGATAGGTTGATCTGCTAATGTCAGTACTGGCAAGTGTGTGTGTGTGTGTGTGTGTGTGTGTGTGTGTGCATTGTTGTGTATAGCAGTGGTTGTGAGTGTGTAGACTTGTATGATACATTATTATTAGTACTCTCACATCCAGTACACCCACCATTGCCATACGTCAAAAGGCCACATGATGTTATTCACCTTACAGGTACCTTGTAACACTCATCACACTAGTAGTCCTGTGCTACCTGCAATAACCACATAATAGTGTGGTACCACAACTTGATGGGTAGGGGATCCAAACACAACACTGGCAACTATGATCCTTTGTTTGCATGTGTGTGTGTGTGTGTGTGTGTGTGTGTGTGTGTGTGTGTGTGTGTGTGTGTGTGTGTGTGTGTGTGTGTGCATTTGTGAATAGTATTCTCTGTGTGTTTGGTTGACACAATATCCTCTGGGGTTGAGGGCATTAGCAATGTGAGGTGTGTTCCACCCACCACACTTACTATTGTCCACTCTACTAGAGCTGATATCAACCATCACAGACTTATATACAACCCCTCAGCCATATAAGCTGTGAGGCACATTCAAAAACTGTTACACAGACCTGGGAAATGTGTGCAGATAAAGCTGTACCTTGGTAATGACATGGTCAGTGTGTTACAACAGTGATGTCTGCAGAGCCACATCCTGCTGGCACACAGAAACGTGGAACACAAACAGAATACAGCATTGAGAACATTCACTTAGTGTTACTAACACCAATAATGTATCATGGCTGAAAAGGTGCACACACACACACACACACACACACACACACACACACACACACACACACACACACACACACACACACACACACACACACACACTCTGATGTGTACCCATTACAAATGCCAGATGACAGCACTTTACACAGCATTAAATAGCTGCACTTTACTAAATTCAACCTGTGCATCATACCCATATTAGCATGTCCCTGAATCGATGGCACATCATATGCACAGAGTGTTGTGTGGGTTTGCCAGAAGCCTAGGCTGGGCCATACAGTTGACATCATGTGTGTGTGTTTGGGGGGTGTTCATTAAATGGGCTGTGCAGGGGTGATGTGTGTGTGTGTGTGTGTGTGTGTGTGTGTGTGTGTGTGTGTGTGTGTGTGTGTGTGTGTGTGTGTGTGTGTGTGTGTGTGTGTGTGTGTGTGTGTGTGTGTGGAGGTGGCTTGTCTGATGGTGATGTGTGCGTGTTTGTATGCACACAGTTATGATATGTGGGCACCCTACACAGGGGTATTTTGGACAGCTGTGGGCCATACATGCCAGGGTGTAGAGTTCACCATCTCTGGCCATGGTCATGGGAACTGGGCCTACCAAGGGTAACACTGGCACCACCAGGACTGAGTCCAGATGCAGTACTACTCCCCAATGGTGACTGCTGCCTGCTGGATCCACATCCCTGTTGGGACCTGCCAAGATCACATACCCATGGCCTGCTGCATCATGGTGTGAACAGCATACCCCCTTCAGTATTGCTGGTGGTACTGCCAGTATGGAAACATGATGGTGCATGGTCACATAGACCTTTAGCTGATTATGGTGCTGCCCTACATCCACATGGCTGCTGGTCATTGTCCACTAAACGCTCAAGCACAGATATTCCACAGTCAAGGAGTGCTAAGGTCTCCCCCCACTGTTTATCCTTGACCTCAGTATGCTCACAGATGGCTGCAGTGAGTTCATGAATATCGCCACAGACACCAGGGATGTGCTCATCCATGACCCTGTGTATATGTCTGTTGTTATGTTCATTATATACCTGTGCCTCTATGACAGCCCAAGACATGCATCTGGTTACTTCTGCTGTGGCACTTGCAACAGGGGCATGATGGGCTGCAATCCTCCTCTGAGCACCCCTGCCCATCTGCCTGTGTGGGACCTCACCAGCACTCAGGCTATGGCTAGTGCCTGCACACTCACCTGCCATAATCACCACAGTAGCTTATTTCATGCCACCACCTGCCAACTGTACATTATCTGTGGCCAGTGGTGATGGGGTATGTATGGGCATTGTGACTATATGCAGGGATGGAATTGACAATAGTGGGATGCCAACCGATGGCACAGATGCAGCTCCTGACAGCCCCACCTGTGCCTCAATATGAGTATCATCATGGTCAGAGTCTGCAGAGACACTGACATCAGAATCAGAGTCAGAGGGACTGCGGCTACCATGTCCACCTGTGAGGGCAAACCAACATATGTAAATTACTACTGGCACTATAAGGTTTTCTGGTGCATGCACACACACACACACACACACACACACACACACACACACACACACACACACACACACACACACACACACACACACACACACACACGCACACACATGTGAGGTGCCTCAAAGCATTACACAAGACCTCACATTAGCCGAGTGGGACATTCATGACATATGGTCCGACAATAAAATACACACTCTGGACAGACCCTCAGCATCATGTAGTGCAGCCCTTTCCAGTTACCATTACTACTAGTATACACCTCTGGGATATGTGAGTGGTGTTAGTAGGTGATGGCCCTTCACCTAGCACACACTGCACCCATGAAAATTATTCCTGTTCACCTGTAAAGCACTGTGGTAACTCCTACAGAACATACCTCCCAACTGTACAGGGTTTTGCTGAATGCCTATACGTGTGGCTCATATGTTTGGTCTGTTCCTCATAACTCCTGAGTTTGTCTGATACATTACTTGGTTGACCTGTGGATTGATTCCACTAATTAATGTCCTAATTTGAGGTGCAGACTGCATAACCTGCAGTACATGTATGTTAAAACAAGGCTGGTTACTCAAACAACTTCCCAAGCTTGCAGTGGATATAGTAAGTGTACACACACCTGTTAACATGCCAGGCTTTTGTGATATATCACATGAGACCTCAGAAATCAGGTCATAACACTGCCATCATTTCATATGACACATAACCTGTGCAATCCAACTGAAGAACATACACATCAGTTACAGGTAACATATGGTAAATGATATAGGTACAATAAGTTAACTGCATGAGTGTACACACCCTTAAAGTAATACTCTGTTAAAGCTCCTTTTGATTTAATCACATCATTCAGTCCTCTTGAGAAGATGTCTATCAGCATGGCATATCTTGACTTGCCAATGTTTGCACACTCTCCCTGGCAAAACACCTCCAACTATGTCATATTGCAAGGGCATCCCCTATGCACTGCCCTCTTCAGGTCACCCTGCATATATCCTATTGGACATAGGTGTGGGTTCTGGGTGGGCCAGTGCAGAACGTTGCATGTGTTCTGGTGAAGCCATCTTTTTGTTGATTTGGATGTATGGTTTGGGCCATTGTTGTGTGGAAAGGAGGAATTCCTCACCATCCACAGCTATGTGGCAGACACCAGAAGGATTGGAACCACAACTGTTCATAATCCCCCTCCAACTTGGCTACAACCCCAGTTCCAGCTTGTGAACAGCAACCCCAAAGCAGGACACTGCCATCACCATGCTTCACCATGGGGGTGGTGTCATTGTGGTGATGTGCAGTGGTGTTATTGCGCCAAACACACCTGTCAGAATTGTGGCCAAAGAGTTCAACCATGGTCCCATATTACCATAACACATTTTCCTGCTTGCTTTTTGGAGACCTGATGTATTGTTTTCAGACTTTTGCCAGGTCTGGATATTGTTTGGTGTGAGGAATTTCTGCCATCTTCCAACCCTACCCTATAGGCAGGACACATGGAGACCATTGAAGATTAATGTGACATGTAGTACACACCCAGCACTTGCCAGAGATTCCTGCTACTCCTTCACTGTTGCTGTAGGGCTCCTGGCAGCCTCCCTGGCCAGTTTTGGTCTTGTATTCTCATTGAATTTGGTGGGATGTCCACTCCTTCACAATATCACTGTAGCCCCATATTTTCACTACTTTTTGGTAACTGTCTGCACTGTGTTCCATGGTATGTGCAATGCTGTGGAAATGTTTTGGTGCCCTTCTTCAGGCTGATACATCTCAAACATGTAGTCTCTTAGTAGCTTCATCAGCTCTATGTGAACCATGGCTGTTACTGTAGCAGGCAACTGGGTATATGTTAGGATAATCCTGGTAGGACAGCTGATCTTTATTTGCTGTTAATCAAAGAGTCTCTGCAATTGATGGCAAGTATGTACCTAATAATATGTACTGCTGTAGTTATATGGAAAGCTGCCTCAACACAGTAGTAGCTTCAGCCTGTGCACACATATGCATCTAGGTTGTTGTATTATTGTTATGCGTCATTATTGTTCCCCTAACAGATTTGTTTGCTTTACAGGTTATAGGTCACATGAAAGTTGGCAGTATTTTGGACTTGTCTATTGTGCTCTCATTTTGGATAGCACATATATGTGGCATTCTAACAGGTCTGTACACCAATTATATGCACTGCATACCCCTAATTTATACAATATGACCCTAGATTTGGGCCGTTGTCCCCCCATTTTGTCAGTCTTTGTCCAGATGTCCTGCAATGACAGGTTGTGAGGTATGCTACAGATATGTGACATCTCCTGCAAATAGGCCCCTGTGATGACCACCATGATGCAATGCAGTAAACACCACAAGTGAACATGAGGAGATTGCCAAATGGCTGAGTGTAACAGTTGTGTGCATGGTCACATGCATTAACTTTACCATGCCTGGGGTACTGGTGAGCCACAACAGGAAAATCCCATACTTACTGGCTTTAGGCTACTGTCCCACATGCAGACCAGAGGGACCTATGTAGTTGTGAGGGTGAGGTATTGTCAGCAGATTCACATTAGGCATTGGTACAAGATGAATGCTACGTTTCTGCACAGGTACAGTACACACTATGATATTATACAATTTGTTGTCCTTCACCATAGATGTGCACTTGTGTGCATTAATAAACCCCACCCAGTAATCCATTTTGCACTGACATATGCCTCTAGAGACAGTTTAAATGCTATGTCATTACATTGATGTGCACTTTGGCCTTACCTGGATGCTCCTTGTCTGTTGCCTGTGTGCCACCCACCTCCACATCTGCTGTTTACCATGTTTGAAGTTGTGTGGGGGCTACCCCAAGGTTGGAAAGGAGCTTTTCTTTTGCCGTAAATAGGCCTGTGTGGCTGGCCCCCTACCAGTAGCAGTACGGTCCCTCACTACAGCAGCAGGCCTTTGCTGGGCATGGCATATCAGGTCAGTTGCTCTATGCCTGACCTGATCGTATATGCAACAATGGTGGCCCAAGATGTTCACTCTGTGGAGGATCTCATCCCATAGTGCAGGTCCCACAGATTTTCCTGGCTATGGCCAAAAAGGATGGCATAGTTTAACATTACAGCTTCTGTGATGGCTGCTGTCTCTGCATCAGTGTAAGGCGGTTGCCGCTGAATGGAACCTGGAAGGCATAAAGAGTTAAACACATCACAGGACATCAGACATTGACCAGAGTTCTATACAGAGCCAGCACATGAATATGGACTATCATTAGCCACCACTTACAAACAAATCATACCCCTGTACCTAGCAGCACTGTATGAACATGCATTGTACTCCTGGTCCTAATGTGTTATGTTCCCCCAATGAGGGCCAGTATATTGCATAAACCACCATTCATCATTCAAGTTTGTGTAGAAGGATGACAGTGGCTGTGTTCCTTGTAGATGGGATGTCAATGGTGCTCAGGCTTTGCTTGCATACAGTGTGTAATGGAGCTGGAAGCATATGCCTGGGTTCATGTAGGATGCAGACAGGAATGTTATCAGGCCCCAAGGGGACTTGCTTTTGTTAACTTTGATTAGGCTGTTTGCACTTGATCCATGATGATGAGGGGAGGGGTGCATGTGCTGTGCATATCCACCTATACTGATGGTGAGCCGGGGGGTGATGTATGCCCTAAACCTGTCTGCAGCAGGTTGGCTGTAGCTATGGCATTTGTGTATGTGCTGTGATTGACCACCATTACAGTGTGGGTTGGGTGTTGCTTCTGAGACTGCAGACATATGTGAAGATGGCCTTGTGATTGCCCCTAGTGGATGTGCCCAATTTGTACTCATAGCCTTACAGTAATCTACCTGTGACCTAATATGCTCGTTCAGACAAAGGTTGACATGTTGCCCAGTTGGTGCCTGCTCCTACTTTGCCCTGTGCAGCCAATATAGCATCATATTATGTGCATTGTGCATTGCTGCTGTCGAGCAAAGGGGTTTACTTTACTTTGGTGGAGACAGGTTTTACAAGTAAGGTATAACTGAGGCAATACAGCTATGTGGGTGGTCATATATCTGTTTGTAGTAGGCATGGACACAAGGTCAGGAACATAGTTGGCCACCTCTACAATTTCAATGTGATACTCATGCTTATTATACTACTCATGTCTGTGTCAGGGCAATGCCATAACCAGTAGCTGTAGAGGTGTAACTCTGTTGGATGCACACAAACTAAGGTTAGATACGTGTACAACATGACCAGCTTATTTACCTGATGTTTTGCAACCCATGACAGTTGTTATGAGGCAGCCAGGTACACCTACCCATACATACCTATGCACAGGTAATACCTGCTATACATTTCTGTTCTAAGTCAGTATGGCACACTGTAATTACACTCTTGCTGCTCAGTCAGTCATGTCAACCTGTTAGGGCAGGAAATCTGGAGGACACTGCACATACATGGTGGGCTATGGGCCAAAGTTAGTGACACTTTCTTCATATTGCTGTAACACATGCATGTCATTTGATAGTGCAGTATCCTTTGCATTCACAGACATACCCTGGAGGGGTAGGACTAGGAGTGTGGTAGTGAGAGTAGGAAATGTTAATGTTGTGAGTATGACTGGTATGGGGACAGAGCTAGCTGATATGATGGACATTAGAAAGGTGGATATATTGTGTGTGCCAGAGACCAGATGGAAGTGGTGTACAGCTGTGTGTATCAGAGTCGGGTACACATAGTTCTATCATGGTATGTATGGGAAGGGAACTGGTGTAGGGGTTAACCTAAAGAAACCTAAAGAAACATCATGTTAAGAGTCAACATAAATGCAGGGTCTCATACAGTGAGAGTCTACAAAATAACATCAATCCTCGATAAATCAGAAAATGAACTTTTACAATCCAAGCAAAAAGCTAATGAACAAATACAAACTCAGAAAGCTAAAAAATAGAAGAAAATATAATTATATATAAATGTCGAAAAAATATCAGCAAAATAATAATGCAAAAACATCCTCAATCCTGTTTTAAAATACAAACAAAATACAAGTAAAAATAGATATATAGCAGTCATAAAAAAAAGCAAAATATATAAAATTTAAAACTAACTGTAAAAATAATGTTACTACATGTTTATTGTGCAAAAAAAAACATAACTCTTAAGGAAATCCTAAAAAAAATGTATGAAATAACATATATTATTAACTATAAAATAATACATTATATAAGAAACTATATAATTGTATATATTAATATATATATATTAATAATATAATAATATAACTAATAAATAATATATACACATAAAAGATAATACACCAATAGAAATATATAATAATTGTATATAAATACTATTGTGATTAAATATATACCATTTTTAACACATATACATATACAATAATTAAACATCAATATATAAACCTAAAAGCATAATGTAAAATAAAAAAGACATAACATGTATAAATAAAATGAAATATACTAAACGATAATATTGGTATGTAATAAAAATATATGTATCAATATAAAACATCAACTAATAAAACATCCTAAAAAAAATAAAAAATATATGTAAAACAAATAGAAACCCTATATTACAAAACGCTATGAAAAAATAAAACAATACCTAAATACATAATAATACATAAACATATGTATAAAAAATAAAAAATAAGTAATGAAAATAAAAAGAAAGTGTGTATCCATATAACTACATAATATAATAAATAAATGGTATAAAGGAGGTGTGAACATAGTGTGTGTATCTTTAATTTTTTTCCTTATTTTCATTGTGCAAATAATATGAATACATGACATCTGTGGTTTAAAATGTGTCTCTCTATAGTGTGTTGATCAATCGTTCTCCCTATCCTCAGTGTGGTTTTTCATTCTATATATTCTCTATTTTATAAGTATGACTTCTAATACCCTGAAATGAAAAATGTGTTTTGTGGATTCATTATCCTTCACATTTTGAGGTATACAGCTAAATATACTATATTGCTGGTCATGCTGTGGTGTTTTCCCTATCCATTCTCTTTATCATGTATCTGGATGTATGAAAGATAGCTATGGAATGCAATACATTTTAAAATAAATATACTATATATACTGAATCTTACTGTACAGTATACCTATTTATATTATAATGTGTAATGCTTTAATGTATACCACATTTTGTCTATTTTCTTTCATATAGTATATATAATGAAATTCCATTTACCACATAGTATTCTTAATTGAATCATTTGTTATTAATAATATACATACTAATCCCACATCTACCATGTTTCAGGTTTTTCTTAGAGATTTTTAAAATTGCCTACTGAACTTGATATTCATGTACTCATCAAGGTTATTAAATTATCAATATCACTGAATTTTTGGAATCACCTGGAACATGTTAAAGGTATAAAGGTAATCCAAATGTATCCAGAGTATGTAATCATAATTACACTATGTACCTATGATAACACAGACCTAAATACACATACATATAGATCATAGAATACAATACTATAATTACCACAAATTTCCTGATGATGATATTTAATATAATATATTTAGTAGCTATAGTTGAATGCTTAGTAATACAATTTTACAGAGCCATGTGGTAAATGTAATTTCTGTATGTATTTAACCACAACAGAAGAAAAGCAAAAGCATGTGATATTAGCTAAACAATACTACTACTATAGCAATTGCATGACCAACAATATAGTATATTTAGAAAATAGTCCAAAATATAAGTAGCTAGGATGTAGTGAAAACAAACACATGAAATTAGGAGAACATTTCATCATCTGCTTAAGAGCAGACAGCGGAAAAGAGGTGATAATGAGAAACCATCACATAAAGACTTTAGCTTACAAGAGAAGGAAAAAGTCAGATACACATATTAGAAGATTTGAATGAGAGGGTATCCATATATACAAATATCAAGGGAGAAGGACAATTACACAAACTTTCTTTTTAACACATTGTTTATCCTTAAAAGGATTATTGTGTATATTTTTAACACACACAGCATTAGATTTTGGAAAATATTTTAATTTAGTGTTTACATACCCACATACCCATACACATATTATTTTAGTGTTTTTTACACATCAACATGTTTTCATGTATGATATGAATTTATGTGATAATTAACATACATATGTTTATGTGAATATGTGAAATACTATGTTTGACATGTGAATTTTTATATTTCATAGAATATATCTTTGGTACATCATGAGATTAAGTTTGCTTATATTATTTTATAATTGTATATTTTATGTACATATATTTATTATATCTTTATTATATCTTTGTATAATTGTGTATATATGTATTATAGGATATATTCTGCATATATATGTCATACATATATATTATCATACATTTAGTATGTCAACTGTTACATGTATGTTATAATACATATATTATCTTATATATAATCTAATATATTATATATATTTTACAAATCTAGTATAATAATATTTTTAGTTTTAAGATAAGTTGATTTTTTATTAGTGTAGTTATGTTTATACAGGTGCTTTTGAACAACAAATGAGTGTTTTTATAGTTTTTATGACTGAATCGAACTTATGCATTTGACATTTCTCTTTTATTTTTTTGAGGGAGTTGTTTTTTGATTTGTTGTTATTTTAAAATATAATGACATTATTTTGTTGATGAGTATGTATTGAACCTGGGGAAGGCTTTTTTAAAGCGTGGCACAATAGCAAGTTCATTTTTTTTTCCAAGGATTTCAGTGTCTTGACTTGTCTTTTGAATCTGGCTTTTGCATTTTGTACACGCTCTTTCATTCACTCTCCTTTATGGTTGTATGATCATGTTAAGAGTGTTTGTGGAAGTGATAAGATTGTCGGGTAGAGTGATGTTTAGGAGGCTGGGGATTGATGGTGTAATGATGACAGTTGTTAGTGCATATGCTCCACTAATTGTGTGTGTGATGGATGAAACAGATGTACTTTGGTGTGGTTGGATGAAGTGGTGATGAGTGTACCCAAGTAGAGAGAGTGGTGATTGGAGCAGATTTCAATGGGCATGTTGGTGAAGGGGACAGAGGGGATGCAGAAGTGATGGGTTGGGATGGTGTTAAGCAAAGGAATGTAGAAAGTGAGATGGTGGTGGAGTTTTCAAAAGAGGTTAGACATGGCTGTGGTGAATAAGTAGTTTTACAAGACCAAGGGGCATAGGGTGACATACAAGAGTGGAGGAAGATGCACACAGGTGGATTATCTCCTATGCAGGTAGGCCTGTTTGAAGGGGATTGGCAACTGTAAAGTGGTAACAGGTGAAAGTGTCATTAGATAGCATGGAATGTTGGTCTGTGGGATGATGTTGGTGATCAAGAAGAGGGGGAGGAATGTGAGGGCAGCACCACGGATCGAATGGTGGATACTAAGAAAGGGTGATTGTGAGGTTGAGTTTAGGGAATAGTTAAGACAGGCAGTGGGTGGCAGTGAAGAGTTAGCAAATATCTGGGTAGTACATCTGAGCTAGTAAGGGAGATGAGTAGAATGGGCCTTGGTGTGACATCTGAACAGAGGAAGGAGGACAAGGAGACCTGGTGGTGGAATGAGGAAGTACAGGGGAGTATACAGAGAAAGAGGTTGGCCAAGAAGAAGTGGGATTGTCAGACAGATGAAAGTAGGCAGGTGTATAGGGAGATGGGGTACATGGAAAAGAGAGTGGTGGCAAAGGCTGAAGATGGGACATCTGAAGGGTTGTATGTAAGGTTTGATGCCAAGGATGGAGAATAGGACTTGTACCAATTCGCTAGACAGAGGCAAGTAGCTAAGAAGGATGTGCAGCAAATAAAACTGATAAAGGATAATGGTGGAAGTGTACTCACAAGTGAGGAGAGTGTGTCAAGCAGGTGGAAACAGTACTTTGATGGGATATTGAATGAAGAGAATGAGACAGAGAGAGAAGGTTGGATGATGTGGGTATGGTGAATCAGGACGTGCAATAGATTATCAATGAGGAAGTAAGGATAGCTATGAAGAGGTTTAAGAATGTTAAAGCTATTGATCCAGATAACATACCTGTGGAAGCATGGAGGTGTTTAGGAGAAATGGCAGTGATCTTTTTAAATGGATTGTTTACTGTAATCTTGAAAAGTGAGAGGATGCATGAGGAGTGGATAAAATGTGTCTGGGTACTGATTATGAGAATAAGGGTGGTGTGCAGAGCTGTAGTTACTACAGAGGGAGAACATTGATTAGTCACAGCATGAGATAATGGTAAAGGGTGGTGGAAGCTAGGTTAAGAAGGGAGGTGAGGATTATTGATCAGCAGCATGGTTTCATGCCAGGATAGAGCAGTACAGATGCAATGTTTGCTCTGAGAGTGTTAATGGACACATACAGAGAAGGTCAGAAGTAGCTGAGTTGTGTCTTTGTGGATTTAGAAACAGCATATGACAGGATGCCTAGAGAGGAGTTGTGGTATTGTATGAAGAGGTCAGGAGTGAAGGAGGAATCCATAAGAATGCTAAAAGATATGTACAAAGTTAGTGTGACAGCGGTAAGTTCTGCATTGGGAGTGACAGGTTCATTTAAGGTGGAGGTGGGAGTACATCAGGGATCAGCTATGAGCCCTTTCTTATTTGCAGTGGTGATGGACAGGTTGACAGACATGATCAGACAGGAGTCCCTGTAGACTGTGCTGTTTGCAGATGACATTGTGGTCTGTAGTGAGAGTAGGGAACAGGTTGAGGAGACCCTGGAGAGGTGGAGGTATGGTCTAGAGAGGGGAGGAATGATGGTCAGCAGGACTAACACAGAATATATGTGTGTGTGAATGGGAGGGAGGATGGAGGAATGGTGAGGATGCAGGGAGTACAGTTTGCAAAGGTGGATAGGTGTAAATACTTGGGAACAACAGTTCAGAGTAATGGCGAGTGTGGGGGAGAGGTGAAGATGAGAGTACAGGCAGGATGTGGGTGGTGGAGAAGAGTGTCAGGAGTGATTTGTGATAGATGAGTACCATTAAGAGTGAAGGGAAGGTCTACAAGAGGGTAGTGAGACCAGCGATGTTATATGGGTTGGAGACATTGGCATTGGATAAAAAAGGCACGAATCAGAGCTGGATGTAGCAGAGTTAATGATGTTAAGATTTGCACTGTGTGTGACAAGGGTGGACAGGATTAGGAATATGTATGTTAGGGGGTCAGCCCAGGTTGGACAGCTTGGGGACAAAGCCAGAGAGTGGCAGGATTATGTTGGTTTGGACATGTGATGAGGAGGTATGCTGAGTATATTTGTGAAAGGATGAGGCTGCCAGGTAAGGGGGAAAGAAGAAGGCCTGAGATAAAGTGTATGCATGTGGTGATAGTGGATGTGCAGGTAGTTAGTGTGACAGAGGAAGATGCAGAGGACTGGAAGGCATGGAGACAGATAATCTGCTGTGGCAACCACTAACGGTTACAGCCAAAAGAAAGAGAATGTGATGTTGTAATATCAGTGTTTATAGGTTTACAATTATTTGTCAGACATAACACAACTGTTGATGACAAAACTACAAATATGAGGCACACATATGGTCAGTATGCATAACACTGGACAGTTGAATGGTATGAGCTCAGTATATCACATGCAGTTCAACACACACAACTGCAACAGTGCTTCAGTATGCAAATACACTGTATAGGTGCATCACATATCTGAGACAGACATGTATATCATATTTGTATTCACAATTAACATATGGATATCTTCGACATCCCAGTAGCTGGTCTAGGAGTGTCACAGTCAGTATTGTGCAACACACACTCCAGTAGTGGTCATATGTGAGCCATCCTTTCCTGGGTGACTCAGGGCCCTGAGCTGTGTTCGGGTCTATATTAGAACACTGAAGTTTCAAAACTTCGAATGTTCTAATGTTGAACCCTATTCAGCGAAAGCTGCAAACATCGAACATACAGAAGAGTGAATTTTTTTCTAGGGAAAAAACTCACTGTTCCAAAACAAATACACACAACACAAGCACACCGAACAAACAGCAATCCACACACATACACCTAAAATCTTACACCTAACCCTACACTAAACTATACACACACTACTCACTATCCACTTACCTTAACCCAAACCTTAACCTTAAGGTCCATCACTATCGCACATTCACCTCACCCGCACCCTAACCCTAACTCACTTACCCCGCCCTAACCCTCACATCCACACAATCGCACACTTACCTGACCTGCACCCTAACCCTAACTCACCTAACCTGCCCTAACCCTCATGTCCACACAATCGCACACATACCTAACCCACGCCCTAACCCTAACTCACCTAACCCACCCTAACCCTCACGTCCACACAATCACACAATACCTAACCCGCACCCTAACCCTAACTACACTAAACCACACTCAATCGCACACTTACCAGAACCTGACCCGTTACTTTCCACCACAGCGCTGAAAATACTGAAGCAACAGAAATGGACAACCAAATTCTTTCCCTAGAAAAAAAATGTGTTTTTTTGTTGCTTTGATATTTTCAGCTTTCATGGAATAGGGTTCGATATTAGAACATTCGAAGTTCTGAAACTTCGATGTTCTAATATAGACCCGGTGTGTTCTATATCATTGCAGACAAATACATATGCTGTGGCCATAGATTCTGCTCAGCAATATATCAGTATAGCATGTGTTGTTGAGACATAATGTTTTTTGAACTTCCTATTTTCCACATTTACATACCCCCTACTACATTCCATTACATGCTTAACTGTTTGACATACCTGTGTTTTTTTGGTTCAGTTGGTATAATCCATCATTTTCAGTGTGTGTGTCTGTCTGTTTGTTTGTTTGTTTCTCTCTCTCTCTCAGACAGATGTAGGATATACATCTGTTTTGCATAGGCAGCAGCTTGCCTTTTGTAGGTAATGCTCATGAGCAGCTGATGGTCTGTGCACCAGTTGGAGTCCCCCACTTGCTAATTGCATGTAGAACAGCTGTGATATCATTCCCATACCCAACAGCATGAAAACACACTCCTATAACTGAGTATTTCATGTGGGCATTGCCCCTTTTCCTGGAGGTGTGTGACAAACAGCATCACAGAGGGTAGTTGGAAATACCTCTTACAACAAACACTGTGGAGACAGCCTAACAAACTGGGGGAGAATGTTCCAGACATAGAGACAGAATGTAAGTATTGCTGTTATACAGTTGAAGTAATGCTAGTTTGACAGGGTTTGTGTGGATATGGCTGTTCTGTGTGAATTTAAGTCTGATAATGTTATGTGGTTGACATAACTCTCAACTGTAGGGCTATCCACAGACTGGCTAGAGTTTGGACTCTTATATTTAGTGTGTTACTCACATGCCCTTGGACATTCCGTAGCATACTCTGAGGATTGCAGTCAGTAAATGCTAACATCCTTATGTGTTTCTGACTTCATATCCCTCAGAACAGATATGTTACAACAACCCTGTTACAACAGCAACTTTCTCAGTTTATGACAGCAATATGTCAATAATGCCCCTGTGTTTTGGCCTCTGCCCCCCAAGTATATCAGGCTTTGTCCACATGTCATGCTGTAAGAGGTGGATAGGTATCATATATCATTATATAGTGACTTCATTCCTGATATTCCAGCGATGTATCAGACTGCCAGACATGCTATGTGTAGGAGGCCTTATAAATATGAGGACAAAGCCTGGATATTCTGTTGGACTCTATACAGTTGAGAGGACTGTGTGTTTCTGGCAATTGTTGACAGACTGTCAGGATTGTGTAGCAGTGTATTGTGAATGCGTTATTTGGCCTGTGTAGGGAGGGGGGTAGATGTAAGTGTTATGAGTCCTTTTCTATCTGACTTTGCATGCTGCTCCAGTTTCTGGTTCTGTATTAACTGTATATGTTTGTAAGGGCAGACTGACATATGCCCCATACCACAGTCAGGCGTCAGACTGCACTGTGAATTGGGCCAGTATATGTAGGGGTAGTGTGTGAGTGGCTAACATGCTGATGATTTTGTTCACACAGTCCATATACTCTACTGTTCATGTGGTTTACCAGTATGTCACTTTGAAGGTGATGAGATTGGGTATGGGTATGCACTTTCACATTGGTGTCTGTTTGTCAGTGCTGTTACACCCCTGTAGTGACTGATCTATTTGCAATTACATGTGTATTCCCCCATAGCAAAATTGGGTTAGTGTAGTGTCAGTCTGCCTGTAGTTTAGACAGTGCTTGGTGACATGCCTAGCAGCTCAGTGTAGTTTCCCTATTGTGATGTTATGTCCAGATGTTTATCAGATGTACTGTTGCCTGGCCCCCATACGTATTGTGTATTTCTGACAGATCAGTGGGATGATGTGAAGATTTATGTCAGTAACTAGTGGGGAGTAATTTGGTTTTTGACTTAAGCTACTCCAGTCAATATATGTTACAACAGACAGGAGGGTGTTACTGTATCAACTGTGTCACCTTATCTACTCCAGCATCTGAGATATGTTCCCAGTTTCATGACTATACCCCTTCCCTTTGTCAGGCTTGGTCCAGATTTGTTGCATTAAGGGGTTATGAGCATACCTCTCGACTGGCCAGATTGTTTCAGACTGTCCAGGATTATTTTCATTTCTGTGGTAAATCACTGTGATGATGTGAGGATTTCTGTCAGTAAATGATGACATACATTTCAGTTTTAGAACTCACATCCTTCCAGACATGTATGCTGACACAAACCCTGTAACTGTAGCAACATTCTACATTTATAACTGCAGTACATACATTATGTCTCTAGTCTTGGCCCATTGTCCCCCCATTTTAACAGTCTTTGTCCAGAATTCTTGCACTTAGAGATGGAGAGGTATGGTGCTAGGTATGACTCCACTACATGTTATGAGTATATATATATATATATATATATATATATATATATATATATATATATATATATATATATATATATATATATGTTCCTTTTTTGATATCTATACATATATTTATATAATAATATATATGTATATATTCTATGTGTACTTGTTTTATATGTATAGCTCCATATATCTGATGTATATACTTTTTCATATTTATCTATCACCATACACATCTGTATGTGTATATTTATATATACTAAACACGACTGATTCCACAGTGTTTGTTCCCTACTATTCTATACGTGTACCAAATGATATATTTGAAAAAAGCAGCATTCATTGTTATAGCTCAGATGGTATAGTGGTAAATTGCTTTGACTATGGTGCACAGGGTCCTTTGTTTAACACTTAGCAGGGCTGATTACTTTGTTGCTGGGAAGAACAGTGGTTGATGGATACAGAGTGATTAAGGCACTTTTAACCAGTTGTAAGTGGGTTTGCATGATGGTAAGCAATGCCAACAGACAGTTAAATGGGAAACTGCTTAATCTGTATAGGCATCACTTAGCATCGTGCAAACTCACTTACTCCTGCTTACCCCCATGGTAATTTCTTTAAAAGAAAAGAAAAAAGGGGTGATAGGAGAGTGGTGAAATAGGGAAAAGCAATATAAAAGATAGCTAAGGATGTGCAGGACAGGTGTAGGGAAGGTCCATAGTTGTCCATTTCTGATACAGCAACAGCTGTGCATTTGTACAGAATTTGGAGGTGAATTTGGACACTCAAACCCCTGAGAGAGGGGTGAGGCCAACAGTAATGTGTTGTTAAGCCAATTAGACCAGATTACATATGTCCAGTGGACACGTGTGCGAAATGGACAGCTATGTATGAGGCACATTTTTTATTCTGGGACCAGATTGCTCTTTTCTTTTCTTTTTTTTTTTTATAAGGTGAGAGTGGGATTTGGGGAAGGATAGTGGATACATTTGGGAGGTAAGTTGGGTAGAAAGACAGATAAGACAGACAAGACAGCTGACAAGGGTGGTATGCGACACATGTGGGGGTAAACAACTTGGATGGGGTGGGTGGTTGGGAATCAGAGGCACATGTGCCCCCATATGGTTACAGTGGGACTGACGTCTCCACCTATGGGCAGTCACCACTGCATCTTCACGGCCCGAAGGTGGCTTTGCTGGGGGCTGTGCAGGAGGGGCAGACTGACCCTCAAGATGTGCCAGGTGGCCCTCAAGCTGGTACAGTTCATCACCGTACTCTGAATGGAGGATGCTGTGCACAAATCCCCCAGACCTGATGGTGGGTGATGGTCTCCCCTCCTCTCCACTCCTGGGGGGGAATGAACTCCATCCCCTGAGGTGGTTCCACCCAAAGGTGGTGCAGGAGTAACAGAAGAGGAAGGTCTGGGTAGGGTCCCAGAAGTGCTTGAGCCTGATGCCATGGCCAGATGAGGCAAGATAGGTGAATTCTCTGGGATCTGCCTTCCCAGATGTGCTATGGTGTTTCGGTTTAAAACATATGTTGCTTAGTCAAGAAAAACACATTTCAGGATTAGTTGTAACAGTATGCATGTTATGTTCCAATTGACCCCTTAAAAAAGAATTGAAACAGTTGCATAGCAAACAGAACACCTGCATATATGGAACCACAGTAGGCATTATAACAGCATGCAAGTTACATTGATAGCAACATGCCACCAATGATAGTATTTGAACAGGGGGCATTAATATTCAAATGGTTCAATATTTGTATAACAATAGGACACATGTCCCAACAGTAGGTTTGGAGATGAACATACCCATGTAATGTGTATGAAGTATTGGTGCAGATAGGGTGGGGGAGAGAGAGAAATGTCAACTAACAACTGTCTAGGCTTCAATTTTCAACAACTGCACAGATCAATATTCTACTCATTACTCTCCATTGCTCACCTCACTCTATATCTACCTATGGCCTGGGGATGGACAGTGGGACTGTTGTACACAGTGTATTGGTTAGGCCTTCTTACAGCTATTTACTTACCTGGCAGGCTGAAGAAATATGTGTTAACACTATCTGACTGTTTCTACGCATATTCACATCTTCACAGTTACATATGTGACACTGACAGAAGTGCCTGGCACTCATGCTTAGGGGGGTGTGGTACTGATATAGTCTACTGGGGCTTCTATCTGTCTCCTTGGTTATTAGCAGCAGTGACCATTAGCCGTGACAGTGTGACACTTGAGGTACATGTATCTGAACAAAGTGCTTGGCATATGTACTTATCTTGCAGTCATTTGCAGCCTTGAGGTTGGACAGTGGGTATGTTCAACACAGAATGTGTTGGTAAAGCCTTCTTACAGCTATTACAAACATTTGCTTACCTCTTAGACCCATGGAGGTAATTTATGTTAATACTACCTGACTGTTTATACAAATATTGACATTTTCTTGTTTGACAATATGCATTCAGAGTACTACTACTGCCAGGATTCAAACCGTGCTTGTTTTTGCAAAAAGGTACACCACAGCTGTGTTTCATCACAGTAAGCTACTGAGAAACTGCTGACCTGTGCTTGACTTTTTTCTCCCTAGTACTCTCTAGTTTGCACAATCTGACCTTGTAGTTAGACAAATACCCTAGGTAATGACAACTGTACTGCAACTTTCAGACAACAGATAAGTGTTACGTTTTCAGTAATAGTTGCATAAACAATTATTTTCTACCAGTAACACATAACTAAGCAGAAATTGTACACATTTATATTCCTACCACAACATGACAAAGTAAACACAACAGTCTGGGTTTATATTTTTATTCAGTGTTACAGAGACCTTTATTCACCTGATAACAGTCCTTTATTCATTGCACACAGTACACAGTTTACCTACTATTTGTTGACAATTTACTACTTTCTGTTTATTTACCCGGAATGCTGCAAGCAAGATTTTTACTCACCAGCTTGCCGGTGCAGCCTTAGCAACCTGCTGGCATGTGTATCAATCTTTGCAGCCCACTCATCTGCAGCTGTACAGGAGATAAATAAACATTTATGCATACCTAATGATTACATACTCAGGCTGGACTTTCCAGAACACTAATTGATACTGATACTTACACACTTCAGGGACATCCCGTGCCTGTGTGTCTTGGATCCACTGGTAGAAGAAAGATCCCTCTTCCTACACTTCAGGTCAGTGTAATGGTGCCAGACCTGCTCAACAGTCTGAGGCATACCAGTAGCATTGTTGAGGTCACATGTGAGATGGTCTCAGACCTCTGCTTTTTATTGGGAGCCCTGGTATTGGTCCTGTAGCAGTCTCCCTTCATGGTCTTTTACAAGGAGTCCAATCATGACCCTGAACTTCTAAATGCCCCAAAGCTGTGCCTGAAAGTGCATACCCTCACCAGTGCCAACCATAATGCCTGCAGTGATCAGCTACAACTAGTTATGGTTGTATTCCCACCTGGGGGTTTTAAATAGGGCTGGATTCCCACCCTTTGCTATGATTGGACGATTTTGAATATGTTGAGCTAAGCTAAGTGAGGCGCAAACCAGCTTAGCTAAGATAAGCATTGCTTAAAGGGGTAGATGCTAAGCACTGCTTACCAGTGCACAAATCCGCTTAGCTACACTAATTATTGCTAAGTATTTAGATTTAAGCGATGTTTACACCAGCTAAGCATAGCTGAGGAAAATTTAGCGTTGTTCAGCTTTCATTTTATGGACTATCAGGATTGTGGGGTTGATTCCTTATTAATGACATCTTATGATATGTATGTTTACCTTCCATAACATCCCCCTATGTGCTTTCATTACATTATACTCTTGTATGGATATACTGTATGGAGCACTTGTGTTTATATGGGGGTTTTACATCTGTACTACACTGATACTTCACATTTGGACCTGCTACACTTCCCTGGTTAACAAATATATATTATTTAATACCTATTTATAAAAAAAGACGTTTTAGTGCTGTTTTCACATGTAGAAATGAATGGACTGTATTGGGGCTCAAACTATGAATAACTATGCTAAGCAAAAGCTGTACCCACTACACTATCTCATGTTTGGTAGCTTGGCTGTATAATATTTCTATTTAGCTCCTTCAGATGTTTAAGCTATGCTGAACACAGCTGCTTGACATGCACACCCACTCAGCTATGCTTAAACTTTAGTGTGGACGGGAAAAAAAATATTTGTTTTATTTGTCTTAGTTTAGGGATATGCACATAGCTAACAGTCATACATGTCAACCTCTTAAAGCATAAAATCTGGACAATGCCTAACATGATGGGGGGACAAAGAGGGACAGATTTTAAATATTGCTCTTACAAACTTAGAAAGTTGATAGAATAATAGATTTTGCATTAGCCGTGACATTTTTGAAGGATGTGGAGTCTTAGACTCAAATGTTTGTCATTATTTAATAACTTCCATCCTCAGCTCTTTGCCAGACAAGTATAGATTTTAGGTGGAACACACCTAACATATGAGGCAAACATCTGCATTCTGCAAAACATGTTTACAGTACAAGCACTGCTCGGACATGCCCCTGCAGTTGTTTATGGATCATGTCCACGCAGGTTATACAGCAGCGTGCTTTCATGAATATGCAAGGCACACTGATGTGCTGTATGGGCATGATCCACTCCGAGCAAGAATAGACTTATTCTTGCAAGGAGGTTTATTGAATCCCAGGGGAGGTTTATATTCCAGTGATCGTTTAATTACAATGAACTGCTTTTTTTTTTTAATTTTTGCTCTTTATTTGAAGAGCAAGTAGGGCACTGTCTTGTGGTCGAGACACAGGGTGCTGGTTGAGCCACCCATGCTTTTTTATACAAAAAAGAGGTCAAGCAGAAAATTAAAGCTAGAAGATAGACAGACTAGATTGAGAAGGAATCTTAGAGGGAAATAGGGAAATGTGTTTCAGAAAGCTAAACAAACCATAGGTTTTGCTTGCTCTCCCTGCATTCACATGGGTTTCCTTGAGGCATTCTGATTTCTTCCCACCTACCAAAGCATGCTTTTTGACTACTCTAAAATATTTTCAGAGAGTAAGTGGGGTGAGCAATGCTGTTTTTAAGGAGAGAGAAGCCTAAGATTGTTACCATTATTACTGCCTAAAGCGTAGCTGGTTCAATTAGTGCCCTGGGTCGGTGCTATGAACTTGTGTTCCCACCCCTTCATCTCTTCAAGTGAAAAAAAAAGTACTTCATTGTAATAAGCTGTAAGTGATCAGCTTATTACATTTAGAGCTATGCACCCCTCCACCACAGCAAAAAAAAAAACAAAAAAAAAAAAACAGACATTCCTTCTACTAGCACACAAACAGGTGGCCAGATACATGACACAATGCTCCCAGCCCTAGCCATTCAAGTCCTGTTTCTGTGACTTGCCCCAACTTTCCCTTTAACATATTTTATTTAAATAAATGTATTATTTTAAAATGTAGCAAACAGTTGTTACAGGTTATACCTGCCAACATAGAGCTCTTCAGTGCTCATGTTTTAGTTTAAAAAAAAAAAGTTTATACCCTGCCTGCACAGAGTGCTACAGTGCTCAGGTTTTAGTTTAAAAAAAGATTTTTTTTTCTTGCTTTACTGTTGTAGCCAACTGTTTACTTCAACTTAGCAAGCAGCTGCCTGCAGTTTAGATCACACACGGAGCACTACAGTGTTCAGGTTTGACTGTAAATGCAATACCGGCTTTTAAAAGCCGGTATTATATTAAAGAATGATTGGATGCAGCTGGTTCTGGCCCCCCAATACTTTGAGCTTAGGACTGTTGCTTCTTTCACCCCATCCTAGCAATGCTACTGATTATTGCTGTATGTTCAAAGATGTTTTAGCAGTTTTATGTGGTTTTGTTGAAGTACACTGACTTATAGGAGAAGTTAAATCTGGGAGGTAATCCAGGAGTGCAAACCATACTTGTGTTTTAACATGTCTTATGGTAAAAATATAAGCCAATAAATGCACAATGTTTTATTTTTAACACATAGGTATCAGGAATTTATGCTATCACTAAATGAAAAGAGCCAAGCCCAGGAAACCAGCAAGTAGAAAAGGGTTGGGGTGGTAAATTGGGAAGGTCAGCTGAAATTGGGCCTCTCCATTGCTAAGGTCGACCCTGATATAAGTAGTATCTATTATATATTTTAGTAGTGGTATTTACTCAGGATTTCATTGATATATATATATATATATATATATATATATATATATATATATATATATATATATATATATATCAATGTGCCCCCACACCCCCCTATATACTAACTCCGAGATCGCACAAACAGGAAACAAAAGCAAACTCACACACGCATATTCTCCAGTCCCTCACACACACATCAAATATGTCAGCACACTCAAACACACTCTAACCCCCACTCAAATCCCTTAAAAAACACTCACTTACCTGACAAAATACCTAGATCCACACATGGCACCGCGCACCATAAACACACAATCCTGGACATCACGTAGCGTAAGGTCATAACCACAAATTTGAGATATTTGAATTTGCGATTATGAAGTTTTGCTATTTTAAACATTTGGGTTTATAGTTTTGAGATACTGAAATTCGACATTTCGGTATTTCGAGATTATAAACGCTCCATATATATATATATATATATATATATATATATATATATATATATATATATATATATATATATATATATATATATATATATATATATATATATATATATATATATATATATATATATATATATATATATATATATATATATATATATATATTTAGATAGATAGATATAGATATATATGTATATAGAAAGATATATATCAGCATAGCTATTTTGTCATAAAATTCCTGATTTCATTTGATCAGGTAGCATATTAAGGAACTTTTGCTTGTATGTACTGTAAATATATCTTTATTGTATGTGTGTTTATAATGATTTATTTAACAGCATATATTGTGAAGGGGAAGAAGCATGATATAAAACTTAGTTTGGAGGTAACTTCTTCTCAGGAAATGCAAACAGTGATTGGAGCTACACTTTTATTATTATGACATAGTAACATATGATGAATCCAGAAGTTTAACGGATTGTTTTCTATCTGCTTGCAGATCATTGCATCATATGTATGCATCATCAAGTAACCATCATCATCTGTTGTCCATCTTCCAAACTTAGTCATGAGACATGGGATGAAAGGCAGCAAGGACCACCACTGCTGCACGATGGAGTCGAGAGTACTTTTACTTCATTTGTTATGAGTATTTATACATATATTATTTAGAGAAATTTCTAATTCAGTTTGGCCCTTCTCAATCATGGATAAGCAATGCTGTACATCTATAATTCAACCTGCCCACACCTACTTTCCAGACGTGGACATGCAACGATTACAGTATTTTCAAGTGCGCACTCCTGCATGCATGAGTTAGTCAGGTCTGATTGTCTCACACTGTTAATGAAAAAGATCCCCCAGGCTTTACTTGAGGCCACTGTAGCAATAATTAATTCTTCCATCGCCAGTCCCCCCAGAAAAAAAAATTTGCAAGCAGGCCTATAGTCAGTTTCTCCTTTTCACTCTGACCAGCTCTCATTTGGACTGCTTCTGGACCTTGGTCTCCTACAACACGGGGAAAATCCTCTTCCACCACACCACTGAGCTGACCTGTTTTTCACATTTTGTTTTGAGTATGTAAGAACAAACAATTGGAGATTAGGGCAGTCAGATACAGAGTTATTGCTAGGTCATCTGGCACCCTTTCTGTTTGAAACTGGTGACCCCTCAGTTCAAAGTTGAAGAGAAAAAACTCTCCTGCTCTGAAAGTTTAGCAAGCTACTTATTACAAGTATAAATTACAGTTAAATAACACAAACTAAGCATTTCAGCACTTCAGATGTGATGGAAAATGCAGTGTTACCATTCATTTATGATAATCAATGCTGGGACCACATTTCCACACCATCACCACCTACCAATTGTACCCCATAATTGTTTGCACCTGGGGCAGATGTCCCATGTCCCATTTGCCCTACCCTAGTTATGGCTCTTGTCAGATATAAACATAAGAGATATGCCCTCAAATTCATAAACGTAGGATGCTGTCGTTATCATGCATTGGGCATACTATATCTAGCATGCTGGTGCTTTTGATTCATAGACATGATCTGTAGCTGCCTACAGCCGTGTACAACACACATCCCATTTTCTTAAAACTGAATGCAGGACTGCCTAGTGCACAACTGGCTAATAGCCATTCCTGTGCTTGGGATGGAGGGAAGTACTAAGTAGCATGACAGTGCTATAGACTGCAGCAGAGAATGAAGGTATATTAGAACTTACAAAGAGGTTATTCTTGCCTATTTAGAAAAGTTTAATTTAGATTCCTAAGTTGCCTGTCACTGCCATGCTGCGATCTGCAAATTACTGCTGTTTCATTTCATAAGTATGATTTTGAAGCACCATAATGGGAAAACAAGTATATGTAAAGCTGTGTATGTAACATGAAAATGTTTAATAAATGAGATATATAAATAAACAACACCCATTACTAAGGTAGACAGGGGGCTTCACTAACCGTAACTCAAACTCCACACCTTAACTTAAAAAAAAAATTTCATTAACACTACTGCAAAACAAGACAGTCTGAAATACACACACACACACACACACACACACACACACACACACACACACACACACACACACACACACACACACACACACACACACACACATATATAAACCAATAAAGATATCCCCATACCTAACCTGTACCCTAACCCTAAAACACACACTCACACATACACTAAATCTAGCCCCTTCTCTAACCCTTACTGTAGCCCTTAGCACAAGTCATGACTATGCACACACTGGTCTACTTCAGAAGACAAACAAAAAGACTGAGCCCCAAAAGACTTAAAATTTAAAATGCTGAACACATTTTTAATGCAGGGGTCAAGCCCCCCTGCACCTCTCATGTGGGGGGCTGTGCTCCCACACCCCATGCTAACTATACATACCAACTCCAAGATCGCACAACAGTGGAGAAAGGGAAAATTCCGTCATTCTGTATTTTGAATTGTTAAATGTCAAAAATGACTCTAAACAAAGTAAAAAAAACTGTTGATAAAGGGCTGAACAATTTTATTCATTGCTAAGATGTAGCTGTATATGGTAGAGTTGATGTCAGTTTCCAGTAGTAAAAATCAGCATTGTGTGTTGCTTTCAAAGATTGATTGGTTATAGTTATCTGTGAGATTGTAAATGAAAGAGAGCAAATGTAGTCTGGAGGTGGCAGCCCATGACTTAGGCCCTATATAAATATCAAACACCAAATATTCACTGGTCATTTCATTACTATGACTTATCAGATATTATTATTGTTATTGTCATGCACCCTACATTCTGCTAAAGTTAATGACTTGTGATCCTTCTCAGAGAGAAATCTCCCCAGAATAAAATGCCTTTATAGTTTCATTGGTTCATAGGTCTTTAACAGGCATTTGATGTATGAGGATCTTAAGAAGCCTAGCCTTGCATTCCCTTGCAAATTGTATGCCTCGTATTTTCCATACAAATAACTCAGAGGTAGGCAGAACAAGAATAAGTTGGGACATCTACATGTTTCCATTTATACATGAGGGACAGGGGTGCTAAATCAGTGATGAATTTTTAGTTACTCATCCATTCATCCAAATTACATTTGTATAGAACAGGAGAAGTACATTAAAGACAACCCTGGAACATATAACAATTGTTGGAGTATATAGACTACCAACGTCAAGTGCAGATGACCTAGAGGAATCCATACATTTCTTTCATGAAACACAGGATGGAAGAATAATATTAACTGAGGACTTAAATTTACCAGAAACAGACTGGAATAATATTGATTCTACAATGTTAGTAAGGAAATTATTCACAGCGTATATTCAGGAACAACAGTTGCTTCAGACTGTAAAAAAAATGACCAGGGGACGGAACATACTAGACATTGTTTGTGTTCTCAAAGAAATTTCTGTAACTTCAAGTCAGGTTTCACCACAATTGATGTGCAGTGATCATGGGGTGAAAAGGTTAATTTGCTGCTAGATAATTCTGCCAAACTGAAATCTAAGCAAATGCACAGAAAATTAATTACAGATTATATGAAAGCAAAACAGTCACTATGTAAAGCTAACTGGAGTGATGTGTTCAGTGGAAAAGCAACCGATGGAATTTGGAAAGTTTTGAAAAAGAAAATGAGTGCAAAAAATAAAAAAAATGTTAAACATCAGGATCTAGGCATGCAACATCAGGTGGACATATTTCCATAAGAATAAGATAACTGATTAAGGTGAGAGACAAAAATATGAGAAATAGAAGAGAGGTCAAACTACAACTTTGAAAACTGAAATAAACTAGCTGGACAAACAGATTAAGCATAGAATGAGACAAGATCAAGAACAATTTGAAGAAATGTTATATAAAGATATTGAGCATAATAGGAAAACTTTTCACAGATACATAAGATGTGGAAGGAGTAAAGACATACAAACTGATAAACTGTGTACAGATTCTAAAATTTATTCTCAGACACAACAGGTTATAGATATATTTACAAAATCTTATGCAAAACAGTTTGGCTCTACAAAAGGGGTGGTAAGTAGTCCTAGTGACATCCAGGTAACCCCAGATACTGGAATCCAATTAGATTATATTGAAAAAGAACTGCACAAACTGGATTCAAACAAAGCACAGGGAGGAGATGGAATTAGTAACAATGACCTTTGAACACTTCAGCAAGAACTTACAGTACCATTATATCTATTATTCACTAGGTCATATAAATATGGGTAGAGTCCTCAAGATTGGAGACGTGCTTATTAAACCTGTTATTAAGGGAAAGGGAAGTAGGACCAACACAGAGTCATATAGACCCTTAAGTCTACTTTCATGTTGTGGAAAAAATAATGGATAAGGTAATATTGGATAAGTTATTGTCAGAACTGGATAGGTTAGGACTTGAAATCATATATATATTCATGCATATGTTGAAAACAGAGCTATTACCACCTGTAACATGATGTACTACAAAAATACAGTAACAGCTATGAATGAAAAATTGTGCTTTGATGTACTTTATATAGATTTAATTTCAGCATTTGACAGGGTCATACACATAACACTGATCAATAAATTAGTACAACTAGGTATTGATGTAATCTTGATAAGATGGTTAGCTGCATGGCTTACAAATAGGACATGGCAAGTATTATACAGCAACTGGACAGGCGAAATCCTTGGTTACAGTCAAGGTGTCCCACAAGGCTCTGTCCTAGGCTCTTGTTTAAATTATACCTTTCAGAACCAACTTTTTCATCTGAGGTGTTTTACAGTCTATATGCAAATGACCTGAAATTGGGTAAACTGATTACATGTGTTACAGATGAGGCATGTCTGCAAAATAACTTGCCTAAATTGACCATTTGGACACAGGAGAATAATATGCTGATAAATACATCAATACCTAAGCATATGTGATTTGGTAGGCATAAATTGAAAGGTGAATATTTAATACAGCACACAAAGACTGAAACTGTAGACTCATTTAGGGACCTGGGTATATGGGTAGATTCAGCTATGAGTTTTTCTAATGATATCAACCAATTGGTTAATGGCAGTTATAGAACTATAGGTTTTATAAAAAAAATTTATAAAGTCTAGGAAATCAACAATAATGAAGTCATTGTTTGTTAGTTACATTAGACCCAAACTTGAGTATGGAATAACAATATGGAAACCATATAAGAAAACAAGCATGAGTAAACTGGAAAGAGTACAACGGTAATATACCAAGGGTATCCATGGATGTGAAAATTTAAGTTATTATGAAATACTAGAATATCTGAACTTGTACAGTGTCTCTTACAGATATATAAGAGATCTTATTCAGGTATATAGGGCATTTAGTGACAATTACCTCTGGGAATGTTTGGTGTTAAAAAATGTACTAGAGAATCATCAGACAACCTATATATGAGATTCTATAGGGATGAGAAGTGTACTAATTGGTTCTCTGACAGAGTAGCTGATGCATGGAACAGACTACCAAATTACATTAAAGCAAGTAGTAGTTTAGATATTTTTAAGAACAGCCTGGATACTTATTATGGGAACAAGTGTTTTGGTATATTGGCAAGCTAGAAGGTCATTAATGCCCATGATTGAAATATTTGTATGTTTGTATGTATGTATGTATGTATGTACTTTGGTTAACGTGGATTTGAAGACAGTATCACAGAAGTCCAACCAACATGTTATATTTAAGTTGCAAAACAGATTGGGATCACTTGAGTGGGTGTTTTTGATACCATAGGACTTGCAAATGTGTAATAGGTCTGACAGAAATGGATCTGTTGAAACTCTATATGCTACCTCTGAGTAAAGAGGAACAAGGCTTTGAGACTATCTACCTAGTATTCATGAGTTAGGCTCTTGAATTTCTACATCCATTTGAGCCAAAAGAGAGGAATATTTCTCATCCAGAAGGACCTAATCATTCTCCCATATCCAATCTCATAATTTAATACTATGATCAGTGCTTTTCCTAGAGGTTAGCCCTTAGCATAGTCTGTTGTTCAGCCCTCCAAAATACCACACTTTTCTTCTTTCTTAAGGGGTACATGATTGCTTTTGTGTGCATATAAGGGAAATTCAGGCAAAGCCCAAAATAGTCTGATGTTACTTCTAGCTACAGTAAAGTGGGATACGTCTGCAGCACAGGCATATATTTTCAGGTCCAGAAGTCCTAATCCCCCAAATATCCTAGAAGCCATAACTTTCTTTCATACTGTTTTAGGGTGCTTATTGCTGTAGATGAAATTGAAAAACATCATTTGTAACCTATTTGTAAAAGGGGTGGGTGCACAGTTGTGGAATGTAATGAGGTAGGAAGAGGTATTTAGGTAACAGAAACACATGCGCAGTAGAAATCTTCACTAAATGTGAGAGACTGACCCTGGGATTCAATAATGCCTACACTAAGTGTACACCATTCTGAGTGAACCGACAACACAGGCATAACTCATACATTTTTCCTCCTAATTTTAGTTTTCTTACTGATCTTCTTGAAGTTTTAAATATTGACTGGGGTTCATAAAGGTTACCACAAGATGTAGACTGCATGTACACTTAGTGTACTCTTTCTGAGTGACTAGAAAGAACAAAAAATGTGGTAGGGATGTTCTTGAATACATATTGTGTACGCTTAGTGTAGGCTTTATTGAATTTGATCCTTTGTTTAGACCACTTGTTTAGCATGTGTTTGCAATGAGCCATTAAGGGATTAAGGTTATCCATGTAGAGGTTACTAAAATTATAAGCGATTCTGATGCCTAAATGGATATATACCTGCTGTCACTGAATGCCATAATCCATCATTTCTATTTTTACTTGGACATACTTAAGAATTCAGTGGTGAAATTTATTTGCAGGCTGACTCTCAAGCCAGATAGGTGTATAAAATCTGTCAGTATTGCAAACACATCACTCATTTGTAACTGAGGATCTGTTAACCATAGTGTTCAGTCATCCAAAAGTCAAATATCTGTTAGGATCTGATTTTTTAAAAAGTGGTATCTGCCGGTATGAGTAATTCTGTTTGAGAAACAGATTGAGTGATTCTACTGAAGAACAAAAATTACTGGGGATAGTGGACATCCTTGTCTGGTTCCCCTGTGAAGTTCAAAGGGGGGAATCTTATATTGTTTGTAGTAACCTGGTCCATGGGCTGGTTGTAAAACACCTTACACCACCTCAAGATGTTTTCTATGAGGCCAGAGGACTGGGGAACTTGATATAAAATATCCCATTGTAGTGAACTGAATACTTTATGAGAATCTAGGAAGAATGCCACCTTCGGTTTGTTGCTCAAACAACTAAGCTGATGTAAATTGTTGTAGCATCTTAGTATGTCTGGGTTACCTTGTCTGTCCTATATAAAATCTTGCTAAGTATTCCCTACAAGGTATTGAATCATATTCTCCATTCTACAGGCAATTATTTTAGCAACGATTTTAGTCTGAACTGTTTTTAGAGATATGGGTCTGTAATTATGAGTGTTAAATTCTCTTCTTTCAAGAATGTGATAATGTTTTCCACTCAGTAATTATAAGTCAGGTGTCCTCTGCAGAAGCATTCATTGAATAGATATAATAGAGCTAGCATTAATTTCTTATCCAGATTCTTATAAATTTCAACAGATAGACTATGTGGACCTGAAGCTTCAGCTGATTTCACAGTTCATATTGCCTACTGATTGATAAGTCAAACCATATAATTCCTCAGATTAATGGGTAACATGGACCATTTTATTTTCCCCCAACAATTTCTCCCATTCACAAAGACAGAACTTTGCGAAACTTGGTATATCTCTCAAAGATGAGATTTCATTGCTAAATTTATTACTTGTGCCAAGAAAAACAAGGTCCCTACCCCATTAGTGCTTGAATGGCAAGAATTTGTTTTTGTTCCAAAAGTTTCTGGAATAACAATTTGAGTGAATTTCTTCATATAGGTAAGCATATTAATTTTAGCCTTTCCCATTTCTGATGTGTGAGGCCATATCTTATTCTCATAATCTTACTTTTCAAACTATCCATTTCCTTTTGAAAAATAACACTATTGCAGGCTGCTTCTACATATTACTGTGTAACTTGGTTGAGCCTTGGTATCTCCTAGCTGAGATAAAGTTTCCTATGCCTCAGGTGACAAATATAGTCAGTTAGATTCATTTTGAAAGTGCCTGACTATCGCCATATTGAGTTGGATATACTGAGAAAATCTTGCTGGAACTAATCAGTCCAGTGATCCATGGCTATAGTGTCCATAGATCTTTGAAAGATAAGAATATATAATAGCCAGTGCATTGGGCCAATAATCAATTCTAATACAAAACCTGTTATTCTAGCAACTTTCTGAATTTATAAGAGAAGTGTTTAAAAAAGCTTTTATTTTGGCAATAAGTCAAGTTCAGTCATATGCACTGATTAAAAGTGTGTCTTGTCCTGCAAAATTATACACTTAAAAAAAATGCTCCACTTTAGGCATCTGAGAAGTTGGTAATCCTAAGGTGGTTACACATCTAGCACGTAGTTATTGCAGCTACAAATGGAAATAAGAGTGGAGAACACAGGTGCTAACACTACAGTGTGTTTTATTCTAATTATTTTATTCTTCATATGTCAGTCTCCTCATAGTATTCAAATACACCTGCCATGTTTATTAGCCTGTTTAGTGTGTTATGCATTTGGTCTGCTTTGCAGTTCAGTTTCTCCTACATGGATGGTTACCTGGCACTTGTGATGAAACAATGTCAAGTTTAATTGATTGCTATTTGTATTTCTAAAATAATATTGCACATGTTGAATGTAACTGCTGTTGTTAAATTCTAAGTTAAAATGCAAGTTTTTGAACTTATATTTACATTATTTTTTACCTGATAATGTTGCTGCCGAATCTTGCGCCCTTATGGACCATGAAGTGGTATATATTGTTTTTTGCAAACTTTAGTTATTGACTCAGCATATCAGATGATGGTAAGTAGACCCCTTAATGTTAGAAGATTGACTTTTATTGGGTTTATTTTTTATAATACAAATGATCATCATCTTCTTTCGGCTGTTCCCATTAGGGGTCGCCACAGCGGATCATCTGTTTCCATTTCTTCCTGTCCTCTGCATCATGCTCTTTCACACCAACCGCCTGCATGTCCTCTCTCACCACATCCAAAAACCTCATCTTAGGCCTTCCTCTTTTCCTCTTACCTGGCAGCTCCATCCTTAGCATCCTTTTCCCAATATACCCAGCATCCCTCCTCAGCACATGTCCATACCAACGCAATCTCGCCTCTCTTGCTTTGTCTCCAAACTGTCCAACCTGAGCTGACCCTCTAATATACTGATTCCTAATCCTGTCTATCCTAGTCACACCCAGTGCAAATCTTAACATCTTTAACACAAATGATAGACATATTTAATATACTTAGATTGATGCCCATCTTCCCTGCTAGGAAGAATAACATGAGCATAACATCAGCGTGTACAATAACTAAAGTCAAATTGCTTAAAAAGTAAGACAATCAAGTTTTATTTGAAAGCAAAATGCCAGGAGATTATACACATGTGAGTTTTACATATAAATATGCCACTGTTTTCTGAATCAAAATGTTAACAGATATGTGAGCTGGAATTAAAGGTCGTTTACAAGGTTTTTACCATTTATTTTTACTTACATTCTTATCATGTAAAGTAGGTTTTCTGATTCTAAAATATGGTATTTTTTTACTGTACTTACATCGGTACATACAGAGGTATTAAGTTTAGAAAAAGTCGTGTTTGTATATACTGAATGTTGCTGTAGCTGTTCAATTACTTTCTGTTTCTACATCATCTAGAAGCACCTTCTGATGACATCATAAGGAGGCAAACAAGTGAGTAGTTCAGTATCTCAAGGTACTAAATCATTATGCCAGGAACAGGTATTGAGAGTCTGTATTATTCTATGTTAACAAATCTCACTACCTATTCTGAGCTTATCCCAAACTTACCCAAGGACTTGGCAGGGCTGTTGAGTCTGGTCATTGTTTTCTAGAGCAGCAGCTCCACCTTTCATGTTAAACCTGTTATTTCTAGCAAGGAGCCTGGTCAACATGCAGGTGAAGATGCATGAGCATGAGGTTATCCAGCATATGAGCTCTACCTATACTATATAGTGGCATGTCTTTCATACCTGCATTTTCCTCATCAAAAGTGAGAAACAGGCTTGCAGTGCTAGTAGAACACTGGGGAATTAAATCTATTTTAGAAAATAGAACACTGTGAGACATCTAAATGGGAGATTAGAGGATGGCTCATATTACATAGAACCATGCACATGTGTAGTCCCAAGCTCTCCATCCAGTTTTGAAGCCTGCAGTACAGTGTGTGGACCTGAGTACTGCAGGCAGTCTGACTTCCAGTAAGTTACTGCCTGCAGTACCCAGATTCACATACAGGTGGTGCTTCCACCTCATCAATAAGCCCATTATGATCAATACAGTTTTCCTTCCAGCACTATCCAGTCAAAATCTAACACAGAGAGACAGACATACTTTACTGAAGGCTGTTATTGCAGTGGATCACATACCCACAGTTTTCTTTCTAAGAGTGATCATCCCATGGTAGACAATTATTTATTATTATTGCACTGTATTTAAAACTTTATACATTTTATTGGAATCTTATCCCTTTGTTACTTTTATTTGAATACATATGCATTTAGTTATTAACCGATTTATTGTCTGGTCGCCTGACTTAATGACGGATTGAACCACAACAATCCATGTCACTTTATATGTCGAAATCTACTGTAGACTAAGACTACAGAAAATATGCTTCTCTGCTGCAACCTGTTATCTCCCCACTGCAGCATACTCTGCAACATAAAAATGTAGGAACATGTGACACAGAATCAGGAAGCACCTGCCAGCTGTTCAGCATACAGGAAATATAAAAACAACTTTATTAAACTTAGTAAATATAGTTTCAATACAAAAAGAAATTAAAAACTATATATTTTACAATCATAAATCTATTACTGCAAAATAAATATTAAAGAAAACACTTTTGTTCATATTATTAAAACCTGACAAAACCTTCAGCAGGTAAACAATAAATATGCTATGAGATCAGACTTCAAATCTTCGGCATTATGAGAGCACTTGGCAGAGACTGTCTGGTCTCACTACTCTAATCTGTGCAATCCACCTCATGCCCTAGGAAGACATCAGCCTGAAATGGTGGGGGTTTGTCCAATTATATGCCATGCAATTCCAAGGTATTGGATTTTCTGGAGTCTAGCTATACCTGGAACACATAATGAGAGTCCACAACAGTCTATATTAATGAATTTCATTATTTGTTGTGAGAAAAGATCATGTTTCCATGAGGACTTGATCTAGGCCACTGAGTACTGACAAAATTCTTAGTCACAGCAGTGCCTACTCTATGACAGCCTGGTATTGAAGGCAGGGAGTCTGCCATGAGGCCATCCAGTGCAAGAACTCTACTTGTAGGGTGGATTTAGGAATAAAAGCATGGTTGGCAACATGCCCATCAAGCCTACATTTACATAATCCAGGAAGAGGAATGGGCATTTAGACTCATTAGATCACCAGGAGAATGCTTCTATTTTAACATAGGACTACTGAAAACCATTCCCAAAGGAGCTTTGGGGATAGCTCACACTACACAGAACTCATGCAAATGGCCCAAGGCCCCTGACTCTAGAAATATTTGATGCACCTCTCCTTCCATGTAGAAATAGTTTCTGAATGCAGTCTGTTTTCCCATGAGGTAATAATTGCAGTGCTTAGCTCCATATGCATAAGGAGGTTTTGTCTCATTGAGAAGCCCATTCAATTCAATAAGCTTTTCTAATGATTTGTCCTTATACATTGTCTAGCATTGCCAATGTACAATGCTGAATTATTTCAATGAGGTGAACCCAATTCCACGTTTAGAATTCAGCATAGACACCACCACTCCTATGGTGAATGGGAACAGGAACAGCCCTACCTTTTGGAGTGTAGTGTGGAGGAACTGCTCATTGTGGCATTTTACTCCATCTTAGAATCCATCCATTAATTTGTAATATGTGTATTTTTCAGTCATAAAAAAATTATGAAATTTGACATTGTGACCTTTTTATGACATTTTATACACACACACACACACACACACACACACACACACACACATATATATATATATATATATATATATATATATATATATATAAAACTATATATAGAGAGAGATAGTTAGCTATAGATAGATACGTAGCTATATGTGCATATATATAATGTCTATCTGAAACTGTAAGTAGCACCATTTTGTTGAAATACCCAATTGTATATAGGATGCAAAATGCGTGTTACACATGTGAAGCAAACTGCATTTTATCTGTCCTCTATTTACAGGATGTGGGACTCTCACCAGCCTTGGGAAGCTAGTAGGTTGTAAAACAGCAATTAGAAGATTCTGTTAAAGTGATAGCTAACCTGGAGAAAGCAAATCAGCTCATCCGTATGTAAATGTGACATTCTGTTTCTCTATGACAAAAAAGTATAGGCTATAGCTGGCTACAAAAGGTTGAGATAATTTGACAGAAGAAGGGAGTGATGCCCAGAAACTCTGAGTTGAAAGTTTTACTGTTTGCACTTGGGTCTGCCTGGAAATTCAGATTGCTTAGATTAAGATTCAGTGATTTTGATAGATCAAAATTAACTAGGAAAAAAGTACAAGTTATAATAGATATTTTTCTTTCTTGTACTCTGTTCTATTATTGTCTGTGTCTGTGTGCAGTTCTGAATTTCATTGTTTATTTAAATGCTAGTGGTATTGCAAAACTTCTTTTTATGTAAAGTATTTTTATTCATTCACCTTTAAAAAGTTTATAGCTGATATCTATATAACATCATTATCAATCCCCTTTTTACCATTTTCTACATGGAGTTGGCGTGTCATTTCAACTGTCATTATCTCTCTCATTTCACTGCCACTCTCCTTCCTTTTTTGATAGTCATGTCTGACTGTTGTAGGGTGTTCTCTCACACAGTCTATCCATCTCTTTGCTGGATGCTCTCATTTCTTCTTGCCTTCTTTCTCTCTTCCCAAATCTTATTTACCACACTGTCTTCTGTTACTCTGAATGTGCCCAAGCCACTGTAATTTTTTCTCTTTGACATTCTCTGTAATTGGAGCTATAATGGCTTCTGCTCTGATGTCTTCATTTATTCATCTGTCCCACAGTGTGCATCCTACCACCTGTCTCAGGCATTTCTTCTCCATCATCTCTAGCTTCCTCAACTGTTCTGCCTTTACTGCCTAAGCTTCTGTACCATACTGGTTACACCACTGTTTTGTACATCTTACTTTTCAGCTTCTTTGGTATTCATCTGTTCAGTATTACCTAAGATACTCTGTGCCAGTTGGCTGTAGCCCCTTAGATTCTAGCTCTGACCTCCTCATTCAGACTTCTGTTCTCCTCAACCACTCCTCCCAGATACTTGAAGCTGTTAACATCCACTAGTTTCCCTTCTATAACGAAAGCCTAATAACTGCTTTATAGGTCACAGTTTGGAATCTATGTTTATATTCTGATCCTGGTGAGAGAAGGAGCAGAGTGCATTGATTCCTGATTGTTTCTGGTTGGAGAGTGAATTTCGTACCTGATTTGTCTGTTTGCTATTCAAGGCATCTACCAGAAAAAGGCTACAAGCCTAGAGACCCTTGCATCATCTGAGAAAAGACTGCAGATCACCAAACAGGCTGTGACCTGCTACTTTTCTTGGGATTGGTGCTAACATTGTTCTTTTGGTGAGAGAAGAAGCAAAGGAGCATTGTATTCCAACAGAGTGAAGCTGTGGTGAGACTAGCATTAGTAGTAGCCAGGCAGTAGTCATTCATATGACTCCCCTCTTTTCATCATTCTTGGCAAGCTAATTCTTTGTTTTCAGTAAATACTGTTTGATTTGTTTCTAACTTCAGAATGTCTGCCTAAATATTTCATCCTTAAATTTTCAGGGTCTACATTTTAGTTTCCCCTCAAGTGTTTGGCAGTGCTCTGAACAGACTCAAACACCTTGAGTGACATTTTTCCTGTAAAAGTACCAATGAAATTTTTCCAATACCTAATTGCATACAGGACAACTAGTTTGCAGTGACAAGCACTGGATAGTCCTGACAGTGATTAATATTCTCACTCCAACTGCCCAATCAGTAACTGTCTAATCAATAAAAAGGGTCTGTTGCCATGGCTATGAACTTTCCTACTGTGTCCGTTACTGGCTTGGTGGATATGGGCATCCATAGGCAATGTAGAAATTGCCTCATGTTTACTGGCAATCAGCTAATTCTCAAACTAACTGATATGGTATCTGAGAGATGTATTTACACAATGTCACTGCAGACAAAGCTCTCAAATAAAAGTACTCCTAATGTCAATAAGGTTGTCAGCAGTACACACTCTGCACCCATTGTGCACAATTAAAAGCAGACATATACACCCATGGATTCACTTCAGAAGCTCGAAATACTGAAATCTCAAATTTGAGTATCTCAAGCCCAAGAAGTGGACTCCACAAAACAACGAAAACTAAAAACTGTGAAATTCAAAACCTTGAATACCGGATGTTTTGAATTTCATGGTTTTACTACACACACACACACACACACACATGCGTGCACACACACACACACACACACACACACACACACACACACACACACACACACACACACACACACACACACACACACACACACACACTTATCTGAATACATAACCATAACAGAACTTTAGAAGCGTGAAATTCAAAACCTCTGGTATTTGATGTTTTGAATTTCGCGCTTCTAAACTTTCGCTATTATGTAGATTCGGCTTCTTGGGCTCGAAATACTGAAATTCGAAATTTCAATATTTTGAGCTTCTGAACGGAGCCCACACCCACATATGCTAAGGCACTTACATGTAACCTTCCTAAGCCACAAAGACCTCCTAGATGAATTACACATAACAAATACCATCAGCAGCCCCAAATGCACTCTTTCAAAACAACACCCGCATCAACACATAGAGATACATCTCATGGAGCCTCTACTTCTAAGCCCATAAGCCAAATTGCCACACAATCCAACATTCTGGTAGACACACCGATGATCCTCTCACCAGGCTGAGTAAGGAGAAAGTTAGTTAGTTGCTTAGCAGGGGCTAGAATCCACCAAATTATGCATGCACTCAGGTCATTGGACCACAATTACCAATATGACTCAGTCATAGTCCATGTGGGAATAAATGTTCACACAGTCCATATACTCTACTGTTCATGTGGTTTACCAGTATGTCACTTTGAAGGTGGTGAGATTGGGTATGGGTATGCACTTTCACATTGGTGTCTGTTTGTCAGTGCTGTTACACCCCTGTAGTGACTGATCTATTTGCAATTACATGTGTATTCCCCCATAGCAAAATTGGGTTAGTGTAGTGTCAGTCTGCCTGTAGTTTAGACAGTGCTTGGTGACATGCCTAGCATCTCAGTGTAGTTTCTCTATTGTGATGTTATGTCCAGATGTTTATCAGATGTACTGTTGCCTGGCCCCCATACGTATTGTGTATTTCTGACACATCAGTGGGATGATGTGAAGATTTATGTCAGTAACTAGTGGGGAGTAATTTGGTTTTTGACTTAAGCTACTCCAATCAATACATGTTACAACAGACAGGAGGGTGTTACTGTATCAACTGTGTCACCTTATCTACTCCAGTATTTGGGATATGTTCCCAGTTTCATGACTTTACCCCTCCCCTTTGTCAGGCTTGGTCCAGATTTGTTGCATTAAGGAGTTATGAGCATACCTCTCGACTGGCCAGATTGTTTGAGACTGCCCAGTATTATTGCTCATATGTATGTTCTGTTCCACAGAGTCATTATTTTCATTTCTGTGGTAAATCACTGTGATGATGTGAGGATTTCTGTCAGTAATTGATGACATACATTTCAGTTTTAGAACTCACATCCTTCCGGACATGTATGCTGACACAAACCCTGTAACTGTAGCAACATTCTACATTTATAACTGCAGTACATACATTATGTCTCTAGTCTTGGCCCATTGTCCCCCCATTTTGAAAGTCTTTGTCCAGAATTCTTGCACTTAGAGATGGAGAGGTATGGTGCTAGGTATGACTCCACTACATGTTATGAGTATATATATATATATATATATATATATATATATATATATATATATATATATCTATATATATCTATTATATATGTTCCTTTTTTGATATCTATACATATATTTATATAATAATATATATATATATATATATATATATATATATATATATATTCTATATGTACTTGTTTTATATGTATAGCTCCATATATCTGATGTATATACTTTATCATATTTATCTATCACCATATACATCTGTATGTGTATATTTATATATACTAAACATGACTGATTCCACAGTGTTTATTTCCTACTATTCTATACCTGTACTGAATGATATATTTGAAAAAGCAGCATTCATTGTTATAGCTCAGATGGTATAGTGGTAAATTGCTTTGACTATGGTGTACAGGGTCCTGGGTTTAACACTTAGCAGGGCTGATTACTTTGTTGCTGGGAAGAACAGTGGTTGATGGATACAGAGTGATTAAGGCACTTTTAACCAGTTGTAAGTGGGTTTGCATGATGGTAAGCAATGCCAACAGACAGTTAAATGGGAAACTGGTTAATCTGTATAGGCATCACTTAGCATCGTGCAAACTCGCTTACTCCTGCTTACCACCATGGTAATTTCTTTAAAAGGAAAGACAAAAGGGGTGATAGGAGAGTGGTAAAATAGGGAAAAGCAATATGAAAGATAGCTAAGGATGTGCAGGACAGGTGTAGGGAAGGTCCATAGTTGTCCATTTCTGATACAGCAACAGCTGTGCATTTGTACAGAATTTGGAGGTGAATTTGGACACTCAAACCACTGAGAGAGGGATGAGGCCAACAGTAATGTGTTGTTAAGCCAATTAGACCATATTACATATGTCCAGTGGACATGTGTGCAAAATGGACAGCTATGTATGAGGCGCATTTTTTATTCTGGGAACAGATTGCTCTTTTCTTTTCTTTTTTTTTTTTTTTTTATAAGGTGAGAGTGGGATGTTGGGGAGGATAGTGGGTACATTTGGGGAGGTAAGTTGGGTAGGAAGACAGATAAGACAGACAAGACAGCTGACAAGGGTGGTATGCAACACATGTGGGGGTAAACACCATGGATGGAGTGGGTGATTGGGAATCAGAAGCACATGTGCCCCCATATGGTTACAATAGGACTGATGTTTCCACCTATGGGCAGTCACCACTGCACCTTCACGGCCCCAAAGGTGGCTGTGTTGGGGGCTGTGTAGGAGGGGCAGACTAACCCTCAAGATGTGCCAGGTGGCCCTCAAGCTGGTACAGTTGATCACCGTACTCTGAATGGAGGATGCTGTGCACAAATCCCCCAGACCTGAAGGTGGGTGATGGTCTCCTCTCCACTCCCGGGGGGGAATGAACCCCATCCCCTGAGGTGGTTCCACCCAAAGGTGGTGCAGGAGTAACAGAAGAGGAAGGTCTGGTAGGGTCCCAGATGTGCTTGAGCCTGGTGCCATGGCCAGATGAAGCAGGATAGGTGAATTCTCTGAGATCTGCCTTCCCAGATGTGCTATGGTGTTTCAGTTTAAAACATATGTTGCTTAGTCAAGAAAAACACATTTCAGGATTAGTTATAACAGTATGCATGTTATGTTCCAATTGACCCCTTAAAACAGAATTGAAACAGTTGCATAGCAAGCAGAACACCTGCATATATGGAACCACAGTAGGCATTATAACAGCATGAAAGTTACATTTATAGCAACAGGCCACCAATGATAGTATTTGAACAGGGAGCATTAATATTCAAATGGTTCAATATTTGTATAACAATAGGACACATGTCCCAGCAGTAGGTTTGGAGATGAACATACCCATGTAATGTGTATGAAGTTGAAGAAATATGTGTTAACACTATCTGACTGTTTCTACGATATTCACATTTTCACAGTTACATATGTGACACTGACAGAAGTGCCTGGCACTCATGCTTGGGGGGGGTGTGGTAATGATTTAGTCCACCGGGGCTTCTATCTGTCTCCTTGGTTATTAGCAGCAGTGACCATTAGCCATGACAGTGTGACACTTGAGGGACATGTATCGGAACAAAGTGCTTGATGTATGTACTTATCTTGCTGTCATTTGCAGCCTTGAGGTTGGACAGTGAATATGTTCAACACAGAGTGTGTTGGTAAAGCCTTCTTACAGCTATTACAAACATTTGCTTACCTCTTAGACCTGTGGAGGTAATTTATGTTAATTCTACCTGACTGTTTATACAAATATTGACATTTTCTTGTTTGACAATATGCATTCAGAGTACTACCACTGCCAGGATTCAAACCGTGCTTGTTTGTGCGAAAAGGTACACCACAGCTGTGTTTCATCACAGTGAGCTACTGAGAAACTGCTGACTTGTGCTTGACTTTTTTCCCCCTAGTACTCCCTAGTTTGCACAATCTGACCTTGTAGTTAGACAAATACCCTAGGTAATAACAGCTGTACTGCAACTTTCAGACAACAGATATGTGTTACGTTTTCAGTAATAGTTGCATAAACAATTATTTTCTACCAGTAACACATAACTAAGCAGAACTTGTACACATTTATATTCCTACCACAACATGACAAAGTAAACACAACAGGTTTATATTTTTATTCAATGTTACAGAGACCTTTATTCACCTGATAACAGTCCTTTATTCATTGCACACAGTACACAGTTTACCTACTAGTTGTTGGCAATTTACTACTTTCTGTTTATTTACCCTGAATGCTGCAAGCAAGATTTTTACTCACCAGCTTGCCGGTGCAGCCTTAGCAACCTGCTGGCATATGTATCAATCTTTACAGCCCACTCATCTGCAGCTGTACAGGAGATAAATAAACATTTATGCATACTTAATGATTACAAACTCAGGCTGGACTTTCCAGAACACTAATTGATACTGATACTTACACACTTCAGGGACATCCCGTGCCTGTGTGTCTTGGATCCACTGGTAGAAGAGAGATCCCTCTTCCTACACTTCAGGTCAGTGTAATGGTGCCAGACCTGCTCAACAGTCTGAGGCATACCAGTAGCATTGGTGAGGTCACATGTGAGATGGCCTCAGACCTCTGCTTTGTATTGGGAGTCCTGGTATTGGTCATGTAGCAGTCTCCCTTCATGGTCTTTTACAAGGAGTCCAATCATGACCCTGAACTTCTAAATGCCCGAAAGCTGTGCCTGAAAGTGCACACCCTCACCAATGCCAGCCATAGTGCCTGCAGTGATCAGCTACAACTAGTTATGGTTGTATTCCCACCTGGGGGTTTTAAATAGGGCTGGATTCCCACCCTTTGCTATGATTGAACGGTTTTGAATATGCTGAGCTAAGCTAAGTGATGCGCAAACCAGCTTAGCTAAGATAAGCATTGCTTAAAGAGGTAGATGCTAAGCACTGCTTACCAGTGCGCATATCTGCTTAGCTACGCTAATTATTGCTAAGTATTTAGATTTAAGCAATGTTTACACCAGCTAAGCATAGCTGAGGAAAATTTAGTGTTGTTCAGCTTTCATTTTATGGACTATCAGGATTGTGGGGTTGATTCCTTATTAATGACATCTTATGATATGTGTGTTTACCTTCCATAACATCCCCCTATGTGATTTCATTACATTATATTCTTGTATGGCTATACTGTATGGTGCACTTGTGTTTATATGGGGGTTTCACATCTGTACTACACTGACACTTCACATTTGGACCTGCTACACCTCCCTGGTTAACAAATATATATTATTTAATACCTATTTATAAAAAAAGACATTTTAGTGCTGCTTTCACGTGTAGAAATGAATGGACTGTATTGGGGCTGAAACCATGAATGACTATGCTAAGCAAAAGCTATACCCACTACACTATCTCACTTTTGGTAGCTTGGCTGTATAAATATTTATATTTAGCTCCTTCGGATGTTTAAGCTATGCTGAACACAGCTGCGTGACATGCACACCCACTCAGCTACACTTAAATTTAGTGTGGACGGAAAAAAAAATATTTGTTTTATTTGTCTTAGTTTAGGGATATGCACATAGCTAACAGTCATACCTGTCAACCTCTTAAAGCATAAAATCTGGACAAAGCCTAACATGACGGGGGGACAAAGAGGGACAGATTTTAAATATTGCTCTTACAAACTTAGAAAGTTGATAGAATAACAGATTTTGCATTAGCCGTGACATTTTTGAAGGATGTGGAGTCTTAGACTCAAATGTTTGTCATTATTTAATAACTTCCATCCTCAGTTCTTTGCCAGACAAGTATAGATTTTAGGTGGAACACACCTAACATATGAGACATGCCCCTGCAGTTGTTTATGGATCATGTCCATGCAGGTTATACAGCAGCGTGCTTTCATGAATATGCAAGGCACACTGATGTGCTGTACGGGCATGATCCACTCCGAGCAAGAATAGACTTATTCTTGCAAGGAGGTTTATTGAATCCCAGGGGAGGTTTATATTCCAGTGATCGGTTAATTACAATGAACTGCTTTTTTTTAAAAAATTTTTGCTCCTTATTTGAAGAGCGAGTAGGGCACTGTCTTGTGGTACCGACACAGGTGGTTGAGCCACCCATGCTTTTTTATACAAAAAAGGGGTCAAGCAGAAAATTAAAGCTAGAAGATAGACAGACTAGATTGAGAAGGAATCTTAGAGGGAAATAGGGAAATGTGTTTCAGAAAGCTAAACAAACATAGGTTTTGCTTGCTCTCCCTGCATTCACATGGGTTTCCTTGAGACATTCTGATTTCTTCCCACCTACCAAAGCATGCTTTTTGACTACTCTAAAACATTTTCAGAGAGTAAGTGGGGTGAGGAATGCTGTTTTTAAGGAGAGAGCAGGGGCGGCTCGTGGCATCGGGCTGCAGGACTGCAGCCCCCTCAGCTAGACAGCTGAGTACTTAGTTTATTTTTTTTTTATGTAAAAAAAAAAAAAAAAAAATGAAATCTGTTCTTTAACTTTAAATTTCGAGTCCGCGACTCGAAATTACGTGCATGCGCATTGCACGCTTCTATCACAACTCCGCAACAGCGTTTTTTTTTTTTTTTTAAGTCTTGCTGCAATGTTTTCATTGCAGCCCGGAGGAGCTTCTAAGGCATCATTGTGATGTCCAGAACTCCCCAGAAGTCTATGCGGTTGAGACACAAACCGCATAGATATGGAAGGGGCTCGGACTGCGACGTCCGTAGGCACGTCATGACGTGCTTGCTGGGCAAATGCTGCTGATTGGTTGTCGCTCTCTTCCCGGGCTTTATGTCCTGGGAAAAGAGCGAGAATCAGTCAGTCGGTTTTCTGCGTTGGACCTAGTGGTGACCTTTTTTTTCCCTGCTGCTTAAACAGTACAAAAAAAAACATTTTTTTAAATTTTTTGGCACAACAAGAAGAGAGAAGAAGAGCGCGAGGCAACAACAACTGTGGTGGACCTGGTGGATTTATTATTGCTGCTTCAGTGCTTCCCTGCTGCTTTTTTCATCAGGCTGTTCTGGAATCAACAGGTGAGTTATTTACTATTTATTTCATTACTTATTAATCCAATGCATTGTAAAATATAAATTAGATATTTTAGTATTATTATAATTATTATTGTATCACCTCATTGCTATGTCAGACTGTTTTAGATAAATGTATAAAAGCTATGTTATGATTTTATTTATTATTTATACACAGGTTTACAGCTATGGTGAGAACTGAATTCACTGAATATGTTTGGGGGCTGTATTCCCCATTACTGGCTTTGTCTATGTGATTTTTGCTTAGAGGTTGAGAACTATGGAACTGAATTCACTGAATATGTTTGGGGGTTGTATTCCCCATTACTGGCTTTGTCTATGTGATTTTTGCTTAGAGGTTGAGAACTATGGAACTGAATTCGCTAAATATGTTTGGGGGCTGTTTTCCCCCATTATTGGCTTTGTTTAGGTGTTTGTGCTAAGAGGTTGACAGCTATGGTGAGAACCAAATTCACTAAATGGTAGCCATTTAAGTTTAAGTCTTCCTCACTTTCACAAAGCAGATGATTTGACATAGTGGTATATTGTACTGACTGTTTTGCACAGGGTCCTGGGTTCAATACTTGGCAATAAAATGTATGGTGGTAACACAGCATTTTATTCTAGCAATTTTCCAACATTATACAAGCAATGTTTAAAATGTGTGCCGTTTTTTTTGGCTTTTGCCCCCCCCCCCAATAAATTTTGGCTTTTTCCAGATTTCTTGTCCTGCAAAGCATTAGTGGCCTTAGGTCAGCTAGTGACCTAGGCAAAAAGGCTCCACAGCTCCCCCCCACACCATCCAGGTGCCCCCAACCTGGTCTACCTACACCAAATAAATACTGGAAAAGTGCCCCTGCTACAGCGGCGCCCTAGGCGGCCGCCTAGTTGGCCTATTCCTAAGGCCGGCCATGCTGCAAAGTTCAGAGATATAGCTGAGTGTCAAGTAGACTTTACAAGAAGCTGAGAGCTGCAGGGAACAAAAGTTTACTGCTGCTTATGCTAAGCTTGCTTGCATTGTTAATAGCACAACAGGTAAGGTACATGCAGAAGGCTGTGGGTTCTACTCCCACAGTAGATAGATGTATTGCTGACACTGTACTGTGTTATAAAGGGGGTGGATGCTGCAGTCCTTCTTGGCGAAGATACCTAGTAACTATGAACCTGCTATCAGTTTGCTATCCATTCCCTATTGCAATATTACTAGCTTATCATGTTTTTTTAATGCAACATAGGCAATTTATTCCTCAAGGGCAATGGGCACTTTATTTGTAGATGAAACAATGAAATATAAAGTTGCTTGATAGCAGCAACCTCTTCATTAGTTACAGATTTCCTTAATGTGGAATTATTTAGATGACTTTTACTTCAGAGATTGTGCATATTTACTGATACTGGTGGATTGTAGAAGTTTGAGTAGACTTTTATGATGGAAATGTTCTGAATTGGGCAGTTTTGTTATTATTTATGCATGCATTTTGTTTCATTGTTTACTGGAAAAAAATTCTGAATTGGGCAGTTTTGTCATTATTGGTGCATGCATTTTGTTTCATTGATAACTGGAAAAATGTTCAAAACAATAAATTTAAACGTCCTCTAACAACTGTATTGTATTGTATTGTATAAGGAATATAATTTAATACAATCAGGAAGGTGTATCAAAGAGCACATGTATGTTTCATGTGCAAGGGGCCTATGATTTGAAATCAGCCCAAAGTTAATCTTTATCTGCCACTGGCAAAATGTATTTTCTTTGAATGTGGGTTTCAATGCTGTTTCAATGAATGTGAGTTTCAAGGGCAGAGAAGTTTTAATGCTAAGTCTGTTTTCATTGTGAGACTGCATTGCTTTGTTTAGCAGATGTCTTAGTTTTTGTGCTGTAAAATGCAAAATAAAACTTTCAAATGAAGTCCAAATCATTGTAGAATTAAAGCAGTATGCACATTAGTGTTTATGGTAAATGGAGTGAAATAGCCAAGTAATGGTTCATTGGAATGGCTGCAGGGGGGAGGCTCCATTCGAGCATGATTTTGTGAGGGGGAAAGAAAGCAAACTCAAAGACAGCCCTGGCTGAACTATACATCTCAACTGTCCAGATTTTCACAGAATTAATAGATGTTTGTTTCTTATTTTTGGTTTGTTCCTCATAAAATTTGTGGTCTTCTGGCAAATCATTTAGGAATTAAGTCACCAAATAATGACAAACACTGAGTTTCAGACATCATAACCTTCAGAAAAATTCATGCTAAAGCAAGACCTGTTATATTCTATCAATTGTCTCAGTTTATACAAGAGCAATTTGTAGTACTGTTTATATGTTCCCCCAATATATTTGGCCTTGTCCAGATTTCCTGCATTAACAGGTTGAGAGGTACGTGCAAATAAATTGCTTTATAGCATAAAGCATATCCAAACCTCTCCCTGATTTTACCTCAAAATGTTGCTCTTCCCCTAATAATCCCTCTGGAAAATAGCAATTTTGGAAGAAAATGTGGTGGGTTTTAATAATCAGAGTTATAGATTACCTTTATTTCAGAAATGCATGTAGATTATTTTATTTTGTCAGCTGCTTAAGTTAGCAGTACTAATATTAAAAAGTGTCCCTTCTTTGACAGGCTCCCAGCTGTATTGTGTGGCAATTTTATATTTTTGCATCACATTTTTGGTCCATTTTTCATAAAATTGTGTTTTTTGGCAAATTAGTGGCAAATCATTAAAGACTGAAGTCTGAAAATAATGACAGACATTTCAGTTTCAGATTTTATACCCTTCAGAAAATTCATACTAATGCAAGACCTACTATTCTATTATCTTTCTAAGTTTATAAGAGCAATATCTAAAAATTGTCCCTATTTTTGGGCCTTTGTCCCACTTCTGTGTATGGCTTTGTCCAGATGTCTTGCTCTGAGGTTGAGAGGTATGACAAATGTGTCAGGGCCATCACAGTCAGGCAGAGATATTTCAAATTGTGACATACTTATTGCAACCCACTCCTCCATGTAGTGACTCTGGATGTGTTCAAGCAAGGCAAGGAGCAGTTATTAAGTGTATATGTGCAGAGTATCCCCCTATCCAAGGTAGACACAAGTACTACAGTGGCTTTCCATCTGTCCTTGATTTTGCAGACTGTTCTGGTTTCTGTCATATTTTTATACTGTTGAGTTATGCTTATTATTATTCAGAAAGTGCCTGTTGCTCTCTAAGTGGCAATGCTTTAATGACCATCAGGTAAGCTTGTCTGAGATTGTAAGATGCAACTAAGCTTTAATAAGCATACTGTTAAAGAACTGCCAACATTGAAAGCCTTTCTGTTGTTGCCATGCAGAAAATACTTACATAACTAGATAACGTATAAGCCTTGGGTATTGAAATACATATGACAGTATTTGTAATAAAGGACATGATTACAGTATTTTAAAAAGCTCATTACATTTGTTGGAGACTTGCAGTCATCTTTGCAGGCTTTAGCTGTAAACTAAACAGAATGCCAATCTATCTTATGTGTATCTATCTTGTGTATCTTGAGCTTGTTTCTTGTTTGCCTTTCATTTTTTACTTTGATCACGTTTTCCCCATGAAACAAGAAGACAGTTGTTGTCAGGCAGCAGGTCTTCTTTAGATAAGAAACATTTTTACAAGTGGGGGTATCACAGAGATTGCTACTTTCAGCATGTTACTTGGTACTTTAATAAAGCTGAATATAAATTATAAGTAGAACTGCAGTGCAAGGAGAAGTGGTTTGAGTTGAGTGCTGCTTGTTTTTCTTATACTTGATTTTGACTGCCATTCCAGTAATGTATTTAAAAAGTAATTTATTTTTTCATGCCTCACACCCTTTTTGTTTCCATCTAGATATTATGTAAGCTATCATGCAGCCAATGCATTGAAATATTTTTTTTCTTCTACACTTCATTTTGTCTTGATTGGACTCTCATAATGATGGTTTGACACCCAGGGCAGCGTATTTAATTAAAGTTACAGTTTTTGTGGTTTTGAGCATAGCTCCACCCCTTTCTAGTTGACCACACCCCTTCTCATTGACCCCCCACCCATTCAGCTGTCTCCTGCAGCCCCCCTTTGATTTGAAGTCACCAGCCGCCACTGGGAGAGAGAAGCCTAAGATTGTTACTATTATTACTGCCTAAAGCGTAGCTGGTTCAATTAGTGCCCTGGGTCGGTGCTATGAACTTGTGTTCCCACCCCTTCATCTCTTCAAGTGAAAAAAAAAGTACTTCATTGTAATAAGCTTATTACATTTAGAGCTATGCACCCCTCCACCACAGCAAAAAAAACAAAAAAAAAAAACAAAACAAAAACAATAGCAAAAAAAAAAAAACAGACATTCTTTCTACTAGCACACCAAACAGGTGGCCAGATGCATGACACACTGCTCCCAGCCCTAGCCATTCAAGTCCTGTTTCTGTGACTTGCCCCAACTTTCCTTTTAACATATTTTATTTAAATAAATGTATTCTTTTAAAATGTAGCAAACAGTTGTTACAGATTATACCTGCCAACATAGAGCTCTTCAGTGCTCATGTTTGTTTAAAAAAAACAGTTTATACCCTGCCTGCACAGAGTGCTACAGAGCTCTAGTTTTAGTTAAAAAAATATTTTTTTCTTGCTTTACTGTTGTAGCCAACTGTTTACTTCAACTTAGCAAGCAGCTGCCTGCAGTTTAGATCACACACGGAGCACTACAGTGTTCAGGTTTGACTGTAAATGCAATACCGGCTTTTAAAAGCCGGTATTATATTAAAGAATGATTGGATACAGCTGGTTCTGGCCCCCCCAATACTTTGAGCTTAGGACTGTTGCTTCTTTCACCCCATCCTAGCTATGCTACTGATTATTGCTGTATGTTCAAAGAAGTTTTAGCAGTTTTATGTGGTTTTGTTGAAGTACACTGACTTATAGGAGACATTAAATCTGGGAGGTAATCCAGGAGTGAAAACCATACTTGTGTTTTAACATGTCTTATGGCAAAAATATAAGCCAATAAATGCACAATGTTTTATTTTTAATACATAGGTATCAAGAATTTATGCTATTACTAAATGAAAATAGCCACGCCCAGGAAACCAGCAAGTAGAAAAGGGTTGGGGTGGTAGATTGGGAAGGTCAGCTGAAATTGGGACTATCCATTGCTAAGGTTGACCCTGATATAAGTAGTATCTATTATATATTTCAGTAGTGGTATTTACTCAGGATTTCATTGATATATATATATATATATATATATATATATATATCAATGTGCCCCCACACCCTCCTATATACTAACTCCAAAATCGCACAAACAGGAAACAAAAGCAAACTCACACACGCACATTCTCCAGTCCTTCACACACACACATCAAACATGTCAGCACACTCAAACACACTCTAACCCCCACTCAAATTCCTTAAAAAACACTCACTTACCTGACAAAACACCTAGATCCACACACGGCACTGCGCACCATAAACACACAATCCTGGACATCACGTAACGTAAGGCCATAACCACAAATTTGAGATATTTGAATTTGCGATTATGAAGTTTTGCTATTTTAAACATTTGGGTTTATAGTCTCGAGATACTGAAATTTGACATTTCAGTATTTCGAGATTATAAACGGCTCCAATATATATATATATATAATATATATAAATATATATATATATATATATATATATATATATATATATATATATATATATATATTTATATAATATATAAATATATATATATATATAGATATATATATATATATATTTAGATAGATAGATATAGATGTAGATATATACGTATATAGAAAGATATATATCAGCATAGCTATTCTGTCATTAAATTCCTGATTTCATTTGATCAGGTAGCATATTAAGCAACTTTTGCTTGTATGTACTGTAAATATATCTTTATTGTACGTCTGTTTATAATGATTTATTTAACAGCATATATTGTGAAGGGGAAGAAGCATGATATAAAACTTAGTTTGGAGGTAACTTCTTCTCAGGAAATGCAAACAGTGATTGGAGCTACACTTTTATTACTATGACATAATAACATATGATGAATCCAGAAGTTTAACGGATTGTTTTCTAGCTGCTTGCAGATCATTGCATCATGTGTATGCATCATCAAGTAACCATAATCATCTGTTGTCCATCTTCCAAACTTAGTCACGAGACAATGGGATGAAAGGCAGCAAGGACCACCACTGCTGCATGATGGAGTCGAGAGTATTTTTACTTCATTTGTTATGAGTATTTATACATATATTATTTAGAGAAATTTCTAATTCAGTTTGGCCCTTCTCAATCATGGATAAGCAATGCTGTACATCTATAATTCAACCTGCCCACACCTACTTTCCAGACGTGGACATGCAACGATTACAGCATTTTCAAGTGCGCACTCCTGCATGCATGAGCTAGTCAGGTCTGATTGTCTCACACTGTTAATGAAAAAGATCCCCCAGGCTTTACTTGAGGCCACTGCAGCAATAATTAATTCTTCCATCGCCAGTCCCCCCAGAAAAAAAAAATTTGCAAGCAGGCCTATAGTCAGTTTCTCCTTTTCGCTCAGACCAGCTCTCATTTGGACTGCTTCTGGACCTTGGTCTCCTACAACACAGGGAAAATTCTCTTCCACCACACCACTGAGCTGACCTGTTTTTCACATTTTGTTTTGAGTATGTAAGAACAAACAATTGGAGATTAGGGCAGTCAGATACAGAGTTATTAGGTCATCTGGCACCCTTTCTGTTTGAAACTGGTGACCCCACAGTTCAAAGTTGAAGAGAAAAAAACTCTCCTGCTCTGAAAGTTTAGCAAGCTACTTATTACAAGTATAAATTACAGTTAAATAACACAAACTAAGCATTTCAGCACTTCAGATGTGATGGCAAATGCAGTATTACCATTCATTTATGATAATCAATGCTGGGACCGCATTTCCACACCATCACCACCTACCAATTGTACCCCATAATTGTTTGCACCTGGGACAGATGCCCCATGTCCCATTTGCCCTACCCTAGTTATGGCTCTTGTCAGATATAAACATAAGAGATATGCCCTCAAATTCATAAACATAGGATGCTGTCGTTATCGTGCATTGGGCATACTATATCTAGCATGCTGGTGCTTTTGATTCATAGACATGATCTGTAGCTGCCTACAGCCGTGTACAACACACATCCCATTTTCTTAAAACTGAATGCAGGACTGCCTAGTGCACAACTGGCTAATAGCCATTCCTGTGCTTGGGATGGAGGGAAGTACTAAGTAGCATAACAGTGCTATAGACTGCAGCAGAGAATGAAGGTATATTAGAACTTACAAACGGGTTATTCTTGCCTATTTAGAAAAGTTTAATTTAGATTCCTAAGTTGCCTGTCACTGCCATGCTGCGATCTGCAAATTACTGCTGTTTCATTTCATAAGTATGATTTTGAAGCACCATAATGGGAAATCAAGTATATGTAAAGCTGTGTATGTAACATGAAAATGTTTAATAAACGAGATATATAAATAAACAACACCCATTACTAAGGTAGACAGGGGGCTTCACTAACCGCAACTCAAACTCCACACCTTAACTTAAAAATAAAAATTCATTAACACTACTGCAAAACAAGACAGTCTGAAACACACACACACACACACACACACACACACACACACACACACACACACACACACACACACACACACACACACACACACACACACACACACACAAACACACACACCAACACATATATAAACCACTAAAGATATCCCCATACCTAACCTGTACCCTAACCCTAAAACACACAGTCACACATACACTAAATCTAGCCCCTTCTCTAACCCTTACTGTAGCCCTTAGCACAAGTCATGACTATGCACACACTGGTCTACTTCAGAAGACAGACAAACAAAAAGACTGAGTCCCAAAAGACTTAAAATTCAAAATGCTGAACATATTTTTAATGCAGGGGTCAAACCCCCTGCACCTCTCATGTGGGGGGGCTGTGCTCCCACACCCCATGCTAACTATATATACCAACTCCAAGATCGCACAACAGTGGAGAAAGGGAAAATTCCGTCATTCTGTATTTTGAATCGTTAAATGTCAAAAATGACTCTAAACAAAGTAAAAAAACTGTTGATAAAGGGCTGAACAATTTTATTCATTGCTAAGATTTAGCTCTATATGGTAGGGTTGATGTCAGTTTCCAGTAGTAAAGATCAGCATTGTCTGTTGCTTTCAAAGATTGATTGGCTATAGCTATCTGTGAGATTGTAAATGAAAGAGAGCAAATGTAGTCTGGAGGTGGCAGCCCATGACTTAGGCCCTATATAAATATCAAACACCAAATATTCACTGGTCATTTCATTACTATGACTTATCAGATATTATTATTGTTATTGTCATGCGCCCTACATTCTGCTAAAGTTAATGACTTGTGATCCTTCTCAGAGAGAAATCTCCCCAGAATAAAATGTCTTTATAGTTTCATTGGTTCATAGGTCTTTAACAGGCATTTGATATATGAGGATCTTAAGAAGCCTAGCCTTGCATTCCCTTTCTAATTGTTCGCCTCATATTTTCCATACAAATAACCCAGAGGTAGGCAGAATAAGAATAAGTTGGGACATTTACATGTTTCCATTTATACATGAGGGACAGGGGTGCTAAATCAGTGATGAATTTTTAGTTACTCATCCATTCATCCAAATTACATTTGTATAGAACAGGAGAAGTACATTAAAGACAACCCTGGAACATATAACAATTGTTGGAGTATATAGACTACCAACGTCAAGTGCAGATGACCTAGAGGAATCCATACATTTCTTACATGAAACACAGGATGGAAGAATAATATTAACTGGGGACTTAAATTTACCAGAAACAGACTGGAATGATATTGATTCTACAATGTTAGTAAGGAAATCATTCACAGCGTATATTCAGGAACAACAGTTGCTTCAGATTGTAAAAAAATCTACCAGGGGACGGAACATACTAGACATTGTTTGTGTTCTCAAAGAAATTACCGTAACTTCAAGTCAGGTTTTGCCACAATTGATGTGCAGTGATCATGGGGTGAAAAGGTTAATTTGCTGCTAGATAATTCTGCCAAACTGAAATCTAAGCAAATGCACAGGAAATTAATTACAGATTATATGAAAGCAAAACAGTCACTATGTAAAGCTAACTGGAGTGAGGTGTTCAGTGGAAAAACAACCGATGGAATTTGGAAAGTTTTGAAAAAGAAAATGAGTGCAAAAAAAAAAAAAAATGTTAAACATCAGGATCTAGGCATGCAACATCAGGTGGACATATTTCCATAAGAATAAGATATCTGATTAAGGTGAGAGACAAAAATATAAGAAATAGAAGAGAGGTCAAACTACAACTTTGAAAACTGAAATAAACTAGCTGGACAAACAGATTAAGCATAGAATGAGACAAGATCAGGAACAATTTGAAGAAATTTTATATAAAGATATTGAGCATAATAGGAAAACTTTTCACAGATACATAAGATGTGGAAGGAGTAAAGACATACAAACTGATAAACTGTGTACAGATTCTAAAATGTATTCTCAGACAAAACAAGTTATAGATATATTTACAAAATCTTATGCAAAACAGTTTGGCTCTACAAAAGGGGTGGTAAGTAGTCCTAGTGACATCCAGGTAACCCCAGATACTGGAATCCAATTAGATTATATTGAAAAAGAACTGCACAAACTGGATTCAAACAAAGCACAGGGAGGAGATGGAATTAGTAACAATGACCTTTGAACACTTCAGCAAGAACTCACAGTACCATTATATCTATTATTCACTAGGTCATATAAATATGGGTAGATTCCTCAAGATTGGAGACGTGCTTATTAAATCTGTTTTTAAGGGAAAGGGAAGTAGGACAAACACAGAAGCATATAGACCCTTAAGTCTACTTTCATGTTGTGGAAAAATAATGGAGAAGGTAATATTGGATAAGTTATTGTCAGAACTGGATAGGTTGGGACTTGAAATCATATATATATATATTCATGCATATGTTGAAAACAGAGCTATTACCACCTGTAGCATGATGTACTACAAAAATACAGTAACAGCTATGAATGAAAAATTGTGCTTTGAAGTACTTTATATAGATTTAATTTCAGCATTTGACAGGGTCATACACATAACACTGATCAATAAATTAGTACAACTAGGTATTGATGTAATCTTGATAAGATGGATAGCTGCATGGCTTACAAATAGGACATGGCAAGTATTATACAGCAACTGGACAGGCAAAATCCTTGGTTACAGTCAAGGTGTCCCACAAGGCTCTGTCCTAGGCTCTTGTTTAAATTATACCTTTCAGAACCAACTTTTTCATCTGAGGTGTTTTACAGTCTATATGCAAATGACCTGAAATTGGGTAAACTGATTACATGTGTTACAGATGAGGCATGTCTGCAAAATAACTTGCCTAAATTGACCATTTGGACACAGGAGAATAATATGCTGATAAATACATCAATACCTAAGCATATGCGATTTGGTAGGCATAAATTGAAAGGTGAATATTTAATACAGCACACAAAGACTGAAACTGTAGACTCATTTAGGGACCTGGGTATATGGGTAGATTCAGCTATGAGTTTTTCTAATGATATCAACCAATTGGTTAATGGCAGTTATAGAACTATAGGTTTTATAAAAAAGATTTATAAAGTCTAGGAAATCAACAATAATGAAGTCATTGTTTGTTAGTTACATTAGACCCAAACTTGAGTATGGAATAACAATATGGAAACCATATAAGAAAACAAGCATGAGTAAACTGGAAAGAGTACAACGGTAATATACCAAGGGCATCCATGGATGTGAAAATGTAAGTTATTATGAAATACTAGAATATCTGAACTTGTACAGTGTCTCTTACAGATATATAAGAGATCTTATTCAGGTATATAGGGCATTTAGTGACAATTACCTCTGGGAATGTTTGGTGTTAAAAAATGTACTAGAGAATCATCAGACAACCTATATATGAGATTCTATAGGGATGAGAAATGTACTAATTGGTTCTCTGACAGAGTAGCTGATGCTTGGAATAGACTACCAAATTACATTAAAGCAAGTAGTAGTTTAGATATTTTTAAGAACAGCCTGGACACTTATTATGGGAACAAGTGTTTTGGTATATTGGCAAGCTAGAAGGACATTAATGCCCATGATTGAAATATTTGTATGTTTGTATGTATGTATGTATGTACTTTGGTTAACGTGGATTTGAAGACAGTATCACAGAAGTCCAACCAAAATGTTATATTTAAGTTGCAAAACAGATTGGGATCACTTGAGTGGGTGTTTTTGATACCATAGGACTTGCAAATGTGTAATAGGTCTGACAGAAATGGATCTGTTGAAACTATATGTTACCTCTGAGTAAAGAGGAACAAGGCTTTGAGACTATCTACATAGTATTCATGAGTTAGGCTCCTGAATTTCTACATCCATTTGAGCCAAAAGAGAGGGATATTTCTCATCCAGAAGGACCTAATCATTCTCCCATATCCAATCTCATAATTTAATACTATGATCAGTGCTTTTCCTAGAGGTTAGTCCTTAGCATAGTCTGTTGTTCAGCCCTCCAAAATACCACACTTTTCTTCTTTCTTAAGGGGTACATGATTGCTTTTGTGTGCATATAAGGGAAATTCAGGCAAAGCCCAAAATGGTCTGATGTTACTTCTAGCTACAGTAAAGTGGGATAGGTCTGCAGCACAGGCATATATTTTCAGGTCCAGAAGTCCTAATCCCCCAAATATCCTAGAAGCCATAACTTTCTTTCATACTGTTTTAGGGTGCTTATTGCTGTAGATGAAATTGAAAAACATCATTTGTAACCTATTTGTAAAAGGGGTGGGTGCACAGTTGTGGAATGTAATGAGGTAAGAAGAGGTATTTAGGTAACAGAAACACATGTGCAGTAGAAATCTTCACTAAATGTGAGAGACTGACCCTGGGATTCAATAATGCCTACACTAAGTGTACACCATTCTGAGTGAACCGACAACACAGGCATAACTCATACATTTTTCCTCCTAATTTTAGTTTTCTTACTGATCTTCTTGAAGTTTTAAATATTGACACGGGTTCATAAAGGTTACCACAAGATGTAGACTGCATGTACACTTAGTGTACTCTTTCTGAGTGACTAGAAAGAACAAAAAATGTGGTAGGGATGTTCTTGAATACATATTGTGTACACTTAGTGTAGGCTTTATTGAATTTGATCCTTTGTTTAGACCACTTGTTTAGCATGTGTTTGCAATGAGCCATTAAGGGGTTAAGGTTATCCATGTAGAGGTTACTAAAATTATAAGTGATTCTGATGCCTAAATGGATATATACCTGCTGTCACTGAATGCCATAATCCATCATTTCTATTTTTACTTGGACATATTTAAAAATTCAGTGGTGAGATTTATTTGCAGGCTGACTCTCAAGCCAGATAGGTGTATAAAATCTGTCAGTATTGCAAACACATCACTCATTTGTAACTGAGGATCTGTTAACCATAGTGTTCAGTCATCCAAAAGTCAAATATCTGTTAGGATCTGATTTTTAAAAAGTGGTATCTGTCGGTATGAGTAATTCTGTTTGAGAAACAGATTGAGTGATTCTACTGAAGAACAAAAATTACTGGGGATAGTGGACATCCTTGTCTGGTTCCCCTGTGAAGTTCAAAGGGGGGAATCTTATATTGTTTGTAGTAACCTGGTCCATGGGCTGGTTGTAAAACACCTTACACCACCTCAAGATGTTTTCTATGAGGCCAGAGGACTGGGGAACTTGATATAAAATATCCCATTGTAGTGAACTGAATACTTTATGAGAATCTAGGAAGAATGCCACCTTCGGTTTGTTGCTCAAACAACTAAGCTGATGTAAATTGTTGTAGCATCTTAGTATGTCTGGGTTACCTTGTCTGTCCTATATAAAATCTTGCTAAGTATTCCCTACAAGGTATTGAATCATTCTCCATTCTACAGGCTATTATTTTAGCCATGATTTTAGTCTGAACTGTTTTTAGAGATATGGGTCTGTAATTATGAGTGTTAAATTCTCTTCTTTCAAGAATGTGATAATGTTTTCCACTCAGTAATTATAAGTCAGGTGTCCTCTGCAGAAGCATTCATTGAATAGATATAATAGAGCTAGCATTAATTTCTTATCCAGATTCTTATAAATTTCAACAGATAGACTATGTGGACCTGAAGCTTCGGCTGATTTCACAGCTCATATTGCCTACTGATTGATAAGTCAAACCATATAATTCCTCAGATTAATGGGTAACATGGGCCATTTTATTTCGCCCCAACAATTTCTCCCATTCACAAAGACAGAACTTTGCGAAACTTGGTATATCTCTCAAAGATGAGATTTCATTGCTAAATTTATTACTTGTGCCAAGAAAAACATGGTCCCTACCCCATTAGTGCTTGAATGGCAAGAATTTGTTTTTGTTCCAAAAGTTTCTGGAATAACAATTTGAGTGAATTTCTTCATATAGCTAAGCATATTAATTTTAGCCTTTCCCATTTCTGATGTGTGAGACCATATCTTAATCTCATAATCTTACTTTTCAAACTATCCATTTCCTTTTGAAAAATAACACTATTGCAGGCTGCTTCTACATATTACTGTGTAACTTGGTTGAGCCTTGGTATCTCCTAGCTGAGATAAAGTTTCCTATGCCTCAGGTGACAAATATAGTCAGTTAGATTCATTTTGAAAGTGCCTGACTATCGCCATATTGAGTTGGATATACTGAGAAAATCTTGCTGGAACTAATCAGTCCAGTGATCCATGGCTATAGTGTCCATAGATCTTTGAAAGATAAGAATATATAATAGCCAGTGCATTGGGCCAATAATCAATTCTAATACAAAACCTGTTATTCTAGCAACTTTCTGAATTTATAAGAGAAGTGTTTAAAAAAGCTTTTATTTTGGCAATAAGTCAAGTTCAGTCATATGCACTGATTAAAAGTGTGTCTTGTCCTGCAAAATTATACACTTAAAAAAAATGCTCCACTTTAGGCATCTGAGAAGTTGGTAATCCTAAGGTGGTTACACATCTAGCACGTAGTTATTGCAGCTACAAATGGAAATACGAGTGGAGAACACAGGTGCCAACACTACAGTGTGTTTTATTCTAATTATTTTATTCTTCATATGTCAGTCTCCTCATAGTATTCAAATACACCTGCCATGTTTATTAGCCTGTTTAGTGTGTTATGCATTTGGTCTGCTTTGCAGTTCAGTTTCTCCTACATGGATGGTTACCTGGCACTTGTGATGAAACAATGTCAAGTTTAATTGATTGCTATTTGTATTTCTAAAATAATATTGCACATGTTGAATGTAACTGCTGTTGTTAAATTCTAAGTTAAAATGCAAGTTTTTGAACTTATATTTACATTATTTTTTACCTGATAATGTTGCTGCCGAATCTTGCGCCCTTATGGACCATGAAGTCGTATATATTGTTTTTTGCAAACTTTAGTTATTGACTCAGCATATCAGATGATTGTAAGTAGACCCCTTAATGTTAGAAGATTGACTTTTATTGGGTTTATTTTTTATAATACAAATGATCATCATCTTCTTTCGGCTGTTCCCATTAGGGGTCGCCACAGCGGATCATCTGTTTCCATTTCTTCCTGTCCTCTGCATCATGCTCTTTCACACCAACCGCCTGCATGTCCTCTCTCACCACATCCAAAAACCTCATCTTAGGCCTTCCTCTTTTCCTCTTACCTGGCAGATCCATCCTTAGCATCCTTTTCCCAATATACCCAGCATCCCTCCTCAGCACATGTCCATACCAACACAATCTCGCCTCTCTTGCTTTGTCTCCAAACTGTACAACCTGAGCTGACCCTCTAATATACTGATTCCTAATCCTGTCTATCCTAGTCACACCCAGTGCAAATCTTAACATCTTTAACACAAATGATAGACATATTTAATATACTTAGATCGATGCCCATCTTCCCTGCTAGGAAGAATAACATGAGCATAACATCAGCGTGTACAATAACTAAAGTCAAATTGCTTAAAAAGTAAGACAATCAAGTTTTATTTGAAAGCAAAATGCCAAGAGATTATACACATGTGAGTTTTACATATAAATATGCTACTGTTTTCTGAATCAAAATGTTAACAGATATGTGAGCTGGAATTAAAGGTCGTTTGCAAGGTTTTTACCATTTATTTGTACTTACATTCTTATCAGGTAAAATAGGTTTTCTGATTCTAAAATATGCTATTTTTTACTTTACTTACATCGGTACATACAGAGGTATTAAGTTTAGAAAAAGTCGTGTTTGTATGTACTGAATGTTGCTGTAGCTGTTCAATTACTTTCTGTTTCTACATCATCTAGAAGCACCTTCTGATGACATCATAAGGAGGCAAACAAGTGAGTAGTTCAGTATCTCAAGGTACTAAATCGTTATGCCAGGAACAGGTATTGAGAGTCTGTATTATTCTATGTTAACAAATCTCACTACCTATTCTGAGCTTATCCCAAACTTACCCAAGGACTTGGCAGGGCTGTTGAGTCTGGTCATTGTTTTCTAGAGCAGCAGCTCCACCTTTCATGTTAAACCTGTTATTTCTAGCAGGGAGCCTGGTCAACATGCAGGTGAAGATGCATGAGCATGAGGTTATCCAGCAGATGAGCTCTACCTATACTATATAGTGGCATGTCTTTCATACCTGCGTTTTCCTCATCAAAAGTGAGAAACAGGCTTGCAGTGCTAGTAGAACACTGGGGAATTAAATCTATTTTAGAAAATAGAACACTGTGAGACATCTAAATGGGAGATTAGAGGATGGCTCATATTACATAGAACCATGCACATGTGTAGTCCCAAGCTCTCCATCCAGTTTTGAAGCCTGCAGTACAGTGTGTGGACCTGAGTACTGCAGGCAGTCTGACTTCCAGTAAGTTACTGCCTGCAGTACCCAGATTCACATACAGGTGGTGCTTCCACCTCATCAATAAGCCCATTATGATCAATACAATTTTCCTTCCAGCACTATCCATTCAAAATCTAACACAGAGAGACAGACATACTTTACTGAAGGCTGTTATTGCAGTGGATCACATACCCACAGTTTTCTTTCTAAGAGTGATCATCCCATGGTAGACAACTATTTATTATTATTGCACTGTATTTAAAACTTTATTCATTTTATTGGAATCTTATCCCTTTGTTACTTTTATTTGAATACATATGCATTTAGTTATTAACCGATTTATTGTCTGGTCGCCTGACTTAATGACGGATTGAACCACAACAATCCATGTCACTTTATATGTCAAAATCTACTGTAGGCTAAGACTACAGAAAATATGCTTCTCTGCTGCAACCTATCTCCCCACTGCAGCATACTCTGCAACATAAAAATGTAGGAACATGTGACACAGAATCAGGAAGCACCTGACAGCTGTTCAGCATACAGGAAATATAAGCACAAGTTTATTAAACTTAATAAATATAGTTTCAATACAAAAAGTAATTAAAAACTATATATTTTACAATCATAAATCTATTACTGCAAAATAAATGTTAAAGAAAACACTTTTGTTCATATTATTAAAACCTGGCAAAACCTTCAGCAGGTAAACAATAAATATGATATGAGATCAAACTTCAAATCTTCAGCATTATGAGAGCACTTGGCAGAGACTGTCTGGTCTCACTACTCTAATCTGTGCAATCCACCTCATGCCCTAGGAAAGACATCAGCCTGAGATGGTGAGGGTTTGTCCAATTATATGCCATGCAATTCCAAGGTATTGGATTTTCTGGAGTTTAACTATACCTGGAACACATAATGAGAGTCCACAACAGTCTGTATTAATGAATTTCATTACTTGTTGTGAGAAAAGATCATATTTCCATGAGGACTTGATCTAGGCCACTGAGTACTGACAACATTCTTAGTCACAGCAGTGCCTACTCTATGATAGCCTGGTATTGAAGGCAGGGAGTTTGCCATGAGGCCATCCATTGCAAGAACTCTACTTGTAGGGTGGATTTAGGAATAAAAACATGGTTGACAACATGCCCATCAAGCCTACATTTACATAATCCAGGAAGAGGAATGGGCATTTAGACTCATTAGATCACCAGGAGAATGCTTCTATTTTAACATAGGACTACTGAAAACCATTCCCAAAGGAGCTTTGGGGATAGCTCACACTACACAGAACTCATGCAAATGGCCCAAGGCCCCTGACTCTAGAAATATTTGATGCACCTCTCCTTCCATGTAGAAATAGTTTCTGAATGCAGTCTGGTTTCCCTTGAGGTAATGATTGCAGTGCTTAGCTCCATATGCATAAGGAGGTTTTGTCTCATTGAGAAGCCCATTCACTTCAATAAGCTTTTCTAATGATTTGTCCTTATACATTGTCTAGCATTGCCAATGTACAATGCTGAATTATTTCAATGAGGTGAACCCAATTCCACGTTTAGAATTCAGCATAGACACCACCACTCCTATGGTGAATGGGAACAGAAACAGCCCTACCTTTTGGAGTGTAGTGTGGAGGAACTGCTCATTGTGGCATTTTACTCCATCTTAGAATCCATCCATTAATTTGTAATATGTGTATTTTTCAGTCATAAAAAAATTATGAAATTTGACATTGTGACCTTTTTATGACATTTTATACACACACACACACACACACATATATATATATATATATATATATATATATATATATATATATATACATGCAGACATACATTTTATATATATATATGTATATATATATATATATATATATATATATATATATATATATATATATATATAAAACTATATATAGAGAGAGATAGTTAGCTATAGATAGATACATAGCTATATGTGCATATATATAATGTCTATCTGAAACTGTAAGTAGCACCATTTTGTTGAAATACCCAATTGTATATAGGATGCAAAATGTGTGTTACACAAGTGAAGCAAACTGCATTTTATCTGTCCTCTATTTACAGGATGTGGGACTCTCACCAGCCTTGGGAAGCTAGTAGGTTGTAAAACAGCAATTAGAAGATTCTGTTAAAGAGATAGCTAACCTGGAGAAAGCAAATCAGCTCATCAGTATGTAAATGCGACATTCTGTTTCTCTATGACAAAAAAGTATAGGCTATAGTTGGCTACAAAAGGCTGAGATAATTTGACAGAAGAAGGGAGTGATGCCCAGAAACTCTGAGTTGAAAGTTTTGCTGTTTGCACTTGGGTCTGCCTGGAAATTCAGATTGCTTAGATTAAGATTCAGTGATTTTGATAGATCAAATTAACTAGGAAAAAAGTACAAGTTATAATAGACATTTTTCTTTTTTGTACTCTGTTCTATTATTGTCTGTGTCTGTGTGCAGTTCTAAATTTCACTGTTTATTTAAATGCTAGTGGTATTGCAAAACTTATTTTTATGTAAGGTATTTGTATTCATTCACCTTTAAAAAGTTTATAGCTGATATCTATATAACATCATCATCAATCCCCTTTTCACCATTTTCTACATGGAGTTGGAGTGTCATTTCAACTGTCATTATCTCTCTCATTTCACTGCCACTCTCCTTCCTTTTTTGATAGTCATGCCTGACTGTTGTAGGTCTTCTCTCACACAGTCTATCCATCTCTTTGCTGGATGCCCTCATTTCTTCTTGCCTTCTTTCTCTCTTCCCAAATCTTATTTACCACACTGTCTTCTGTTACTCTGAATGTGCCCAAGCCACTGTAATTTTTTCTCTTTGACATTCTCTGTAATTGGAGCTATAATGGCTTCTGCTCTGATGTCTTCATTTATTCATCTGTCCCACAGTGTGCATCCTACCACCTGTCTCAGGCACTTCTTCTCCATCATCTCTAGCTTCCTCAACTGTTCTGCCTTTACTGCCTAAGTTTCTGCACCATACTGGTTACACCACTGTTTTGTACATCTTACTTTTCAGCTTCTTTGGTATTCATCTGTTCAGTATTACCTAAGGTACTCTGTGCCAGTTGGTTGTAGCCCCTTAGATTCTAGCTCTGACCTCCTCATTCAGACTTCTGTTCTCCTCAACCACTCCTCCCAGATACTTGAAGCTGTTAACATGTTCCACTAGTTTTCCTTCTATAAAGAAAGCCTAATAACTGCTTTATAGGTCACAGTTTGGAATCTATGTTTATATTCTGATCCTGGTGAGAAAAGGAGCAGAGTGCATTGATTCCTGATTGTTTCTGGCTGGAGAGTGAATTTCGTACCTGATTTGTCTGTTTGCTATTCAAGGCATCTACCAGAAAAAGGCTACAAGCCTACAGACCCTTGCATCATCTGGGAAAAGACTGCAGATCACCAAACAGGCTGTGACCTGCTACTTTTCTTGGGATTGGTGCTAACATTGTTCTTTTGGTGAGAGAAGAAGCAAAGGAGCATTGTATCCCAACAGAGTGAAGCTGTGGTGAGACTAGCATTAGTAGTAGCCAGGCAGTAGTCATTCATATGACTCCCCTCTTTTCATCATTCTTGGCAAGCTAATTCTTTGTTTTATTTATTTATTTATTTATTTATTGCAGTTGGTTTACCAGGATAGTCCATTGGGCCTCAAAGAACCCGTTTTCAATGGAGTCCTGGGGAGAAAAGCTCCAGAACAGAAATATATCTACATTAACATTGACAATAGTTTCTAGGTACATCATTGTAAAAGAGAATAAGCAAAATATAAATGTTCGTTAAAATTAATAGTAACATCCTTGATACATGCTATAGAAGCAGCAAACACAAACAAAGCAGATTAATGAGCAAACATAGAAGATGGTAAGAAAGGGCATATGGTAGAGTTGGTTATATAGTAGAGTATGATTATGAGGGGTGCATGAGCACTCCCATAGAGATGCTAGGTGTGAGAAAAGAGATTTCTTGAAGGTAGAGTGGTTAGTGGTAAATACCGTTTGATTTGTTTCTAACTTCAGAATGTCTGCCTAAATATTTCATCCTTAAATTTTCAGGGTCTACATTTGAGTTTCCCCTCAAGTGTTTGGCAGTGCTCTGAACAGAGTCAGACACCTTGAGTGACATTTTTCCTGTAAAAGCACCAATGAAATTTCTCCAATACCTAATTGCATACAGGACAACTAGTTTGCAGTGACAAGCACTGGATAGTCCTGACAGTGATTAATATTCTCACTCCAACTGTCTAATCAGTAACTGTCTAATCAATAAAAAAGGGTCTGTTGCCATGGCTATGAACTTTCCTACTGTGTCCGTTACTGGCTTGGTGGATATGGGCATCCATAGGCAATGTAGAAATTGCCTCATGTTTACTGGCAATCAGTTAATTCTCAGACTAACTGATATGGTATCTGAGAGATGTATTTACACAATATCACTGCAGGCAAAGCTCTCAAATAAAAGTACTCCTAATGTCAATAAGGTTGTCAGCAGTACACACTCTGCACCCATTGTGCACAATTCAAAGCAGACATATACACCCATGGATTCACTTCAGAAGCTGGAAACACTGAAATCTCAAATTTGAGTATCTCAAGCCCAAGAAGTGGACTCCACAAAACAACGAAAACTAAAAACTGTGAAATTCAAAACCTCGAATAATGGATGTTTTGAATTTCATAGTTTTACTACACACACACACACACACACACACACACACACACACACACACACACACACACACACACACACACACACACACACACACACACACACACTATCCACCACACAAGCACACACAATCACTCTACTACATGAAAGCACCCCATGGGTGGCTGCACCCCCCTACCCCTACTTAAATATTCTCACTCCGAGGTCGCACTACATACAAACACACACCAAATGCCACCACACAAGCTACTTTCTCTTTGCACATGCACATCACAGCAACAAAACACACTGACACACACCACAGCCCTTACCCAAATCCCTTAACACACACACACACACACACACACACACACACACACACACACACACATCTGAATACATAACCATAACAGAACTTTAGAAGCGTGAAATTCAAAACCTCTGGTATTTGATGTTTTGAATTTCACGCTTCTAAACTTTCGCTATTATGTAGATTCGGCTTCTTGGGCTCGAAATACTGAAATTCGAAATTTCAATATTTCGAGCTTCTGAACGGAGCCCACGCCCACATATGCTAAGGCACTTACATGTAACCTTCCTAAGCCACAAAGACCTCCTAGATGAATTACACATAACAAATACCATCAGCAGCCCCAAATGCACTCTTTCAAAACAACACCCGCATCAACACATAGAGATACATCTCATGGAGCCTCTACTTCTAAGCCCATAAGCCAAATTGCCACACAATCCAACATTCTGGTAGACACACCGATGATCCTCTCACCAGGCTGAGTAAGGAGAAAGTTAGTTAGTTGCTTAGCAGGGGCTAGGATCCACCAAATTATGCATGCACTCAGGTCATTGGACCACAATTACCAATATGACTCAGTCATAGTCCATGTGGGAATAAATGACCTGAGATGTATCTCCCTAGACTATATGAAGAGAGACATCATGGAGCTCTCAGAATATGTGTCGCAGGCTGGTATGAGTCTAGCATTGAGCAGCATTTTACCTTCTCCAAGGATGATGCCACAATATGAACAAAAGATGATTGACTTTAATAATTGGCTTAGTTTCTGATGTCATTCTAAGGGGGTCCAATATTTGTCAGCATGGAAGGAGATGGTCAACAGACCACACTGCTTTGCCAGGAATGGTCTGCACCTCTCCTGTCTAGGCTTTCAAATATTAGTTAAAACATTGTCTTCCCCATAGTGCCTTTTTTAGGCAATGCAAACTGAAAGTATTTCTGACATAGCAAATCAAAACCAAGAAAATCTATAGGTATTACTGCTCAATGCCAGGAGTCTAAACAAGCTTTACCCTAGAGAATGCTGATGTCTATGTGGTCACTGAGACATGTTTAAAGGCATGGAGAGAACACCAACACTGCAAGGTTATAATGCCTTCCACACATTTAGGCCAGCTAATTCACAGTCAGGGACTAAAGGTCGAGGTGTCTCTATTTACATCAAAAATAAATATACTTCATGGCTGGTCAAACAGGACAATGTACTTGAGCTGCTCCATGTTCAAATCACAATAGGTAAAATCCAGTACCAATTCCTTGCAAGCAATAGGTCTCCCTCTATGACCCAGGAAACCCACACCATGTATTTAATCTTATTAGAAACACTAACCATCCAGCCCAGTACCATATTCATGGGTGACTTTAATTATCTCACTATTAACTGGGAATCCTGTATGACACCAAACATACATGCACAGAGATTCCTGGATTTTGTAAACAGAAACTCCCTGGACCAGATTGTCAATACACCAACCAGGGGTGCAACCATACTGGATCTGGTCCTCACTAATATGGGAGACTGCTGCATAGCCCCTACTGTAATGCCTTCCCTGGTATGGTCAGACCACAAAATGGTCTCCTTTGAAGTAAAAATAAAACCTGGACACCCAGCTAAACCAGGAATATTCAGGAACTATTCTAAGGCTAACCTCTTGCTATTAAGTGAGAACCTGGCAAAATGTTAAGCCCACATAAACCCTGAGAACACTTCTGCCTATGCAGAACTGTTCATAGAAACCCTGTACAAGCATGTTATTAGATACATAGAGGCATCTGTACCATCAAAAAGAAGTACATAACTAACTCAAAAAACAAGCCACCCTGGTGGAATCACAAAAGCAGCCAGCTGTATAACAGGAGGAAGAAAATCATGGCAAATATTAGGAGGTGCAGCACCCAGCAGGATAAAAGCACTCTCATCAAACTAAACAAACAACTCAGAGGACAGATAAAGTCTACCAAAGCCAAACCTGAGGTAAGTTTGGCTTCCCAGGCCAAGGGCAACCACAAAGTATTCTTTATCTATGTCCACAACCTCAAAGGCAATACACAGTTGTGTGCAGAGGTCATTTTAAATGAAGCCACCTATACCGAGCCAGAAGATATAGCAAACCTCCTGGCTCATAAATTCATCTCCAACTTTTCTCCTCTCTCCCCCTCAACCTTCCCAGGGAATATCATCAAATATAACTCCCCTACTATCACTAGGGAACAGGTCCTTGATGCTCTCTCAAAGACCAAGAACACTGCGCCCAGACAATATCCCGGGATGCCTTCTAAATAGCATGAAACATGCCCTATCAGGGCCTCTGGAATTACTATTTAACTGTAGCCTCCAAACAGGCTTTATGCCTCATGAACGGAGAAAGGGAACAGTCATCCCTCTGCAAAAAGGTGGGCCATCTACAGACCCTGGAAACTACAGGCCCATAAGTCTCACTAGTCTTATATGTAAAGCCATGGAAAGAATTATCATGGAGATGATCAACAGAGATATAGTAAACCTCCAGACACTGAACCCAACCCAGCTTGGTTTCGTCAAGGGCAGATCATTCCTACTCAAGCTAGTGTACTTCTTTGAGAAGGTCACCAAAGCAATGGATGAGGGCAAAATTGTTAAAACTGCCTACCTTGACATGGCCAAGGCATTTGACACAATATCCCACTTGGGCATTGTTAACAAACTCAGGAGGTTAGGTGCAAACCCATATATTACCCAGTGGATAGTCAACTGGCTCACAGACAGGACCCAGGAAGTTAGAATTTGGAGTCCACCTCTACAAAGAGGCCAGTCACAAGTGGAGTTCCACAGAAATCAGTCCTTGGACTGCTCCTTTTTGGCATTTACTTCTCAGAAGTCAAGGCCAATGTCAGTGACCTCTGGCTGACTAAATTTGCAGATGATTGCAAATTAGGAGCTGCCATTGAATCTCACGCTGACACAAATGTTCTCCAGGAGAGGCTGACACAGACAGACAGGTGGTGTCAGAGCCATGGACTAAAACCGAATGTCAAGAAATGCATAATAGTATCCTTTGGGAAGTCATCCATCTCTGGTAACTATCATATTGGCAACACACCCCTTAGAGTTGACCCAGTAGTCAGGGACTTAGGGACATACATAGATAGCAATCTAGCCTTTGATCATCACATGTCTACAATGGTGATGAAATCATTCTATCTTGCGCAATGTATAAACAAAGGTATGGCATCTAAGTCTAAGGAAGTCATTGTTCCACTATAGTCGACATTTATCAGACCTATCATTGAGTACAGTGCTCCCTTTGGTATGTACCTAATCAGGCATATCCAACAATTGGAATGTCCACAGAGGTTCTTCACTAAAAGAATAGAGGGTATAAATAATATGTCTTATGCAGACCGCCTCAAGGTCCTATCCCTGTATTCTGTCTCCTACAGGCTTTTGAGGGGAGATCTATGTCTGGCATACAGGGCATTGTCAGACCCCACACTGATGGACCTCCGGCATACCCAAAAAATAAACAGCACCAGAATTACCCATTCTCAAGACTTAAACATTGCCTGCAATATAAATAGGACCTGCTAGAGAGATAGGTATGCATCCCAGAGACTACCCCGTCTATGGAACAGGCTCCCCATTCATGTGAAGCAGAGATCCTCCCTAACTCAATTCAAGTGCAACTTGGACAATTGGATGGGAAACCAGAAATTCATCCCTGGTTTGGCACCTATGTCTCTAGCGGACACAGGTAACCTGTAAATGGTTCATCTCCCAGGCACATGCTTATGCTTATCAAGGATATCAGAACTTGTCAGAGATTTGGGATGCATGGCTAGTCTTAAAAAGGCCCTTGTGGTTATTAGCCTAGTAAAAACCTATGAATCTATATCAATTTTCAGCTTTGTCTGATTTCCCGATTTGCTACAACTACAAATGTCTTATCTGTATTCAGTTTCATACCATGTACTTTCAGGTTTGCATTCCATTCCCTTATCCTTTGCTGAAGTTTTGCTCAAAATTTGCCTGGTATGTCACATCATCTGCGTACAGCAACTTTGTTGATCCATTCCTTCCAACCTGTTTGCTGATGTAGTCCATAACCAGTATGAACATCAGTGGTCTCAGAGCTGAACCCTGATGCATACCGACTCCCTCTAGGAACACAAATGTGAGACTGAACACTGCTTGTACTTGAGTCATTGGGTCCTTGCGCATAACCTGCAATAATTCTTCCAATGTTTCTGGCACTTCAAACTACTGCAGGAATGCCCAAATCTGCTTTATTGGGACCTTGTCATATGGTTTCTCCAAGTCTAGGAATGTCCAGTTGGACTCTTTCCTTATCTCTAGCTTCTTCTCAACTATCTGTCTCACTGCAAACATTGGGTCAAGTGAGCTACATCCTGATCTGAATCCAAACTGCTCATCTACTGTCTTACTTTATACTACTCTGCAGATTTGTTTGTCATTCACCTTCTTCAGAACATTCACAGAACATGACAGGAGTTTGATACCACTGGATTGTCCACAGTTATGGATATCAACTTTATTCTTGTACACTGGTGACAGTATGTTTATTCTCTAGACATTTGGGATATTCCATACTGCTATGAGTACCCTCATGAGCCAGTTGTCTCTAATCTTACCCAATATCTTGATCATATCTGCTGTGACCTCATCTGAGCCTGCTGCTTTCCATGACTTGATTTTCCTTAGTGCTGTTCATACTTCTTCTAGGGTGGGCTCCCCTCTTCTTTCATCATAGGCTGTGCCTGGAGTAAGACAGGTTCTGCTTTCTGCTGAGTTTTCTTCATTCAGAACTGGTGGAAGGGGTTCCTATTAGCTTGTCGAACACTCAAAAGAGTGAACGCTCTTTGATCGACAGCTAATATTCGAAGCCACAAAAACTCTAACGGCTGGAACAGAGACTTTTTTCCCAGGGAAAAAAAATCACTGGGCCATTGTCGGGACTTTGCAGTTTCCTCCACTGTGGTGAGATCTCAGAGTTGATATATTTAAGTAGTGGGGGGTGTTATTTTGTTTGTGGATTTGTTTTTTTTTTTGGGAACAGTGATATTTTTTTCCCTGGGAAAAAAAATCGCTGTTCTGGCCATTCAAGTTTTTGTGGTTTCGAATATTAGCTGTTGATCAAAGAGCGTTTGCTCTTCTGAGTTTTCGACAAGCTAATATGAACCCGGTGGAAGTACTCCTTCTATCTGCCTTTGATTTCCTGTGGATTGGTGAGCAGGTTGTTGTTGGCATCCCTTATAAAGGGTGTCTGACTATCTTCTTTATCTTTCTGTCTTTTGCAAGCTGATAGAGCTTCATTGTGCCATGTACAATGTAATTTTCCAGAGGATGGTAGAGTGCCTCTAATGCCTTGCTCTTTGGTACTGCAACTCTTCTCTTAGCCTCTTTGTTATCCAGCCAATATTCCTTCCTAGCCTGGTCTGCCTTTTCTATCTCTCACTTTTACATAACTTCTTTATTTGTATGATTTCCTGGATTTCTGCATTCTACCTCCAATTTTCCTTATGTACCTTATTTGACTTGGCCACATATCTGTTCTCTAGTTCTCACACATGCTGTTTTGCGGAGCTGCCATTCTTCTTCAGCTCTACCTAATTGTTCTTCTTGATGTGCTAGAAACCTGAGTAATTCCTTGAAATGTTGTACTTTCTCTCCAGTCAAGTTCTGGGTCTTCATCATAGTCTCTGTTAATCTTAGAGACATCTCTCACTACTGCTTGCAGCTGATCATGGCAACCAGTGGTTTATGCTGTGGATAGACGTGCTTCACTGGGTATGACCTTGCAATCACTGATTCTACCCCAGTGCCCTTTCTTTATTAGGAGGATGTCTACTAGAGTTGGATATTGACCACTCTTGTATGTGACCTTGTGACTGTCTCTCTTACTGAGCCATGGGTTGGCCACCATCAAGCCATTTGGCAGACAGAAGCCTAGAATGGTATCTCTTTCTTTATTTATGTTACCCCACCAATGTGGACCCAGTCCTGATATGTGCAATCCAGTCATCCAACACCAACCCTTGTTGTCTGCTTTATCTAGCAGGTCCTGCAATGCATTCCTTTCCTTGATACCACAACCCTGCTGTGGTGCATAGCATGACATCATGCATAGTGCCCTATCTGATTGCCATAAATCTATCAATAATTCTGATGACATCTCTCTCCTTCACCACAACTCCCACACCATTTCTAGTTTGTCCTCATAGGTTCACGGGTTCATAGGTTCATAGGTTGGTACTAGGCATTTATAAGCCTAGCCAGAATGTGTTGGCTTTCTCCACCCCCTTACATCAGTTCCCTGTGCCTCTGTCCAGCAGAGCCACTGAAGTGATCCCCAAGGTAAACTTTCTGTTTCCCATCCACTCGTCAAGGTTTATTTTGAAGTGTGTTAGAGAGGAGCTCTGCCTAATGTAGATTGGGATCTTGATCCAAAGCATGGGAAGTCTCTGGGACAGGAATCTATCCCTCCAGCACATCCTATTTATTGTTGTGCTGATGTTTAGATCCCTAGAGCGTGTAGCGCAAGGGGATAAGGTTTTCTTTAGGTGGAGCATGTCCATCAATTCTGGGTTGGACATAGCATTGTATGTCAAGCAGAGATCACCTCTGAGTAGGCAGTATGCAACCAAGTACAACTGGAGTTTCTTCAGTCAAGCTGCATAGGGGATCTGTTTGAGGCCAGTGATCCTCTTGGTGAGGTACTTTTGTGGTCTTTCCAGCCATTGCAGGTGTCTTGTAAGGTACATCCCAAATGGGGCATTGTACTCTATGATGGGTCTGATGAGTGATGAGTAGAGGGGCACAATGACCTCTTTTGATCTGGATTCGAACCCTTTTGTTATTAGTTATTATTATCATTTACTATCTCATGCTCCTAGCACAACTACAGCTATTCTAGTAGCTAATGCCAACTAAATGGCTGTAAGTCAAGCAACAAAATGTATGAAGTACCACTCCCAGAGACAGCTCTTCCAATGCTCTGCAGTGAAAAGTAATTTCTAACCAAAAAAGCTTTATTGATTATGCATGCTCAATACATCAAATGAAGCCACTGAGAAGCTTTCAAACCTTCATTCCTGAGTCATGCGTCAAATACCCTACCCAAAAATCTGTTTTAAAACATGTTCTAGTATATAAAGGAAGTCCCACAATGTACCAGTACTAACAAGAAAATTGGTTTTCTTGTTTCTGTTTAAATATCTTGGTACATCTGCCAATGGTGTGTTCTCCATGTCAGGGCGGAGCCTAGATGGCCAACTTGAGAGCAGTGAAGTCTGAGAGCTACATAAACATAATTCCTACTATTATTACACTACACAATACAAAAAAATAACAATATAGAGACTTCTAAAATGACATTGAAGGAGATAACAAAATAAAACAGGGGAAAGGAGAAACAACATAAGGATCTTTGGTCTGCCTGAAAACACTGAAGGAGAAGACATCATTTTTGGACAAGGACTATAAAATAAATAAAAAGAAAAAAAAAAAAAAATAAAATCACAAAAAAGCCCAATTTTTTTTTACAATTATTTTCCAGAATACTAGAGAGAACAAAAAAAAAATGTCCAATAATAAACAAAAAAAAACAAAACAAACAAAAGCACAGCTGGCCTTTCCAGCCAAGATAAAAATACTTTTTGCCATTGAGATGAGAGTCTTTAATAACTTAAAAGAAGCTACTATATTTATAAAAACAACAACATAGTGTCTATCCCAGAAGAAATGGAATGGATGGCCCCACTCTTAAAAGAATAAAAGAAACAAATCCTTGGACTGATACCAAAAAATAAACTGCTACCATATCTCTCAAAGTATCAAACTGATATGTACATCACTTGTTCATCTGCTTTTTTTTTAAAAAGGAGGGGTTTTAAACAACTGTGTGTGGATGGAGCTGTGTCTGGAATTTAATAAAAATTTCATTATTGCTCTGTCTAAACATAGTTAATATCAGTTATGGCAGGTATCATAGCTTTGAGTGCTGTTTGATTAAGTCTGACATGGTGTGTGTGGATGCAGCTGTGTCTAGCAGCTGTTGTATGTTGCCATTTTCATCTCCAGGAAGCTGTGGGTTGCAGTTTGTGATCGAGGTTTACTGATGCTTCTGTATTAGGAAGAGACATTTGGTGTTTTAGCCTGGATCCACAAGAAGGGGGGTGGATAAAACTGTTATTTGGGATATTTTGGCAGAGAATAGCTTGTTTACACATCTGCTGAGTGAGAGGTGGGAAGGCTAGAAGAATGTGTTATCTCTTGCTGTGGCGGCTTGTTGGGAGTTTTTTTTTTTTTATCTGTTTGCTCTCCATTCTTTTCCTGGCTGCTGCCTCACTGAAAGGGAAGGAATTTATGCTTGAAGTTGCAGTGAAGTGAAGCTTTGCTTCAGGTGCATCATGAGCCTCTGGCATGCAGTACACAGACATACTAACAGAAACAGATGCTCCCAGGTTGCTATGGTAATGGAGACAGAGTGACGATAATGCTTAACGGCTCTGAGGAGCCTTTGAGATGATTATTGGAAATGAAGCTTTTGGTTTTAAAAAAAATATATATATATATAAAATAAAAGAGCTATTTTAAACCACATGTACACATATTGATGGTCTCCCAACACTTTGTTTAGCTTATTAAGTTGACTCTTGATTAAAAAATAAATAAAAAATAAGTGCAATTTTACATTTAAAATGTATTTTGGTCCAAACACATTAAGGACTTAGATAAGAGTGAAAGTCTGAGTTATTGTGAAAGACTAAGAGCACTTGGTCTTGTGTAGTACCCTTTGCAGTGGTGTAGGAAATGAGTTTCCTCAGACATGTTGGGCATATGGGGATAGCTGATTCTAGGGATGTTTGAGGTTGCCAGGAAGTGCTAAAGAGTCATCAGATTTCCTTTGTGGAAATATCTGTGGGAATGCAAGGTGTGTTGAGTGGTTCACTGGCAGAGTGGCCACTGCATGGAACAGGCTGGCAAAATGGAACAGGACAAATACTGGTTTGGATATTTTAAGAACAGCCTGGAAACACACCACATGAACTAATGAATGGTATTCTGGCAAAACTGGATGGGCATTGTTGCCCATGCTTGAAGTACTGATATGTGTGAATGTAAGGATGGAAATATGCTTATAACCAATAAGAAACTAGAAAGGTGTCATAATTTGAAGTCTATTGACTCTATAAACATGCTTGGAAGGAGCTAATAATAAGAATAAGAATAAGCATTACAGCTTGTGATCTCTCAAATAACTAAGAAATAGCCAAAAAAAACCCACAATCATTATGTAACATATGATTTTAATAAAGCTAGACATAAACTATATAATCGTCATATAAGATGAAGCAGTCTGCTGAATTTAGATCTTAAAGACAGGATTTAATAACATGGGCTTGTGTATAATAACACTACTATTTTAACTTGTCACAAATGACATACTCTACATTGAACATCAAGGGGAAGCATGATGATTTTCTTATATAAGTAAATATGCATAACAAGTCATATAATTGCTTTAACTAGAATTGTAGTTTTTGTAACCCATCTTAACCATATATAATACTTAAGCAGTTACCAAAGCAACTACTGTCTTATACATGATATCAAACTGACAAAGTTGTTCAAGAAAAATAATAGAAGCCTGAACTTGAAATGTCACAGAATGTAACAATCATATACTGAACAAATCATATTAAATTGCCAATAGACAGTTTAATAACATGGGCTTGTGTATAATAACACTACTGTTTTAACTTGTCATAAATGACATGCACTATATTGAACATCTAGGGGAAGCATGATGATTTTCTCATATAAGTAAATGTGCATAACAAGTCATATTATTGCTTTAACTTGAATTGTGGTTTTGTAACCCTTGTCCATACATAATACTGAAGCTGTTACCAAGGTAACTAATGTTTTATACATGACATCAAACTGACAAAGTTGTTCAAGGGAAACAATAGAAGCCTGAACTAGGAATGTCACAGAATGTAACAATCACATTCTGAACAAACAGTATTAAATTGACAATAATCACTCAGTTTAACCTTTGCTGATTATACAAAATAGAATGTTGCCATATAAATCTAAACACTTTCAGTATATGCCATAAAATGGCAATTTATGAATATGGAAAGGGAACTTGTAAACATTAATCACAATATGTGAATTTATGTTTTTAACCTATAAATTAAGAAATAGCAGATATGAAAATCCTTATGTGTAGGAAATGGGGGGAGTGATAAACTGATAATAAAAATGCACTAACTTTCATCAATGTTCACATAAAACAAACTTGATGCCTTAAGTAAGTTAGCAACAAACAAAGTGATTACTTAAATGTTGGCAATCAATGAAATATAACTTATGATATATCCAGTAAAATGCATTGTATTATAAACATTGGGTATAAATATTATTACGATCTATTTATATTAAGTAATAAGTTTTGAAAGACTTCATCAGTAAGGGTGAATATGTTAAATAACTGTGTGCTATAATCTTTTACCAAGGTTTTATGTATGATATATCCTACTTTACTTTGATTGAATTGTCATCCATCTTTCATGTAAATATTAATTGCTCATACAATAAGTAAACATTTATATTCTGTCTAATCTACAATAGTACTATATCTGTTCAAAATAATGTAAATATTGCTTATTCCTATTACAAGTATTCTCCATATGATAATTCAATTTATGGAGCTCAGATGTTCTGGATTGTCATGGTATGAGTGATAATCTGATGGACTTAGGTTTATCCATCAGATTAGGAATGATTTTCATTCCATGGCTAGTGCAGATCTTAGTTTTGTTAACATTTATTAATTTCAATTTGTTATTTCACAAAAACATTTTTAATATGCCTGACCAAAACATTACTGTACTGGTAAACACTCAAAGGATAAACCTGATAATTTCCTTTAAAAGCTCAAACATATACTTTATAGTTATCAGAGGAAAATGTTTAATAGTCACAATAAAACAATAAATACATAGTCTAAATAACCTAAGATAGATTTAACTTTATTATCTTTAAATATCAATGGCTTAAACAATCCTAGCAAGAGATAAAATCTACTGAAATATTTAAAACTGAACAAAGCACAAATTGTCTTCCTTCAAGAAACTAATTTCAAAACAAATGATAATTACAAATGGAATCCTAAGGAATATATGATATTGGTGCAATCCACTTATAAGACAAAGACAAAAGGGGTAACAATTTTATAGAAAACAAATGTGATTAACCCAGAAATCATTTATAAGTATGAAGATAAGGAAGGCCTTATGCCATTAGTAATAGTTAAATATAATAACAGAATATGGACCCTAGCCAGTCTATAAAGATTCCCAGGCATTGGAACAGGAACTGTTAAAAACACTTGGATTTCATTTCCAATAAATATAAAGGCAATTTATATTAGGAGGAGATTTTAACTGGATATTTGATATTTCTAAAACTACAAATAAAAGACCGCTGCATACATCTGCTGTATTGAAAGCTATAAACAAGTGGGTAGAATCATTTTATCTTGTACATACTTTCAAATTTAAAGATGGCAAATCTTTGTTGTTCTCCCATCAAGATCACAGATTTGGCACCCAAACTGGAATAGATAAAATATTTGCTGCCCATGACTTACACTCTAAAATCATTAATTTCTCAATCACTCCCTGCCCCTTTTCAGACCACAATTCATTGATACTAAAACTTCAAAATGGGTACAAACCATTAATCTTTAACTCCAGAATTCTAGCATATATAACTAAAATTAAAGAGTTCAAACCCTGGTTATTATCTAAATGACAGTTCTTCTTAGATATTATTTACACCACAGAGATAAATAAAATAATGATATGGGACTCATTAAAAGCTTACATATATGGTAAAACCCTAACTTGGTATAAAAAAATCAGAGAATGGGATTCTGGATTATTATATCTACAATCCAAACTTTTGTCAGTAAAAGCTGAAAAAATCAGAATCATTTGGAGATGGAAAAAGAAAGTAGAAGTATTAAACAACAAATACAATGAAATTCTAACACATAAAACTAGTTTAGCTTTAGAAAAATAAAAACTAATACCATGGCCACTTCTGCCAAATATCTACAAAATTTATCCACAAGAATCAAAATACAATCAAAAGCTAATAACGTTAAAAGTATCTTCATGAAAAGAAAGGGAAAATGTCTCAGATATAGGTGACATTCTTGATGCCTACAGAAATCACTATATGGAACTTTTCTGAAAAGAAAATATACATATTGATCAATTAAATCTAGATGAAAAATGTTCTAATATAAAAAATACCAGAAAAATTAAAACTAGATCTGCAAGCACCCACATCCTACAAAGAAATTACAGATACAATAAAATAATAAAGCTCCAGGTATATATGGCATAATTATGGAAATATATAAACTTTTTCCTTGAAAGATACTATCCCTTTTCCATAAAACTCTATTAGAAATTCAGTCACAAGCTTTAATACCACCCTCTTGGAGATATTCCTTAATCACACCAGTCCTAAAGGAAAACAAATCCTCAAACCTCTGTACCTCATATAGACCTATATCATTATTAAATAATGACTATAAGATATCTATGACAATATTAACTAACAGAATGAAAATACTACTATCCAAAACAATAAATAATGATCAAACGGGATTTATCATAGACACACACACATGAGAATATTAAAATGATAATTTCTCTTATAGATTATGTTAATAAAGAAAATAAAGAAACACTCATAATTGGCTTAAATATAGAGAAGTCTTTGATTCCCTAAATTGGGACTATTTATTCAAACTCCTAATGCTATTTGAATTTCCTGCATCCTTTGTTAATCTCCTAACAAATATATATATATATATATATATATATATATATATATATATATATATATATATATACAAATAATTTAGCGTATGTCAAATAGGTCCTTTTACCTCTGAATCTATACATATAACAAAAGGCACTAAACAAGGATGTCCCATGTCACTGATTCTATTTGCTCTGGCTATTGAAATATTGGCAGAATCAATTTGTAACAATATAAAAATCAGAGGAATAGATGATTATGAATAATACAATTCTAAAGTAATGCTATTTGCTGATGACATATTACTAACATTATCTAATACAAAAGAGACATTAAAATAATTAGATATATTAATTGATAAATTTCACATGACTTCAGGACTCCATTTCAATAAATCAAAATCAAAATTTCTATTTTTAAATAAAAAAAGAGTTGCAGACTAAGGGAGATCACATCATAGGGAAACAAGAATCTACCTTAAAATATCTAGGAATGGAGTTATGCAAGGATAATAATGAATTAGTCTCACAAAACTACAATAATAGCATCAATGCAATTAAAAATCTCTGTGGAAAAATGGAAAAAAATAATATTAACATTTGAAGATAGACTATAGTTAATAAAAATGATTTTACTGCCCAAGATCCTATACATATAGCCTTGGCAATACAACTGTTACCAGAAAGGAATATACTTAAAGAAATAAATTCATGCCTAATACATTTTTTATGGTTTCCCAAAAGAAACAGAATAGTTTTAATACATCATATCAGACCATGAAAACAGGGAGGATTAAACTTTCCTGATATAGAAACATATATAAAAGCATCAATAGCTAAACAATCTCATATTGTATAAGTCCAAATTGCTCTGCAAATTGTAAAGAATTACTAACTATAATATCAATAAATGAATTTGATTTATAAAAAAAAATTTTCAAATAATAGATTAAAACAATTTGCCATGGCACATATATATTAGTATGCAATATAAAATAACTAAACCTACTAAAACTCGTATGATTAATTATTACATTGACTCATTTAGGAAAAGTATCAATGCAAATATAGATTTAAAAATCTGGTTTGATCTTTTAACACCATTTATAGTCACAAAGAACTTTCCACATAAAATATATAGAGAAATTATTAATTCCTGAGAACATAAATGATTTGTTTGTGGCTCCAATGTATCACATAATTAAAAGTTTTAGATATGCAAATAATAAAAACAACATATAAAATTCCACAACAGGACTGGCTAACTTTACAGAGTATTCTGTCATATTCACAAGACTTAAGTAGAATAATTAACAATTCTTCATTTAAAGAAATATCTAAATTTACGAAATACATATATGAAATAATATATGATGACTTTGACATGGGAAACAGTATTTCAAAATTTTACAAAATATTGATAACTATAAAACAATACCCAAAACCTCATACTGGAAACATATAACAAAAGGACACTCAATACAGTTAATTGAAGATATTATAACAAATATCTTATTATCAATAAAATATACATCCTTTGCACAGTACAGGAAAGTTTTTAATTGGAAATGCTTGCACAAAGAATTCTTAACCTCATATAGAATCAGTAAAATTAGTTCTTCCATAAAAGAAATATGGTGGAGATGTGAGCAAGTACACAATGTAGATTGGAGCCACATTTTCTTTGACTGTGTTAAAATGGGTCTATATTATAACATCAAAGTCTTAAAACTTTGAATGTTATAATATCAACCCCTATTCAGCGAATGCTTGAAATAGCAAAGCTGCAGAACACCGAATATTTTCCTAGGGAAAGTATTTGGTGGGCCATTTCTGCGGCTTCGCTATTTCCTCGACTGTGTTGCGAAGGTGACAGACCGGGTTAAGGTAAGTATGCGAATGGACCAAGGTAAGGTGAGTGTATGATAGGGACCTTTAGGGATAGGGAGCGGGTAAGGTGAGTGTGCATTAGTTAGGGACATTAGGGCTAGGGAGCGGGTAAGGTGAGTGTGCGTTAGTTAGGGACTTTAGGGTTAGGGAGTGGGTAAGGTGAGTGTGTGTTAGTTAGGGACCTTATGGTTAGGGAGTGGGTAAGGTGAGTGTGCATTAGTTAAGGACCTTAGGGTTAGGGTTAGGTTAAGGTAAGTGGATAGCTAGTAATGTATGTATGGTTTAATGTAGGGTTGTGTGAAGTGTGTATGTGTGGATTATGTATTTTGGTGTGCTTGTGCTGTGTGTGTGTATTCTTGGAGAGTTAGAGTATATCACATTTCAGGATTCCAAGGTTGAGATTATGGTGTTCGATCTTTTGGAATTTCGGTAATGTGATACAGACCCATTAAAATTAAGCCATTTTGGAATGGTATTAATAACTTTCTGCAAGCTTTATTTAATTAATTATTTTATTTAACTAAAGCTCTTGTATTATTAAATGTGAACGAAGGTCCTCATTAGAATAGGTCAAACATGTATCTAGTATGGACTATTCTTGCAATTTCAAGGACGTGTATAACAAGAAGATGGAATACAAACACAATATCAACTTTGGAAGACTTCTACAGCCTATCACAGCATTACTGGAAATTAAAATTAAAGAACTAAGAATTTATCCAAATCTGTTTATCAACAACCCTTGGGGAAAAATCTTATCGTTAATTGACACTATACAATAATTGATCAGACACTCTGATAATGAATTGGACATACTTATAAAGTAACTGCATACATTAAGATATGTTACAGTATCAGGCTAATGTAAATAATGTACATAGTTACTTAAGGTGTTATGTATAAATACTATGGAATTCATTCAAATGTATTTAAAAAAATAAAAAAAAAAAAATTGAGAAAAAAAAAGACTCCATGTCCTTACTCACATCAACATCTTTTAATAATGTGTAATTCATCATATAAGGCTAGTTATTATTTATGGTGCCATAATGTACTATACTTCACTTATTTGCAATATAAAAACTCTATTAAATTTAGACTTCCCCACTGAATACTACATAAAATGTAATACTACATAAACAGTGTTAGTTATCTAATGTGAACATGAAAACTTTAAACAAAACTGAGCCCAGAACTGATGCCTTTGGTAGATACATGTCTATAATTTTATAATCTGAAAACGAATCAACATTTTTTTATCCTGCTTTTTCTATTCATTAACTGATTCTTAACCCACATTGTTATATAGGTATTGCTATATAGCTGTTCCATTCTTTTGAGGAGCTCAGCATATGGAACAATATCATATAGGCCCTTTCCAGATGTAAATAAATGGCATACACATTTATCCCCATGTCTCTGACATCTATAACACTGGTATAAACATTTAACAAATTAGTCGGGCAATATTTACCTATGGAGAAACCATGCTGGTTTATATCTATGGCTTCTCTGTAAGACACAGGGGTTTTCTTAATATAACCTCTTCATACAGTTTCCCTATAATACTTATCAGACTTATTGGTCTATAGTTGGTTAATAAACAGTTATTTGCCCCATCTTGGGATAGGAACCACAACTGCCCCCTTCCATACATCCAAGACATATCCCATATATATATATATATATATATATATATATATATATATATATATATATATATATATATATATATATATATTCCTAGAATAAATGCTTTACACGTGGTATCAGGGCCACACAAGTCTTCATTAATAATATCAGTTTAAATCAGCAGGTCCTGCTGCAGAAACAGATTTAATTTTTCTTAGTGTATTTAGTACATCCCCTACACATTTTCTGGAAAGCTACTCATGATTATCTGATAACTTTGTTGTTCCTTAATAATATTAATATTGTGATTACAAAAAATGCTAATAAACATTTTAGTCATTTTTTTATTATAAATAATTATATAACTGTTAACCTTTATAGCAACCTTATCATGCCAGTCCCTTCTGGTTATTTCAAAAGAGTGCTAACATAGCCTTGAATTATGTTCTTACTGAATACCTTAACATTTTAGATGTGTTAAGATTCTGTTTAATTAAGTCAGATTTCCTTGGCAAGTTATTAGAGACCTAAAAATATGAGCTTCTCTTACTGAGCTCTCAATGAAGAAAGACTTTCAGAAAAATGTTTACTTTATTCAACTACTTCCTTGGAAATTGTTCGGTTTCATAATAAAATTAACTTTATTCAGTATAATTATATTAAACAACTGAAGCTATGGAAATATTGTGAAATTACAAGGTAGCCAGATTAGTAACACAGAGAATTCTTTAAAGGTTTCCTTATACAATCTTGAGGAGAAAGTCCCTGAGCATACGAAGCTTTCAGAAAAAGAAGTTGAACAGCATAACACTGAATGCTTTCCTCCACAGGAAATCATTGTCAGTACAATTTTTAATTTTGTGCTGACAATTTTTCATTTTCTAGGGAGATTTTTCCCTTGTTCGAGTAAGTATGACCTTGGAGTTGGTATACATAAGTTCTGAGGTGTGGGGGGCTTGCCCAAAATGAGAAAAAGGTTTTTTTTTGCCCTTTTGATTTTTGGGCATTTTTTTTCATTCTGTTGAAGCATCAGCTTTCAAGAAGTCAGCATTTCATACTGGAAACTTCTTTAAATAACATTGAAGGTAGACTAAGAGAAGGCAAGACTGAGACTGGATTCAAATTAAAGAAACATGTCTGGTTTATTAACAACATTGACAATTTAGGGAACAGTGAAAGAAGAAACAATGTAAGATTTTTTGTTGTATCAGAAAAAAATGAAGAGGGTGAAATGGTCAATCTCCTAACCACATGGTCACCTCAAACATTAAAACTTCAGCAGAGAGAAATCTATAGAATAAAAAGGAAAATATTTATAGAAAAACCTCCTTCGGTGTCAACTTTATTTCAAGATCCATAATGAAGAAGTTTATCTATAATCTAGCAAGTTACTTGTTTTGAAAACTGCATCATCAATTATAGGTTCAAAGGTTCATAGGTGTGTACTAGGCTAATGGCAGTGGAGCCTTTACAAGCCTAGCCCATAGAAGTGCCCTGGCATCGTGCCACCCCACATTAGTTCCCAGTGCCTCTATCAAGTAGAGCCACTGGAGGGATCCCTAGGGTGAACTTTCTATTTCCCATCCACTCATCAAGATTTCTCTTGAAGAAGATGATGTGCTCTGCTTGACATGTATGGGAAGTCTATTCCAGAGCATGGGCAGTCCCTGGGTTATGAACCTGTCCCTTCAGCATGTTCTGTTGATTGTGGTAATAAGGTTGAGGTCTGTGGAGAATGTGGTGTGGAGGGATTGGGATTTCCTCAGATGTAGCATTTCTAACAAAGTTGGGTCAGACATGGCTTTGTAAGTCAAGCAGAGATTGCCTCTTAGTAGATGATATGAGATAGAGAATAGCTGGAGTTTTTTGAGTCTATCCATGTAGGACATGTGTTTAAGGCCTAGGCTCTTCCTCATGAGGTACTTCTGTGGCCTTTCCAGCTGTTGCATGTGTCTAGTGAGGTACATGCCAAATGGGGCATTATACTCAATGATTGACCTAATGAGGGAAGAGTAGAGAGGGATGATGACCTCTTTCTTCCTGGATGCAAAACCCTTGTTAATGAGATGTGCTACATAGAAAGACTTTCTGACCACAGTGGCAATGTGGTGGTCGAAGGAGAGGTTGCTGTCAACCTGTGTCCCCAGATCTCTTATAATGCCTTCAGTGTTCAGTGGGCTCCCATCAATGTGGTAATTAGTGGGAAGTGAGTTTTTCCCAAAGGGGATGATGACACATTTTTGGCATTAACCTTAAGGCCATGGTTTTGACACCAGCCATTGGTCTCAGTGAGGCCTTTCTGTAGGATATCTACATCACTTATGGAGTTAATAATGGTTCCCAGCTTGCAGTTGTCTGCAAACTTGGTCAGCCAGAGTCCCTCCATGTTAGCCTGGACTTCTGAGACATAGATGTCAAAGAGGAGAGGACCCAGGACTAACCTTTGTGGGACTCCACTTGTGACTGGTCGGCAGTCTGACTTGGGAGTCCACTAATTTCACACTATGGGTTCTATCTGTGAGCCAGTTTGCAACCCACCTAGTGATATAGGGGTTGATGCCTAGTTTGGTGAGTTTATAAATAATTCCTGAGTGAGGAATGGTATCAAAGACCTTGGCCAGATCAGGCTAGGCTGTATGAACTGCCTTGCCCTCATCCATAGCTCAGGTGACTGATTCAAAGGAGTCAACCAGGTTGAGCAGGCATGATCTACCTTTCACAAAACCAAATTGGTGGGATCTAGAGTTTAGAGATTCCCTATATCCTTGTTAATTATGTCCATGGCATATCAGGCTCATCAGGCTAATGGGGCAATAATTCCCAGGGTTTATAGTTGCTCCCCCCTTTATGGAGAGGGATGACTGCAACAGTGTGCCATTTGGTAGAGACAAAGCCTGAGGTGAGGCTGTGACTGAATGGAACATACAGATGTAGTGACAGTTCACTTTGTAGTTCATGCAGAACACATCCAGGGATATTGTCAGGTCCCATGGAAGCTGTATTCTTGGCCTTGGACAATGCAGCTTTAACCTGTGCTGCAGTAATCTTGGGTGCCTGGCATTCCTCTGGTATTGTGAGTGGTCCTTTGGGGGGGGGTGAAAGGGGTAAAGTTGGCACTGAATCTGTCAGCCATTCTGTTGGCAATATCTGTTGGCTCAGTATAGGAGGTACCATTATGCAGTAACTCAAAGCAAACCTGGGTATTGCCATGGAGATTCTTGATATAACTATAGAAGGCTTTGTGGTTGTTTTTAGTGTTTGCTGCAATTCTGCCTTCATAGCGGGCTTTAAAGGTTTTGATGAGGGATCTCAACTTTTAATTGAGGCTAATAAGGGAGTTTTTCTAGTCTTGGGACTTCACCTTTTTCTGCAACAGTTTCTTTCTTCTGTTGTAGAGTTTATTAATGGCAAAGGACCACCAGATTGGCTTCCTTTTTTTGGAGGAGAGTGTCTTGGTTCTGTTGGGTATGGCTAGTTCTATGCATTTATGTACATGTTCGTACACTGCATCAGTGTATGATTTGGCAGTCATGCATCTATTTTCCATTGACATGGGTGCAGTGAAGTTAGCCACCTCTGCTTTTAGGAGCCCAAAGTCAGCTTTGGAGAAGTTTTTCATGGTGGTTACCTTTGCAGGGGTTGTGGATGAGATGTGGATTTCCATGGTGATTAGTTTGTGGTCAGATCTAACCAGGGAGTACTTGACTATTGGTGTAGAGCAATGGTTGTGGGTGAGATGTGGATTTCCATGGTGATTAGTTTGTGGTCAGATCTAACTAGGAGTACTTGACTATTGGTGTAGAGCAATGGTTGCCCATGTTAGTAATAACCAGGTCAAGGATGTTGCTTGCTCTAGAGGGGATAAGAATGAGCTGGTCCAGGGAATTGGAACTGGTGAATTCCAGGAAGTGCTGGGCCAGTGTATTGGTGCATGAGTAGTTTTCCCAGTTGATGGAGGGGTAGTTGAAGTCACCTAGTGTAAGAGTGTTGGGTTGGACCCTAATAGTTTCCAGGCTGCTTAGGAATGTGGAGTGAGAGTCTTGGGACATGGTTGGGGACATATAGCAGGCTACAACCTAAATCACCATCTTACCCAATGTTAGTTGTACCTGAAGTATCTTAGATACGTTATGCTGGGCTACTAGTCTAGAGGTGTGCATATCCTTTATGAATATGGAGACACCACCACCTTTGGAGCTTTTAGTCCATGTTCTGGAGCTAAACGGTGTAGAAGGAGTTATAGCCTGGTAGTGCAGGGGTGCTTTCTGCTGCTTTAAACTAGGTCTCTGGTACAGCACAAATGTCGATGTTCTCCGTCTTCGAGCAAGTGCATCTTGAGATTTAAACTTCTAGCATTGAGCAGCATGACCCTCAGATTGCATTTATTTATAGCTGTTATGGTGGTAATTTGGTTTTTGGCACATCACCTAAAAAGACACTATAGGGGTAGCGAGAGCCTTAGCCAGTATCTGGAAACCCAGGGATGACAGATGCAGGCCATCTCTGGCAAAGCATTAAGGTCTGTCAGTCATGTCATCACAAGCAGACAAATACTGGATCCCCTTAGAATGACACCAGAAACTTAGCCAATTGCTGAAGTCAATCATTTTTAGCTTCTACTGCGGTATAATTCTGGGTGATGGTAGTATGCTGCTCAGGGCTAGGGTCACACCTGCCTGGGCCACATAATCCAAGAGCTCTTCCATATCTCTTTTCATGTAGTCCAGGGAGGTGTGTCTCAGGTCATTCACACCCACATGGACAGTGACAGAGTCATACTTGTACTTGTTGCAGAGTGACCTGAGTGCATGTGTTATGTGTTGGATTCTGGCACCTGATATACAGCTGACTGTTACCTTCTCCTTATTCAACCGAGTGAGTGGGACATCAGTGTGCCTCACTATGGAGTCACCTATGATTAGTGTACTGGGCAAGCTGTTTTGCCTTAAGGGCTTAGGTTGAGAGGCACGCTGTGTAGGTGAACTATCTGTCTTGTGGTTTGTGCTGTGTTGTGGTGGTTGAGTGTGTTTCTGCCTTGGAGGTCTCTGCTGTTTGGGTAGATTTCTATTGAGAGTCTCCATGAAGGTGGGTATGTGGTTTGTGCTTTTATGTGAGAACTGTGATGGTGAGTGTTCTGGAGGGCTGTGTGTTGCATGTGGTGTGGTGCAGGTGTTGACCTTCTCCTCTTAACCAGCTATTCTGGTCTTGGCTTGAGAGTGCATGGATTCCAATTTGTATATATAAGTGCATCTCTCACAAGTCTGAGTTTAGAGAGGTGAGAGGAGAGGGTTGTCTGAGTACATGAGGCAGTTGCTACACTGCCTCAGAATGCCCAAGTTCACCAGGTTAATAGGAGAAAGTACAAGGAACTGACCTTTAAACACACCAGGAGGGGTGGTCATTATTATTAAGTAATGTAGCTGTTTCCTTATATATTCCTGTTACAGAAAAAATGTCACTCAAGGTGTCTGAGTCTGTACAGAGCACTGCAAAACACTTGAGGGGAAACTAATACGTAGACCCTGAAAATTTAAGGATGAAGTATTTAGGCAGATATACTGAAGTTAGAAAGAAATCAAGCAGTACTTACTGAAAAATAAGGAATTAGCTTGTCAAGAATGAAGAAAAGAGGGGAGTAGCATGAATGTCTACTGCCTGGCTACTGCTAATGCTGGTCTCACCACAGCTTCACTCTGTTGGGATACAATACTCCTTTGTTTCTTCTCTCACCAGAAGCAAAATGTTAGCACCAATCCCAAGAAGAGAAGCAGGCCACGGCCTGTTTGATGATCCACAGTCTTGTCTCAGATGATGCAAGGGTCTGCAAGCTTGTAGACTTTTTCAGGTAGATGCCTTGAATAGCAACCAGACCAATCAGGTACGTTAAGCACAGACACTCACTCTTCAACCAGAAAGAGTCAGGAATCAATGCACTCTGCTCCTACTCTCACCAGGATCAGAATATAAGCACAGATTCAAAGCTGTTACTTATAAAGCAGTAATTAAGCTTTCTGGTGATCAGCAGTCTCCATGAAATAATGTAACTGCACTCCTTCTCTCACCAGGAGAAAACAGAAGCACTAATCCCAAGATGACTACTGAGAGGCAGAATGTGGGCTCTCCAATAACTGGTGATCTTGCAATAGATGCTTAAAGGTAAGATGAAAAAATGGTTTATCCTAAACACTGCAGTGTGCAGTAGAGGAGTTAGATGTGAAAGTAGGTAACAAGTTTTATCTGTCTAAAAAGTTAAGTTTTAGTGGAGAGTCACTATTTTTAAAACAGCAAGATAGACTGAAAGGGGGTTGCCACTTTGGTATTCTGGTACTATGGAATACAGTAGGATGGCCAATAAATTTATATAATTGAAGGGGAGTGATTTCACAAAATGATAATTTTGTGCTTACTCACACCAGCCAGTAAAAGCAGAGAGGAAATGAGATATATGGTCAAATTAACTTAAGGGGCAGGCAACTAGAAAGACAGTCATGTTTAAAAACACAACAGTAACCAGGTGGGAAAAGTTTCTGTCTGACTCACAAGAGACAGAGCTGTGGTCTCTTTTCAAGTTTTAATATGCAGTTAAAAGCAGAATACAAGTAAAATACAGTGTAAAGAAAACAAATCACAGTATACAAAATAGAAAAAAGCAATAAAGTAGTACAAAATGCAACAAATAAAAGGCAAACAAACCTTTCCCTCACAGCAAACTGTAGCCGAGTCTGGGTGAGCATTTCCAGTAAAGCCTTTAAGCTTAAGCAATATAAAAAGATTTGATGAAGACTGTACCATGAAAACAATGAAAAAAAAAATAAAACATGAATACCTTTGGTGAATGTGCTCAAAACAAATTAATATTAAAACTCACATTTTGTATGCAGTAAAAATGAAACTATTTCTTTCCACTGATGTAACTATCTTCAACACTGCAAAGCAAACATTTTCCAAGTACAAAACAATTAGTTGATACCTAACCACGAACACATAAAATAGAACTATATATCGTTGAAAAACCGTTCAGAGAAAGAAAATTGAAATATTGTGATTTGAAAGAGATCTAAGGCTGCTATTACAGTATCATCTGCAAATATGAGTAAAAAGTCTTAAATATGTTGGGTCACATTCAGAAGTATAGTCTATTACGCAGAGTTTTATGCACCATAGAGAGTGCTGAAAGCTCTTATTCAAAAGCCACACTAGCAGCATGGAGTAGGACCATGCAAGACAACTTTGCACTATCCAGCTCTATTGCATTCCAGCCACATTCTCCTTGTAAGCCCATCCCATGATCATGAGCCAAACAGAAGCTAAAACTGCCATGGCAGAAGCAATTCCTTTCCCTGCTAGTATGTTGCTCAGCAGATGACAATGAGCAGCATACTAGTGAGGCTACACAGAAAATTCCTCCTAAATGTCCACTAGATTGCAGAAAAATACCTACCAGCAAAAGAGTATTCTACAATGCAGGCAGACTCACACTACCTTGTCCCACCACCACCATGATGGTGTAAGCTCCTACCAACAGGGATATGCACAACCGAGCAATAGGTGGGCAACTGGCTCACAGGGCAATCCCACAACTGGCACCCCGTCAACCAAAAATGAGGAAAAAAAAGTTAAGCAAACTTTTTTTATGTTTTTATATAATACACACACACTAACACATAATTCCTTTATCTCTTTTGAAAAAAATAGCTCAGAAACAATCAACTAATTCTTAACCCTAAGAAAATTCACCTCCTTCTCTTCCTACCTCAGACACTCTCTTACCTTAAATCCAACTTTTCTCTTTCCTCCCTAGATGGCACCACTATCTCCAGTGCCTCACACACCAAACTCCTTGGGGGAAGAATTGATGACCAACTAAAATTTGACTTGCACATACAGCAGGCCATCAAAAAAAAAAAACACCAAAAACTTGGACTACTTTATAAGAACAAAAAATGTCTCACTACTGCCACTAAATGGACTCTTGCATAGGCATTTCTCTTACCTAGTCTTCTATACGCTTCCCCCATCCTTACCAATCTCCAAACTAACTCAGTACAGAAACTGGAACAAACATGCAACAAAATTGTCAGATTTATTGTAAACCAACCACTCTCTTCACATCCACTGCCTCTCACTAAACAAACTTCAGTGGCTGGAATTTCCGCACCTTCTCCTACAATCGCAACTCCACACTACCATTTCCATACTCAAGAACCCCTCTGCCTGCCCTGCTTTCACCTCCCATGTTACTGTCTACCCCCCCATCTTCTCTGGAGTGCTGATCAGCATCTTCTCTTAGTTTATAAACCCAAAAGGAATATTGGCAAAGTACTTTAAAAACACTCTGTCTCACTAAATTGGAACAAACTCCCACTCCATATTAGATCCAACGTTTCCTTTCCCTGTTTTAAAAATGAGCTTTAATCCCATCTACTGTTTTTCTTGTTCTTCTTCTTTCGTCTTTTCCTGGTTAGGGGTTGCCACAGTGGAACTGCGGTCCACTAATGATTGTCAGTAGATTTTTACAGTGCTGAGGTGCCAGCTCGATGCCCAACCTTCAACAAAGGCACGCCCATTCACGCATGTCTTTCAAACACCACTCGACCACGGGGAGGACATGCAGACTCCACACAGAAGGCACTCCAGTCAAGAACCGAATGGGAGAACCTCTTGCTGTGAGGGGACAATGGTACCGCTGCACCAAATCCCACCTACTAAATTTGAAATTATGCCTTTGCCTTGACCAAACTTAGTCTTTGTCTGTTCTACTGTATAACCTGTTGCATCTCCTAACTTTCTCTGTTAGTAACTTCTGCTTAAACTAACCTCCAAAACTCTCACCTCTACTACTATAGCCCCCTCCTTGCTCTCTCCCTCCCATTCTTCACACTATTTATCTCCCCCCACTTCCTATCAATGTCTACACATTATCCTTCTTTTGAACAATTATTATCTTTTGTTTTTACTCTCATATGTAGTAAATTTTATACCACTCCTATCAGTGCAACCCTTAATGTTCATATTTTTTTCTTTTGTTTTTCTCTTTATAATTAATTTTGTATTTTCATTGTTTTTAATAGTTTTTGTCCTGTTTGTTTATCTTTACTTATGTTTGCTAGGGCTCTTTCCCTTAGGGTCTCCACTGAAAATGGGTTGCTTACTATCAATACAATTATCTTGTATTGTGATTGTTATTTAATATTTGTATATCGTCACTTTATCTATACTATGTTTTCCGGGACTTTTCCCCTTGGGTCTCCACTGAAAATGGGTTTGTTTGCAATCTCAGTTGGACTAACCCGGTTAACAAATGTGAAATAAATAAATAAATAAATAATAGCTTAATGGCTTTTTGCCACAACATGTTTCAGTACTATTTGTGTGTATCAAACTTCAAAATTCACTGCAAACAGAATTGGAAATAATTTAAGCAGTGGTGAATAGCTGTTGTATGGACTGATGTGCAGTGCCAATGAATAACAATGCTTGCATCAGTGACTTACAGGAAATAATTGGCGCTCCTACAGTGGCAGTTATACCTCCTCAAAGTTTGCACCTGGTGCAGCTTTGGTTCACTCTAGCTATGACTCTGATGCATAACATCAGGTCCTCTCATTACCATAATATGGTAATGATCCCAAAGCTACTCTTTTGTAGAATAAATCACAGTCTCTCATGGTGGTGGCATATAAGTGCTAATGTGCAAAGCAGCTGAGTGCTGTACAGCATGCCATGCCAAGTAGCTACAGTGGCTATTTGGCTTTCTGGTTACAGACTGTCATCCTCACTGCCTAGATATAAGATGAAGTTGCAGATAAAGCATTCTTCTCTTGAAAAGGGAGACCTCTGACCATAGGATGATGGGAAGTGCTACTAACATACAGAATAGGATGAGGAATATATGCCAAGGGGCTGAAGGAAGGCTTGATTATAAAAGGCTGATAATGGCTAAAAATGAAAAAAAAACTTTACCCCCTTCCATCCTGTAGCACTTCCCGTCATTTTCAAGAGAAGAATACTTTATTTGCAACTTCATCTTATACAATGTGCAGCCCTATTGAACTTAGTTTCCCTAATCTCACATTATAATGTCCCCTGCATCCCCATAAAGTCATCATTCTATGCCTTGACTCATTTTTATTATTAAAAAAATCCATCCATGACCTCTTTTTCACATTTTTGCACATGGGGTTGGGGTGCCACTTTAACAGTGACAGTCATGTAGAGCCAATGTTCATACCACTGGGTAGCTAGCTCTGATGCTGTTGCTCTTTTGTCACACACACACACACACACACACACACACACACACACACACACACACACACACACACACACACACACACACACTGTCATTCCTACTACCAGTTTAGAGTGTCAAATTCACCTACTGCATGTCTTTGGAATGTTTGGGGAAACCAGAGCACCTAGAAAAACCCAAATGAACACATGTAGTACATGCAGACGCCACACAGAAGGCATGCTAGCTAAAAATTGAACCAGAAAACCTCTTGCTGTGAGGAGACTTAATATTAAAAATAGCCCTGTCTAGTCCTTCTATATAAATTGCAGACAATCTGGTTACATTTGATAATAAATACTTTGCAAAAGTAAATACAAAGAAAGTGTGTCTGCCATTAATTAATGAACTCAAGAAGAATTCTATTAAGGTCAGTTTGTTATCCACAGTAAGAAGAAAAATGCCCTTTCCTGAAAGAATTAAAATATTTAACTCATCGGAAGAAGTAAAGTTACTCATATAGAACAATAAAAAAGTAACTTCTCACAACACATGGACTGGAATGCTTCATTTCCTAAAAGACAAGGAGAAAGAAGTACTTGGAAAACTAATACAAAAAGAAAGAAAAAAATAAGTTACATGAGTTCTTTAGCTGTATTTCCAGTATACAGCATTGTTCAACAAGATATTGTTGATAATTCAAGGGCAGTGTCCTTTAATAAAAAAAGATAAAGAACGAGAGAGAAGAAAGAAAGAATATTAACTTTAATTCCTTAGTTGACTACTAGTGCATTTAATTCAAATTCATAAATTAATTTTATAAAAGCTGAAGAAAGCTTAACTAATATAGCAAGCTTTTACTGGTGCTAGAATCTGCATTCCCTGATAAGCCGCAGCCTATTTTATTTCTTAATGGAATGCATATATTTAGCTGAAACTGAATAGTAATTATCTACTAATAAAATAATATATATGCTCATTATTTCATCAGTCCTATTATTATATGATTCCACTTGAGTTAAAGGGGAGGAGGAAATATAGTGTGATGACTGTCTGATATATACTCTTATGGTTTATATTGGTGATATAATGCTTAATGTGCATATAATGCTTAATGGGTATAGATGAGTCTGCATAATTCCTTTCCCTCCAGTTCACAGTTGGATAATGTTTTGTAATTAGATTTATAAGTGTTTTGGATTTCAATATAGAAATAAGTTTCTTTTGTACTGTTTTCAGGAATGCATCTACAGTGATTGTTGATTTAAGTGCTGATGTGCTTCCTCTTCACATGCCCTTCTTTTTTCTCTAGTGTTTTGTCTTCTAGTATTTAAAACTGTTTTCAAAATGTGTGAGCACTGAATTAAAAAAAAATCTTTAGTTCAAGCCTTCACAGACAGCCAACATCCAGATCAGAGATCATCAAGGAAGTGTGCAGTAATATGACTAAGCATCATCATTCAGGTTATCTCTAGGCTAAGAAACCAGCTGGAACATTTAAAGAAGCATATTCTGCTGCTTTAATTATTAGATCCATTTACTGTCAACCAATTAATAATTATAGCAGCATCTGATCTTAAAAGCATTTGGAGAAAATCCTCTGCTGGCAGCATGGTAAATGAATATTACACTTGTATAGTGCTATAACAAGACATATTATTCTGACTAAATTGTGTATTTTATACCTGTGACTTATGCTTATCTGAATCATTTATAGTCTGTCTGAATCTGTTTATCTAGTAAAGCAATGCAGCTACTTATTAATAATCAGTTCTAGTGGCATTTATCATCAGATTTGTACATTCATGCATCTAACAGGTACAGTGTAATAATATGGCTGTTATTGTGGAGATTTGTTCCTCATTGGTTGTGATGCATCAAAGTTTGTGGATGTTCTACATGTTGTTGTTGTCTTTCGGCTTTTCCCGGTTAGGGGTCGCCAGAGCGGAACACCGGCCCGCTAATGATTGGCAGTAGATTTTCACGAACGTCGAGGTGCCAGCTCGACGTTCAACCTTCAACAAAGGCACGCCCATTTAAGCATGTCTTTGAAATGCCCACCCAACCATGGGGAGGACATGCAGACTCCACACAGAAGGCACTCCCCACACTCCAACCGAGAATCGAAAGGGAGAACCTCTTGCTGTGAGGCAACAATGCTACCGCTGCACCACTGCGGATATAACTTGTAAATATATGTATGCACATTTCAAATTAAGTAGTTCATCTCTGAAAAATCTAGATCTACATCTGATTAATGCATAAAATGGAATGTGTTTTCCTTAAAATTAATAAAATCTTTTAAAGAAATAACTTAAATATTATTCATGTGATCACTAGCTTTACTATTTTTTTGAGTTTCTATAGCTAAGCTTTCACTAATGCTTTAATACTTTGGTAGTCATCATTATGAAATAAACAGATGAAGCAATTTAAAACTGAATATATTTAACATTAAGTAAACATGTAAAAGAAGTGAACAGACTTTAGATTTGATTTTCCATAGCTACTATTAATATCATGAGTAGTTAAAATATTAACAAAGGGACTGTCTTTTGTACCATCAAAAACAGCAGATATGGTGAACACTATTATTGATTTTAAGTTGTTTATTAGAAAACTTAACTTACAGCCTTTCTTCAGTACAGAACAGAGAGCGATCTCTGAATTTCATTTAGCCAGTACATCCCCCCAGTTAATTCACTGATTTCAACATTTGAAAAAAATGTGTGAAATCGACTTCGACCAAGCTATTGGACACTGACACATATGCATCAGTCAGCTTAAATGAGGTGAATATAGCTATAAAAGAATAAGAGACTGTTTGAATGACTTATTTATTGAACAATTAATTGACATGTCCCTCTTGAACTACTTAACCATGTTGGCCCCTAGGACACCAGTATTATTTGGTTCCCCTAAAATTCATAAATTCTTAGTTGATCCACCAATGAGGCATATGGCTAAGGTAGTAGATAGTATATTGAAAAACTTTTTGAAGGATGAGGGGCAGATCTGCAAGGATTCTTGGACATTTTTGTCGAAACTAAATGAGCTTCCATACCAGGAGGATTACAACTTTCTGATGATTGACATCAAGGACTTGTATACTTCAATCCAACAGATGGAAGGGATAGAATGGATTGACCACTTCCTTAGGAAGAAAAGGGCACCAACCTCGGAAATTAGACTAGTGAGTACTTTGTTGGATATAATTATTACTAACAATTGTGTTTTATTTGATAAATGCTACTTACAAAAAATCGGGGTCGCAATGGGGGGCCAGTTTTGCAAACACAGTCATGACCCATTGGGAAAAGGAGTACATCTTTAAGAAGGAGGATTTATGTGAACAATTTTTTTTCTACACCTGTTACCTTGACGACATTTTTGTCATTTACAAGGGCAACTTAGATGAGGTGGCTGATTTGATCAACTATTTGAATTAAACCACTGTATTTTTGGAATTTACATACACCTTCCGTCAAGATGAAATTGTTTACCTTGATATACAACTAGTAAAAGATAGGGCCCAGGGGAGACTAACTTCTAAGATACATAGGAAGAGCACATTTTCGAATAGCTATTTACACTACACTAGCTCAAAAAGTCAGTAATAAAGGATCAACTAGTTTGTGCTGCAAGGATTGTGATAGTCGAGAATGACTTCATCAGTGAATGTGAAAAAAATAGGTAATATATTTATTAAAAGGGGCTATCTGGAGGAACTTATTCTGGAGATCACTACCAAGATTTATAACAAAAGAACGAATGGTATTTATATTCCATTACTAGGATCCACGTTTACTTTAGGTAGGCAAGGTGACTTAAGTAACTTGGTTAGTAAAGCAAATCAAGAGTTTAACAAGTCTCCTATTAGTTTCATACTAACCTTTAGTATGGAAAATAGGGTCATACAAGCTATAATAAAAAAGAATTGGAAATTATTCAGCAGTGACCAAGGTCTTCAAATTAGAATAGGGCCCACCCCTCTCATTTACATTTAGCATTTACATTTAGGAAAGGGAATAATTTGAAGAATTTACTTGAAACTTGTAATATGAATACAGTTAGACACCCAGGCATGACAAGATGTGAATCATGCAACTATTGTAAATTTATGGATAGTGGATACAACTTTAATATGAGAGATATACGTTATATAACAACATTTGGAAGGTTTAACTGTAATTCTAGTTTTGTGGTTTATTTAGCCCAATGTCTCCCATTCTACGTCGATAAGACCGATCGTAAATTGAAGGAGCGGGTATACAAACATATATATAACATTAGAAAGGAGAAAATTGAAAATGCACTAGCTAATCACATCAAGGTGAATCCCACCCATATATTTAGGGCTACTGACCACATCCCAAAAGACTTAAGGCTAGAATTAATGTGGCAAATTCGTCTGGATGCATGTTTCTTCCCTGACCTTAATGAAATGTGTTCTATACAGTGCCTTTTAAGACTCAAGAACTTAACAAGATAAGACTAGAGGGAGTGATTATTATTTATTCTAATATTTAGTCATTTTATGTATAAGTATTACTAGGTATACATATTTACCACTATTATATTTATATTTTTAGGTTAGGACTGTATATACCTATTTAGTCTGTGTATAGACTTACTTATTTCTTTGGGTTAAGCTGTTTTTTGTTACAGTCACTTTTAGAATTGTAAAATTTTATTTAATATTATATAAGATTTGGCACATGTAGTTATTATAATGGTGTCATTTGTTTAATATGGATGGCCATTTTCACTCACTGCCATTTATTGCCTTATTGTTTACTTTATTCTTTAGTACTATAGATATTTACTGCATTTTATAAGATTTAGGGAGGTTGAAAAGGAGGGTAGTAATTGTGATACCTGACTTACAAGCCTCATAAACTAATGTAGTTATTTTTAGTTTTTCTTGTATACACACATTTTCTTTATGTTCCAAGAGCTTCTGTAATATGTTGTTTAGCAGCAAAGAAATAGCACTATCAGTTTTAATATTTCTTTGGCAGCAAAACCCTTTTCAAGTTACAGTCCATTTTACTCAACACTTCTCTTTGTATTTCAGTATTTCGGTAGTAGGCTTTGCTCGCTTTCTAACGGGAATATTTCTGTGCAATATGAAATAAACTGGCAGGTTGACAAAGCAAGCTATTACACTTCAATGGTCTTCACTTAACACGTTCTGCTGTAGGAATACTTTGCAGAACACAGCTGGGTGCTTTATCAACTGTTTGACATAAAAGTGCCCTAATAACATTTTCTGACATCATACTCAGTTGTTATGGTTTTTCTCCACTTGCGTTTAATTAATTACATGTCTTGAGGAACAGCTATGAATGAAAGTGACAGCATGAGTTGCAGCAATCTTTTGCAGTTTGAGCTGCTCAGTAGGAAAAAAAAGAAACAATTATTGTCACTCAGAGCTGTTCTTCCTGTCCAAGTGATTTATTTAGCATCAGATTCGGCAATGTTAATAAACAATCAAGATGTGTGTGAATAAATAAAAGCAAACACTGGGCATTTTAAAATTCTTTGCAATTCAGAGATGTGCAGCATTTTTTATACACTGTGGGTGTCAGAACAAAGGTGTGGATTTTTTTTTAAATTTCTAATGCAACAATTACACTTATTTGCATCCTCTTAAAGAACAGTTGATCTTAGTAACACTATTTAATCTTGGCTGCATATCAGCTTTCGGATATTGCTGTCATCTAGTTGTTTCTCTTTTTTCATATCTAATTTAAGTAATCCCAGCTCCTTTGTCTTCCTAAATATGGTTCAGAATACAAAAGCAAAACCTTGTAAAACCTTCAAATTTTTTTGAATATTTATAAAGTGCATTATTTACTTCTTCTATATTCATAGATTCATAGATTGTTACTATGCTAATGACCCAAGGGGCCTTTCTAAGCCAAGCTAAGTATTCCCAGAAGAATGAAGGACACTGAGGCCCAGACAGTTTTGTAAGCTACCTCTGTCCATAAGGGACATGGGTGCCAGGCCTGTTGTAAATTTCCTATTCCCCATCTATTGGTCTAGGTTGCACTTAAACTGGCTAATAGACAAACCCAGCTTCACATGGATGGAAAGCCTGTTCTGTAGGAGGGCCAGTCTCTGTGACACATATCTATGTCACCAGAATGCTCTGTTTAAGTCACAGACAAAATTCAGGTCCCTCAACCTTGTATTTCTGGTACAGTTTGACTTACGAATATGAAGGAGGTTCATAAGTGTGGGGTTTGTGGATGCCTTGTAAGCCGGTTTGTTTTAACAGCATAAATATGTCCCCTAATTCTCTTGGACAAAAATCTACTAGTCATTCCTACATAAAACACATTACAAATGGAGCAGAGAACAATGTAATTTAGCCATTTTGATTTACATGTATAATGTGCCTTGTACCCAAGGACCTATTTATACCTGGAACATAAATATAAGGTCCTATATAAATAAATCTACAACTATTATATTTTCCACATTTGTATGTTCCATTACTTTTATTCATATATGACCTAGCAACCAGGGTGCTTGGATGTTGTTTTATTTTTTTTCCTTGTGTCAGTACTCACCAGTTTTGTATTACTTTTTAAGTAGAGTCCCAAAATTTTGTTAAGTGTTAAAAGTTGCTAGACTGCAACATGGAGCTGAGTATAAAAACACTATCTGTAATTCTGTTCCCCCCAAAGAACATACTCCCCCTTTTCTTATAACCTTATATATAAAATATAGATTTTTTGCAGAATAAATATTAAATTGTTATTTCTTATGCACCTCTTAAAGCTATTAATGTTCAATCAGGCATCTTTGCTCTTGTGCTGTTTGGATGTTGAGGTCCAATCCTGGCCATGATCCATTTGCCTAAATAACATAGCCCCTCCTGATAGCTCACATGATACATAGTGACACAGTTGGGTTGGATTGCATGGCTAGGCTTATAAAGGCCCTGGTGGTCATTAGCCTATATGAACCTATGAGCCAGCTTCCAAATCTTCAGGTCACCTTCCATGCTCTCAAACTGTTAGAGTAAGATGCACTGATTAAATGGAGGGTTGGGTGGCAAACCTTTCACAGCTTTCATGCCGAATGGGAGAGGGCAGTGAAAGTCCTGAGAAAACAATGCTGGGGAAAGAATAAAAATGACATGTCCACACCCAGCAAAAACTTCATACAAAAATAAGGATGTAGAGAAAGAGGGCAGCTACTATAGCAGCGATCTTTTGAACATGCACTGCTATGGTGAGTTTATTTACACAACTTTTATCATCATGATAACTGTTGCAGTAGGTTAAATAATATGGGTAGATTACCATAGTTTAAAAGGACTTGTAGGAGGAAGGATGTGGGTTCCAGATCCTCTAGAGAATGGTCCTAGCAAAGCCTGTCCTAGACCTGGAGAAGGACTCTAGTAATCTGGTTTATAGAGCTTTGGAAATGTGTGCACAGAGGACCATATTGCTGCTACTTAGAATACTTCTAGAACTGAACCCTTTCCAAAAAGCCATAGATGAAGCCAAGGGCCTGGTAGGGTGAGTCTTGACCCTGCTTGGAATAGTTTTGTTAAGGTCAGAATAACAAAAAGTAATAGCCTGAGATGACCATTTGAAAATAGTTTGCTCTGATACAGGCTGTCCCTTTTTCCTTACCTTCAAAGAAAGGAACAACTGATCATAAGTTCTGAAAGATTTTATTCTGTCACAATAGTACCTGAGTTGTCTGTGGACATCCAAGCTATGAAGTATCCTTTCTGTCTCATTTTAGGTTCTGAAAAGAGGTCAGGGAGATGGATACTTTGGTTTAATCTCAGATGCCTCTTTAGGTATAAAGGGAGGATTAGTTCTCAAAGAAACCCTATCTTTATGGAAAATGAGATAAGGTTGACTGACCTTAAGAGCTTGCAGTTCAGATACTCTTCATGCATATGTCAGAGCAATAAGACTGTTTTCCATGTCAAGAACCTCAAGTAAGCCTGATGAGCTGGTTCAAATGGATTAAAATGAGTTTTTCTAACAAAAATTAAGACCGCAAGGAGAAGCTACTGTTTATTTACTAATTTCTTTTGATGGTTCTTATGCAGAACCCCTTGAAAAACACTTTCATATGAGATTGAATTGAAAGAGGGATCCATTGGAAGACACGCTGTAAAACCAGAGAAAAACTAGCCCTGAATGGGTCCTGGCTGCCTTATTGGCACCAACTAGAAAACCTTTTCCATTTACTAATATATAATTTTCTAGTAGCAGTCTTTCTTCCCTCCATTAATACCTGCTGTAAGTCAGTAAAAAAATGTAGAAATAACCGGACTTCATTGTGAATAAAATACTGTTATTTTTATTAGTTAAAACACATCACATAAATGCTTTCATCTCTCATGGAAACCTGCTGTAAGTTCTTAGAAAAAGATGCCTAAAAGGAATTAAAACCCGGTCATCCATGCAGTTAGTTGCATTTCTTTGAGGATGGGATGTATCATACTCCCCTGATCTTGTGTGAGTAATTTCTGTCTTGAGAAAGCTTGTGGTAATTGCCCTGGCCACTTCCAAAAGTAAGGAAAACTACTGTTGCCTGGGCTAGATGGGGGTCACCAGAATTATCTTTCTGGAGTCATTTTAAATCTTCAAACATACCCCGGAAATGAGTGGAAAGGGTGGAAAAGCATACAGGAACATTCTTGTCCATGGAAAAAAAAGTCACTCATCTTTCAAGCCTTCCTTCATGGAGTACTAGAGCAGGCATTTGCCAGTTGATTGTCTAGAGGGAAGGCAAAAGATCTACTCCAGGTTTTCCCAACTGATAGATCAAGTCTGGGAAAACCCCCAATACAGTGTCCATTTGTGAGAATTTGTGTTGGTAATACATGGCTTTTCTGCCCCACAATTTTGCTCTGATGGGTATAAGATGCCTGTAGAGTGAGATTGTGGTATAAAGCTATGTCCCATGTTAACACGGCTAGTTGGCAAAGGGGGTAAGAGCTATTTTTCCCTTGCTTGTTTATGTATCACTTCACTGTGGTGTTGTTTGTAAACACTTGAAGAGGTCCTGGGAACACAGATGATTCAGAGAACTGAGAGCATTTATAAGAGCCAACATCCATTTTATGTTGATGTGTTTTGGTCTTTTTTGATCCAAAGACCCTGCACTTTTATGCTGATAGATGGGAGACCTAGATTCAGAGAAATGTATTTTCTCTAACACACAATCTCCTTTTTTACAGATCTTAAAACTGGGATTTGAAAAGCCAAAGAGTGTTGAAGCTGGGGTAATAGAAAGTTCAGATACTATTATATCATTCTCATTGAGTCTTGCAAGAGATACCATGAGAATCTTGAATCCCATGAGACCCAGAGAACCCTGAAGAATTTCTTTGCTGAAGCTGAACTCTGATTGGAAAACCTGAATAAAAAGGATTAAAAAGCATATCTTTTGTTTTTCCTGTGGAAGAAAAGCTTTTTGTAATGAGATGTCCAGCAGGCCCCTATCAAAAATCAGTCCTGTGAGAAGGAGTTAGAAAGGACTTCTGAACATCCTCTTTGGATCCTAGCCTGTGTAGGAGATCCATCATCCCAGAATGAGATTCCTGATACTTTGTAGAAGACTCTACAGATTGCAAGTCATATAAACGAGGAAAGATGTGGATACCCTGCAGTCTGCAGTCACTATCAGAGGAGCTAGACATTTTGTGAACACTCCTAGAACAGTGGATAGCCCAAAGGATAAGCCAGCGAACTGATTATGTGATCCAGACACACAACTCCTTACAAAATGCCTAAAATCTTGATGAATATGAATGTGATGACATTCATCTTTTAAATCTAGAGTCACTAAGAAATGCAAATGAGGAAGAAGGGGTAATAATTTGTGAAGTGACAGCATTTTGAATTTGGGAATTATCACAAACTGGTTCAGGAAGAAAAGAGCCAGAAGAGGTTTCCAGGAATCTTCTTTCATCACCACAATAAACATTATTGAATGAAACCCTTCTCCTATAAGAGAAGTAGGGACATATTCTATTACCCATGAGACAGCATGTGCTGTAAGATAAAAGGAAAGAAGAGGCACTCGTCTGATCTGGCAGACAAGAAGGATTCCCCTGGTAAGGAGGAGTGCCTCCCTGTGCCATATTTAACCTTGATGGATCACATTCATATGGCATCTGTCTGAAATAATCTATTGCCAAAGAGAGAAGTGGAGGTTCAGACAGTCAGGAAGGATTAATGGACTACCAGGGTGTGGGTGGGAGTGACAAGTCTCTTATATAGTCATTCTGACTTATTAGACTGTCCTTAATTTTGGGGGGAGGTGGTTGAAGTTTTCTTTTGGGATCCCCATGTCATTGCATTTCAAATGTCTGCTTACCAGCATTTTGCTGGGACTGTTTATTTTACTTTTTGGTAAAGTTAGATTAGGGAGAAAAAAATCCCTTGGTAAACTTCGAGAAGATGGGCAGAAAAATCTGAGAGATCCCTTGAATCAGCTTTCCTCTCTCATCATACTCTTTAATGACTTCTGTAGCAGAAGGTCCAAAACTAGTTCTCTGCCTAAGAAAAAAATTTAAAATGTCATTCTTGATATCCTCTGGGAGGTACAGTGAAAGTAGCCAGGCAAAACCCCTTAAAACAGTTCAGTAGCAAAAGCCCTGAAAGTGGCATCCACAAAGTCATAAACACATTTCAAACAATGACTATTAACTTGAGAAGGAGGGGAAACCAAATTAAAGAAAGTAGATTTGTCTTCACAAGAAGACACAGAAGCCAAAACACTACCCATACCTTCACAATTGGCCAGGATAAACTTTAACATGTGAGCCTAACAAGTGAGAATTCTAAAAAACAAAGTTGCAGAAGCATACACTTTTTTCCATGCTTATCAAAAACCTTCCCATCATTCTCAAAAGGAGAGGTACTACAATTAACAACATGTTTAACAGTGGCTTTATTAGGGCAGTAGCTGCTGGGTCAGGTCTAGAATTGGTGTACAAAACTTAAAAGACTGAGGAACTTTATATAATCTATTTGCTTTTTACTGGAAGTAGGTTGACTGTCAAGGAAATTGCAAAAAAAATCCTCCAAGGCCGACAGAAATGGAAGAATAGGAGATGGTTCTGGAAATTACAGCTGTAACAACAACAACACTTTCTGACAGATTGAGAAACATCACAGTTTTCCATTGAAGAAGCTGATCGATTCTGGAAATAGTTTGAGAGTCCTTCACAGAGAATTGCAGATACCACAGTCTCTTCAGAATTTGTGTCAGAAGTCTGAGGGGAGAAACATACATCTGTCTCCACATTCTCTAATAGGCTCAGTCTCTTGAACTTCCTCAGAGAAAGAGGAATCCTTTTTTTCTTGCCAGAAAAAGTCTTAAAAGAAATGTCAAGAGTCTATACAAGACCCTAATCTAAGATTAATAAATTACTCCTGACCAGAGTAACTGAAACAGGAGGGGATATATGTTTTGTTTTCTATTAAGGAATTTCTAAAGAAACAGACCTGGAATTGCAAGCAACAACCTCCAATGGATAGGCACAATGTTCTGACAAAGCAGAAGCACTTTCCCTGCCCCTTCTCCCAATACCAAGAAAATTGGCTCTCCCTTGCTGAGCAAGGACAGTCCAACAGCTGTGTTTTAGCATTAGTCCATGGAGGCTATAGGAACTACATTAGAGGGTTCCAATGAAAAAAAGATGATTTGTCCAAGGAACCAGCTTTGGCCACAGCAAAAGTCACCTACCTGTGGCTGAGGCAAGACTCCAGCCTGCTGTGATGGCAAAGGCTGCTTAACAATCTTTTGCTTTTTTTCACTGGAAGAAGGTACAACTTTGTAACCAGTACATTGTTTCATGGTCAAACCAAAAATGGTGCCCAATTCCAAGGGAGTATTAGCAGCAATAGTCAGTAAAAGAGGTACATTGTAAAAAGGTAACATTTCCTAGACAAAACACAATAAAAAGCACTTTAAATACTTACTCCAGCCACACAAAGTAAAATAATAGTTTCTCCAAAGAAAAAGTACTTTGAAATAACTTTTAACAACTTTTTACCAATAAGGAAAAAAATAAGTGGTATTCATGTTTAAAAGTATATAAAAGTTGAAAAACAGTAATCAGTAACACTCTTTTCCCAGTTTAACAATTCATATTTTACAGAAAAAAAAAGTTTTCTGTGATAAAAAGTAAATTGGAATTTTTTCCCTAACTTGAACTTATGCCCAGCAATGGAACAGTATTGACTGACCATCGATCCTTGAAAGCCCACAGTGGAGCACTATCTTTAGCAGCAGGAAAGTTTTAAAGTGATTGGCACCTGATTCTGACTTTTAGTCAGCTTAGCTTGAAGGTCATGAAGCATGTAATGGCATGTACTGCTTTCCCATAGCAACCATGATGCATTCCAAGTCTGCCACAGCTCTTCATGTTGGTCCTCTAGCGGTGCACTTCTAATGCAATTTTCTGGACCCACCAACCCCTTTGATGCATATGTACACTTGAGAGATGTAGGACAAGCACATAAAATATGTGTGAACAGAGAGGAAGCTACAGGCAGATGAGGCTATAGGTGCATACCCAGACACCATTACACAACATTGCACATCTGAAAAGGAGCATTACATCTTTTAAGGTGGAAGGTTGATTGTTCAGCTAAGGCCACAGGTTACTAGCAGCTGACCTCAGAGTTTCACTTCCTAGAAGTTTATCTACTGAGAGCAGGGCTGAGACTGACAGAGCAGAAAGGTCCTTTTTATTCTGCTATTTTACTATTTTATCCTCGTCTACATAGTACAAGTAAGCATAAATACATGCATTCAGTTTTCATGCTATCACATAGGAGTTTTATTAATCAGAATCTCCATCTGGTATTGTCTCAAGCTTTATTTGCTAATTTCACAATATGCTTATGAATGCATGGCACACAGATTATAATAATAGTGAAAAACAAAACAATGTTCTGTGCCTCACCAAAGTCCAGTCAAATAAACCATAGTAAATATCCAAAAACAAATAAGACTGGACACTGCTCGAATACCAACTCCTTCTGTTTATTAAAAATAGACATACAAGTGATGAACGCTTTCGGGCCTTTGCCCTTCATCAGATAAAGCATCTCCCAAAACCAAACATTTTAAAACAAATACAAACCAATAGAAAATCAGTAAAAATCAGTAAAAAACCCGCCTACTGTTATTTATTACTTATTATTGATGGCTTTGGCAGCAAACTAAATCCAAGGCCATTTCAGTACTGATCAGTGATATACAAATTCAAAACAGTGTAAGAAACTTCTCTGAGTGGAAGATTTTCAGTCCATATGTCTCCAGTTAATCACTGTATATTAATCAGATCAGACAATAGAAGTAGAAGTAGCGAACTTAAACTCGTCTTAAGTCAAAACAAAACAAAACAAAACAGAAAATAATAATAAAAAATATATAATTGTACAGCATTTCTAAGTATTTGAAAGTAATCCAAGCAAGGCAGGCAGGCAGTCTGTTTCCAGTCAAAAATCCTTTATCAAGTACACAGACAAGCAATCCAAGCAAAACAAAAATAGAGTAATAATTTCCTCACAAGCTTTCTAAATATATATATATACTTTTTATTAGGCATGGGAGCAGTTTATTGTGCTGTAAAACAAAGTGTTATTGGTACACATGTTAAATTCACATCCCTTCCCCATCAGTGTGACATTCAAGCTGGTCCTGCCCTACTTACTAGCTGTTATAATAATATTATAACCCTTATGTACTTTAAATAAAATTTATAATGATGTGGTACCTCTTATTTAACCAGATTATTAAGTCTGTGATTTTATCCAAGACAATATACTACATGGCTGGAAATATATCAACTTTAGCTCATTTGGCAATCAAAAAATATATATAAATATATACATATACATTTTGCATGTAAAAATACATTTCTATTTTCATAACCTATTGTTAACAAAGATCGCTTTTGTCCTTCTAGACTTCTTCAGGTCTGTGTACAAGAACCCTAAAAACTATCTATAAAAATATATATAATTGTATAATTAGTATTGTTATTACACACCATTTTGAATAAAGTGGAAAAAAGAACCAGAAAAAAATAAAAATAAAAAAAAAATGTATGTATGATGATGGAAACAAAATATACCCTTAAATTACAACTGATTTAAAACTGATTTAAAATGGTATTTGAAACCAACTGATTGCATTTTCAAAGTAATCACCCTGATTATCAAAAAAGAGGAATAGTCAAGGGTCAATTTATTCGTGCCTCCAGAATGTGTAATACATCACAATTTTTCAGAGAAGAAGTAAATTTTTTAAAAGCAAGATTTTCTGAAAGAGGGTACCCAAGTGGTTTGGTTGAGGAGCTGGCGAAGGAAGTGAGCACTGATAGGGGGACAAAATACCAACCACTGCTGATTAATGCAGGTATGTTAAATTGCCAAACAAGCAATAGATTGCAAAATTTAGAGCAAAAGGTATACATTCATACTTTTGGTATAGACTCGAGCACTGTAGAAAGAAGTGTAAGAAAATACTGGCCAATTTTGAGACTGGATGACAGGTTGGGCAGTATGATCCCAGAGTTTCCCAGATTCATTAGACGGAGGGGTACCAACTTAAAAGAAATGTTGGAAATGAAACAGATCAAACAAACAGGTTTAAATGTGAACAATAAAAAAGAAGGCACATATAAATGTGGAATGTGCAAACAATGCCCAGCGATATTTAATGGACACAAATTATATTTACCATCAAGAAAATGTTTGTGTCAACCGAGGGGCTATTATAATTGTAATGCTAAATTTATTGTTTACCTGGGCTTATGTATGAAATGCAAAAGTTTTTACATAGGAAAAACGGAGAGAACTTTAAGAAGACGAATTTATGAGCATTTTTATGACATAACTAAAAAAGGAAACTAATGCTTTTTATAGACATTCCCTTTTTTGTCCTGACATGGAGATTAAATTCATCATTTTGGAACAGGTAAAAGCAGATGTTAAAGGGGGTGATTGGGAGACCCTGTTGGAACACAAAGAATTGATATGGCAGCTAAGACTAGATGCAGGAAGACGGCCAGGTCTAAATGATGCTTGCAGTATCAGCAGCGTCTTGAAATTAAGAAAGGCAAAATTATAAATTCAAGGCCATAGTGTCTGTAGGATCAACTGAAAGGGTTCTCCAGAGAGTAAGTTTCATGAAAATTATTGACAGGCAACATAAACTTTGAATTTTTAAATCATTAAACAGACATATGGTTTAATATATACCTGGTCGAATATTATTTATTAGAAGGCCAGAGCATTTAAATGTATATATTTGGTTTATTAATTTGATGTGTGCAAATGGATTTATTTTAATATTGTGCACATTTAATGGAAATTGAGCAAGTTTTAAATACGAGTGTGCTTGGCAGTGTTCTACATTTTTTTATGTAATAAATTTCATTCTGCAAAAACTGTTTGAAAACATCCCCTTTGGGAAAAAGAAAGAAAAAATGGTTTAGTAATTTGAGGTTTGTAGATGGATTTATTTATTTTACTGTGCATACCAAATAGCAACTTAATGAGTTTAAAAACGAATGGGTTTTGCAGCACTTTGCATTTTCAACATGTAACAACTTTCATTTTGCAAAGGCTGGTTAAAAACATCCCTTGTAGGAAAAGGAAATGAAGGGTTAAATGAAAAAATTTTTTTCTAATTAATCAATTAATTACATAATTAGCTGAATTTTAAATGTATATAAGGAGTGTTCATTTGAAGGCTATTTTATCTTGAAAAAGCTCAGCAAAGGGCTGAGCGAAAGCGCTTGATGGGATTGTTGGTGTGAATATTCTACAATAAAGCGAAGGTTTTTTACTCTACTGGCAGCCTTTTATTTTCTACTTGTGTGGAAGAAGGAGAACCAGCATTTGTTTTGGACTTTTTTGCCTCTGAATTTCCAGTACCATCTTTGCAGCCATGGAGCAATTTGTTTTACTGGCTTTTTATCCTTTATGGCAGTTTTTTCTTTGTGTTTTGCTCATGGTCCATGGCGGAAGAAGTGGCACAGAGTACTTTCTCTGACACTCCTCAGTTACTCAGACCGGGAGAAGACAGTACTCCTGTAACCAGGGCGGAGTTTAACCAAGTTCTCGATATGTTAACCCAGTTAACTAGAATGCTCAACAAGAGCGGAGTTGAGCAACCAGCAACCTTGCCAGGTAACCAGCAGCTTGGTTTGGAGCGGAAGAGAAAGCGCATCTCAGCCCACAATGAGCGATCTGGCAGTTGCCCTTCTTTAGGAGCTTGTAGTCAGCAGGGAAGTACGAAGCAAGACGGGAATGACAATAATAAAGACAGCAATGTGCTATTAAACGAAACCGGAACGCAGGAGCAGCGTTTTGATTTCGGAGCATTGGCTGGTCAACAGTTTTGGTTTCGTCAAGGTACTGTTCATTCAAATAATAATAATTTAAGTAGTAACATTGGCATAGAGAAAGATTTTGACATTCTTCGGGACAAAATTTATTCCTTTAAAGCCAACCAATTGGAAATAGATTATCTGAAAGAATGCATTAAAGTGAGAAGAGTACCAAAAGGACTTAGATGCTTCAAGCTTCCCAATAATGTGCAAAAGGACTCTAATTATTATAAGAAATTATGTGATGTGTTTAACCGTGCTGGTGTAGACATGTTGGAAGTTATGGTAGCGGAATATGAAATGAGAGCTGACACTTTACTAAATGATTTGAACGTTCTAAATAGTAGTTTAGTTAATGATGAAAAGTTTACATCTGTCAAGTGGGGCTATGACAATATTTTTAAGGAGGTTGACCAGCACTGTTTAAGGATTCTGAATCGAAAGATCCACAAGTTAGAGAGGGAGTTGAAGGAATATAATGAAGGGGTGGCTTACCCACTGCATACTAAAGTTAAACAATTCAATTATAACAACAGTAAGGCGCAGGGAAATTTCAACAATAGTTACAGGATGGGTATGGCCTACGAGGCACCAAGAAATAATCGTAGGTTTGCAGAAAAGGAAAGAAGTACACCCCAGCAGGATTTTCTGTTTCCCCCGAACAAGGAAGGGGGGGTGGAACAGGTTTCCCCAGGGGTGGCGGAATCAATAAGGCAGTTTTTTCAAGCTGCTCCAGGTGCTTTAGCAATTAATGATGCTGTAAATAACACAGATGTTTTAAATAAAGTGATGGTGGTAACAGAAAATAATTTTTCTGTTTACAATTATACCAACATTAGCTTGAGGAGAGAACATTTTGATTTGTTCACAAAAGGATTACATTCTGTGCCAGCATTTTCAAGCAGATTAGAGCAGGATTTGATAGACTTGAAGTTGTTCAGTAGACAATTAAACTTACTGCTTTATTTTAAAGGGGAAATTCCTTCAAATATGGGACTCTCCAGAAAGAGTGTATTTAATCCGCCTATGGATCCAACAGTAAAAATATTTGAAGAAATGATGGAGAGAGATATTAGGATGATTGGCAGAAAAAAACAGAACAGTACCCCCCGCAAAATATTTGCATGAAGGAGATGAACTTGATTAAGGAACTTAGAAGCAGTAACTGCAGGGCAATGAAAACAGATAAGGGGGGGGGTCTTGTTTTGATGTATAACACTGAATATGTTCACCATATTAATGGGATGTTGCAGGACCCAGAGCAATATGAACAGGTATCCAGCAATGAGCTACATATGGCATATTCCAGAATTGGTTTCATTTTGTATGATCACCTTTTGCAAGGTGTTTTTAACGAAAGATTGTATAACTTTTTAACTGTTGCCAAACCAAGAATTCCTGTAATATTTGGGATCCCGAAAACACACAAAGGGTTGGATCCCTTAAACTTTAGGCCTATAGTATCGGGACAGGGGAGTATTACAGAACCTGTTGGGAAATTTATAGATCATACCTTGAAACAGTTTACAGCCTCTTTAAAATACATTTGCAATTCTTGGGATTTCCTCAGGGGCTTACAATCCCTAGAATACCATCCAGACTTTTTGTTAGTTACTATAGATATTGTTCAACTGTTTCCCAGTATACCGCATTTTACAGGATTAAATTGGTTTAATGATGTTTTAGTCAATGAAGCTAAGCTTGTTCCCAATACCACCAATTTATTGGTGGAACTTATGGAATTGGTTCTGGAAAACAATTTTATATGCTTTAATGGCCAATTTTTTAGACAAAATCGGCGTTGCAATGGGGGCAGCCTGTGCCACCATTTATGCAAACATTGTGTTGCATAAATGGGAACAGACATACATCTTTGGCACAGAATGGTCACGATATATTAGGCATTACATCAGATTTCTTGACGATATTTGCCTTATATGGGAAGGCACCAGGGCCAGTGTCCAGGAATTTATTGATTACATCAATTCCACCACCTCCTTCTTAACTTTTGCACATTCTTTAAGCTTAGATAGCTTAAATTATTTGGATGTGTGTTTAGTTAAGGATAATGTCAATAATAGGTTTAATTCTAAAGTGTTTAGGAAACCCACTTATTCAAATGCATTTTGCATTTTCTAAGTAATCACCCTGATTATCAAAAAAGAGGAATAGTCAAGGGTCAATTTATTCGTGCCTCCAGAATGTGTAATACATCACAATTTTTCAGAGAAGAAGTTTATTTTTTAAAAGCAAGATTTTCTGAAAGCGGGTACCCAAGTGGTTTGGTTGAGGAGCTGGCGAAGGAAGTGAGCACCAATAGGGGGACAAAATACCAACCACTGCTGATTAATGCAGGTATGTTAAATTGCCAAACAAGCAATAGATTGCAAAATTTAGAGCAAAAGGTATACATTCATACTTTTGGTATAGACTCGAGCACTGTAGAAAGAAGTGTAAGAAAATACTGGCCAATTTTGAGACTGGATGACAGGTTGGGCAGTATGATCCCAGAGTTTCCCAGATTCGTTAGACGGAGGGGTACCAACTTAAAAGAAATGTTGGAAATGAAACAGATCAAACAAACAGGTTTAAATGTGAACAATAAAAAAGAAGGCACATATAAATGTGGAATGTGCAAACAATGCCCAGCGATATTTAATGGACACAAATTATATTTACCATCAAGAAAATTTTTGTGTCAACCGAGGGGCTATTATAATTGTAATGCTAAATTTATTGTTTACCTGGGCTTATGTATGAAATGCAAAAGTTTTTACATAGGAAAAACGGAGAGAACTTTAAGAAGACGAATTTATGAGCATTTTTATGACATAACTAAAAAAAAGGAAACTAATGCTTTTTATAGACATTCCCTTTTTTGTCCTGACATGGAGATTAAATTCATCATTTTGGAACAGGTAAAAGCAGATGTTAAAGGGGGTGATTGGGAGACCCTGTTGGAACACAAAGAATTGATATGGCAGCTAAGACTAGATGCAGGAAGACGGCCAGGTCTAAATGATGCTTGCAGTATCAGCAGCGTCTTGAAATTAAGAAAGGCAAAATTATAAATTCAAGGCCATAGTGTCTATAGGATCAACTGAAAGGGTTCTCCAGAGAGTAAGTTTCATGACAATTATTGACAGGCAACATAAACTTTGAATTTTTAAATCATTAAACAGACATATGGTTTAATATATACCTGGTCGAATATTATTTATTAGAAGGCCAGAGCATTTAAATGTATATATTTGGTTTATTAATTTGATGTGTGCAGATGGATTTATTTTAATATTGTGTACATTTAATGGAAATTGAGCAAGTTTTAAATATGAGTGTGCTTGGCAGTGTTCTACATTTTTTTATGTAATAAGTTTCATTCTGCAAAAACTGTTTGAAAATATCCCCTTTGGGAAAAAGAAAGAAAAAATGGTTTAGTAATTTGAGGTTTGTAGATGGATTTATTTATTTTACTGTGTATACCAAATAGCAACTTAATGAGTTTAAAAACGAATGGGTTTTGCAGCACTTTGCATTTTCAACATGTAACAACTTTCATTTTGCAAAGGCTGGTTAAAAACATCCCTTGTAGGAAAAGGAAATGAAGGGTTAAATGAAAAAAATTTTTTCTAATTAATCAATTAATTACATAATTAGCTGAATTTTAAATGTATATAAGGAGTGTTCATTTGAAGGTTATTTTATCTTGAAAAAGCTCAGCAAAGGGCTGAGCGAAAGCGCTTGATGGGATTGTTGGTGTGAATATTCTACAATAAAGCGAAGTTTTTTTACTCTACTGGCAGCCTTTTATTTTCTACTTGTGTGGTAGAAGGAGAACCAGCATTTGTTTTGGACTTTTTTGCCTCTGGATTTCCAGTGCCACCTTTGCAGCCATAGAAACCTAACATTAATGTCCTCAGTGGTTGGAAAAGCAAATACAAATCTGCTTATGAGATGGTCATTTCTGGTCTGAAACTAAATAATACTGAAACAAAGAGCATGTTTGATAGTATGGAAGTTATTGCAGCTTGACAGATCCAGCCTATTAAAATAAAGGATAAAGATGGCACTAAATATAATATAGTTGCATCTGTTATGTACCCAGGGTTTTGTGAGAACTAGGAAATCAAATTTAACACCCACTTTGAAGTGAATCAATGTTTAAGTGCTCCCTATAGGGCCAAGCCCTTCCTTACTAGGGGTACAAATGAAAACTTTCCATAATCAGTTCTACTACTCAAGTTACTGTCTTGAGTCATATTTTAGATAGTCTTTCCAATGATGTATTCAGATTAGTAGAAATAGCCTACTACAAGTTTGTCATCTTTGCTACCATGCAACAGGCAGGATCAATCATTGATTCAGCTAACTGAAAAGTCTGCAGTAACTTGAGTTTCAAAAACAAGTGGATTTATTGTCAATAAGCTTGAACTAAATGTCCTTGTTCTCACAAAACATCCTGTGCTGGTATCATCCAGCTCACTAAGATCCTCAAATTGCTTTCATCTAGATGCCCACTTATTCCTAACTTCTTCTAAGGACAGTGTGTGTTACACAAGCATTCTTCTCACACTTCACATGTCAGCATGGTACTATATAAAAGTTCCAGCTATCCCTTACTCCATCCAAATTAGCACCTATGCAGGCTACTAGAGTAGCTAGGGATTACTCAGGGCTAAAGTGTATGGAAGATTATGTTGTCAGTTAGCTATATGTGAGTCCACTGGAATTAAATTTGTGTGTTGATCAAAGGTAATGTCTATCTCTCTGTTCAAAAACATCAGCAAATGGAATAACTCTGCGGTTCTCATTTGCTTGTCATTCCTCTATATCATCATCTCAGTCATGTTATTTTAATCAAAATCTAGTGAAAACCTTTTAACAGTTCCGGAACACTGAATGTCACTGGTAGACATAATTACTAGTAGCGACTGCAGTTATGTCTATATACTTTTGAGTTATATGTAACTAAGTTTATCACTAAAATCTCATTTTTGATTGGCTGTGATTCTTCTGTGTGATACTGTATCACAGTATTGTGATGACATTAAACTTAATGAATGCATGACATCTGTCTCAGCCAAGTGCATGCACTAGAAGTAGTAGCTGTGATGTGAACACACATTCACATGCAAGCACACACTCATACATGTGCACACATGCACGTACACACACACACACACACACACACACACACACACACACACACACACACACACACACACACACACACACACACACACACACACATGCACCCACACACACACACACACACACACACACACACACACACACTGCCACATTCTGACATGGCACACATACCTCTGGGTAATTTGGAGGATTTTGAAGTCATCAGTACAATGTTGCTGAATACCAGAGCTTGCAGGGAAAATCCACGTGGATAGGGGGCTAACAAACATACTCCATAAAGAAGACTCTGCAGGTGGGAACAGAACTTTACAACCAAGCATTGTGAGGTGCTGCTGTACATGATGCCATTTCAGGCACATTTAATGTCTATTGTTGAAACTTTTCCACAATGGTATACAAACTTTTTATCTGCCTATCTGCCCAGTTGAACAAACCAGTCAACATAATATAAATACGTTATAAAATATTGCATAACTGGTCCATGTGAAATGTAGACCTACATTATGTGACTGTGATGTGCTGTTATGTAGTATGATATCTGATAAAATTCTATCCCCACTTCACTGGGGAGTGCCATTATTAAGGGTCAGTAATTTCACATGACCAGAGGACTGCTGATAGGATAAACCTTTTATATTGCATTGTGTTGTTAGACATGGCATCTACTGTCATGTATGTTGTGCACTTTCAGCAGGAATCACTTTCACTGTGCTGGGTCAGTAGGCATAATGTCAGTAATGCAAACAATCATTGCATAAAGAAAGTGTGGGATGTCCTCATTCCCGTCTTCCTTTCTGTCACTCTGCTGTGCCTTTAGATCACCCAACGGTATTGCATGAAGAAAAAGAAGAGCATTATTGAGATGATGGTATACAGGAATGTCAAGCAGATGAGAATGTCATTTTTGTGCTTTTAGATAACTATGATTGTGCAGCATTCAGTCAGTGCATAAAGTTTTGAATTTGTTGAGACTTTTTTTTAAAAAACATTTTGCTATCTACTTACCTACAACTTCTCTAGTACAAACATCCCTACTCTCACACATTACACATTTTAGATTGCACAACCACTTTGCACCAGCTTCCGTATCCTTAAAACTAAACTACAGAACTGTGTACCTCTCCTACTTTTACTATTTTGTATACTGTAAATATTTAAAGTCACTGTACCTGCATCTTTTCTGCTGGCATTTATTTAGCCATGTAAGTGGATTATTTTCTACTCTTCATCATCTTGGAAAATTTATTCAGAACCAAAATGACTGATTTTCTTTCTGACTTTATTGGAGCTCTCCTATAGTCTTTACAACAATGTAGTTTTTTCAAACATTTCTTAGCTGTTGAAATGATATGCATCTGTTATAGTTTTAGTTATCTTTGTTTTATATCATCCACCAGGGATAAAGCAGGTACCATTTCCATATATGTGCATTTACAGCTGTCCCGAGTCAAGATGTATGCTATATTATGTTCACATTAACTAGTCATATGTCATAGGTAAATGGTAGTTAAAAGAATGTGTAATCACAAGCACAGTGTAGCTAAAAATGCATGTGTACAGAAGTCATGGGCCTTAATATTCTGAATAAAGTAGGTTTGTGTGTAGCACTATCCCTATCTGCTCGATTCTTGGCTGGAGTGCCTTCTGTGTGGAGTCTGCATGTCCTCCCCGCAGTCGACTGGCCTCCGAAAGACATGCCTGAATGGGTGTGCCTTTGCTGAAGGTTGGGCGTTGGGCTGGCAACTCGGCACCATAAAAAAATCTACTGCCAACCATTAGCAGACCAGAGTTCCACTGCGGTGACCCCTAAACGGGAAAAGCCAAAAAGACAAACAAACAAACCATCCTTAACTGTAAATATTCACTTCCTTTTCCTTTTCTCACTCTACACAGCTGGCAACTGCCAGTCCTATTGGCGCCTCATAGCCAGAATTATTCCATCTGGGATGAGTTATATCAGGGCTCATTCTGCATGTAGTCACAGCAGTTATAGGTGGGAGCTAGAATGAAGATATACAGACATCATGGAGTCCCTCTTCCAGTTTTCAGAGTTGAGGCTTTTACCAAAGAATGCTATTAATGAAAGAAGAAACACCTAGTTTATGCTGAACACCTATATATAGGAAAATGTTCAAAAAGTGACTATTAAATGAATGGTGCTATGCACAAATATAGTTAGTAAACAAATAATAGCTCATCTGTGCCCCAATACATACATACATTTACCACCGACAGTAGTAAAACTACTTCACTTCCTGATATATGTATGGTATAACTAGTGCATAGACAGAGCAACCTATCCTTACCTCAAACACCAACCAGACATTTACAGCAGTGCATTTATGAAGACTAACTTGAAGACATGCATACAGTAAAGCATAAACTGATGGTGGAACTTACAGAAATGGTATTATTTAACAACTATATTTTATTCGAAGGTGAATATTACAAACAGAGAACAGGAGTAGCTATGGGTGCCAGATGTGCACCCATATATGCTAATCTAGTTTTAGCATATTGGGAAACACAGTTCATTTTTACTTCTGTGTACTCGTCCAGAATAGCACTTTATTTACGCTACCTGGACGATATACTCATTTTTTGGAAGGGTAACAAAGACGAAATCCAGGAATTTGTTGAGTTTTTGGGCACAACCACCACCTTTTTAAAATTTACAAGTAGGATTCATGACACAAGATGTGATTATCTTGATATACTATTTATAAGAAAGATGATAGACTTGAGTCCAACATATTTCGTAAGAAGACTTACTCGAACTCATTCCTACACTATGAGAGCTGCCATCCCCATTTCCAAAAAAAGAACTTAGCAAAAGGGCAGATGGTTAGATTATCGAGATTAGTGAGTGATGATAGAGTATTTCAAGAGGAAATGTGAAAAATTATCAATATGTTTTGTGACAGAGGATATCCCCAGGATATATTGAGTAATATAAGGAATGAGGTGATAGCAAAAAGAAATACTATGTATAAGCCCATCTTCATATATGGAATGGATACTGAAACATCAAAGAATGAAAAGAGAAAGAAAAAAGATGGTCTGATACTTCCATTTAATGAAACAGCATCAAAAATTGTAAATATAGTACATGAAACATGGCTCAGTGTTTTCAAGAAAAAAACTGAACTCACAGGCATTATTGGTTGTTACTGCAGTGGTGGTGCTGCGGTAGCGTTGTCGCCTCACAGTAAGATGTTGTCCTGTTCGATTCTCAGCTAGAGCATCTTCTGTGTGGAGACATGCGTGAATGGAAGTACCTTCGTTGAAGGTTGTGCGTCAGAGCTGGCAACTCGGCACGTAAAAATCTACTGCCAATCATTAGCGGACCGGAGTTCCACTGTGGCGACCCCTAACCGGGAAAAGCCGAAAGACACAACAACCCGGAGATAACATATAGTAGGGGTATGAATTTGAAACAACTAGTGGAGATGGATACTAATATTAACATACACAAAATGTCCAAAATGAGCAAATGTGGTCTATGCAGTACTTGTAAGTTTATAAATGATGAACCCTATGTAGCAGTACAGAACTACAGGAGAACCATTAGATGCCCTGGTTATTGCAATTGCAATACCAAGATGGTGGTTTATATTGTGACATGCACAAGCTGTCCCACTTTTTATGTAGGGAAGACCATCAGAAAACTTAGGTGACGAATTTTAGAACATATAAGGGACATTAAAAATAAAAAAAAACAGTGAGTTCATTATATCTTCACAGCCAGAAATGTAATCATTTTAAAAGATTCATATTTTTTGTGATTTACAGAATTCCCAATAATAATACTAAAGGAGGTGATGATAAAAATTTATTGGAAGCAAAGGAATGTTTATGGCAACTGAGATTGGATGCCACTAATTCACCTGGAATAAATGATTATATTTCCATTTCAAGTATATTAAAACACAAATCATACTGTATATAATTAATTGGACATTAAAAAAGTTTTTTAACATACATTTAGGTTTCACTATAGGCAGTTATATTCTAAATTTCAACAAGCCAACAGTGTATATTATATAAGTTTTTAATACACACGTATCAAATTTTTTAAAGTATTGTATTTATTGATATATATAATTATAATTGTATGTACATAACATTAGTCAAACAACAAGCTCAATATATTTTATGGTAGTTGTTATAAGTTTGTACGAGTTATTTTACACAGCTACTTCATTTCAATTAGGTATGGCACTTATAATTAACATATAAGATTGGTTGAAGTCACTCATTGGTTTTAATATTAGGGCGTTGTGTTCATAGTATATATAAGGATGTATGGTTTTAATGACATTATACTCTGATGATGCCCAGAATGGTTAAGGGTGAAAGCGCTTAGTATTTTTATTTATTTGTTTGTTTTATACCAGTTTTAATAAACAGGACCTTTCACGATACTGGTTTGCTTTCTTGTTTTAACTTGAAGACATGCCAGACAGAAATAAATACATTATAGATGAAATGTATGTGCAATCAATGGAAACAGGAAAAGAGTATAGAATATTTATTGTTCTTATGAATGGATCACTGAACTGAACATTTCTATATCTCTATTCTTTCTTGATCTCAGACTTTACCTTTCAGCAGAGTACTAAAACATGAGCTATTCAGGGCAGTGAATCCACCTGCTAAATACCATCAACTATAGGCAGAAAGCTTCCTCCCACCTCTCACACCCATCCCCCGATACAACTGCCCAATTTGTACCAGATATATATATATATATATATATATATATATATATATATATATATATATATATATATATACACATGGGTCTACTTTGATTCGTTGAATCTCATTTCACTGAATTTAATTTCACCTCGACCACTTCACTGAAAACTCAAATTACTGAAAACTCATTTCATTGAATCCCATTTCATTGAACTTCAGTTAGTATATATGGCACTGTGTAGAGTACTGTAAGGCAAGTAAAAGGTATATGCCCTTTTCCCCACTGTAGTGCAATCCTGGAGTTAGTATATATAGTTGGGGGAGGTGTTAGTTTTTTGATATTTTTGTGTTTGCATGACGCAGCAATCAATGAACATGTGCCAGATATCTAAAAATAGAAACTGGATGCTTTTAATTTTTGTCCAAAATATCAAGTTTAAGCATAGCTGAGTGGGTTTGCATGGCGCGGTGCTCAGCAGTGCTTAAATGTAAGTAAGAGGTATATAAACCAATTTAGCAACAGATCCTCACTGCCTGACTGGTTAGAGTGATAGCCTCGTACAGCAGGTGCATGGGTCGAATCGCAACCATTCAGCTTTTTACATGCTATAGGAAAATATTTCTTTTTGTTATATATACATTCAAATATGTTAACTGGGTTAGTCCAGCTTGACCAGAAGGCCATTTACAGTGGAGACCCGAGTATAAAAGCCTCAGTTACACATAACTGTCCAATACATTAAAGTTACAGTAACAGGTAATGTAGTGAAATACATATGTTTAGGAGATATGAAGTAAAATAGATACACCCAAGAATGAAGTATCATTAATGAACAATTATTTTCAATAGTTTATTATGTATGCAATAACTGAAGTTTGCCCATAGCTGAGTCCTGCTAAGCATTACTAAGCCACACTAAGTAATGCTTAAACAGGACATGTCTTAGCAATACGTAGCAATGCTCAGCTCCACTTAGCTGGCTTGAGCATTGCTAAGCAGTACCCTTTGAGCAGCCTCAGCTCAGCTCAGTGGGTTTGCACAGTGCTAAGCAGAGCTAAGCATTTATAAAAATGGCCAATGGCGGCAAAGGGTGGGAAAACAGCCTTATTTAAACTGAACAGGTGGGAATACAACCAGAACCTGTTGGAGTTTTATCACTGCAAGAGCGATGGCTAGAGTCAGAGACAGACCACACTTTCGGGCGCAATGCTGGGGCATGTTGGAGTCCAGGGTCATGGTTGGACTCCTAGTGAAAGACCATGATGCCAGATTGTTGCAGGGCCAGTACCAGGTCTCTGAATACAAGTCTGAGGCCTGGGACCATCTGGCACATGACCTCACCAATGTTACTGGAATCTCCCACACTGGTGAGCAGGTGTGTCACCATTATGATGACCTGAAGTGAAGGGAGGGGGGCAGTCTTGGCCCAATGGATCCAAGATGCTCAGGACCGGAATGCTCCAGAAGGTCTAAGTTTAGCAACTGGTGGTTTATCAAATTATAGTATGAATATCTGATAGACAGGTATGCATAATGGTGCGTTTTCTCCCCACAGCTGCAGAGGAGAGGACTTGCAACTTAGAGGCCCATGCTGGGTGCCTAGTAGTAGCTGTATGAAGGGAATACTAATAAACTGTGTCCAGATGTACTAGTGTGTAAACAGCAGTGTTCAGCAAGTTGATAAGACTCTATTAAATAAAACGTCAGGCACTACTTTAGCATTCTAACTGAAACAGACAAATTAAATGTTCTACTGTTGGTATGACTCTATGGCTGATGCATCTGTGAATGTGTGCCAATAGTCCAACCCCATGCCTACAAATGACAGCAGGATAGGTATACACACCATGCACTATGCCTGATGCATGTCTCTCAAGCATCACGCTGTCACGGCTAGTGATCACTATTGCCATTAACCTTGGACACAGATATAACTCCATTTGAAGTATGCCAGTAGCATGCTCACACAACATCAGTGCAGGGAACACCTTCTTAGTCATATATTTTACCCTGACATATACAAGTCCCCTGTAGTTATGTACATATAGTTCTTACAGCTTGGCCCATACCATTCCATGTCGACAGCTTGAGAGGGATGTACATGCTACAGATGCTTTAGGGTACATGTAGATGTAAAGTAAGGGCATACCTGTAGAGTATTGAGCAGTACTATTATGAAAAATATAGCCTATACAGTTGTTAATAGAATGTTTTTCTCTCCCCTCACCCCTTATCTGCATCACAAATTATTATTGTTATACTACAGTTATGGTTTCATTTCCACAAATATTGTTTTCAAAACCTAATGTTGGGCCTTGTGTTGTATTATTGGTTATATATTTCAATGGTTGCATACTAATGTACCTTGTTGAAATTCTACCATTGTTGGTCTCGTGCTGTAACTGTTACTGGCATGCTGTTACAATAATGGCTGTAATTCCATTTATGCCTGTGTTCTGTATGTTATGCAATTGTTTTGTTCTGGGTTAATTCGAACACCCATGTGTGCTGTTATAACTAACGTTGAAATGTTTTGTTCATGACTAACCAATACACTTTGACAAACCTCAACACCATAGCATATTTGGGTAGGCTAGTCAAAGTGAATCCACCTGTCCTGCCTCATCTGGCCGTGGCACTGGGTCCCAGACCAACCTGGAGCTGCCTCCTCTGCTGGTCCTGCACCACCCTCAGTTGGAACTGCCTAATGGGATGGGGCCCATCCTCCCCTGGGTGTGGACGCTGAGAGAACCCTGTCACCTGACACCAGTTTCCAGGGATGGTGTGCAGGGTCATCCATCAGGATTTGTATGACTGCCTGTATCAGATTGAGGGCATACTGGTGCATCTCGAGGGGCATGCTGGCCCTGGCACCCAGCCCCCAGCACAGCCAACTTTGGGGCTGTGAAGGGGCAGTGGTGACTGCCCATGGGTGGGGACCTCAGTCTCACTGTTTCCATCTGGGGACACTTAGTCCTCTGATTCCCAACCACTCTCCCTGTCCAAGGTGTTTACCCCCCTCATGTATCATACACCGCCATTGTCCACTGTCTTGTATGTTTGCAAATGCAACCTCTCCTACCCAACTTACCTCCCTAAATGTACCTACAACCCTTCCCCAACATCCCACTCTCACTTTAAAAAAGAAAAGGGCATCTGTCCCCAAAAAAATTTTGTCCAATACATAGCTCTCCATTTCACCCCCATGTACACTGCCATGAATCAATCATCCCATCAATTAATCAACAAACTTATGTCACCCACACCCCTCCCTGTAAGGTGTGAGGCTCCAAAATCCAAATTGTCCACATCATGCACAGCTGTTGCTGCACAAGAAATGGAGAGCTATGGTCCTTTTCTGCACCCATCCTGCACATCCCTATCTGCCTTTCATATTATTTTTCCCCTGCTTGCCCCCATTTCACCACTTTCCTATCACCCCTTTTTTCTTTTTGGAAATAGTGCATTCCCCTATGTGGAAGAGTGTATGTACTTGTGCCATGATGCCTTATTGCTGTTAGTACTGCTGACTGACTGCTGTCTCACAGACCTTATTCTGTTTCTGTTCCAGGTGGCTGTGTGTCTAAGTCGTGTTGAGCTGCTGCCATTACGGGAGCTGAGGATGGTGGAGTGGCAACACAGAGAAATTTTCATTGCCAGGGTAGGGCTGCATATGTCTATGTTTACCTAGGTGCGTATGCGTGGAACAGTATGTGAGGGACAATGGGGGTAGACAGCATACCTTGCATGCATACCCCTTGACACAGCATGCTACTCTTGATACATGTCACCTGGAAGTTCCATAGGATCACAGCTCATGGGTAAAGAGGAGGTTACTACAGTACTGTCCCTGGGTCCCTTACAAGCCTATCCAGTACTCTATCCCCAACAAAAGCATCTATCAGCACCTGTTGCCCCTGCCATTGTTTGACATACTTTGGATCCCTGGGACAGATTTTTTTTTTACATCCAACCTTCATGCAGTTGATGAAGGTCCGCATGGTACTCTGTTTCACATTTTTGAGGAGTGCATTCCTGAGACAAGGCAGCCTCTGGGAGACAAACCTGTCTCTCCAGCTGTTTTTTTTTTTTTGCTGTGTCATATGTGGTTCAAGCCTGTCATGCCAATAATGTGCACAGTTATACTGACATATATGGGGCAGCTGTTGAAGGGGTGAGCACAACATTGTCATCTATGCATGCCACAGCCCACCTGTGGACAATCTGTCCAATAATGAGTGGGGCAGTACTGACTGGATGCTGTATGCATAAAACTGGTGTTGAAGTCCATGGATAACCTTTGTGGGTGTTAACATAGCCTTTCCATTTGGTATAGATGTCTAGACTACATAGGTACATACCAGACTGACCATGCTGCTAATGTATTCTTGTACTGACTGAGGACTATACAGAGGTAATGTCCACCTTTTGTCTGGATGCAGTCCCTTTACCTATGTGGTAAAATGTGTCCAAGCCTTTTCTGACCACTGCCACTACTTGATAGGTGAATGCAACAGTGTTATCAACCTGAGTAGCCAGGTCTGCCAACGCAGATTGTGTGTTTATGTGGTTGGTGTTGATGTGGGAAGTAGTGGGTCAATGTCCTCGCCATATGGTAAGGTGATACTGTTTTCTGCATTCAGCTGGAGGTCAGGACCTGGCCACCATTCCATGCCCACTGTATGACCACATTGCAGTGTGTTGATATTAATTTGTGGGTCAGTGACAGACAGCACACTACTCACAGTTGCCACAGCTTTAGGCAGTACCTACATATGTGGGAGATGGCAGTTAGCATTCATACCTTCATACATGCAGGTCATTGTGGGCAGAAGCTACTAACAGTGTGTACACATATCTACATATTGCACACACATAGGCAACACAGTGTATGATTGCCACCTTATCGAATGTGGAATGTGGGACACATCTTGTATTAGTGTGACACTTGACAGGACATACCATATCCCATGGGAAGTGCACCAGACAGGACTTCCCTAAGTTTGCCATCTTTGTGCCACATCACCATAGCTTATGCTATTTCTCATGCCAGTAAGGTACTTCTGATGTGAAATAACTGCTTTATGCAGGTAGTAGACAACCTTAGAAGATGTTTGTTGTCCTACACTCTGGGGACCTCTGTATTGTTTATGATGTTGTTACAGGTCACACCTGCCTAAACATGGACTGCAACCTGCAGGGTGGGACAGGTGGTGGCCATAACTCTCACCAATACAGATGTCTTCAAAATGTCCTGATGTTTGCCATATATTTTTGTTCCTTTTGGCATAACATTGTGATTTTCTGTCAAAGTAGTGTGAAAACATTAAAGACTGATGTTACACAATAATAACAGATATGTTCCTGTCGGACTTCATACTCTTCAGGAAATGCATGAAATTCACAACCTGTTATTCTATCTAGTGTGTATGTTTGTTAGAGAAATATTTAAAGATTGACCCTAATATGTGGGCTTTGTCACACTTTTCTGTATGGCTTTCTCCAGATGTCTTTCTGTAAGGGTCGAGAGATATGTTTGTGGCCCTAACACAGACACACTGTTGCAAGGAGATATACATATGTACACACGCATACCCACTCCTGAATTGCCCTTGTTGATAGTAAATCCCTACCTGGCTAGTTATACATAAGATAGCACAATATACATAGCACTTGAACCACAGACCTTATACAGTTTTGCACTGTCTGCCACTAATATTCAGGTGGTTGACATCTGCAGGTGCTGTAAGGATTGCCACTGGGGGGTTAACAGTCACTTGAAATGGTATAACCATGTCACACAAACACTGCTCCAGGGGAACATGCATTACAACAGTCATACAGTGAGAGTTGCCAGTTTCAGACTTACAATACCTATCTACCTAGTTATGTACAGTATAGCCCACTGTACATATTGCATGTTCCACAGTGATGTTGTGTTTGAAATGTGTAACTCTGCATCTAAGGTGCATGACATCTGTAGACCATGAATATGTTGGTGATGGTGGGGTTAACAGGGTGGCACAGGTACACAAAATGGTATAGCCATTACACACACACACAGGCACGATAGCCATGCTGCAACAGAGGATATGCATACACAGACACATACACTCACACAGTCACCAGTATTGAGATTACATCCCCTATCTTTCTAGTTGTATGTAGTATAGTGCTATGTCCTTATTGCATATGCCACAGAGCTTATATGCCTGGAGCATACCTCTTAACCTGTTATAACAATACATGTGACAAAGCCTTCAATAATGGGGGATACAGGCCCAAAAATAGGGATAGTTTTTATATATTGCTCATACAAACATAGATAACTGATAGAGTGACCGGTTTCATATTACCATTACTTTTGTGAAGGGTATGAAGTCTGACAATCAGATGTCTGTTATTATTGTCTAACTTCAGCTCTTAATGCTTTGCCAATAATTGGCCAGGAAACCATACTTTTATGACACACAGACAAAATATGACATTCTGCAAAACTCTATAGAGTTGAGAGGTATGGCCTGCAGAGTGTGAAACAGTGCATCTAAGGTTGATGACATCAACAGGTCCTGTTAATTACTGCAATGGGGAAGTCAGTAGGGCAGAAAAGACTTCAGAATGCCATAACCAACCCATAACCAATATGCTTAACACACACACACACACACACACACACACACACACACACACAGTTGGCAGTCTTGAGATTAGACCCCCCCGCCTATCTAGTTTATAGTACTATAGTGCTACGTATTTATCGCATGTGCCACAGAGCTTACATGCCTGCAGAATGTCCAATGCTGTATCTAAGATGAATGACACCAACAGGCCCTGTAAAGTAGGGCAATGGGGGATAACAGGGTGGAACTGGCCTGCAGAGTGTCCAATGCTGTATCTAAAGTGAGTGACATCAACAGACCCTGTAAAGTAGGGCAATGGGGGCTTAACAGGGTGGAAAAGGCCTGCAGAGTGTCCAGTGCTGTATCTAAGGTGGATGACATCAACAGGCCCTGTAAAGTAGGACAATGTGGGTTAACCGAGTGGAACTGGCCTGCAGAAAACAGTAGGCACAGCAAATCTCGACCCATGGACCCTGTCACCCACAGTAATGTGTTAGCCCAGTGATCAACAACAGCCACCAGTCAGTGCTGTGTACTTCCTGACATTAATAACCACACACATGCCTAGCACATTGACCCACCCATATTGTGGAAATGGAACATGTTAGCAAGTTGATTGGGACAGCCCTGGGAATGTGTGGTCTGCTGCTATTGCCTTATAAACATAACTGTTACTGTAGTTTTATGAGAACACAGGTGTGTCAGGAGTAGGGGACCATACCTTTGAACTGTACATCTATGTGAGTCAGAGTGAGGTGTCAGTCCCTGGATCTCTAGGTTGTCAGTGTATGTGCTACACACTGCCTCTTTGCCAAGGTCAGGGTGTACTGGATTTGTCTATGTCTGCCTACAGGGAAAGGCTCAGGGGGTTCCACCGAGTCTCCCTATGCCTGTGGGGATCTTGGCAATGGTGGGGGGCTGTGTCTCCCTTCCCTGTGATGTTTCTGCCACAGCTGTTTCTGCAAGCAGGATCATATTGTGTAGCATGGCAGATACTATGAACATGTGTGCACATGTAGCTAGAGAATACAGCAGTGCTCCACCAGATATGTCAAGGCAGTGGAACCGTGACTTGAGTAGCCTAAACACATGCTGTATGATGTTCCTAGTTTGTGCATGTGCCTCATTATGGCATTCTTCGGTTGGTGTGTGTGCATTTCTTATGGGTGTCATCATCCATGGTTGCAGTGCGTAGTCAACATCCCCCACTAGATGGCCATATGGGATGTTCCCCCTGGCAAATTCCTGGTACAGTTGTGATGCATGCCAGATGTGGAAGTCATGATAACTGCCAGGGCTGCCAGCACACACACTGATGATAATGCCCTGGGCATTGCACACAACCTGGCAGTTGATGGAGTGATACCCCTTGCGGTTGATGTAGAGTGTACCCTCCTCACTGGGATTTGCTTTGATGTGCACATGAGTGCAGTTTATGGCACCCAGTACCTCTGGGTAGTATGCTACATGGTGGAATCAATGCATATTGCTGGCCTTCTCTTCAGGGGTGCTGAGGAAATAAATGTGGTCACTAGCATGTGTTAGCATGACATCCAGGAAGTGGTGAGTACCCTGGATGCAGATGCCTGTGAGAGCCCCATAATGTCCCCAGTAGGTATCTAGAATGTACCTATAGCTAGTATTCTTAAGGCTACACATACCTTTGTTTCCACTGGGATGGGTTCCCTCTGTTGGTTCTGGATCTGAGGTGAGGGCAGCAGAGCTCAGTGAGTTCCTGTAGTATGTCCCTATCCACCCTGTAGCACTCTACTATCTCCAGCTCATGTAGCCCCTGAAAGGTTACCCTGGGCCTGAACACACTTCTCCTCCTCAGTCTGGGCCTATTGTCAGCATCATCATCATCGCTGACCTCAGCCTGTAGCACATACAGATGGAGCAAAGTAGCAGCAGCCCCTATCATTTTCTCAGTTAAAATTCCTAACTGTGTACTCTAATGGTGCAGAGCATGTGGGAAAAATCAGACTGAAGGGTGTATGCATACTTTATACTGGGGTGCTGCAGATGCAGCCTGTGTAATTGGCTAACTATGATACATTCTACCTGCCAGGCATATTACTGAGGGGTTTGAATGGGCCAGTGTGAGTGAAACAGGGCTTATCAGTCATTTATGCTTGATTGGCTTTCCCAGGCTATTTCCTCCCTTTTTATTTCCCATTTCTTCCACTGCTAAGCTCGCTGAGCTCCGCACAAAACCCACAGAGCTAGTGTAAACATTGCTGAGCAGAAAGGGCCCTCCCCTGTACAGGGACATGCTAAGCTTTTTTTTAACCAGCTAAAACACACATGGCAGGGCTAAGCACAACTTAGCAGTCTCAGACACACACCCCCAATTAGCTGTGCTTAGCTGACCACAAACAGGTGCCACTAAGCTCCAATCTGCTTATACGTGCTGTGACACACTCGCTTTTCATGTCAGCTGTCTCTTCTGCCTACGTTGCAATAGTTCTAGCCCTTACACAGTTAGTACCTGTGGATATGGTGACCCTTTTTGCTATTCAATAAACTTGGCTCATTTACATGCTCCTAATTGCGTAGTACCTTGGATACTGCACTATACCAGGGCCTATGTCCTTAGCAACCAATATAACCTGCCATTGTATGACTCTGCATGCTGGCCACTATAATGCAAGAACTTTGCATAGCTTTAAAATTCATATTTTACACTTTATATTTTTATTTTTTTGCAAAATAGCATGATGGCACATTGCTGTGTGCCGCTTAAAAGTGGCATATGTATTAAAAAAAAAGTTTAATTTGTTATATATTGCATTACTTTTTTAAATTACTGGCCAGAGTTTTGCCCATTTGCATGCCTACTGGACATTATACTACCTTTTGTTTGGGCTGTTACAGCCCCTGTTTAAATTTTATCCTCCGGTACACGATTTCTAACCTCGTACATTTTTCAGCCTTACACAGCATCTACATGGGTGCCTTTATGTTTCCTAAATCACAAAATCACCTCATTTGCATGTTTTTCACCAGCATATGAGGTGATTTGCATTCCACAGACACCTCTGTGTCCGCACGGTGTCAGGAAGGTCGTGCACACCCCCAGCCTTGTTTCCTGGATCGCTCAGTGGCCATGTTCCGTGTTTGAGCCTTAACACTATTCCTACATGGAGAATCACTCTGTGTAGAGTGTATTGAATCACCCCATTACAATGACAACAATAGCTAGTTTTCCTTAAGGAAAGGGTGGACTACCTTTAAGGCTGGAAAACTATAGAGACTCTGACTTTTACTCTGTGGAAGAAAATAAAATGATTGAACCAGCCCTGTAGCATGAAGAATAACACAAACCCTGACTATGACCAAGATGGCTCAACATTTAAAAAGCAGGTTGGGCACAGGAACAGCTGGGCTGTAGGGGCAGGAGTGAGTGGCAAGTTTTGGCTTAATTATCCTGAGGGAAACTGAGTGGTGTGCAAGTTGGTTGATTTACTACATGCAAGTGAAGAAGTAGTATCTATTCTCCAGATGCATGGGATTGCCCTACGAAGCCAGTGATGGTAGTGTCATTAGCATGTCAGTGGGACCACTCATATATGTAGGAAAGGAGTAGATGGCCACGACAGTGATGTAGGTGACCATGTCAGCAACCAGTGCCATCATTGTTTTATTGTTGGATGAATGATGAGCTTTTGGCACAATTCCCCATTCAAGCATAGTAGAAAACCTAAATAAACTGGAAATAAACCCTTATGTCACCCTCTGGATTGTCAAATGGCTCACAAACAGGATGAAGGAAATAATAATAGGGGAAATTACCTTCACAAAGAGACTAGGGATCAGTGGATTCCCCCTGGGTTCTGTGCTGGAACTTCTCCTGTTTGGCATCTACTTTTCTGAAGTAAAAGCCAATGCAAAAGTGCTCTGGCTGATTAGGTTTGCTGATGACTGCAAACTAGGAGCAGTCATTGAATCCCCAAATGAGTTAGCCATCCTGCAGGAAGGTTTGTTCTAAATAAATAACTGGTTCTAAAATCATGGACTGAAACTTAATGCCAAAAACATGCATTATTGTGACCTTTAGGAAGTCATCTACCCAGGGAACTACAACATTGGCAATATGTCCCAAGAGTTGACCCAGTTGTTCAGAATTTGGGAATTTATGTGAACAGTGACTTAACTTTTGACTAACATGTTTCCGTTGTTGTAAGAAAGTCATTCTATATTGCACAGCTTATAAACCAAGGGATATGTGTCTAGATCAATAGATGTCATTGTTCCTCCTTTGCTCAGTCCTCATTAGGCTAGTCATTGAATATAATGCCACCTTTGTCATGTATCTGTGCAGACACATGTAACAACTGGAATGTACACAGAAATACCTTACTAAAAGAATACAAGGCCAAACAACATGTCCTACATGGACCAATTCAAAACCCTAGCCCTATACTTATTATCCTACAGACTGCTAAGAGGTGACCCGTGTCTGTCATGCAAGGTATCCATGGACCAAATACTCATGGATTCACTACACATTAGCAAGTCAGACTGCATCAGAAGTACTTAGTCTAGGAATCTAAACTTCTTCTGCAACATGAAAAGAATGGTTCATAGTTCATAGGTTCATAGGTTGGTACTAGGCTATACAAGCCTAGCCATAACAATTCCCTGGCTATTTCTTCCCACAATATTTACTTCCCTGGACCCCTGTCTACCAGGGCAACTGACGTGCTTCCCACTAGGGTGAATTTCCTATCTCATATCCAATCGGCAAGGTTCCTTTTGAAGAGGTCCAAAGAGGTGCTCTGCTTGACATGTATGGGCAGTCTATTCCAGAGTCTGGGAAGTCTCTGGGTTAGAAAACTATCCCTCCAGCATGTTTTGTTTATTGTGATGACAAGGTTTAGATCATTGGAGCGTATGGCTCTGAGGGATTGAGAATTCTTTAAGTGTAGCATGTCCAATGGCTCTGGGTTTAACATGGCCTTGTATGTTAAGCAGAGATTGCCTCTGAGTAGACGATATGCGACAAAGTATAGCTGGAGTGTTTTTAGATGGTCAGCATAGGGCATCTGCTTTAGGCCTGTGATTCTTTTAGTGAGGTATTTCTGCGGCCTTTCCAGTTTTTTGCAGATGTCTTGAGAGGTACATACCAAACGGGGCGTTGCATTCTATAATGGGTTTAATGAGGGATGAGTACAGTGGGACAATGACCTCCTTTTTTCTGGATGAAAAGCCCATAGTGATGAGGTGTGCGACATAGAATGATTTTCTGAGTGTTGTGGCGCTGTGGTTATTCAAGGTGAGACCACTGTCCACCTGTGTCTCTAAGTCTCTTATCACACTTTCTTTGCTTAGTGTACTGCCACTTATGTGGTAATTCACAGGTACATGTTTTTTCTCAAAGGGGATAACTATACATTTCTTAGCATTGAGCTTGAGCCCATGACTCTGCCATCAAGCATCTGTTTCTGTAAGGCCCTTTAGTAGAATATCCATCATTTGTGGATTCACTAATGTCTCCCAGTTTGCAGTCATCTGCGAACTTTGTTAGCCAGAGTCCCTTAGTGTTGGCCTGTACTTCAGAGAAGTAGATGCCAAACAAGAGCGGTCCCAGGACTGAACCATGAGGTACTCCACTTGTCACTTGTCTGGAGATGGATTTGGAGTCGGCTACTTTTACAGTGTGGGTTCTGTCAGTAAGCCAGTTGGCAACCCATCGAGTGATGTAGGGATTAATGCCCAGCTTAGTAAGTTTATCTATGATTCCAGAGTGGGGGATGGTGTCAAAGACCTTGGCGAGGTCCAGATAGGCTGTGTGGACCTCCTTACCCTCATCCACAGCTCTGGAGACTGATTTGAAGAAGTCATTCAGGTTGAGGAGACAAGATCAGCCCTTCACGAATCCAAAATAGGTGGGGTCCAGTGTTTGAAGGTTGCCAATGTCTATGTTTATAAGTTCCATGATAATACGTTATATGGCTTTGCAGATCAGGCTCATCAGACTGATGGGGCAGTAGTTCCCAGGATCCAAGGTGGATCCCCCCTTGTGGAGTGGGATAACTAGCTGTGCGCCACTCAGGGGGCATGAAGCCTGAAGTGAAGCTATGATTAAACATGACACTTAGGTGAGGTGCCAGCTCATTTTGCAGTTCATGTAGTACACAGCCTGGGATGTCGTGTGGTCCCATGGATGCTGTATCCTTAGCTTTGGAGAGTGCGGTTTTTACCTGTGTGGCCATTATTACCAGAATTTGGTAATATTTCAGTATTGAGATGGGCCATTTAGGGGGTGAGAAGGGTGAAGTTTGCACTAAATCGATCTGCCAGGATATTGGCAATATCCTTTGGATCCGTATATTTAATGCCATTCTGTTGTAGCTCAGAGCAGATCTGAGCATTGCCATTTAGATTCTTGACATAGCTGTAGAATGCCTTGTGGTTGTCTTTGGAATCTTTGACAATTTAATTTTCGTAACTAGCTTTGGAGGATTTTATGAGGGATCTCAGCTTCTTATTGAGGCTGGTAAGGAAGTTTTTTACATCCTGGGATTTTCCACTTTTCTGCAACAGTTTCTTCCTTTTGTTGTAAAGTTTGTTTATGGCAAGGGACCACCAGATTGACTTCCTTTTTCTGGAGGAGAGCATCTTGGTTCTATTTGGGATGGTATGATTCATGTACAAGTGGATGTGCTCGTACAGTGCCTTAGTGTAGGACTCAGCAGTCAAACTTTCAGTTCCCGTCTGCATGGGTGTCATGAAGTTTGTCACTTCTGACTTGAGTAGCATGAAGTTGGCTTTGGAGAAGTTTTTACAGAGGTTTTGAGGGACAGGTATATTTTGCAGAAGATACTGCTGGTCTGGAACAGACTCCCCATCCACATAAACAAAGTTAACCCCTGTCCATATTCAAGCACAACTTGGATCTATGGATGGAAAACAGAAATTGTACTCCAAGACTGCCCTCTGTACTACTAATGGACAGAGGCAGCTCCTAAATGCTTTATCCCATGCAGTGGTCCTCTCAAATTATCTAGGGTATGATCCCAATTATTTTAATTAGGGGTAATACATAATTTATTGTCCATGGGATTCATAGGGAGAGTTTCTAAACAAACAGGGTAGGTTAATTTGAGCATAAAAAAGGAAATTGTTAGGCTTAAAATGGCTCAGAAGGGCAGCTAGCCGAGTATGGATGTGATCAAGTTTGCAAAACACCTTCTTAGCTGACTGGATGATGTCAGCTTCTGGTCATCTCTTGTCTCCATGCCAGGGACTCCTCCAGTAAAGGAGGAACAAATGGACTCAAGACAAGAAGGATGGGGCTTGAAGTTTGGCAGGTATGGAAGGAAAAAAATCAACTAGAAAAAAATAAAAAAACTGACACTACAGAAATGTTTTAGTCAGTAGTGATGGTAGGCATGTTCTTATGTATAAAATAAAGATTAGTAGCCAGGGAGACTCTACCCTTATGGAAGACAGTAAAAGGACCTTAAACTTTCAATAGTGGTAACTCAGATACTTTAAATTATATGTGAGAGCAGTTAATAAAAGCATCTCCTGGAAAAACATATCATAGGAAGAATGAACCATCTCAAACAGAACTTGGGGAAAAGCCTTCAAAACAAAATTCAAATCCTGTTTCAGAATGAATATAGTATTAATGAGTCTGTTGTGAGAATGCCTCATAATCAGAGCCATAGATAGCTCTGATCACACTGAGCAATACTCCACCCTCAACCCAAACTTTAGACCATAAAGAGCTCTGATAAGCTGTCACAAGTACCTTGCTACAATTTCTAACACTACTGCAATCACAAATAGGGTATCAGAACTCCTTTATGAAGTCATGATGTTCTTATGGTCTCATAAATGAATGATGGTGCTGCACTCATATCTCATCGGAACTGCCAATCATGCTTTCTGATAGCTTGTACCTGGGTCAGCCATCCCCTTTGCCCAACCCTAGTTATAACTCTGCACATAATATACAGCTTACCAACTTGAAGAGACTTAACACTTGCATTGCAAAAAAGACCCACTGATTTGTTTACCTATTTATATTTTATTTTATTTATTCGTTAACCAGATAAGCCCTTTGGACTTTTCCAGGAATGGCAGGCACCACTCTCTAATTAAATTAATTGCTCAGTCACACTGTTTGCAAGTGGAAGTTAAGGAAATTACACCTATGATAATATCAAACATTGCACCCATACAGAAGATAAGGCTAAAACAAGACTGAGAACTGCAATTTAAGACATATAATTCAAAGCATTATTCAGAGCTGCCTGGATGAATGCCACATTGTTAGACTGACACCAGAAGTCACATTCTTTTCTATTTAGCTGCATAATATTTTTTCCCTGTTGTACAATGTGCATTATGCTACTGTGAAATAGTGAAAAACTACAAATGAAATGCCAGCCAACATGTTCTGAAGTTAAAGCTGTAAAAAAAGGGTGAAACACTTAACACACTGACAAATTAGGTTGCTGCTTACAGGAGAAGACCATACTGGTCAACACCCTCTCAGGGAAGGAGAACCACAGTCATATTCTAGCCAAAAATTATCTGGTAGGACCATCTGGCCTTTTCCTCATCTGGCCTTTAATGGAACTTTTTGAAGTGTGGGAGGCAGTGTGGTTATGGGTTGAGATGGGGGAGAGACAGAGAGAGAGAGAGAGATGAGGTTATACATGCAATTATGTTCATCAGTTTTGTTGAACAGCACCCTGGTCTAATCACTGCTAGAAGAGGCAAACATATTTTTAGAGGAACTTCTTTGATCTTTGTAAGGTATGGGTTATTAGATTCTGAATGCAGTTGCCACTGGTAGTCAACATTAAACTTTTAACTCAAGCTGGTCACTAAGTGGTTACTGTCTCTCAGACTGGTATCAGTTGAATGGTCAGCAGCAAGTCCTACTCCAAAATCCTATAGTCAGCTTGCACAAATGCTAGAACTATAAATTCTTCCCTGCTTTTATGTAGCTTGTCACTACCATCTTACTTCTGATTATTTGAATTCCCCCCTGGGTGCAAACATTTCTTCAATTACTTGGCTAATTACCATAATTTTACTTTGATATGATGCTCACATTAGATTGTGCTAAAGACCACTATCCCCAAATAATCAGTTTCCCTGCGCATGCCTACCAACTTGTATATCATGAATCCAAACATTAATTATTTAGTAGGAATTATTATGTGGACTGATCTGCACATCTCTTATACACCAAAACTGTTTACTTTTGAACCAACAAATCAATGGAAAGTTCATTTCACAAAAATCTGTGACCTGATCCAGTAGATTTCTAAAAATAAAATAATTTTCCTTAAAGCCACCTAACATGTTGTATAATCAGAACACTGAGCAATGTGGACCAGTGATGACAGATGTTACTACTGGTTGACAAACTGAAAGATGGACTTCATTACCATTATCTTTTCTTGAGTTGGGAACATGCTTTCTTGAACTGTGTCCAAACGTTCTGTCATAAATATGTCCTATATGGATGGTACTAAATATAATGCCTCTGTGGATTTCCATGCCATCATAACTGAAACAAGTGCAAAGAGCATCTTGCAATTAGGCATGAATAAGGTAATCACCTATATATGTGTACACTGGAATACCATGAATTCTCCGAGTTGCTGGAATGCATTTTGGAAGATGACTGCGACAAAATAAAGTTCTAATAAATGGAGATGCTCTTGACTCACCTGAAACATGAGAATCGTCTTTATGGTCTGTAAATTGGTATATGTCAGAGTACATCCTTGAAAACAAAAGTAACCTTCCAGTTTCCTGGAAGAAGAGTCTGTAAGATTACTATCTTGAATCACAGTAGTTTCAGATGCTTGTTGAAAGAGGAAAGGTATAGTGTAGGTCTCGTGATCTCCTTTCATCAGAATGAAAATGAATCTGCAAATAAGCCTGGTATTTTGTAATGAGAATGTGCTCCTTCCTTAACCACTTGGGCAACATGTTTCAATAAAAGACCTTTATTCTGAACCCAATGAGGCCACCAGGTATTTTAATGGACAAAGACGGTTTATTGAATGTTCTAGCCTGTTTCCTCCATCTTAAGTCACAAATCTGTGGAAATCCTATATAACTTCTTTGGCAGCAGGTCAGCTCTCTCTTCCACCTTTCTGAGCCCCCATTATGGGTGGAGATATCACTCTGGATGTCCACACCCCACCACCACCCCCAACTAAGGAAACCACAGTAAAAAACCTTTCTAAAACAAACTTCACCCTACTTAAGACAGAGGTGGTAAGTTTCACAGCCCCCACACTAATGGATAACGCTGCCCAAGATGCAGAAACCTTTACAAATGCACTCTATGAGCACCTACAAGGATGCATGGATCGTGCCATCCCTAGCAAAACCAAGACTCACTCCTCTAAGAGAAGGAAACCAGTTTGGTGGACCCCTGCAATAAACAGGCTATACAATAGAAGGAGGAAACTAGTTCAGAAAAAAAGCAAATCCCAAGAAGGAAAGACATCCCTGATCAGTATCAGTAAGAAACTGAGGTCCCTCATGAAATCATCCAAGGCTAACTTCAAAAGAAAAATAGCCAAGGATTCAAAAGATAACCACAAAGCCTTCTTTAGCTATGTTAAGAATCTAAGTGGCAACTTGCTGATATGCACTGAACTAGTGCAAAATAGCACAAGATATACTGAACCTACTGATATTGCCAACATCCTGGCAGATAGATTCAGTGCAAACTTCACCCCCCTCTTACCTGCAAAAGGGTCCACAACAATACCGGAAAAGCATAGTGTTCCAAAAATCACAGACGCACAGGTGAAAGCAGCCCTTTCAAAAGCCAAAAACACAGCGTCAATGGGACCAGATGGTGTCCCAGGCTGCGTCTTGCACGAACTACAGAATGAACTAACCCCCCACCTAAATATGCTGTTCAACCTCAGCCTCTCCACAGGCTACGTGCCCATAGAATGGTGCACAGCAATGGTTATTCCTCTTAACAAAGGAGGGGCCACAACTGACCCTGGTAACTATCGCCCCATAAGCCTGACTAGCCTGGTCTGCAAGGTTATGGAACGCATCATCATGGAACTCATTAACAAAGACATTGGAAACCTCCAAACACTTGACCCAACCCAGTTCGGCTTTGTTAAGGGCAGATCATGCCTACTAAACCTGGTTAACTTCTTTGAGACAGTCACCAAGGCCATAGATGAGGGAAAGGTGGTTCACACAGCCTACCTTGACCTCGCCAAGGCTTTCGACACCATCCCCCACTCGAGTATTACAGAAAAACTCACCAGCCTGAACATAAACCCCTATGTCACAAGATGGGTTGCCAACTGGCTTACAGACAGAACTCAAACGGTAAGAATAGCAGGCTCCAGGTCTGAGTCTAAATCAGTCACAAGTGGTGTCCCGCAAAGCTCGGTCCTGGGACCCCTACTGTTTGGCATATACTTCTCAGAAGTACAGGTAAACACAGGAGGACTATGGCTAACCAAGTTCGCCGATGACTGCAAACTGGGAGCCATAAGTGACTCTCCAGCTGACATGGACATCCTCCAAAAGGGCCTTACTGAGATGGACACCTGGTGTTACAGTCATGGCCTCAAGCTAAATGCCAAAAAAATGCATAGTCATCCCATTTGGGAAAAACAAAACACCCACGAATTACCACATAGATGGCAGCCCCCTTAATACAGAAGAGGTAATAAGAGATCTGGGGACCCAGGTAGATAGTAATCTCTCCTTTGACAATCATATTGCCAAAGTAGTTAGGAAATCCTTCTATGTGGCCCATCTAATTACTAAAGGGTTTGCATCCAGAAATAAAGAGGTTATAGTGCCCCTCTACTCGTCACTCATTAAATCCATCATAGAGTACAATGCCCCATTTGGGATGTACCTCACAAGACACTTCCAACAGCTGGAAAGACCACAAAAGTACCTCACCAAGAGGATTACTGGTCTCAAACATATGTCCTATGCAGCCCGACTGAAAAAATTCTGGCTGTACTCAGTGGCATATCGCTTACTCAGAGGTGATCTCTGCCTGACTTACAAAGCCATGTCCAACTCAGAACTGATGGACATGATCTACCTAAAGAAACCCAAGTCACTGTGAGCCACACTCTCTAGTGAGCTAAACCTCGCCACAACAATAAATAGAACATGCTGGAGGGATAGATTCCTGTCACAGAGACCCCCCATGCTTTGGAACAAAATTCCAAATTACATCAGGCAGAGCCCCTCACTAACACTCTTCAAGAGAAACCTTGAAGAGTGGATGGATAACAGAAAATACACCCCTGGGATCACTTCATTGGCTTTGGTTGACAGAGGATCAGTTAATTAATCAATGGGGCGGCAAAAGACGACACACTCTGGATAGGCTTATAAATGCCCTCGGGCAGATAGCTTAGTACCTACCTATGAACCTATGAACCTATGTGCTGAAGTTCTTATCTCTAATGGAGGAGGGGGAACAAAATAGAGATGTTGAAAGGATTTGTTTAGAATTAACAGATGGGAAGGTCAAAAAAACTTATGATATCTGGAATCAGTTTCCCAAAACTGCAGTGGCTACTCAACCATTTCTTGATCTTGAGGTCATATGTAAAGATTGTAGTCCATGTATTATATCTAAATTTTGTTAATATATACTATCAGTATGCTTCTCTGATAATTAATTTAGATCACTAAGATTTCTAATAATAATCTAAATTTAAAAAAAATCATTATAAGAAAGTAGCATGTGAGAATCTTGCAGAATGTACTGTTTGTAGTTAGAACAAATACTTGTGACCGCTTTTATCTAAACTCCTTTGAATATTATTAGTTGCTATAACGTTACAGAAAACACTTATATCATTCAAATAAACTGCTTGAATGGTAACACTATTGCAGTACTGATTTAAAATGTTGAGGTCATTTCCATTTTTCTTTATAATACTAACATTTTATGTCCTAAGCAGCAACAGCTAACCAGAACCACTGAAGACTAAACATTTTAGTGGAACCATCTTCTGATTGTTTACAAAATAATGCTTACAAACTATGCCTTATGATCATTCTAACATCTCCCAAACAACTGTGCCACATGAAAACTCAGCTTTACAGTGGTACTAATTTTAAACCACAAATTGTAATTCTGATTTCATGTTTTATTTGTACAGCAGATATGTCATGTTTCTGCTGCAATACAGAGAAATATTTCCAGGCTGTAATATCATAGCAGCAAACTAATTCCCAGAGTCACCTCTGGACACTTTATTTTGAATATCTTTACAAAAATATGGACATACTGCTGATGATTTTATTAAGTTTGCAGACAGCACTCCATAACTTTCACAGCATGAAGTTAGATGTCTTGCATCAGTAGCAGCTTTGCTCATCTTCATGATGCATCTTCAATGCTGATTCGGAGGTCCGAATGGAAAGATGATAAAATCAGCAAGAAAATAATAGTTGTACCACTGGAACTGAATTCATCCTCAAGTCTTGCTGAGTCCCTTCAATTGGTGGACCCTGTTTTCACAAAATCTCACCAAGATGACAATGATATATAGACTATTTTATATAGCATATATCATTGACAGAGGGAGGTTAAAAAATAAAAAAGGCAGCTGAGTACAGAAGTCCCAGCATAAAAAACGTTCCCAATTCTGTTATGCGCAGTGGTGAGAGGACTGGAAAAATGACAGTGTAGAATCCTCTGCTAAAGGAAACATTTCTATGATGGGGTTAAGCCAGGCTCAGGGGGAGTATGGCCCCCCTGTAGTAGAAGGATGATCAAAACCACTATAACCGACAGGTTAAAAAGAATCATAAAGATGATAGACTATTGTGAATAAGGAAGAAATAATGTATTAACTATTATGCAAGAATCCCAGAATTTCCAGATAAAGGATAAAAGGATTAAAAGCGAAATTAGAGGAAAGAAAAACACTTGCACAAGAAAAACTGTCAAAAGTTTCAAATGCATATTTGTGTTCATTAATACAACAGATTCATGAAAAACATTACATAGATAAAACAAACTTTGAACTGCATGGAAAAAGAAGTGACCGAGGAAGTGCAAAATATTGAAAACAAAACCTAGACATTTTTATAAGTTATAAAAAAGAAACAGAAATGGGAAAGAAAAAGACATCTGATATGGTGCAATATTTATACAAAGGAGAAAGCCAAACTGATCAATGAAAAAAGCATCTCCAAAGATATTTGAAGAGAAACACAGGCAAAGATACCCAGATATGGAATATTTCTCAATACAAAATAATAAGATCACAAAGGAAAATGCAGAACAGAAGATTAGTAAAGCATTAGTTACAAATAGATGCTGAAGTTATGGAATATATGCGAAGTGTGAGATTTTAGTATAGAAAGTCTAATACAGGTTAAGTCACAGTGTGGTGGAACGATGAGTCCTCAAATTATTGAGAAATGGGTAGAATGGGAGACATCTGAAGAAGAAATATGGACATGAGAAAGAAAATGTAATTTAATATGGTATAATATTTATGCAAATGAAAAAGCAAAACTAATCCATACAACAAAGCAGCACCATAGATACTTGAAGAGAAATACAGGCAAAGGTATCTGGATATGGAAAATTTCTTTTTTTTTTTTCTTTTTTTTTATTTTACATTTGTTGACCGGGCTAGTCTAGCTGGATATATGTCCATTTTCAGTAGAGGTCCGGGGAGAAAAGCTCCACATTAAAACAGACTAGACACACACATTATTAAGTAATAAGTTGCACAACATTAAACTTCAGATGCAGATAGGTTGCTAGACAAAAACAGGTGATTAAGGTAATTTAGCAAGCATTGATGGAACAGAAGAATAGCACAAAAATAAGATAAGGTAATACTTTTTTTTTTTGTTTGTTTGTGAATACTGTGGGAAGAAAGTCTTCTGCAGAATATGGGAGATCAGGTAGTTGAAAACAGGACTGGAAGAGTAAGAGGAGGTGGAGAAACTCAGGAGAGAAAAATATGTAAATTACATCTAAGGTGTATATGAGCAACTAGAGCATCTAGATGGTAGAGGCCTTAAAGTGACAATACAGTGAGTAAGAAACTTGGGAAGACTGATTGCGATGTAAATAGACAGAGATAGTCTTAGTCAGGGTTTGAACAGGGACATAGCCAATGGTTTTTAAGGTATTGTTTTAGTTTCATTTTGAAGAGTGAAGTTGAAGATAGTGATGTGAGTTCACTGGGAAGTAGGTTCCAACTTTTCACCACAGTATTAGAGAAAAGGGAATCTCCTGCTTTGTTGTTGGGTTTATGTATGGATACCAGAAGTTTATTGGCTGAGCGTAGGTTTGTAAGATTCTTATATGGGGAGATTAGACTTGTGAGAATTGGTATATTTTCTGGGTGGTAAAGGGTTTTATGTGCAATATTCAGCTTGATGAAATAAAATTTGATTGTGGAATTCAAGCCAACCAAGCTGCTTCAGATTTAGGCAGTGGTGTGTTCTGAAAGGGGAGCTGGTAGCAAATCTGGCAATATTATTGTAAGAGACTACCAGTTTGTGGAGGTTGCATTTGGATAGATTTATATATATAGGAGAGGCATAAAAGAGAGTAGAGATAAGGTGGATTTGGGCAACAGTAGTTCTAGCTATGGGAGTAAGGAAGGGCTTTATTTTGTAGAGGGAGCCAAGTTTTCGGTTTACTGATTTGATTGTGATGTTGATGTGAGTATCATAGTTAAGGCTGTGGTCAATAGTTACTCCTAAGAGTTTAGTAGTAGTGTCAGGAGATATGACTGTACCATTTTTAGATTTGATAGTGAAGTTAAGAGGGGTGGACTTTTGCGTAGGCATAAAGAGCAATAGTTTAGTCTTTTTGGGGTTAAGGAGGAGACACCGCTGTAGAAACCATTCTTCTACAAGCTCAAAGGTATTCTGGGTGAGGGACTGCAGTTCTGACGGCCCTGTGGCTGAAGATATTAATGTGGAGTCGTCTGCATATTGTATAGTTACAGCTTGGGGAATACTAATAGATAGATTGTTTATGAAGATAGAGAACAGAAGAGGGGCTGATATGGATCCTTGGGGTACACCAAGGGTGACAGGTAGGTGGGAGGATAGAGTGTTTTCCCATAGCACTGCCTGTTGCCTATTGTCTAGATAGGACTTGAACCACTGTAATGCTTGAGTATCAAATGAGAGGGACTTGAGAAGATTCAGCAGTAGCTGATGGTTAACCATGTCAAATGCTTTTGAAAGATCAGTAAAGATAGCAGAGGACAGGGTATTATTGTTGCGATTTTTGTTGATGTGGTCAAAGAAGGAAAGGAGAGCAGTAGTGGTGCTATGGAAAGGCCGAAAGCCATGCTGGGAGCTGGCTAATAGGTTATTTTGAAGAAGATGGTCTAATAGTTGACGGTGGATGCATTTTTCCATGATTTTTGCTATTGGAGAGAGGAGGGCAATTGGATGGAAGTTTGAAAGTTCTGATGAGTTGCCACCTTTATGTAGTGGGATGATATGCGAAATTTTCCAGATGGCTGGGATAGTACCTTCAATAATGGTTCTATTTATAAGGATAGAGATTGGGTAGGCAATAACTTTGGCGGCAATTTGAAGGTACTTAGAAGGCAAATGGTCTGCTGAAGAGGTAGAGGGTTTGAGTTTTTGAAGGAGGGTACAGATGAGGGATGTGGGGACAGGACAGAGTTGGAAAATGGGAGATGAGGTATGTGAGGAGGAGGGCAGATTAGAGGATACATGAGGTAGTGAGTTAGCAAGTGACTGGATGGCTTCAGTAAAGAAGTTATTGAAGGAGTCAGCAATTTGTTTTGGAGTGTCAAGGGTAATTACAGATGGGGTTGGAGTTTTAGAATTGCCTGGGTGAATGAGTCTAGTGATACCTGACCAAAATTTCTGTGGACTTTGCTGGTTAGTATTTTGAAGTTGGAAGAAGAAGTTTTTTTTGTCTGATATTATAGATGTTTTAGTAGAGTTTCTAAGTTGTTTAAATTTTACATGATCAGATGGATTTTTAGAGGTACGCCATTTGGCCCAGACTTTGTTTCTTAGCAACATTTTTTTCTTGGTTTCCTTAGTAAGCCATGGAGTTGTTTTGGTGGAGTTCCTAAGGCTACAGGAAGAGGCATGGTAGTCAAGGATTTCAAGGAACGTAGAATTAAAGTATGCCACAGCTTCTTCAAGTTGGAGGTGTTTTAATGGTGTCCAGTTACATACACTCAGTTCATTTTGGAAGTGTTCTGGGTTGAAATGTTTATTTGAGCGAGTAGTTCTAAAAGTTGTAGGGCAAGGTATATTAAGCTTTTTCCTAATAATATAGGTTAGGGAGTGATCACTAAGGTCATCAGGCAGTATACCTACATTATAGGTTATGGATTGAGTATGTATTAGGATCCAATCAAAAGTGGTTTCTTTGTTGGTGGGTTTATGGGTGTGGGTAGGTGAAGTGATAATTTGGGAGAAGCCATGTAGATTTATGTGATTAGTTGGGTTGTCAGTATTACAGGTATTCCAGTCTATATTAAAGTCACCTAGCACAATGGTTTCCTGTGGATAGTTAATGGACAGCCAGCAAAGGATATTTTCTAGGGAGTTGATGTTATTGCCTGGAGGAAGATATGAGCATAAAATGTAGATGGATTTACAAGTATTTAGCTGTAGCTTAGTGATAATAATTTCAGAGTTAGTAGTGGATGGTGGGTGAGCATCTGGTAGTGAAAGTTGTAGCCCTGCTTTGTATATTATAGCCACACCCCACCCTTCTTGTTAAGGCAATCCATTCTTAAAATGTTACATCCAGGAGGGGTGATTTCATAGTCTTGGGTTGTTGGTTTTAACCATGTTTCGGTTAAGCAAAGGATGACAAAGTCATGTACATCCAGTAGGGCATGAAGGTGTGTAACTTTATTGTTTACACTTCATATATTTAAGTGAGTTAAGAAGAGGGAGTTGTGAGGCCTTGTAGGGGTAGGGGGGAGGTAGAAGGCCTACTAGGGGAAACAGGACTAATGTTGGTAGGGCCTGGATTGGGATGTATATCACCATCTTGTAGGAGGTGTAGGTGTAGTCTATATGTGTGGATTAGAGAAGGGTTCAGTATGTTATGTCCTTTCTTAATAAGGTGGTGTTTGTAGTTAATATGAGTGACTCTATGATATTTTGGGAGGAAATACTTGGTAGTGGATGTTAGGTTTATGTGTTTAAGGCTAGTTGGTAAAGGAGGAGGGGATGTTTATTTTTTGGGCTGGTGGAAGCTAGAGTAACTGAGATGTTCATAGGCAGTTAGGGTGTAAGGAATGCAAAGGAAAGGAAGTATTGAAAACAGAAGTAGTGTTTTGACGTAAGGTGATAAGGATGGAATAGGCATAGTGCTTCTAGAGTAGAGGGTGGAGAGTGGAAGGATGGAGTGTTTGTTAAGATAGGAGGAGTGTCTTAGAACATGGAAAGGTATAATGAGATTGTGGGATGGGATTGGTTAATGGTGAAAGTGGGTGTGGTTAGAGAGGTATAAGGTCAGATGCAGTGGGGGTGGGTGGGAATTGGGGGTAGGGTAGGGGAGCAGAGTGAGCCCGCAGGGCGAACGGAGCAGGTAGAGCTAAGTAAAGGAGGAAGACCTGAGGAAAGGAAAACAATCAGTGGAATGCTGACTACTAGAGGTAATTTAGGAGGAGATAGCTGAAGGAGGTAATAGAGGTAATGATTGTTTGAGTAGGTTGGGTAGATAAGAGAATTATGATAAATATAAAAGGGGAAAGTGGGACAGAAAGAAACGAGTAAGGTAAAACTAATTATCTAAGAAATTCTATTCAGAAGCTGTAGGCTAGGTGTACTGGGAAAAGGGTGCCCTCTAGTGGCTACAGACTGAACTGCTGCAGTAGCTCGAGGGGGAAAAAGTAGGTTTAGGAGTAAGGGTGGGAAGAGTGAAGTCAAGTGCAGGAGCAACAAGAGGGAAGGGATGAAGGTAGAGGAGTACAGAGTTGTAATGCTGCTGGCTATCCTGGCAGGGAAGGGACAGTTACTCCCTACTTAGTATGGAAAAATATCATTTACAAACAGTAACAAACATACTTTCTGGCTTCCTTGAAGGGATGAGTTCTGGGAGAAGATAACCTCTTTCCTTGATACAAAAAGTAAGAAAACAAAGGGGGGAAGTAGAAAAAAGAATTAGTAATGGAAAAATTAAAGAACTAGAAACTGTATTTATGGATTACCGGCAAAGTGGAGGATTTAATTTAGAAAATCCAACTCAGATAACATCACAACATGATGGAAAAAATGAGTCCCCAAATTAAGGAGAAACATGTGGAATGAGAAACATCTGATCATTTGCCACAAGATGTTATGGAGCCTTCAGTATGAAGCTAGTACAAACGTTCAGCTGCAGTTGCCAGCAAGGGAAGGAGCAGTGGCAACTCTGACTCAGTCATGTTGTGGAATGATAAGTCAGTAAGTTCCCATATGAAAGAGCAATGGATGATGTAGGATGCAGCTGAAGAGAATATGTTACATGAAGATGTTCTGGAACTTTCTGTAGAATGCCCACAGGAAATGGAGAATAAAGAATGTGCCCTCAGTTTTATAAGAAAAAAGTCTAAGGGAAGAGTTGCTTGATTTGGTAGTGATGGATAGACTTAATAAAATTGATGAAAGAAATAGATTACAGAAAGTAAATAAACCTCAGTTTTATAAGAAATATATGTAAGGAAAGAGTTGCTTGATTTAATAGAAGAGGATAGACATATTAAGAGTGATGAAAGAAATAGATTACAGAAGTAAAACAGGCACACAGTGTTAGAAGTCTGATAAAGCAGATGCACACAGTAATCAAAACTATTGAGAAGTTCATGTGATTTAACAGAAGTAAATAGAATATGTTACTGTACAGCTAAATTAATAGCAGAAAAAGTCTTACCACAAAAATGTTGAGGAGTAATAGAAAAGAAATGAAGAAATGAAACGCTATCATGGAAACACCGAATAGAGAAAACAATAAAGCAATTTAGACAAAAACTGTCACTATTAAAAGGTTATAGACGAGGGAACAGATCAACAAAAATACTTAGCAAGACATGATGAAAGCAATGCAGAGTATCAGAACAGACCAATATCTCTCAGTAAGGAATACTTCAAATAATAAACTAAAGATATCAGCACAGGCAGAAGAAGATATGCAGATAAATATAAAGGAAAGTACATAATAAGCAATTAATTAATGGCCCAAAATTTTTTTATAGAGAACTGGGAAACAGAGCAAAAGAAATAGAAACACCATCAAAAGAGAAGAAATAGACACATTTTAGAGAGAGATTTATGAAGACCCTGTGGAACATAACAAAGATGTTGAATGGAGAGAAGAAGTAAAAGAAATAGTAAGAAATTCAACTGTACAGGATATGAAATGGGAAGTAACTGCCAGAGAAATTAAAACAAAATTAAGAAAAAGCTCCTAATTGGAATATCCCAGGCCCAGATGCTTTACCTAACTTTTGGCTAAAAATATTAACATCTTTATATGAAGATTTAGCCTTGAGTAAGAACTATGCATGTGGACATCCCAGTCAGATGCCAATCTGCTTAACAACAGAAACAAATAATACTCTTTCTTAAGAGTGAAACTGCAGCCATCCTAAAAATATAGACCAATACCTTGCCTTCTGAAGATGTACAAACTATATACTGGAATTGATGCAGACAAAGTTTATAGACATTTAGAAGAAAATGTAATCACGTCAATTGAACCAAAGGGTAAAACAGAAAGTCATGCGGAACAAAGGATCATTTGCTGCTAAATAAAGTCATAAAGGAGAACTGTAAAAAGGGGAAGAATCAAAGTATGTCATGGATAGATTACAAAAAAAGCATTTACCACAGCCCACATTCATGGATAAAGGAGCATAGTTGTATAAGATACATCATACATTGTTCAATTACATTACAGTGACCATGAAACAGAGGCAGACCACTATGTAATTAAAGCATAACAAAAGGCAAATTATTGTCCCAGGGTGAAAATTTCAAATGGGGGATATTCCAGGGTGATTCTTCACTGCTGTTGTTTTGTCTTGACTTTAACCCATTAAGCTGTTATTAAGTCTTGGTTATTTGGCTCCCAGAAAACAATCTTGTTTAATGATTTCTCGTCTGCTTTTTTTGGATGGCTTAAAATTATATAGTTCATCAGGTGAAGAGTTGAAAGCACAACAGCAAGTGGTTAAAACTTTCTCAGAAGATATAAGAATAATATTTAGTCTTAATAAATGTGTGAAAACAATGTTTAAAGCAGGGAAGTTGCAGTATCAAGAAAATATCAATCTAGGACAGGAATATGATATAAAGGAACTTGAGCAGGAAGGAGTGTTTACATATTTGGGGACTGATGAAGGATTGGCAATAAAACTTGAACAAATGTGAACAAAACTCAGTAAGGAATACTTCAGAAGACTAAAATTAATATTGAAAACATTCCTGACATCTAGGAATAATGTCCAAGCTATAAACCAGTTTTTTTTTTAACTCACAGTTTTGGTGTGATTGACTGGCCCCAAAAGGTATTAGATCAGCTGGACAGGAAAAATAGAAAAATTCTTCATGCTTATATAACAATTAGTGTATAGTAAGATTATATATCCTTTACTATAAAGGAGTTATGGGGCTCCTTGAAACTGATTACATGTATAGAGCTACAGTTGTGGGGCTGCGTACATATCTACTGACCTTATCATATCCAAACATAGTGACAGTTTTAAAACATGAGGAGAGGATGTCTACGATGATCTCTCTGCTAAGTTTAGCAGAAGCCTTTAGGTGGCAAGTGGGAATGGAAATCAAACCAAAAGTAGACAAAAACCAGACAGCAAATGAATCTGCCAAAAAAACAATAGAAAGAATATAAGAAGAAGGATCAGATGAGAAGGAAAATAATGTGGTAAAGCCATAAATATAGTGGCAAATATTGAGATCTCTGAGTACAACTTTATGCTGATCAGGATTTGCTGGAAGAATGGTTAAGGGAAGGTGAGTTGAAACTTAAGGACGAAAGGTTGATGATGGTATTCCAGGATAGTGAATATGTACACATCAGTTTACAAAGTCCATTCTACATGTAAAAATATAGGTTCTTTAAGAAAGACTTGGAAACAGATGCACACCTTCTTGCAATGCACTCATGGCAGAGGGCCAGTACACTAAAAGACACAACAATGTGGTAAGATTGTTGCACTGGGACTTTGGTAAATGCTACAATATTGATGTAGCTGAGAAGCATTGGAAACATTATCCACAAAACATTATAGAGTATGATGAAATGTACATCTCTTGGGATCACGTAATACAAACAATTAAAAAAATAGGTGGGAGAAAAGCAGATATAGCAGTCCGTGAAAAAAGACAAAAGTAGCATTGATCATTGAAATTGCCACGCCTAGTGACTACAGTGTCTTGGGTACAGAGAGACACAAAGTCATGAAATATTAGGATTTGCAGGCAGAAATGAGAGCAATGTGAAAAAAGATACTCAGAGAAGAAACAAAGATGTTTGAGTATCAACTCTCTTATAGCCATGAAATTCGTACAGTCTTATTTTTCAATGTCATTTTTACATTTCTATACTAATTTAATGCAGGGACTAATGCAACTCCAGAAATGTCATATTTAAGGTGTACATAGTTTACTACTGTTGTACAAAACCTATGCAGAAGGCTGATGGACAGGATGATTTACTGATCCTCTCCCTTGATGCATTGCTATTACCGGAGTGCTATCCACATACTGTAGTAATTTTATAAATTACTGTTTCATTAATGCTTATAGTTAGCAGATGGTGTAGATGAAGACAAATACTTTGATGGAATAACTATCCCAGTATATTTAAATTAACTGTCATTGCTTGCTAATTCAACTAGATACAAACACAGTACAGACAGCATTTCCCCATCTCTTCCAATAAATGTCTAAAACAAAAGCCCTAAGGTTCAGAATTTATTTTTATAACAAAGAGATCAAGACCTGTGTTTCAGAGTAGTTCTAGTTTCTCAAAAAGGACAGTGCTTTAAGATCACCCCAGTTGCTTATCGGTATTTACATTTGCGAGGGTTGTACTTTAATAACATTTACCTGCAAAGAACACAGCTATGCCTATATGCAAATAAACAAATCCCACATTACTTGTACTGACCACATTAATGCAAAACCTTTCTTTAAAAATGCCCACTTTCATGAAATGCATAAATTTGGTGAAGTTAATTCTTAAGTACATGGTATGTGCTAAGTACAATGTGGAAATTAAAATGTTCACGTCATTTTGGAAGTATTTGGGTATTATGGATGAACACAGCTATGTACAAGCACATTTGAAGTGCTGGCACATATTTAAGACAAGTGGCATGTGGCATAGCTATTTGTATTAAATTTTAAATATTATTAAGGAGGTTTATATATTTTCTATAGGGGTATCTTTATGTGGACAGCATGACTGTTTATTTAAAAGAGTGGAAAGAGGAATATAGGACAGATTGAAAAATGGGACAGAACTAAGAAGAACACAAAGAACAAGTACATCAAGAAGGTTGTGCTGGTGGAGGTGGGAGAGAAGAGTGGTATATTTGTGGAGGGGGGTAGACCCCCTTCCTATTTGTTTTCAAATTTTTAATGTAAGTGGGTAGTTTGGTTAGGAAGTAGGTTAGAGTGTGTAGGAGAGAAGATTTGGGAGGTGAAAAGAAGTTTATCACAAGAGTAGTCCAGTCTACAGGACCTCAAACATTTCCACTGTCTGATGGGGTTGAAGTGGAGTACCTTGATGTTGAGGTCATAACTCTCAACTATCCATACTTTTGCCGAATGCCTAGATTTGTGCCTCACATTTTTGGTTTGCTCCTTATAAATTTTTTGCTTTTCTGGCAAATTGCTGAGGATTGGAGTCAGGAAATAATGACAACATTTGAATTTCAGGCTTCCTTTCCTTCAGGAAATTAATGATAATGTAAAAAATACTTATTCTATCAACTTTTGAAGTTTATAAGAGCAATATTTAAAAATTGTCCCTATATTTTGGGCCTTTGTCACCCCATTATTAACTCTTGGACTTAAGTAGTTAAGAGGTACAGTAGGGGTGGAGGCCTGTCATGGAGCAGTGGTCACCACCAAGCAAGGCAGTGAGTCTTGCACCTGTTGAAGAGCATATGGGAGTGGTCAAAGATGTCTTTACAGTACCTGCACCTCCACATCCTCAACCAAGTCCTGAAGTTTATGGTCTGCATGCTTGTCAGGTTTTGTTATACCAGGGTGCCTACAGGACTGGTGCCAATACCTCAAGCCTGAGAGGATGTCCCTGGGCAGGCAGAGGTGAACATTCTCTGTCCCAGGAAGAATGTTGTTTGGATATCCCTAGGGATTCTGGACCTCTGGAAAAATGAACATAAATGGAATAAAAAGGAAAAAATAAAGACAAAATATTGTATAATTAAAATAAGAAAAAGAATGCGGAGGATACAGAGACAAACAAAAAAATGAAGACAATAAATTGACTCATCATGTGATGCATCAGTACACTTTATTTATAGTGATTTTTTTTATTTTTATTGTCATTATTCAAAAAAAAGTATTTTGTGAAATGGTACTGGAAACATGTGCACAATCAATGTATCAAGTTGTGAATATTTTTACATTTGCATATTATTGAAAATAAGGAGATAAGCTGGTATAACACATTTGACATATCTTGCTGATATGGATTGTGATGCAGTTGTGTACTAAGAGCACATTACTTCTTGTATTATAATTGTGTATGAATTACTTCTGTATTTATACTTACAAAATAAATAGAAAAGAATCAGTTATTATTCAACACCATTTCTTTGAGGAATGATTCTTTTTTATTTCAGAATTGTGCTTGTCTACTCATGAGCAACTTCAGTAAGTCTCTTGAGGCATCTTTTTTCTTGTGACCCATTGAGGGAAATCTCTTCAGCTGCATAAGGAAGACATAGAGGATTGTTGCTTACCTTTCACAGATGTGTGATCAAATCTCTCTTACATGCATGCATTTATTAATTAGCAAATAACAGAATTTATTATTTTATTTGTACCAATTCCAAACACAATATCCATGCCATATCAGCACTTGAGGAACTTAAAAATGACTTTAACCTATTTGACCCACATATATTCCAGCCCAATAACCCCCTCAAAAATAAATATACCTTCTACTCTATGTGTCATAAGTCTTGGTCCAGGCTGTATTTCTTTCTCATTTCCAATATATTTACTAAATACAAAAATTCCATTCACACAGAACCCAGATACCTATCAGAAATCATTCTAAAATTAACCTATCTATTGATTGGGATAACAATCAAACTAACAGTAACCGAAGGTATAACTGGGTCCTTAACTCTAACATATTAAGGAAAAAAGAAGTAGATGCCATCCTGGACCAAGCTTTAGACAATTTACTCTATAATCACCTACGTATGGACATTTACTGGGCCTCTATTAAATCCATAATTAGTGGTACCTTTATAAGTAAAGCTTCATATTAACAAAAAAAAAAAAAAACTTCTCCAGGAGGAAGCCACTCTTAAAAATCAAATCATTAAGCTTGAATCCCAGCTCCAATCATCCTTCAAGCAAGAAAGTGAAACTCAAATAACACAACTCCAACAAAAGCTATATAATCTCAATGCTGAAAACCTAACATACCAATAAATTAAAACCTTAGCAAATTACTCTGAATGGGCTCACATGCCATCTAATTCCTGGTGAGACTTAACCAAAACAAACCCTCCCCGAAGATAACAGAACTTATCTACCAAGATAAACTCTATCACACTACTCAAGGTATCATACGTATCTTTGAAAGTATATATACAAAATCTTACAGTCCATCAAAACTTTCTCATAGTAAACAGGATCTAGATGCCTTTTTAACCAATTAAATCTTCCCAAAATAAGTCCAGATCAACAAAAAATGTTATCCTCTCCAATCTCCCAGCAAGAAATTATTATGATCAACAAACTCAAACCCAACAAATCACCAGGTCCAGATGCCTTACGGCCGAATTCTACAAAGCTTTTCCACAAAAATAATCTCTCTTTCTTCTCCATCTATTCAAGCACATTACTTCCAATGTTGTAAGTGATATACATCTAAACGTATCCAAAATGACTCTCATACCTAAATCAAACTCCGACCTCAAAAACTCCCTGAACTATAGACCTATAGCCCTAATAAATCATTATCATCATCATCAGCCCCCTTTTTCCCATTTTTCTACATGGGGTCGGGGTATCGTGTTAAGTCACCAGCTCTCTCGATTCGGTGTCAGACTCCTGCCTTTTTCAACACTCATGCCTGACTGTCGCAGATCTTCTTTCACACAATCCATCCACCTCTTTGCTGGACAGCCTCACTTCCTCTTACCTTCTTCCTGTGTGTCCCAAATCTTCCTCACCAGATTATCTTCTGCTTTTCTACACATGTGCCTAAACCACCGTAATCTGTTCTCTTTGATCTTTCCTGCAATTGAAGCTACTTTAGCTTTTGTTCTTATGTCCTCATTTCTTCATCTGTCCCACAGTATGCATCCTACCACCTTTTTCAGGCACTTCATTTCCATCAGCTCTAGCTTCTTCAACTGTTCTGCCTTTACTGCCCAGGTTTCTGTACCATACAGTAGTACTGGTCGCACCACTGTCTTGTACACCTTACTTTTCAGCTTCTTTGGCATTCTTCTGTCATAGTCTACACCTGATACTCTATGCCAGTTGGCTACAGCCGCTCTAATTCTAGCTTTGACCTCTTCATTCAGACTACCCATCAACTCAACTACTCCTCCCAGATACTTGAAGCTGTTTACCTGTTCCACTATCTTCCCTTCTATCTCTATTCTCAGCTTCTTATGATTTCCCCAATTTGCTGCCATTACCACTGTCTTATCTGAGCTTAGCTTCATCCCGTGTGCCTTCAGATTTGCATTCCATTCTCCTATCTTTTGCTGAAGTTCTAGCTCAAAGTCTGCCTGTACTGCCATATTGTCTGCATACAGCAGCTTTGTTGATCTGTCCCCTCCAACCTGTTTGCTAATGTAGTCCATCACCAGTATGAACAGCAGTGGGCTCAGAGCTGAACCCTGATGTACACCCACTCCCACTGGAAATCCCTCTGTGAGGCCGAACACCATTTGTACTTGAGTCATTGGGTCCTTGTACATAGCCTGCACTAATTCTACCAATGTTTCTGGGACTTCAAACCACCGGAGTACTGCCCAGATCAGCTTTCTTGGGACCTTGTCATATGCTTTCTGCAAGCCTAGAAATGCCCAGTTGGACTCTCTCCTCATCTCTAGTGTCTTCTCAAGTATCTGTCTCAGTGCAAATATTGGGTCAATTGTGTTGCATCCTGATCTGAATCCAAACTGCTCATCTCCCATCTTACATTCTACTACCTTGCATATCTATTTATCAATCACTCTCTCCAGAACTTTCATGTAATGTGATAGGAGTTTAAGCTCTAATAAATCTTGATATAAAAATATTTGTGTCAGTACTAGCAAACAAAATTAAACCAATCATTACAAACATTGTTTCCCCCAAACAATCGGGTTTCATAATACACAGACAAACCTGTGATCATACCCTTACCCTGGACACCATGATCAATCTCTCTACCATACATGTACTCCAATCTACACCTTACCTATTGATGCCTCAAAAACATTTGATAGACTCAATGAAAGTTTTTTCTCAATATCTTGCTCTCTTTAACACACCCAATAACTACATACAAGCTATCAAAACACTATACTCCAAGGCTCATACTTACCTACAAATTAATAAACACCCATCTTCTCGAATTGACATTGAGAATAGTGCCAGACAAGGATTTCCTATGTCGCCCAATCTTTTTAATTTATACATTGAACCCCTTTTTCTCATCATTTCTCAGAAAACTTTCCACCATATCCCCAATATCTTTAACACTAAAATTACCCTAGTGGCATTTATTTATGATCGAAGTCTTTACTATTCACTACCTAATTCAGACCTCCAGAAACTACTATCCGCTATAGACACCTTTTCAACTTTCTTGAATTACAAACTAAACCTAAAGAAAAAAATATATTCCCTATTAACTCCCTCTGTCAGCTTCCCACATCCTCCTTAGCAGCTGGTATTAAAACTAACCATTCATTAAAATATCTAGGAATATCCTTCCAACAAGATCCTAAACAATCATATACAAATAACATCATTAATCTGTTGTCAAACATGCAACATGATATTGGCAGATGGGCAAAACTTCAACTTCCATTCCTGGCTAAAATAGCCACAATCAAAATGAATATTCTACCCAGATTTCTAAACATATTTAATGCCGCCAATACCATTATCAACCTAAAACACTTCAAAACCATTCACTCCACAATTTCCATATTTATTTGGGTCCAGAAATCAGTCAGAATCAGTTACAATAAATTGACCTACTATAAAGACTATGGAGGGTTAAGGCTGCCGGACTTTAAACTCTACTATGATATCATAAACTGTAATAGACTAATAACAATAGCCAACAACACCCCTTCACCACAACAATGGTCTCCAACCTGGGTCAAAATATTACACAACTATATCAAAACACTATCCATAAACCCCAGAGCCCTCCCTTTCCTTTGCAATGAAAATTTAAAAAAATCTTAAAATACACCCAATCATTAAACATAACATCACTATCATACAAAAGATGTTCAAATCATTAAACCTATATTATGCATTTACTTCCCTACAACCTATCCACCTTAACTCCAATCTCAAAATGAATAACAACATATTAACCTAAACAATTACCCCCCAAGAATCTAACCATCTCTGATATATTTCCCTTCAAGAACAATACTATCACTGAAATGAGAACACAATTAAAGCTCCCTAAAAGCTATACAATCATTTTAAGGCAAATTCGAGACCTTAGCCAATACATCATAGGCAATCCAGATATCAATGCAAATGACATTCAAACCTGTAAAACCATATGGGATCTCCTATCTTCAAACAAAAAATGCTATCTAACTCCTACAAACTTATTCAATCAATCAAAATGCAAAAATAAGTTATTTATTCTAGCTACTGGAAGGAAATTGACCCTTCAATCACAAACAAACAAATAAATATCTCAAGCAATCCAGCTTACCTCCAAACTTATCCCTCTTAAAAAACTTAAATATACACAGATCATGATACTTCAAACTCCTATCTCACTGCAATCATAAATAAAATATACCCAACCACCTCTCCATTCTGTTCCTATTGTGACAATCACAAAGCTGATCTACTCCACATATTCTGGAGCTGAAGTGCACCTACAAGCTAGGGTGCTCACTTAGAGTCCAACTAGAAAAAATGGGCTGTGAAAAGTCTACCTTATATTGGAAACTAGCTCTTCTACATATCATCCCCGCAGGCCTGACTAAACTACAAACACGAATATTACTAGTTTATTTTCTTAAATACTACATTAATTTACATTGGAAGGATAGAGCATCACTCACATGGGAGGGTTTCAAACAATTATCTACCAAACACCTACTAGCTCACAAGTATTTAACCTACACTGAGAAATCCCACACTCACTTTACAGAATTTTGGAAATCCCTTCCTGAACATATTCTAGCTTGAAGTTGGTATATATAATCAATGATGGAATTTTGGTGTATGTGTAAATAGTTCTTACTGTTTTGCATTTATGTTTTATTATTCAGCAATGTATTTTCTGGTCATATTACTACATATCTGTTAATATTGTTATGTTTTTCTGTATCTGTTTTCACAAAAAAATAAATAAATAAAGGAAATAAAAAGATTTTATACAAAAACAAATAATTTATTTTATTTGTACTGAATCTGTTTGCTTATTTCTGTATACATTTGTACTGGATTTGTATTCCTTATATGCTTACATTTATTAAGCAAAAAAGCAGCAAATCACAGATATTCTTTAAGTATTTTTATTGACTCCATCTGTATTGCTAAATGCTTCTTGTTTCTACAAGCTGAACTAAAAGAATATAATAACTTTCTTCAAACTGTTGCATTTTTCTTTTATTTTTATATAAACACCTTTACTGAATTATCAATTGTGACACAGACAAATTTACATATATACAAAAGTAATCCAACTATTAACACATTAACATATCTGTGTACAGCTTGTCTCTTTGGGGGCTGGGTATTTTATTCAACCTTTGGAAATATTTCCATTTAAATTGTTGCTCTGCACTATGCCTTGCATATCTTACCTGCATTTTAAGCCATATCATGTAAAATTTTTATAAGCAACACAATTTTAAATCCTGAAAGTAAGATGTTAAATAGTGCATTCCTTGCTAACCTCTGTGCTGCTCATTTACTTGTTACTTAAACTCCCAACTCCATCCCCCTTCTGCCTAGGATGTGGTGGCTAAATGAGGTCAGCCATCTTGTCCATGCAGTTACTATTTTGGAAGAAATGAATGTTGTATACAGTTTTCATATTTAATAAATAGTTTGCGGCTTACATAAAACAAAACATTTTTCTAAAAGCTGTCTGCCAGTAATACAAATATTCAATAAGCTAATATCTACAGTATATGAAATTTTGTGGCAATGGAAAAATGGTCCTATCTGCTTGTTGTTAATTTGAGTCTATGGTTAACCATTGAATGGTCAGTTCCATGAACCAAAAACATTGAATGTGCATTTCAGCTAATGTGTACATCAGTGAATGGTTTGCACAAGGAACAGAACTAGTTGCCCACATCCAGGAAATTTGCCCTTTTCCCCAATGTAGTGCAATCTTGAAGTTGGTATATGTAGTAAAATGGTGTGTGGGGGGTGCAGCCCTCCACCTCTGTGGGTTTGACACAGTCTGGTGTGTGTGTGATGATCAAATGTTGTCCATGACACACACCAGACTATGAGAAAACCACTCAGGTGGGGGGTTGCTCCCCATCCCTAAATGTGGGGCTGTACCGCCCTACTCACATTACTATATATACCAACTCCAAGATTGCACTACAGTGGAGAAAAGGGCAAATTTCCTGGTGGTGACTGACTAGTTACATTCCCTGTGTATACCATTTGATGATGTGAATGTTCATTGAAGTGAATGTTTGCTGTCTTGTGTTCGAAAAACAGAGGTTTGCTGAGCTGACCATTCGATGGTTAACCATAGACCCATTTAATACATATCTATCTATATTTAAGTGCATGCATCTTTATATGTATATGCATGTGTATATGTGTATATGCATATAAGTTCATAGGTTCATAGGTAGGTACTAGGCTATCGGCCCAAGGGCCTATGTAAGCCTAGCCAACAAGGTTCCCAGGCTTACACCTCCCAAGAAAGTTATTTTCCTGTGCCACTGTCGAGCAGAGATACAGAAGTGATCCCCGGGGTGTATTTCCTATTTCCCATCCACTCATCAAGATTTTTCTTGAAGAGTGCTAATGAAGAACTTTGCTTGACATAGATGGGTAGCCTGTTCCAGATTATGGGAAGTCTCTTGGACAGGAATCTATCCCTCCAGCATGTTCTGTTTATTGTGGTGACAAGGTTTAGGTCCCTAGAGTGTGTAGCTCAGAGGGATTGGGATTTCTTTAGGTGTAGCATGTCCAACAGCTCTGGGTCTGACATAGCTTTATATGTTAGGCAGAGATCACCTTGGAGTAGGCGGTATGCTACGGAGTAAGGCTGGAGTTTTTTGAGGCAGTCAGTGTAGGGCATTTGTTTGATGCCAGTAATCCTCTTTGTAAGGTACTTCTGTGGCCTTTCCAGCTGCTGCAGATGTCTTGTGAGGTACATTCCAAAAAGGGTGTTGTACTCTATAATGGGTCTAATGAGTGTCGAGTAGATGGGAACAATGACCTCTTTTTTTCCAGGATGAGATCCCTTTTATGATGAGGTGTGCCACGTAGAAGGACTTCCTGACTACTGTGGAAATGTGACTATCAAAGGAGAGACTACTGTCCACCTGGGTCCCAAGGTCTCTTATCACACATTCGGTGTTAAGTAGATTGCTGCCTATGTGGTAGTTCATGGGTATAGAGTTTTTACCAAAGGGGATGACACTGCACTTTTTGGCATTGAGCTTGAGGCCATGGCTCTGACACCAGGCATCTGTCTCAGCGAGGCCCTTCTATAAGATGTCCAGATCATTTGGGGACTTGACTATGGCTCCTAGTTTGCAGTCATCTGCAAACTTCATTAGCCAGAGGCCTTCTGTGTTAGCCTGTACTTCAAAGAAGTAGATACCAAACAGGAGAGGTCCCAGGATGGAACCCTGTGGTACTCCACTTGTCACTGCTTTGAGGTCAGATTTGGAGTCTCCAACTTTTACAGTGTGGATTCTGTCAGTGAGCCAGTTGGCAACCCATCTTGTGACGCAGGGATTTACACCTAGTTTAGTGAGTTTAGCTATAATTCCAGAATGGGGGATGGTGTTGAAAGCCTTGGTGAGGTCAAGATAGGCTGTGTGAACCACCTTACCCTCATCTACGGCTTTGGTGACTGCCTCAAAGAAGTCAATCAGGTTCAGGAGGCATAATCTGCCTTCACAAACCCGAACTGGGTGGAATCCAGTGTTTGGAGGTTACCAGTGTCTTTGTTTTTGAGTTCCATGATGACACATACACACACACACACACACACACACACACACACATATATATATATATATATATATATATATATATATATATATATATATATATATATATATATATATAAACGTATGTTCCATGGCCTTGCAGACCAGGCTCATCAGGCTAATAGGTTGATAGTTCTCGGGATCAGTGGTGGCTCCCTCTTTGTGGAATGGGATAACTGTTGCTGTGTGCCATTCAGTGGGCACAAAGCCTGATGCGAGGCTATTATTGAACATGGTGCTAAAGTGGGGAGCCAGTTCGTTCTGAAGTTCGTGTAAAAAACGCAGCCTGGGATGTTGTCTGGTCCCATGGATGCTGTATTTTTGGCTTTAGAGAGTGCAGCTTTTATCTGCGTAGTTGTGATTACAGGGACTCTGCATTCTTCCTGTATAGATATGGGCCCTTTAGGGGGTGAGGGTGGGGTAAAGTGAGCACTGAACCTCTCTGCCAGGATGTTGGCAATATCAGTTGGTTCTGTAATTTTCGTGCCTTTGTGCTGTAACTCCGAGCAGATCTGGGTGCTGCCACTGAGATTCATGACATAGCTATAGAATGCTTTGTGGTTGTCCTTAGAATTAGTGTCAATTTTGTTTTTGTAGATAGCTTTGGAGGATCTTATAAGGTATCTCAGCTTCTTACTGAGGCTGATCAGGTAGCTCCTCCACTCATGGGATTTTACTCTCTTTTGCAACAGTTTCCTACTTCTGTTATACAGTTTGTTTATGGCAGGGGACCACCAGATTGGCTTCCTTTATTTGGAGGATAGTGTCTTGGTTCTGTTTGGGATAGCACGATTCATGCACTCGTGTAAGTGCTTATAGAGTGCATTTGTGTAGGATTCAGCAGTTGCAACTGTATTGTCCATCTGCATGGATGTCATGAAGTTCATCACTTCTGTCTTAAGAAGCATGAAGTTGGCTTTGGAGAAATGTTTTATCATGGTTTCCTTAGTGGGGGCAGAATGTGGATATCAAAGGTGATTAGCTTATGGTCAGATCGGACCAACAAGGAGCTGACTTCAGGTGTGGAACACCGGTCACTCGTGTTGATGATGACTAGGTCTAGGATATTGTTGCCCCTGGTGGGGATGTGGATAAGTTGATCCAGGGCATTGGAGTTTATGAATTCCAGAAAGCGTTGAGCTAAGGAGTTGGTACACAAGTAGTTTTCCCAGTTAATGGTGGGGTAGTTGAAGTCGCCCATTATTCGGGTATTTGGTTTAACCCTAATATTTTCCAGTACATCAAGAAAAGAGGAGTGGGAATCCTGGGGCATGGTGGGGGATCTGTAGCAAGCTACAATTTGGATTGCAGTTTTGCCCAGAGTTAGTTGTACTTAGATAACCTCGGATGCATTATGCTGAGCAACTAGCCTGGTGGTGTGGATATCTTTAATGAATATGGACACACCTCCGCCTTTGGTGTTTCGGCCCAGGTTACATGGCTAAAAAGTGTGGTATGAGTTATAGCCTGGTAGTGCAGGGGTGCTCTCTGGAGCCTTGAACCAGGTCTTAGTCACTGCACAGATATCGATGTTCTCCATTTTAAGGAGTGCCTCGAGTGAGTGCATTTTGAGATTTAGACTTCTAGCATTGAGTAGCATTACCTTCAGTTTTTGCTTGCCTGTTCCTGTTACGGTGGTGAATTTGTTATTTGAACCTTGCCTAAAAAAGGCACTATAGGGGCAGCAAGAGCCTTAGCCAGTATCCAGAATCCAGGGGCGACAGGTGTAGGCCATCTGTCGACCATGTCATCCCAAGCAGGCAGATACTGGATCCCCTTAGAATGACACTAGTAGCTTAGCCAATTGTTGAAGTCAATCATACATATATATGTGTATGTATATATATATATATATATATATATATATATATATATATATATATATATATATATATATGTGTGTGTGTGTGTGTGTGTGTGTGTGTGTATATATATATATATATATATATATATATATATATATATATATATATATATATATATATGATATATATACTTCTGCATGTTTATACTTTTATATATGTGCACTTACATATATGTTTTTACTCATACATATACATTTGTATATATACATTAAGACATGCATGCCATATTTGTTTATAGATGCATTTCTGTTATGTTTATGTTTACTTACACATTTTCTGGATTACATATAGATGCATATTTGTAATTACACATACATGTCGTCTTGCATTTAGCTGCATTTATGTCATATTTATACAGCATTTGTTTTCAAATCTACTTTAGGCAAGATTTAAAAATAAATTGTTTAAATATTTACTGTAGACCTCTGGCCTTCTTTCCCTAACCTGGTCTAACCACTTAGCCAGCTGGTCAGGCCTGAGCCTTTGCAGGTCATCGTACTTGTGCTAACATTGGGGCCCAGAACAGCTGATCCCTGTCAGGGATGACAGATGCTCACCCAGCTCTTGCCAGCTGTCAACCTTTTTCCATTAAGAGTCAGGTACTGCACTTTTGATCTTGTCCAGGTATAACTTCTGCAAGAGGAAGACCATGATTTTTCTCTCCTTTTCAGACCAATTGGAGCTCAGCATTAGGCTTCACAGGTGCTGAAATTGTTCCAAGTGCCAGTACCAAAGTGAAGAAAGTAAGTATAGAGCTGTAGTTTAGAGGGGAGGAGCCACACCCTGTACCATCTAGGGTCATTAGACATGGAACTGCTATTATTGGTAAGTTTGGTTTTACCAAACTGCTTTGTCATACAGACATGGAGATTTTTTTTGTCTTAAGTAATAGTTATACATTTTCTGATATGGCAAATAAAAATCAGTTATTAAATCATTATTTCTTCATAGGTTCATAAGTTCATAGGTAGGTACTAGGCTATCAGCCCCGGGGCCTATATAAGCCCTGCCAAAACGGTTCCCTGGCTTTTGCCACCCAATAAAATTATTTTCCTGTGCTCCTGTCAAGCAGTGCTGCAGAAGTGTTCTTCTTCATTTGCTTATATGTGTTTTGCTTGTCCACAGCAATGTTTTAACCTTTATTTGAATGATTAACTTTAAGGTCAAACATTACTTATTTTTGAAAGTATGCCTTTCTAAGTAGTGCATCAGTTAATAATTTTTTTCTTTCACGTCACTCTAGAAATAACCCTTGTGGTTGGTGTCACTTTGGTATAACAGAGACTACAAACTGTTTTGAGGTGATAAGGTGTGTAACAGTACGCAGTATGGACATGGATTAGGTTTTATGATTATGTGACGTAAATGCTGTCAACTCCATTTTTCCTTTTCTATGCACTGGGAAATTTAAGATATATTAGGATTGTTCAGTCATTCTAGAGGCCATCTCAGTTCAATGTTGCTCAGAGCAGCTCGTCCGCAGCTACCTGAGGTATAGCTGCTTAAATCTGTTGACATGCACACTCACAGTTTCTCAAGTAAGATAAAAATAACACTATAGTTATAAATTATTGGGAAACAGTACATATTCAGTTTATACAATTATTATCATCAGGAGAAGTATGTTTTCCATAGATGTGACTGTCAGATGCAATTGATTTATGTTAATGTTGATGAATGAGTGACATTTACAATTGGAAATTCATGACAGTAGTACTAAGAATGCATGGAGAAGGACTTCTGATGACAACGTGAAACATATAAGTTTGCAATACTTTTTTTGCATTTGTAGATTATACTGTACAGCATAATTTCAAGTGACTGAGGTCTGAGGTACTGCATTTCCATCAATGTATTGTGTTGACAGGATGCATTCTTCTGTACTGGGCCACAAGAGTTGTCATTCACGAAAGGGAAATTGTGGTAGAGTAAATACAAAGAATTGATAGGGGAAAGATTTCAAGTCTCTGACCAACAGCATTAGATGGCAGTGTGATGATAAGTGTTTGTAATACTATTATGCATTTGTGGATTATGCTGTACAACATAACTGTAAATGGATGAATCTGGACTTGCAATATCTGTACGAATATGGGTGTTGTGTCACCATAAATGTTTTGTACTCAGCTCTTTGACTCATTTGTGATAAAAGCAGGCATGCATTCATTGCTGTGTTGCTTGGTTGATGACTGAATCAACCATCAGCATATAACTTTTGCATGTTATTTTAGGTAAATGAATGATGCAGCAGCAGGGATCCAGACAGACAATTTTAGCCATGAATAGAACCACATCCTCATGGTAGGCCTTAGGATAAATACCTTTTTGGAATAGGGGGGCCCAAACAAGCTGAGAGGGCAAAGGCCAGGAGCTGAGTAGTCATGGAGATAAATACTTTTGGCAGAAGAAACCACTCATTCACACAGTGCAAGATATGGTAGAACATGTCAGAGCAAAAATGAGGCAGAATGCAATTGTCTGTAACACTACTGGGGGGAACCTCAAATACTTATTGTTTTTAGCACCTGACGAGGAATACTTTTTCTCCATTCAGGGGGTTGACTACAAAAAATATTAAGGATGGCATAGGTATAATCAGAACTGGTGTGGATACTGTCTGTTACCCATGCCTAAAGAATCAACATACATCTGCTCATGAAGGTTGGTTTGACCTCCTTAACATATTTGCATAGTGAAATGACCGCTCATGCAAAATGATTACATGTAACACATGAGACTTACTATTAACAGGTGAACTCTCCACTTCTATAAATAATGGCAATGAACAGGGAGAGCATGGTAAGTGTCCACCACACCTCATTACACAGCATACAGTAATACACTCCAGTATCTGAGTAGTAATGTAATTACTTAATTCTTTACAGGGTCAGCAACAGAAATGAGTAAATGAGTACTTCCCCTATATTAATACATTTAGAAGATATTAGCAGCAGAAAGGCTAATGATGACACTAACATAATTAATTATATTTATGAGAAAGCCTGAGGAAAGTGGCACACACTCGTCATGTTTAATGGCAAGATCACACATCCCACAATGGATCTACTTCTAAAATTCAAACTTTCAAAATGTCAACTTTCTTATAGTCGAGACCATAAGATCGAAGTTTTGAAACTTCAACCCATTTAAATGGAGATCACCGTACACAGAGGAATGGTATAGTTACAGTTTTCCTCACTGTAGTGCGATCTCAGAGTTGTTATATTTAATTAGCAGGTTATGTGTGGGGTGTATGGGGGGCTTGCTCCCCTGCAAAAACATTAAAAAAAAAAGATTTTTTTTTAATTTTATTTTTTTAATTCAAATTTTGAAGTTTCAAAACTTCGATCTTATGGTCTCGACCATAAGAAAGATCACGTTTTGAAAGTTCTACATTTAGAAGTAGACTCCCCCATACACCATGTAAATTACTCTGTATGAATTGACACTGCATCACAATTTCAAGTACATGATGATATTACACTACTGGTTGTAAAGGGCAAACACCCAAGCACCTCAACATCAGTATTTCCAGACCCGCAGGAACACCTTTTTGATGATGGCAGAAATTCAGAGGTAACAATGAGCATTATATCTCCGTTACGAAATGGTGCAAGATGCAGGGATGGGTCCCCTATGAAATCCCAAATACACAGAATCCCGACGCTCAAAATACTGAGATGAAAAGCCAGAAACCTCACATTACTGAAAGACCAGAAGGGCGAAATTCAAAATCCCGATGTGAAGGGATTTTGAGTTAACGCTTCTGGTATTGTGGTTCAGGTAAGTATGTGTGTGTAAGTGTGTTTGTGAGAGGCTTTAGTGTGTGTAAGTGTGTGTTGTGACTGTGGTGTGTGTGTGTGTGTGTGTGTGTGTGTGTGTGTGTGTGTGTGTGTGTGTGTGTGTGTGTGTAGGACTGTAATGTGTGGGTGTGAGTTTGCCTTGTGTATATGTTTGTGTGATCTTGGAGTTAGAATAATAAAGTAGGGTGGTGTGACAGCCCCCCACATTGGGGGTCTTTAGTGTAGGTTGGTTTGTTTGGTTATGGAGGGAGGGTGTGTGAATGTTTTTGTGTGTGCTGTATGTATGTATTAGTTTCGCGATTTTGAAGTTCGCGCTTTCAACATTTCGGTAATGTGGGGTTTCGGGCTTTTCGTCTCAGTATTTTGGGTGTCGGGATTCTGTGCATTTGGGATTTCGTAGGGGACCCACAGGGACATATCACAGCTGCCTCAGGAAACACATAAAACATTAACTGGCCAGCAACAAATGTGCTGTGTACATTGTTCAGATTCAGTGCACTGCCACAGAGTCAGATATAAAAGGTCAGAGTAATGCATGGTGTGCATGAGGAGTTCCACCAATACATGGAAATTGTAGAGAGTAGGGTAATACCATGATCACATTTATCCATAGTGTTTTTGGTACACACAGCATCCATATCTGCCTCTGTTTGTACTCTAGTGAGGGCTTATCAGATTCAAACATGAGTCAGTGTTGGAAAAGGAAGAGGACAAGGCACTCTCCAGACATTTGGGGGCATATTACACCACACTACAAGTGCTTCTCAAGAAGGTAGTGGAAATAGTAGGGTTAAAAAAAACAACAGAAGTCATGCAGGCCATATCAGCATTCATCTACATGTAGCTGAATCTTTCATTTGAGGTCTTGGTCCCACAGCACTGTGAGATCAGTATCTATAAGATTACCTGCATTGAGCAGGTCATGTCATTGCAGCAAGTCACCATCCATCTCACATGACAGCCCCTCCTCGAGATGACATGCACTTTCACTTACCCTATGTATGACACATTGACCTTGACATATTGTGACTCAGGCAACACATTTCAAGTACTTAAAATATAGAATTTAGTATTTCACAACCACGACTTTGAATACATTGATGTCAATATTTAACTTTAAAGGCAAGTTATAAAAAAAATTATATAAAAAGGAATTACAACTTTAGAATACATGTGTGCACAATATAACTTAGTATAAAGATGCTTAGCACATGCATGTGTTTCACTTCAATAGTAGCAAATGCTTACAATAAAAGAAAATAATCCATAAATAAAGGTAGAAAGCATAACATGCAAACTGAAATATTTAACAGCATTAAGAGCCCATCTGTTTTAAAGAGTTTCATTTCAATGATAGTAAAGCTTACAGTTATAAAGAGCATAAAAAATAATACACAATATTATGAGGATAACACACACCTGACAAAAACAAGGATTGCATTAGTATCCCGTCATTAGCACTAGGACTGTTGCTATTTTACCCTCAGCACTGAACAAATGATGATTGCTATTTCTGAGAGCACATGTTGGTGTGCATGACATAATAAATTAATCTGATGTGCAGTATCTTAATAGAGAACAGTAAATCATTTTGAATATGTCATAGGTTAGAATGGAGATCATTGCATCATTAAAAAGCATTTGATACATTTTTCAATCCTGCACAAGGTATGAACTCATGTTAAATGCAAGTTTAGAGACACATACAATTTTGTGAAATCCAGGCAGTTAACTACTGAAATAACACATTTTAATAAATTACCATTTTGACAGATTCATTTCATACTTAAGCAAAATTACTGCGGCAAAACAGTAAAAAATGTAAATATTCCTTACATGTTGCCATACAACATCACTGAACAGATGTCAGTGAGTAGTCATGCATAACTTTTATAAACAGTAATTTGTGCACTTGTTCTGAAAAAAAAATATTTAAAGATAAGAGGAAATGTCTGATGAAGAATGAGTGACAGCAGCTCATGCATCACATAGCATTCCTCAGTTATAATCTGCTTTGGGAATTCAATACACTCTATTTAGGCTTTGCACAAAGACTACACAGACTGCATGTGTGAGCGCAATATGCAGCAGCTGTAATCGCATATTCATGCTGCTCATTGCACTTGCACATTACAAGCAAGGTTCTGTGGCCAGCAGCAGTGCTGCCGCTAGGAAAGCGTGCAGAGCAGCACAAGCACAAAAAGAAGAAACATTCAAGTTTATCTATGAGCAAATCTGCTTGTCGAGATTGTGCAGGCAGCCACGATGACTACCAGGGTTGAAAATATAACAGCAGTAATGACACAGTAAAGAAAAGTGTACTGAGTGCAATGTACACTAAAACAATTATTTGCTAGAATGAAATAATGGGTGGGGGGGGGTAAACATCAAGAGAAAATGCAAGTAAATGTACACTGGGCAGGAAAAGTATGCTGATAAAAATGGGCAGAGTCATGAATGATTGGAATGAATGAAGAAGAGAGCATGGTAAATATAGCAATATCCCCAAGACAGGAAATCTCAATGTACACTTCCCATAAAAGTCAGTAGCATAACATAGTATGGTATGTACTGCTCTTCATACCTCATCACACATGATACTATATAAGTGACGGTCACTGACCATCATCACCTGAACATGACACAAAGGGAATCCTACAGGAGATTTTGAAGCCTTGCATACTACAGGAGCACTGATCATCTGTTGAATCAAGGTAGCTTTCTTATTATAGTAGCTATAAAGCTTTCACAAACCCAAAAATTATTATAAATTAAGGTCACTGTAGTGGTGCCTACCTTGCTCCCCAATGTGATATGCCAGTCGCACTAGAGACAGCTTTAACTAGGCTGTTCCAAGAATTAGCCATCACACATCCAGTGGTCTGGAGTGGCTCTGGTCCACAATGCTTGCATGCATCTATGAGGTGATGACATCCTCAATGTTCTACAGAAAGGATGTTATGTGGTCAGAGGGGAAACATGGGATGTTGGATTCATGGACCTGTGTAAAAACTTCTTCTGAGTGGGAATCAAATGAAAAGAAATTCAAAGCATCATACAATGACTGTAATATACCACCAACCACACATACACAGCAATTAACTGAGGTCAGATTCAAACGCCACACCTGTGGAGGCATACAAGGTGGATTCTATACAACATAAGACTAGCATCACCACAGATATCTAACTTTAACAATGTCAGAGTGCACTTTGTAGAGGATGACAAAAGCAGTGTATGCTGAGAAGAAGATGTTGGTAGGGCTGTATGAAATTACTGTGGAGTCATGTAGCATGTAAAAGTAACTTCTGAATGCTACTTCAGTGACAGCAGCAGGACTTGCACCCATGTTCTTCTGACTACACATACACCCACTCAGACATAAGTACGTACAAGTTGAGTGCTGTGAGATTAGAACCCCTACCTATTTACAAAAGCTAGGGACAAAAGTATTTAATACTCATGCCACTGGAGAAGACTGGCTTTAACACTTTCAAAATGCACCTTATAGAGGATGATATCATCAGTGCATACTGAGAACAAGATGTTGGGAGGGCTGTATGAAACTGCTGCAGTCATGTAACAGTGTAAAAGTATATTCTGAATGCTACTTGAGTGAGGGCAACAGGACCTGGACTTATGCTCTTCTGGCTACACACACACACACACACACACACACACACACACACACACACACACACACACACACACACACACACACACACACACACTCACTGTGAAAAGAACCCCTACCTAATTAAACAAGCTAGAGGACACAGTACTTAACACTCCTGATAGCATCACAGGTAACATATGCTGTTATGATACTTGTTTGCAAAGCCAAGACTTGTGATATGATTGTCTGAGTGCAATTTGCAAAAGGACATATAAATACATCCTCGTAAGGTGAAATAAGCTATCACGAATGTATATTGCAGAAGTGAGACAGACGTACTTATTTTTCAGGATATTGTGTAGACGACACACACACACACACACACACACACACACACACACACACACACACACAAAAAAAACACTTTGGAAGCACTGGTAGTGCAGTGATGGAGTTGTGTCTTCATATTCAGATGAAGGTATGTCCACATTAATAGAAGTTACTGACAACATCAATGGGATATGATCATGGATGACCAATGTCCAGTGTCACCATAAACCCACACCAAATGCAACAATGCAGTTATGGTCTGTAATTCTGGAGTCTGTTTGACAATGGCCCAAGTTCTGACACATCATATGCAAGTGCATTGCTGCAGGTGACACATGCATATCAGAAAGCATGTGTTTAGTCATGCACACATCACCACCCTTCTGTTGTGTTTATGGATGCATTTACATGTAATCGAGGATTAAAGCCCAGTAACCAAATTAGACATGCGATACAGCCTTCCACAAAGTCAAGCTCTGAGAAATTGATCTGCACCAGTAATGGAAAAGTATTACCGCATGCATGATTTCATCTTCAGGAATTCAGCTTGGACTTAGGAAGTACCAGTGTCTACTGGTGCTCATTGTCAAACTATGTACAAACAGGGACACACAGTAACTACGGTTGCCACCTTCCTTCGTGGCTAAAACCAGAGTAAAGCCACGCTCCTTGCATCACCATTAACCCTGCCCATCCCACCCCCTCTCCTGCCCACATTCCACCCATTTTGTGACATCGTGATGACATCACTCTGCGGGAACGCCCTCTTTTTTCGTTCCTGCTGCCTGTTTTCAGCTGATTTACTATGCTTTTCTGTAAAAAAAGCATAGTAAATCAGTCAATTTACAAACTCCAATAGTTTGTTTGCTTTTTGAAACAGAATACCGGAGTTTGTACAGTGTTTTCCGGACTACCGGAGAATCAGTTTGATTTCCGGATGGTCCCGAAAAAAAACGTAGGGGTGGCAACCCTAACAGTAACTGGCTTGCTTGGGGTTAACTGCAAAATATATCTATTTTTTATTAATGTTTCATGAGTCAAGCTTGCAAGATATATTATGGGAGAAATTGCTGGCAAATAGTATAGTGTGCACACTGTAGTCTTATCTTTGAAATGTTGGGGTCAAAGTTTTATTACATAAGTGTTATCCTTGCCTTATCCAATTGTATGACATTAAGCGCCAAGCAAACATGGTTGTTTGCTTAAAGAAAACAGTGAAAGCCTTAATGTAGTATGCTTTCCTTCATGCAAATAGTCTCAGAGGCGATGCATGTGCTGTCAGCACTCTGGACAGTACTGAGTGTGGAAAATAGAACTGCTGTCTAGCTTTGTCTGTAGCACAGTGTGTAAGAGCAATGAGCTCCTGCTCAGAGCACATGTGATCCAGGGCTCAATCCAGCTGACTTTTACTTTTACAGATGGTATCAGGAGGTCATTAACTAAGTAAATGTGACTATAAATGACTACAGTAAAGTATGTGCCTTCCTCAAATTACATTTGCAATGTATAACTCAATACACTTCTACAACTAGTAGGAGTTTTGCAGGCTTCACTGCAAATCATGTTAGTTGTGTGTAAAGCTTGCTACAAATGACGAGGGTTGGTACATCTTTTGAAATGATTAGTATGACTGAGCAGATATGCTAACTATTTGTGCATGGCCAAATATCCCAAAAAAGTGTGTGCAGTATGCTTCTTCACAGTACGGACAGTTTCAACATCATATTAGATGAACACTTCATCCATCATCACCTAAACATGACAAAAAGGGAATCCTACAGCAGATTTTGAAGCCTTGCATACTACATGAGCACTGATCATCTGTTGAATCAAGGTAACTTTCTTATTATAGCAGTTATAAAGCTTTCACAATCCCAAAAATAATTATGAATTAAGGTCACTATAGTGGTGCCTACATTGCTCCCCAGTGTGATATGCCAGTTGCACTAGAGACAGCTTTAGCTAGGCTGTTCCAAGCCTCAGCCTTGTACTAAAACCTGGTAAAATCCCCCTGCGGCAGCTTTCAGCTGTAGCACTTCAAAAGGAGTGCAGCAAAGATTTTTGACTCCTCCACACCCCACCTTTGTTCCCTGAATTTGTCACCATCCTTCCTATCTCCTGCCATGTCTGCAAAAGTCATCCAACAACAGTAGAAATGGTTACTCTCCAGGTTTTATGACCAGTGTGCAAACATGCACAACCATGCCAACCACATTTGGCTGATGGTAAGCAAAGAGAAACATTGCAAAACAAAGAAGGGAGTTTATGAAACAGCAATGATGACATAAAATTTGGCACTGATTTATGGCATGTGTTCTGCTATATCTGGTCACACTTTGTCTAGTTGTCAACACTGAAATGCTAATTGACTTGTCTTTTAAGCCATGACATTGGAAAGATCAATAGGATGACCCGACAGATATTTTGTGGGGGTTTCCACATTGTTAAAAGTAAAAAAAAGGTTTAATATATATATATATATATATATATATATATATATATATATATATATATATATATAGTTTAAAGACTGACTAGTGGTATACTTCAAGTACCAAAATACCAAAGCAACAAGACAAAAATATTAAAATACCACAGTATAAAAGTCACGGACCACAGAACAGTTTTACCAGAATTTAATTCAAACTTAGCTCCTCAGCACCAAGCCAACAATGAGTGCAAAATTTATACATTTTATTATGTATATATACAATAAAAAACAATCATTGATTAATTAAACAATCAAACAATTAATTAAATCACATATTGCCAGTTAACTTCCTTATTTAACCCATTGTGTTCCAAAGTATTATATTTTAAAATAAAAAGCGTTTCCTTCTTTAATAACTTTTCTTTAATATGTAAACCTTCTCCCAATAATATTTTTATTTTTGCCAGAATGCATCCTAGTAAGCAATCTGGATAAGCATTGTGTGCAGTCATAAAATGTTGTCCTGGGGTTTTCTATTTCATGATTTTGAATGTCCCTTATGTGTTCTTGTAAGCGCGTTTTAAACGCTCTACCTGTTTCTCCTATATAATAAAGGTTACAACTACATCTAGGGGCATAGATTATTCCTTTTGTATTACATGTATACAAGCCCCCAAGGTGTAAACTTTACATTATTAATTTTTGAAAAAGCAGTCACTACATGTTTACACAGTGAACATTTTTTACAAGCTATGGTTCCCATTTTACTTCCCTTTGGGTTAGGATATATAGTGACGTCTGGTGGTAGAAACCAATTATGTACCACCATATCTGCCACATTTCTATTCCTCTTATAAGAGACTTTAATCTGGCTCTTTACCAAATCTCTCAAATCTTTATCACTGGTTACCATTTTCCAGTATTTTTTAGCTTCCCTAACTATAGTATCTGTCAGTACATTAAATGTAGTGACATAGTGCACTTCTCTATCTCCTTCTTCAGTCTTTCTTTCATTGTTTACATATTTTCTTCCTGCTCCATTCTCTTTCTCATTCTTTTTCCCATTCCCCAAAACACTATCATACCTTTTTGTTATGCCATACCTGCATTCTCTTACGTTTTATTTTAGATTCTTCCACTATTTTTTTATTATACCCCCTTTCCATAAACATATCTTCTGTCCTTAGAAATTCATTTTCAAATACATCATCAGAGCTGCATAGTTTATTTAACATCAAAAATTCATTGTAAGGCAGTAGTGCAATTAAATGGCTTGGATGGCAACTTGTACCATACAAAAAGGCATTATTCTGGCCAAATGTCCTACGGACTGCTGTATTAAGACAATCGATGTCTATATCCAAAACTGTGACCTTCCTTCCCATTTGTATGCCATCAAATTTAAAGCCAAAAACATTTTCCTGCAAGTCATCTATGAAGGACTGAGGTTCCCCATACTTCCATCACATAGAAATATTAAATAATCTATAAAGCTAAAATAATGGACAACTTGACTTTTATAAAAATTATGTATATATATATATATATATATATATATATATATATATATATATATATATATATATATATTCTGCTTCAAATTTTGCCATTACAATATTTGCATACATAGGGGCAAAAGCTGCCCCCATTGCTGTTCCTTGCAGCTGATGGTAAATCTCACCTTTGAACAGAAAGTAGCTATTTTTCAAACAGAAGTCCGTAAGTTAAATTATAAAATAGGTCAGTGGAGAATCACCCAAGAAATAAAGTAATGCTTCAATACCATCCATATGCCGTATATTGATATAGAGACTTTTAACATCTAGGCAGAGCCAATACATATTGTTATTCCAAACTTTTATTAATTTTACATGGAAAGTCCTGGCTATCCTTGATGAATGAAGGTAGAGCAAACACATATGTTTTTAAATATTCATGTAGCAGGATACATATATTCTTTAAAAATATATTTTTCAGCTGAGACTATTGGTCTTCCACTCAGGTTTTCTAATCCTTTATGTGTTTTGGATAAACAGTAAAACTCCGCAATACATGTATTTTCTATACTAATTTTTTTTACATCACCCTTAACAAAATATCCCAAACTTAAGCCTTTTTGAACCAAGGCTTCATATTCTTTCGTAGCTTTTTCATATTGCTTCACGTTGTATTTTTCATATACTTTTTCATCATTTAAGTGAGTAAGGCACATTTCAACATACTGAGCATGATTTAAAATTACTACTTGATTCCCTTTATCCGAACATTTTACTACCAACCTTCTATCTGCACACAATGCTTTAAAAGCTATCCATTCATTCTTAGTCAGGTTGTAATATATATTCTGTTTATCTCTTTCAAAGTCCCTACATAATTTTTCTACAACAAAATTCATTGTCATAATAAAACTCTATATATTAACATTAGAAAAAGGGGATATACATAAAGATTTAACCCCTATTGTCTCAGTATTTAAATTACTATAAGCATTGATTTCATCATCATATAAATCATTTTCATCTGAAATACATGAATAAAAAGATTAATTGAAACTTTCATTTAAATCTTCTAATTGATTCACATTATGCATTTCATTCACACTTTGCTTATTAAAATAATCAATTAGATGCAATTTTCTACTCAAGTGAAACAATTCACTTTCTATAACATGTAACCTTGGCAAAGCCGTAAGTATAAACTTTAACCCTAGATTTAAAACAGAAATTGCCATTTCTGGTACTTCCATACCTTACAAGTTAAGCACCAACTCATGAATGGCAATACCATCATTATTATTAATTCCATTTAGTCCTCTTGTTGTAATATTTGGTATAGTTACTGCTCTTTCCCTTTCCCCAATTGTTTCTGCTTCTTTTCTTTCCCTGATATCGGTTTCTGGCATCTTTACGAAACCGATTGTTGAAGTGGATACTCTTCAATATCATATTTTCCTTCCGTTGTAGCATCCATTTCTTCTGAGGTAGCAAAGGACACAGAAGCTTTAGCAGGCATGTTTTTCTGACTCATAACCCCTCCGTATGTTCATGCAGGTTTATTATGTTTGCGTTTCCATAGAAATGATGTTTCATTGTTATAGTCTCTGAAGTCTCTTGTAATTTTATTACTCTTTCTCTCCACTAGATCTCTCAAGAGTTATCAGTTTTTTATTAATTTCTCCTAGTAACTCATCCATTCTTGAGTTATTAAGATGATTTTGTAAGTCAGTGCTTACCCATTTTGCTTCCTCCTTCAGTTTTTGCTGTTTAAGGAGGTCTCTTTCCACAAGAAGTTTGACCCACTCCATAGCGCAATGATGAGCCGCTGCTACCCATCTTTGCTTAAACAGTTCATCTTCCTTACTGGCTGGGTCAAATGATATGGTGGGGGATTTAAATGCCCTTAGTCCCCTTGGAGCTATATCCAATTCCACATACCTCTTTAAGCACAAAATGTTTAGGTGCGTATTCATTTCTTTCCACAGCAAACCTTCTAATTTCTCATATAATTCATGAACTTCAGAAGACAAAACACTTCCTCCATTGGAACCTACTGCTTGAAATGGGTTATTAAATCGGTGACTACGCTCACCTTCATACCGATCCCATGCATCAGTTGTCATTGACTTTTATACTGTGGTATTTTAGTATACTTCAAGTATGCCTGCATGTGTGTGACATTACAATGTCCTGGCTTATGCAATATTAGGTGTGATACAGAACTAATATCTGACAATATATTGGAAATGGATTTACTTGCATTACTTTAGTAATAGAGTTTGTAGTTATGATATATACCTCATAACACATTCTGTTTTACAGTTATACTTGAGTTATGGAGGGATGTAGATGATTGTCTGTAAGCTACTGTGTCCGTCATAGATATGCAACTGCATTTTTATTATATAATCATCATTGTCATGCTAAACCAATTACACACATAATACATATGATACTTACAAAAGTATGTGTATGCAAGCAGTAGTGCTACATCTCTGTCAATCAACCTGCTATACATAGCTATTCACAAGTAGTATTACCTTTATAATCAAAGTTTTGTGAAAAATTACAGTGGGACACCCTTACTAAAAAGTGGAGTGTGCTTGATTTGAACCTTGGCTCACCTGGGTTCTAACCATGAAATCACTGCACTTATACCTGGTGCCACAATGAAAGCTTGTCACAAGGTGTATTTTCAATATTCATTACTGTCAAGACTGCTGACAGCCACACCTCACCATTTAGCCTGTTTCTCTAAAAAGGAAGGTGAACCAAATTAAATTTTTCACTTTTTTCCATGTTTGTGCATAGGTAGGCAATGTGCAAATGTAAAAGGCAATAACGAACATATATGACTTGTGTAAATACCTATTATGATCCCTTCTCCGTAAAAAAATAACTATTGTGGGACTCCAAGCCCACTTTACTTATGTTCTCTCTTTTTTAGCTCAACTTATTTACATCTTGTGCCACAGAGATATTTGGTAACAAGTGGAATTTCTGCAGTCATTACCATCCACTTTGGTGACCCTCGCACAATCCTGCTAAGCATGTTTGCACTCAGTAAGGTGAATGAAATTATATATTCACTTTTTAAGCAGCTACGCACGTTTTAGCTATGCCATGCACTGCACACATGATAAAGGTAAAAAAAAAGGACAAAATGAGAAACAAAGATTAAATAGCTCTGGATTTGAACCATCAGACTATTACCCTTATCCAACACAGTTGTAGTGAATTATCTCTCTTGGCCACAGACATAGCTTTGCAATATCAGTGAAATCATGTGCATACAAGCAATTCACATTTCATATCCACTATGAACAGTTTATACAGTTGAATATTCTCAGTTGGTTGTACTTACATGTGTGGCTAATATTTAGTGCAAAGAGTGATCACACAATTTTTTATGAATATGTTTTCAGAAATGCAGCTCTGTCTTCTCTTTGCATTCTGGTAATTCTTCCTTTATCCCTGCTTTACTATTAGACATGCAATCTCTAGTGCATTTTCTATCATTTTCTTTCAAGGTGTGATGCAGATATAACATACCAGTGAACAACAGTTTTCAGCAAAAGCAGGACACTTGTGCTATTATGGCCAAATATTATATGTGTATGGCTTTTGGTTTTATTTAAAATATTACTGCAGTTAGTTCCACAGTTTGTTAAGCATATCCTCACTGACACACCCACTGCAGGGCAGGGTATCTGAATTGTGGCTGTGTTTTCTTTCACAAAGAGAGTAATCATTCACAGTTGCGAGTCATTAGCACCTAACAATGGTGTAGAGACTACACTATGTTTACATTTGCTATACAAAGTCAAACATTTGGTATTCAGCAATTCTAATGAGTTCATACCTCATTTGCATCTTCACTGTGCTCAAAGAGCTGAATCAGCACTAAAAACCAGTAACTGTATAGCTAGGGAACTTGATGGTAAGGAGACATGTTTGCAGACAAAACCAAAATTTGGTATTTCTTTGAAGGAGATTTCTTTTCAGAGAAACACTTATTTTGCTAACGTGCTTCTATTATTCAAGGACATTAAGGTTGTAACCTTTTAGCAATGTATTTATATAGCCAGTTGAAATGTGAAATTTGATCTGTATGCACTTCTTATACTTCACTGTTGACATAGGCAGTTTTGGCAGGCATTTATATTTGTGAGATAGGTTATACTTTCAGTACAACTATGTTCTTAGCATTTTCTTTTGCAATTTCACCTGAATTTGGAGAGAACTGTAATTATGTTTATCATCCAATACAAGAGGTTGTACATGTGGGTGTTAGGCTTCTCAAATGCTCCAGGGCAACCTCCATGGCAGTGGTGGGCACAGTGAAAATTGACTGGTATTTATAATTTGCATTCTTGACTGTTTAACAAAGATAATTGTCATCCAGTAATCAATGACATAAATGCAGTCTTCAGTATTAGAATGTTTGACAGAAAGAGTGTTTGTCCAGACATTTACATTTGTGTTGGAGGGTGTGAGGGGTACAACCTACCTTTCTGTTGTCTTAAATGAGAAGTGTGTTTCAAGCGCTTTATGCTCACAGTGGGCACACAGCTTCTGATTATTTTTTGGAAAACATAACTCATTACTTATATGCTCTTCCTGGGTTTATACAAACCTTTTTGTTTGTGTTAGAAGATGGGGAGGGGGGGGGTAATTATAATTTTGTTGTCCTAAATGAGAAGTGTGTTTCAAGAGCTTTTATACTGACAATGGGTACACCGCCTGATTATTCTGAAGAAAACATACATTACTTATGTGCTGTCCCTGGGTTTGTAGAAATCTTTTTGTTTGTGTTGGGGGATGGGGTGCACCTACCAATCTGTTGTCCTGGAGGAGAAGTGTGTTTCAAGTCCTTTATGTCGATAATGGGTGCACAGCCTGATTATTTTTTTTGGAAAAAATACATTACTTATGTGCTGTTAATAGGTTTTGTCCTTCACCGTTTTATGTCACATAGGATTATGCCCCCAAGCCAGTAAATCCATGAAAATCCCCTTTTAGTGAGGCTGAGAAAGAGGTCATCATCTAGGCTTTGAGGTGCCACTGAGTCTTCCTGCTTGAGGCAGGCCAGGAGATATGAATGCAAGAAAGGACATTTGGAACCAGTTAGCTGTTAATGTTAATGCGGTCAGTGGTCATGGCTGTAATTATGATCAGATGTGGCATCAGGCCACTGACATCGGTGGTCATGGCTGTAATTATGATCAGATGTGGCATCAGGCCACTGACATTGGTGGTCATGGCTGTAATTATGATCAGATGTGTGGCTGTAATTATGATCAGATGTGGCATCAGACCACTGACATTGGTGGTCATGGCTGTAATTATGATCAGATGTGGCATCAGACCACTGACATCATTTCATCAGCAGGGAGGAGGGCAGCTGCAGTTGCCCAAGAACAGCTGACTACAAGGGGTGATCCTGCTACATATTCACCACTGACATCAAATGTCCACTGTCAGAGATCCCGACAGCTCAGGGGAGCCTTTGCACCATGGGATTGATGTTTGTACTGATGTGGCTGGAAGGTCAAGTATCTCCCAGAAGGAGAGTCCAGGTAAGCCTACATATGGAAACATTAGATTGTCTTGTAGACTAAAATATAATTTACCTGCTACTGCTTGTGATACATGTTTTTTAACTATACCTATTGATGACTCACAGTTATACAACAGAGGGGGCAATAGACATGGGGGGACGATTGAGAAAAGTTTCAGTTATAGCTGTTTCTTACAGGGCATTTAACCGGCTGTGTATTCACTGCCCCTGTGTTATTCCCTTATAATGTTTAATTTCCATCCTTCCACTGCTGCATTTCTTCTAGACCCATCCTCCCTTTAAACTGTTGAGACATCTGCACATGGTGCGCAAATGTTTCTTTCTTATTACTAAGCATTGTTTAAATTTGTTATCTGTATGTGTGAAGAGGGTGTAATGAGTGTCTGTAGTGCTGGCGTATCTGCAGTTGTGTGACCTGTGTTACTTTTTTCAGATGTTTGGGGTTAATATTTAGGGGAGTAGTAATTTCTTTCCCGTGTTTGTTGCTTATAATCACAGGTGATCTTAACAGTGAAAGTGTAGAACTCCTGTTACCTGATGTTGGATGTAGAACAGAGCATGTGTTGTACCTGTAAGAAGCATTTCCAGATGTAGGCACATGCTTATAAATAGTGAGCATGTGCAGGCAGCAGTGCCATTTAGAAAGAACAGCCAGAGTGTTAACATGTATGAGTGCTGTAGTCAGTTTATAAGTTTATTTAAGTTGAAGTTACTAAGCCTCAGTCCTGATGTGTTTGTGTGTAATAAAGCTACTTGAACCAAACCCACAACTGTTCGTCTGTTTTACCCTGACCAAACAAGCGACATGGTGTCAGAACTGGGATTGGGAGTGCAACTTCTTCAAGTCATGAGGTGCAGAATTGATGGTGAAGGTGTATTGAGCAGGTTGTCTGATACAGTGCTCAAATGATCAAAAAGGGCCAGAAATGAGCTTTAGGTAACCAAACTTGCACAAATGATTTATTTTTCAAAGAAAATGAAACGGAGCATTCATAAGACACATAATGCATTATTAATCAAATGATAGCACAAAATGCATTATTAAGCAAACAAAAGGCACAAAACTCATTATTAATTAAACAAAATGTTTGAAACCACAATATTTGATAAAGTTAGCAGAAATAATTATATGGGGTTCAGAATTACCTCCGATTTGCATAATGAGCATGTTTAAAGTAAAATGAGCACAAGAAAACTATAATGATCATGATAAGAGGTTAAATGGGTATAACGAGCACAATAAAAGGGCAAAATATGTAAAAAAGCAAGATGACTGTGTGTTTTTTAGTGAATGACCATGTTTTGGGCATAAACTACTATTTCTCATTAACCAAAGCTATTCAAGCGTAACTAGGGTTGTTTGAAGTATCTCAGGGTGTGCAAAGTATTTGCAGAGTATGTGCTTTATTACAATGGAATTATTAGAGTTTGTGCAAAGTACAGTTATTTTGCAAAGTGCAGTCAAAGTACAGCCATTCCGAAAAGTTTCTTGTGCTATGCACATTCATTCTCAGAGGGACGCCATTTCGAAGTGTTTCTTACACTGTACAGAGTCATTTCACAAAGTACAGCCATTTTGGGAAGTTCTTGTGCTGTATATAGTTAATTTGCAAAGTGCCTTCATTTTGAAGTATTTCTTACTCTGAGCTTCTTGTGCCGTATACGGTTTATTCACAAAGCACAGTCATTTTGAAGTGTTTCTTACACTGATAAGGAGTGGTTTTGCAAGCACAGTGATTTTAAAGTATCCTTGTGCTACAAAGACTTATTTGGCAAAGTGCAGCTATTTCAAAGAGTCTGTTGTGCAATTGGGTATAAATACAAGTTCTGGCATAACGTTCTGGTATATTTATGTGTGTGTATGTTTGTACATAATTTCAAGCACCTTCACTACTGTGTGTTGATATGGGAGAGGCATTTTGCAGACCATATCCACTTGTGTTTGATCATAATATTGCAGAGAATTGGAGAGCATTTGAGCAGGAATATGATATTTTCATACAAGCAGCTTTTTTTCTGGCAAAGATGCACATACAAGGGTATTTATTTTGCTTAACTTAGCTGGGTCAGAGGCCACTGAAAAAGACTGTCCAATTCATTTGTGTATGCATGCCTCAGTCCTGATGTGTTTGTGTGTAATAAAGCTGTTTGAACCGAACCCAAAACTGTTTGTCTGTTTATCCTGTTCAGACGAGTGACACTGGAGTATCAGTAGGCACTGATAATGATGGTGGTGGCCATATGGAAGGACAGTTGGGGCAGGTGCAGAGGTTCAGTTTGGCACTGAGGTTGTGACTCACACATCCCCTGGATTTCCTTCAGACACACTCAGTATGCCTACTCATATCCATTCCACTGAGCTCTCAGATAGTGGACAGGTTGAAGGTAATACAGTTGATTAGGGTAGTGTGGTTACTGCAGTTTCAGTGCTGGTTGACTCTGGCCATAGCCAAAAGGCGGGCGAGGTGCCACACAGGAGGGTTGGTAGGGGTGGTCGGAGGAGGCTTATTGTCTGTCCCCCACCTGATGGTGGTGTGTCATTACGTGCCACTCAATGTATGTATAGGGCCATCATGGAGGCACAGGCAAGTTCCACTATGGCCTTCAAGGACATACTTAGGGTTCTAGATGTGGCATAATCTGACATGCATTACTGCCTCCACTGTGTGGCCATTTCACATCTGATCATGGCCATGGGTGTGTGCCAGTGCAACTCCTGGCAGAGCCAGTTGGGGGCAATGACACTGAAATGATACCTCTACTGTGCAGGGCTCACACCAGTCTGACATACCTGGACATAGTGTTAGCACAGAGCTTGAATGTTTTCATGCAGGCACTCACATACACATGCATTTCACATAGAGTGGCCATATAGACCCCCACACATACCAGCTGCATGAGGCATTAATGAAGGTTTCAGGTCATTCTGTCTCAGTGGCCCTTTGATATTATCTATATTCCTGCCTGCCTGTGTTTCTTACTCACAAACGCGCACTATTTTGGTATCAGCCTTAGCTTCCTGCCCCCCACCCTGCGCATATGATGATGAATGTGCCATCACTTTCAGATTCAGGGTTTTATATATATATATATATATATATATATATATATATATATATATATATATATATATATATATATATATAATGTCTGATGCACAAGGTGGATAGCTAACTGAGTGCTTAGGATATGTATTGGTGATGTAATGTTTTCTGAATTATTGCAGCATTTTAGTGTTGTGCTTCCTACCTTGGAATCGTTGATATGGCATTCATGCTTATTGCACTGCTTGTCAGAATGAAGGTATAAGTAGACTTTGGACTGCTTTTTTATACACTGGGTATTTTGGATGCATGGGGCATGTTAGCTGTTAAACTGCATAAATATATGTTACAGAAGTCAGTCATGTCACATATTGATGTCATTGCTTGGACAACTTGCAGACATTCTGTTTATGTATATGTGTATATGTACAAGTAACAGTATGCAGGTGTCTGCTATTCAACCATGTTCTTACTCATTTGTATTTTTATTACAGGCTCAGCATTTATCTTGATATTCCTGCAGTTACAACTGTTGTCATTCGGGGCTGATTCTGCCTGATGCTAACAGTACACAGCCATTACAGGGGAAGTAAAGGTAGTGAGCATTGCCTGGCATCAATTTAATGTATGTATGTGTATAGGATGAATGATTTACCCTTTAGTTGTTGAGCATATGTGTTATCAGTTGCCTCTTGCCAGGGTGAGGGAATATGGTGAACACCTAAGTCTACATACACACACACAGCAGCTGGAGGTTCCCCCTCTGTATCCTCACCTGCATGTGGGTGTGGTGACCTTGCCAGTGGTGATGGAACATTTGCTCCTAACCTTTGATGTTCCTGCTGCAGCTGTTTTTGCAGGATGATATTGTGTATGATAGCTCAGACTGTAATAATTTTGACACAAGTACTGGGATCGCACTGCAGAGCCTCCTGCCATGTATCTAGTCACTGAAACTGTGACTTCAACAGCCCAAATATACACTCGATATTTCTTGTTTGAGCATGTGTCTCATTATAGCATTTCTCTGTGGGTGTGTGTGCATTTCTGATGAGCGACATCAGCCATAATTTGAGTGAATACCCTGCATCTCTCAGTAAATAGGTTGCAAAACATCACCCCTGGAAACTTCTGGTAGAGCTGTGACGTGTACCAGTTATGGGAGTTGTGGTAACTGCTGAGATTGGCAGCACACACACATTCAGGATGATTCCCATAGCATTTCACATGACCTGGCAGTTAATGGAGTGAAACCCCTTTCTCTTGATGTAAACCCTTTCCTGTTCCCCGTGTGGTGCTTTGATCTCAATGTACATGCAATCTGTAGTACCCAAGGCTTCTGGGAAGTGTGCTACAGGGAAGAACTTCTTCGTAGTTCTAGCTCTGTTCATGGGGGTAGGGGAAATATATATATTCACTGGCATGCTGTAGCATAGCATTCAGGAAATGGTGTAAGATCCTGGATGCTGATGCCTGTGACACCCTCAGTATTTTGCTGTGGGTCAGTAAAAGGTTCCTGTATCTAATAATATAAGTGCTACACATACCTTGGTCTCCACAGGTATTGGTTCCCCTCGGTTTGCCCTTGCTCTCAGGTTAGGATATTTATTTATTTTATTTATTTTGACATTTGTTGACTGGGTTAGTCTGACTGGACAGAAGCCCTTTTTCAGCAGAGACCTGTGGAGAAAAGCTCCAACAATATTAATTAGATTGTTACAGCTATCACATGAATTGAGACAAGCAGAAATGATACAGTTAATAACAATCTGCTTTGAAGACAAGAAAAAAAGTGCATTACAGACAGGAACAAATATGACATGAACCTGAGGCAAAAACTTTAAACTGTTGGTGCTCAGTTCATATTTTACAGTGAGTTTTAATGCCCCAGTACATATTTTGCAGTGAGCTGTAGTGTCCCATACAGAGAGGTGGATATGGACAAAGGGAGAAGAGAACAAATCATAGTAGATGAATAGTTACAGAGTTTTGTGTAGCTTATGTGACAAGGTGTAGAAGGCAGTTAGCAGCAGTTGTGAGTGGTATGGATGGAGGGATAGGTGTTTTATGTTGGGTCATGGCAAGTGCAAGGCCTAGTGTTTAGCAGGTAGAGTTTTAAGGATTTTTTGTAGAAGTTAATATTAGATATAGTTCTTAGGGACAAAGGCAGTTTGTTCCATGAACTAGCAATTGAGTAGCTGTAGAGTTGTTTGCCTATGTTTTTTTGGGGGTTTGTGAATTTCAAACAGATGTTGATCTGAGCTTCAAAGAGTGCAGTTGGGAATGTAGGGAGTAATAGGAGAATAGAGAGTTAAGCAAGGGGTAGGTTTGTAGAGGATGGTGTGGGTGAGGTGCAGTTGGGGGATGAGAAGTTGTTGGTGGAATTCTAGCCACTGAATGTTTTCTAAAGCTAGGCAAGGATGGGAGTGATAGGGTACATTTGCTGCAAATCTTACAATATTACTGTAAGTGAGTTCAAGTCTGGACATAAGATTGGTTTGTAGGTTTGCAGGGATTGGGGCAGCATAAATTAGGCTTGGTAGAAGGTAGGCTTATGCTAAAAAGAGTTTAGATCTGTTAGAGAAATGTTTTTGTTCCCATGAAGTAACTCTGATTTTTGGTGTTTTTCTAGATGGCTTGTTGTATGCAGACATTGAATTTTAGTTAGTCATCAATAATAGCTCCTAGGAGATTTTGTGAGGTTCTACTTTGATGGTTGTATTATTGAGGGAAGTAATGATGAATGTAGTCTTAGTATGAGATAGGGTTTAGGCAGGAATAAGAGGAGCCTGGATTTATTTGGATTCAGTAAAAGATGGTTGCTAGTTAGCCATCTTTCAACGAAGTGGAAATATTCTTGGGTGAGGGTAAGACATTGAGAGAGGTCGTCAGAGGAGGAGATAATAGCTGATTCATCTGCATATTGAATTAGTGTGGCGTGGAGAACAGATGTGTTGAGGCTATTAGTGAAAATGTTAAATAATAAAGGTCCAAGAATGGAGCCTTGTGGGACTCCAGTGAGGACTGGGAGGAAAGGGGGGAAGCAGTATGTCATCTGACTGACTGAAGCCTGTTTGAGAGATAGCTAGAGAACCAGGAAATACTTGAGTTTTAGAGGATGAGGTCAGAAAGTTTAACTAGAAGTTTGTTGTGAGAGGCAGTGTCAAAGGCCTTAGAGAGGTCAAGGAATAGGCAAGAAGCTAGTCTGTTTTAGTCACAGGTTCTGGCAATGGTCTGAGTGAAAGATAGTAGAGAAGTAGCTGTGCTCTGGTTGTAGGGGAAAGCCGTGCTGTGCGGGTGTTAGCAGATTTTCTTGTAGGAGATATTCTAGTAGATGTTTTTGTATACACATTTACAGTATTTTTGATAAGGGAGACAGAATAGCTATAGGTCTGATGTTTGATTGGTTGGTGGAGTGTCCTCCTTTGTGTATAGGTATGGTGTAAAGTTTTTTCTATATGTCAGGTACTATGGATTTTTGTATAAACCTGTTGATTAATATAGATATAGGGTAAGCAATAGAGTTTACAGCTAATTTTAAGAAGACTGGGTTAAATTGTCAGCAGAAGGGGAGTAAGTTTTGAGTTTGCTGAGAAATGATTTTACATATGCAGTAGGGACAGGTTTAAGAGAAAAAAAACTACAATACACTCTGCTACAGGCCCCATGAAGGCTCAGTGTCTCTCCAACCTAACACTACTCTTAAGTATTCAACTACGGTACCACCTTTAACATTCCTATAAGAAAAGCGCAGTCTGGGTCTGAACTGTCTGCAAACAGCTACAGTTAACTTTGAACCTAACACCACTCTTAAGTATTCAACTCTGGTACCCCCTTTAACATTCCTATAAGAAAAGCGCAGTCCGGGTCTGAACTGTCTGCAAACAGCTACAGTTAACTTTGAACCTAACACCACTCTTAAGTATTCAACTCCGGTACCACCTTTAACATTCCTATAAGAAAAGTGCAGTCCGGGTCTGAACTGTCTGCAAACAGCTACAGTTAACTTTGAGTATGTGTCTACCTGTTTGAGCCAATCTTCATTTTCCCCTGGAGAGCACTGTGCTTTGGCTGTAAGCAGCCCCCCCCCACCACCACACACATCTTCCACTTTCTCTTATTCCCTTCTGTTAGGAAATAGTATCCATAACTGATCAATACTGTGTGTTTGTTAATTTAAACTATGACCACAGTAGCCTACTGATACAAGGTTATCCTGGTTTTCCACCTGAGAAATTAAGAAGAGACTTACAGTTTCAGAGCAGTCCTTGGTCAATTGTGATTGTTTCTTAACACATACTTGTCTTGCTTTGGCTCATTAGCAGCAGTACAAAGAACTGCCTGCTCACACCCTTGTTCTCCCCTTCCCTGTTTATTACCTTAATACAATCTCAGAGTTAATAAATATTACCTGTGGCAGGCACCATTTGTAAAACTACAATCCACTCTGCTACAGGCCCCATGAAGGCTCAGTATCTCTCCAGTAAGTGTTTTACAACTGTAAATGCCTATTTATGTTGAATTGTATTAGACATTTTACAACTGTATATGTTTATGTTGAATTGTGTTAGACATCTAATATGTTTTATGCTTTATTATTGATGTTACTATGGCATGCACCAAGTTGTTTCTAGTATAATAGTATGTATGGTCTATTTGCATAGCTGCACCTTTTTCACTAATGTTATTCATGTAATTGTGTTGTGTGTAGACAGCTCATACTAGTGTCTAAATTATTTCTATATGTTTGTGCTGTTACTGGTGGATAGAATCACATTAGAGAACCACGACAGATTGCTGCTCGCTATATTTTTATCTCTGGCTGCATAACTGTCTGGGTTTTTGTTTTCTAATGTTCTTCCAATTGGCTCAGTATCTGCATATACTAAGTAGTGGTTCAGGACATTGTCCTGCATGTGGTAGCTATTTGCTCAGTGTGTTTTTTATAATCTTTATAATATATATTTACCATCTCAAAAATGCTTACTCCTCTCTGTACTCTTCTTTTCTAGACCTAACACCACTCTTAAGTATTCAACTCCGGTACCACCTTTAACATTCCTATAAGAAAAGCGCAGTCCGGGTCTGAACTGTCTGCAAACAGCTACAGTTAACTTTGAGTATGTGTCTACCTGTTTGAGCCAATCTTCATTTCCCCCTGGAGAGCACTGTGCTTTGGCTGTAAGCAGACCCCACCACCACACATCTTCCACTTTCTCTTATTCCCTTCTGTTAGGAAATAGTATCCATAACTATTCAATACTGTGTGTTTGTTAATTTAAACTATGACCACAGTAGCCTACTGATACAAGGTTATCCTGGTTTTCCACCTGAGAAATTAAGAAGAGACTTACAGTTTCAGAGCAGTCCTTGGTCAATTGTGATTGTTTCTTAACACATACTTGTCTTGCTTTGGCTCATTAGCAGCAGTACAAAGAACTGCCTGCTCACACCCTTGTTCTCCCCTCCCCTTCCCTGTTTATTACCTTAAGACAATCCCAGAGTTAATAAATATTACCTGTGGCAGGCACCATTTGTAAAACTACAATCCACTCTGCTACAGGCCCCATGAAGGCTCAGTGTCTCTCCAGTAAGTGTTTTACAACTGTAAATGCCTATTTATGTTGAATTGTATTAGACATTTTATAACTGTATATGTTTATGTTGAATTGTGTTAGACATCTAATATGTTTTATGCTTTATTATTGATGTTACTATGGCATGCACCAAGTTGTTTCTAGTATAATAGTATGTATGGTCTATTTGCATAGCTGCACCTTTTTCACTAATGTTATTCATGTAATTGTGTTGTGTGTAGACAGCTCATACTAGTGTCTAAATTATTTCTATTTGTTTGTGCTGTTACTGGTGGATAGAATCACATTAGAGAACCACGACAGATTGCTGTTCGCTATATTTTTATCTGTGGCTGCATAACTGTCTGGGTTTTTGTTTTCTAATGTTCTTCCAATTGGCTCAGTATCTGCATATACTAAGTAGTGGTTCAGGACATTGTCCTGCATGTGGTAGCTATTTGCTCAGTGTGTTTTTTATAATCTTTATAATATATATTTACCATCTCAAAAATGCTTACTCCTCTCTGTACTCTTCTTTTCTAGACCTAACACCACTCTTAAGTATTCAACTCCGGTACCACCTTTAACATTCCTATAAGAAAAGCGCAGTCCGGGTCTGAACTGTCTGCAAACAGCTACAGTTAACTTTGAGTATGTGTCTACCTGTTTGAGCCAATCTTCATTTTCCCCTGGAGAGCACTGTGCTTTGGCTGTAAGCAGCCCCCCACCACCACACACATCTTCCACTTTCTCTTATTCCCTTCTGTTAGCAAATAGTATCCATAACTGATCAATACTGTGTGTTTGTTAATTTAAACTATGACCACAGTAGTCTACTGATACAAGGTTATCCTGGTTTTCTGTTAGAAAAATATGTATTTGAACATATATAAAGTACTAGTTAAAAAGCAAATAGTATATAATGCATTTTATTCTATTAATAATATGGCAATGAGAATGATTTTACATGTAATTGCTTGAAGCTTTGGAACTGCAGTGTATTTGAACTCTGACCCTGGCAGTAGCTAGCTCAGCAAGCTTATGTTTTTCATAAGCTGGGTCAGGAAATTAAATGTATAAGGCATTGAGAATCTTCTTCTCCTTCCTCTGGGACAATTGACCTTGTGAATGTTACCAAGATAAGACACAGCTGATGGAAGAATGTTGCAAGAAGAACAAAGAAGTGTATTACAAGACTGAAGCAACTATTGTATTCGAGCAGGCCTGAAACCTTGAAGGGGTAACATTTACAGAAAGACATTATAACTGACCAGGTGCTTTGCAAGGCTGTATTATTCCCAAGGGAAAGCTTTTTTAAAAATATAACATCAGCAATCTTTATGAATAGAATACTGTTAGTAAAAGTGATGTAGATGCCCTGTGACTAACCACGTCAGTAAGGTGGGCAAAACCTGAATGAAAATACTATAAAATATTCTGTACTTCCTGCATCATGTCAGACAAAACTCTGTACTTGTATGGCTTTTTGCCTCCTGGTGTACACTAGTAAACATTTGCATCTGAGCCTCCTGTGTTGTTATCATTGTTTTTATTTAACATTTTCCACCTGAGAAATTAAGAAGAGACTTACAGTTTCAGAGCAGTCCTTGGTCAGTTGTGATTGTTTCTTAACACATACTTGTCTTGCTTTGTGATAGGTTCTTGTATGAGGGGCTGGAAACAAGCAGGGTCTCTACCCGCTTCGCTCCCCACCCTGCCCCCTATTCCCTCCCACTCCCAGTGGTCCCACCTTTATTGCACTCAAACCCCTCCCATCTTTCCAATAGCCAACCACAGCGCTAACCCAACACTACCTCCTCCATATTCCCTCTACTATCACACCTCCTCAACTGACATGTACAAGCATACCTTTCCTTTGCTCACTGCATGCACTCTCCTTGCATATCTTGCATCCTACCAAAGCTCCATCATTCCCCCACTCAACCACTACCACTGTACTACTACTCACACCACCACCCATGTCTCACCCATACTCAGCTCCCCTCCCACCAGCTCAAAAACCATCCCTATGCACCCCCCACATATTCTACCAACTATATTACTCAAACTTAAAGCATCCCTACAACTTAACATAGTAACCCTCCCACCATACCTATTACCCACAGAGCACAATCATAAAGTTTCCCTTATAAACAAACACATTCAAAAACTGAGAAAACTAATAATCTCATGCATATCAAAACTAGCCCTAAGTGGAGACATCCACCCCAACCCTGGCCCTACCATCTCCAACCCCAATCCTCATAATCAGACTAGAAACCACAACTTCTCCCATATTACAGCCAATAGAAAGCCAAGTGACTTCCTTCTACTAAACCTAAATATTAGAAGTATATCCAACAAAGTCCATGAACTCCATGCCACCATAGACTTATACTCCCCAGATATAGTCATCCTGACAGAAACCTGGCTAAAACCTCACATTACCAGTGAGCAAATACTCCCTACAGGTTACGGCATACTAAGAGTAGACCGCTAAACAAAAGGAGGTGGTGTAGCTATAATATTTAAACAGCATCTAAACATCCAGATCTTAAAATCATCAGCTCCACAAATAGGCAATGAAGAAATAATATATACCAGCCTCAAAATTAACCAAAACAAAACCATCAACATAATTGGATGCTACTTCCCACCTGTCAAAACATCCCTCCACTAGAAAACCTCCTCAGCTGGTCTACCCACCATCTGCCCCAAGAAACTATCATGATTTCAATATTGACTGGCAATCCTGTTCTGGCAACAATCCAACCCATCATGTACACCTTCATGGCTTCACCCAACTAGTCCAGTCACCGACAAGGATAAATAAAAACTCCAGCAAGCACACTACCCTGGACTGGATACTAGTCAGTAAGAACCCCCAGTCATATATAACAGGCTGCTTATCAGATAGCCTCAGTGATCACTCCCCAACATTACTACTCAAAAAATACCTGTACCAAGCTAAACCTGTCATCTATCGTCAAATATGTAAAAAAATAAACTTTAACCCACTCACATTCATCTCATCCCTCAAAGAATGTAACTGGCATGCTCTAAAGTACCTCAGTCTAGATGACGCAGTTGAATTTTTTAATACTACCTTCCTGAACATCCTTAATTACCATGCCCCCATAAGATTTTCCAGAACCAAAGCACAACCCTCCCCATAGGTACAGAAAACCACTAAGTCAGAAATGAAAAACAGGGATAAAGCCTGGGAGCACTGGTGCAAAACCAAAACCCCGCAGCTAGACAGAAATTCCTAGAACTACGCAATAGAGTCAAAAAGCTAATAAAACGGGACAAATTCCAATACTACCAGTCTGCCCTAGACTCCTCACAACACAGCCCCAAACAATTCTGGTCCTCCATAAACTCCATCCTCCACCCAGGTAAAGTCAGTACCCTCCTCCTAACATCCCTCACTCCTCAGAAAATATTGCTACCTCATTCAACACACACTTCACCCAAACCATACTATCACTAGCTGAACAACACAACCCCTCCCTCCAACCCACACCTTCAACTAGTAATCTCCCACTGCCTTCTCTTTTCTCCTGTACCTACCTCCAACATAAAAAACTCTTAACTAAACTTAAACCCACCAAATTAGCAGCAGACAACCTCCCAAGTGAATACCTACAAATCGCAGCTGATGCTCTGGCCTACCCAGTATCCATCTTGATTAACCGATCTCTGTCAGAAAGTTACGTTCCCACATTGTGGAAAGTCTCACATATAATTCCCCTGCACAAAGGCGGACCCTCTGCAGAACTAACCAATTACCGCCCCATAGCTATACTCTCTCACTCTCCAAAATACTAGAGAGATGCATACACTCTCAGGTCTCACACTACCTCCTTACTAACAACCTCCTTTCCAGTACTCAGCATGGTTTCTGACCAAACCATAGCACCACCACTGCCTTACTCTCCTTTACTAACACTATCCTTCAGCATAAAAACAATGGCTATCTCTCCTCTGCTACTTTCCTAGACCTATCTAAAGCATTTGACATGGTCCCACACAAACAACTTATCTCTCTCCTCAATAACCTATCCTTCTCACAATCAGTCACCAACTGGTTTCAGAGTTACCTGTCTGACCGCCAACAATCCATTGTATGGCAGAATGACATATCTCCCCAACTACCTGTCTCCATAGGGGTTCCCCAAGGATCCATCCTTGGACCCCTACTTTCTCTGTTTACACCAATAATCAAGCCTCTGCCACCAAACATGGCACACTCATCCAATACGCAGATGACTCAACCATCATCAGCTCAGCCCAGTCCCTAGTCAAACTGCAAAAGTCACACAGGAAGCCTTTTCCTCTGTTGAAACATGGTTATCCGATGCCAAATTAATACTCAACCCAAACAAAACTAAACTACTCATCTTCCAACCCACCAAACATACTCAAAACAACTCTCACTTTAACATCACAGCAAAGACAACACCACTATATACCCAACTGAACACCCCAAATTGCTAGGAGTGGAAATAGACAATAAACTAAAATTTGACATTCACATATCCATGACCATAAAAAGTCCACAAAAACTAGGAGCATTATACAGAAATAAACAATTTCTCACCAAAGCAGCAAAGATTTCAATAGCAAATTCCACCTTATCTCCACCCTACTTTATGCCTCTCAGTATATACCAACCTAAGGCAATGTGATATAAACAAGCTAGAGACCTGCTACAACAAAATTGCCAAATTGGCCACAGGGGCATCCTACCGTAGTCACCACTGTCTCTCACTTGCTGAACTGGGCTGGCTTGAACTCCCTCACCTCCTTCAGTGGTATCAACTCTCACTCGCCCACAAACTAGTAAACCATCCACTAAATGTCCCATCCCTCCAGAATCTACTCCAACCCTATCGCACCACCAGACCACTAAGATCCAGCAACAAAAATCACTTGCAGATCACTAAAGCCAATAACTCTGCTGGTGAAGCACTATTCTCTTGCGCCATAGCCAAATTATGGAACTCACTCCCACCCACAATTACCTGCGTACCATCGTGCACCAACTTCAAAACTTTATTAAAAGCGCACCTAAAAACATGCTGGCTATGCCCTTGCAACTCCCACTCTAATATCATCCACCCCATCCAACTACTACCTTTCTTTCACCTCCACTAACTACCTTGATGATAGCAAGCTTAGATGCTCATAAGCCTAGTACTTATTATACAGCAGGAACTTCTCATTGTTACATTTGTTAATGCCTGTTATGTACTTCACAGATAAAGATTCTAGTTGTCTACTGATGTACTATGTTCTTCATCTGTAAATATGTTGTAAGTAATTTCTATGTTAAATTGTTAATCGCTATGTAATCCAATGTAACTACTGTCTGTTTATTTTACTGTGGAGCTTTTCTCCCCGGGCCTCCGCTGAAAATGGATCCACCTCCAGTCGGACACTCCCGGTCAACAAATTTAAATAAATAAAATAAATAAATAAATAAAATAAAGTGAAAAGCAGGTTGGGACAGTAGATGGAGAGAAGGGCTGTGTTAGAGGCAGAGTTATTTAGAGAAAGGTTTTGGATGGTGATGATGAAGAAAGAGTTGATGAATGTGGCCGTATCAATGTCAGAGCTATTGGAGCAATGGTTAGGCAAGGAGGGTTTGCCTGGGTGAAGTAATTTGTTGACAGTGTTCCAGAATTTTTGGGGGTTAGAGTGGGACTTGGCTAGTGGCTTTTGATAGAACTTTTTCTTATCATATGACCTGTTTTAATTTAGGTTGCAGAGTTCCTTGTATGTTTGAAGGTGGGTGGGGGACTTGGCTCTCTGTCAGTTTTTCCATGAGCTGTCTCTCTTGTACATAACAGAGCGAGTAGATTGTGAAAGCCATGGAGTGAAGTTAGATTTCCTTCTTATTTTTCTGATAGGAGCCAGGGAATTTAGGGTATCTAGGATGATACTGTTAAATTTTAAAGTAACTTCTTCCAGGGAGAAGTGGTGGAGGAAAGACCAGTTGATTGAGGAGAGAGTTTGGTTGAAGGAGTCTGGTTGAAATTAGAGAGTTTATGGCACTCTATGAAATGATGTGATTTACATTATTGGAGAGTGTGTCATTGGATACAGGTGGGAAGGTGATTATTTAAGTTGTCGAGTAGAGTACATGGGTTGTGATATAGATTGGGACTGGATGTAAGTATCCAGTCTAGTGTGCAGTTGGTATTAGTGTGTCTGTTCAGATGGGTTGGAGATGGTATTAATTAGTTGGGTGATGGCATAAAGGTTTATGCTGTAGTTGAGAGGGTCCATGGACATTGTGTTCCAATCAATGTTAATGTCACCCAGTATTATAGTTTTGAGAGGAAATGGCTTGTGAGATCCAGGCAAGAAATTCTTCAAGGGTAGGGATGTTGTTATCAGGAAGATCATAAATGAATGGTATGGCTAGCTTCTTATGATTGTTAATTTTGCAGTTTACAATAAGGACTTCAGCAGGATGCAAACTGGGCAGTGAGACTGATAGAGGGGAGTTATTCAGAGTACATTATAACTACACCTTCCCCTTTTTTTGAGACTCTGTCTAAGCAGTACATGTTATATCTAGGGGGCAGAATTTCAATGTCAGAGATGTGAGGTTTTAGTCAGGTTTTCAAGAGTGTAAGTATGTCAGGAGAGTGAAGATCAACCTAGGGATGAAGTTCAGTGATTTTGTTTGTAACACTTTGGATATTTAGAAAAAATATGGTTAGGTTTTTGGCAGATGGGGGGGGTAGGTGGAAGAAGAGAAAGAGGAGGGGTTGAAAGAATATGAGGATGAGCTGAGTAATGAGGGAGAAGGGGGTGTGGGGTAAGTGGGAGGAAGTGCATTGTAGAAAGATCCAGGGTTGGGATGAATATCTCCAGAGAGTAGTAAGTTTAGGGTGAGCAGGTTGGGAGGGGAGATGTTGGGGCTGTAATAGTGGAGTTTGAGTTTAGTTCTGAGGGAGAATGAGGGGAGTGAAGACATTTTTGTTTTGCAGAGGAGAATGTTTGCGTGGTTGAATAGTGAGGGAGAGATAGTAAATGTGTGAGCAGTTGTGACATTTTTTAGTTGGTAGGATAGAGTAGGAGAAAGGTTGGTGTAGTAGAAGTTATTGTGGTAGGTGGCAAATATAGAAAGGAGTAGAAGCAGAACAGTTATGAAGAAATAGAGTAGCATGGTCGAGGATGAGGAGAAGTGGGACAGTGAGAGGTTTAAATGAGGAGGAAAAAGGCTGGTGGAGGTGGCTAATATGGTGGAAGCAAAATTGGGAGCTTGGTACCAGTTCAGTGTTATTGCAGAAATGTTAAGGTGGAGGGGCTGGTATAGAAGGTACATAGTTTAAAAAGAAAGCAAGTCCATGGTAGCCTGGATCTGGAAATAAAACAAACGAAGTAAGAAATAAAAAAAAAAATCCAATTGCCAATGACCGAGCAAAAAAAGAGCTTTTAATAACCACTGAAAAAAATCACTAAATCCAAAAACAAAATACAAAACAAAATCAAGTCAATACCACTACATATGGAATAACAATCTCCACCAGAAAAAACAGAAGCACCTTCTCTATGTCAGAAACTTAAGGAGAAGATCCTGTTGTTATTAATCTGCTTTTCCCTTACTTCTGGTGGTATTGTGTTCCCACTTGCATGAGCTGTTCAATCGACAAAGTAAGGTTGCCTGGTTCAGTCCTACCCGAGGGTCTAGAACCATCTTGAAATATTTATTGGGACTCAGAAGCTGATATACCCAGGAGCCAAGAACAAAAAATGTACCAAAAGAAAACAAGTCCATGGCAGCCTGGATCTGGAAATAAAACAAACTAACTTTTCCCTACTGAAACCAACCATTTCAATTGTTTTAGTTTTAGTGATTTTTTCAGTGGTTATTAAAAGCTCATTTTGGGATCGGTCATTGGCGATAGTGAGACAGGAACTGGGAGCTACTGTGACAGCATGGGTCACTTCACCACTAGACCAGTGCATAATCATGTTGTGCAGAATGCAAGTACACAGTAAACATCCTGCATGTAGTAGCTGATTAGACCTCTTAGCTATCCCTATTTTGGAGGAACATTCATATTTTCAGACTTGATTTAGAATGACTTTATTTTTGGAGGTATGTACCTTTTTTTCAGCTTGATTTACCCCTTCACATAATTTTCTGAACTCTCCTCATCACATGTGATTTTTGAAGCTGTCTAGGACATAGAAAACTACACTACATAACCAACACACTAGTGCCAACAGTCATTTAAAGAAAGAGGACACACATCTTACATCTCCTTTTTTATGAAGCAAAAATAAGTGATCTTGTGTAGCAGAAGTTTGAGATACAGTCCATTAATGTTTAAAGATTTACACTATCTCTTCAATAATGAGCTTATATTTTTCCATCATTTTCATCACCATTTTTAAATATGTATTTCTGAGTGGTATCTCACATTCCTACCGGAGGCAGGAAGAGTTATGTGCTATATGGTATTCAAATTTTATGTTAATCAGATATCCAGATTTTTAGCTGGCTGCTCCTGTTTATCAGGCATCTTTGTTCTTATTTTCAGTGTCTGCAGGTTAAGAGCTGAGTCATACTGAAAGGCAATCCCAGACACATCCAGGCATATGAAACAGGCTTTTAGCATGCCAGACACTCTCTAGATGACAATATGAGTCTGGAACAGGGCCATATTAAAATTATCTTCTGCAGCTCCTGTTGGATTCCTCACAGGTGTGAACAACCATGACTCCAGTGGATATCCTGTATTACCTGAAAAACTCAAGAAAAAGAGAAAAGTATGGAGACAAAACAAGCAAAAATCAGTTTAGTATTAAGCAATTCATTTTACTAAGAATAATTAATTAGGTGATAAAAATGACAATTTCCACTTACCAACAAGATGACCACTGGGCATCATACAATGCAGGAAGAGGTGATAAAGTGATGGTGGTCATCTAGTGTACAGCTTATGCACAGAGCTCCCTATCTCAACTACATCTTCTAAGATTTTAAATACTTTAAAAAGTTCATGGTCGTGTTCCTAAACAAGAAAGAGCTATTTTACCTTCATCATTTCGGACTTTTCATCACCTTTGCAACCTGCAAGATTCGAATACAGCTTTTAAATCCTATAGCTTTTTCACAGTGCTATATTCACAGAGATCCAAAGGGCCTGCTTCCATCTGCAGTACTCCTAACTCCCCATGGCTAAACAGATAAAAATGACTAATGAACCTATCACAATGGATACACAAACAACAAAAGCCAAATCTTCAGCAATATTCTCACCAGAAAAAGAGGGTCTTTCTAAAAGACAGAGAACAAATAAACAAAATATGGAGCCTAATAAAAGCAATACTAATACTAAAGAGGATTCCAACTTCCACATGGATGAGCTGAAACAGGCCCTCCAACCCATTCATTTTGCCATACAAAGTTTTTCGGAACAACTTTCTAATCTAGGAAAATCTATCAATCAAATTGTTGACAGAGTAGACACACTCGAACAAAAAACCCAAACTAATGAGTTTCAAATACAGTCCTTATCTGATGATTTGCGCGCCAAAACAGCTTCTATAACAGATCTACAACTAAAACTAACAGACCTCGAGGCAAGAAGTAGACGAAACAATATCTTAATTAGAGGTCTCCCTGAGAACTACGATAGCCAAGGTTTACTTAATGTTACAAAACAGATATTTGAATCATTGCTGCACTTAGACGGAGATAATCCTGAAATAATTATTGAGAGAGCCCACCGTGCATTATATAAACGTCAAGACGCCTCAGCACCCCGTCAAGTCTACACAAAGCTACTCAACTATCAGATTTCCCAAAAGGTACTGAACTCGGCGAAAAAACACAAAGCCTTCATGTGGAATAATCACAAAATCACCTTCTCTCAAGATTTACCCCTTTCCATCAAAGAGAACAGACAAAAACTAGCTCTGTTTTGCTCAGATCTTATTAAAAGGAATATCAGATTCCAAATGTGCTTTCCAAACACCCTGATCTTTTTAAAAAATGACATTAAATTCACAGCAACCTCCCAAAGCGAAGCAAGAGAAGCTTTTCTTAAAGCCTTCAATAAGGCTCCTGAACCTTAATACAATATTAGTGCAAGCGCTTTAGCTTATGAAATTCCTACAAACTCTGTCTACTTACCGGGTGAATTAAGGACAACTCCGCTCACTAACTCAGCACTAATATCATTCCTTTTTTATTATTAAAGCTGTCTAAATGTTTTTTTTCTTTTTCAGAGCAGGTACCCGAGTCAAACAAGGAACCTGTGTACTGCGTGATGTTTCCAGTAGGCTATCTTTAGCTTGGGACTCTCAGGAGTCCACGCATAACAGGTTCGACCTCTGTTAATCGCGCATGTAGCGCTTTGTGTAGTCTGCAGTTCCTGCATACAAATTCATGAACCTGCCTGAAACTACTATCGCAAAAGCATCTCCTGAAGCAGGGAAACTATATTTACGTTGAGCGGGGGCTGTTTCAGACAGGTAACTCTCTTTCTTATAGGTAAATGAGCTTGAGACCAGCTTTCTTTCACAAATATTCGCTAATCTCTTTAGTGGTCATCCGAGGAATATATACTCAGCTTAGTTGGCTATCGCTTATGTGGTGAGAAATTTAATTAAAAAGCTGGCGTCCTATAGTCTTTCTTCACCAAGATCTCAAATTAGAAAATATCAGACACAATGAAAGCTGAAATATACAACATCAGTAGTGTCTGAGAGTCAAATATAAACTTTGATTCCTTATAAATAGTTTTTGCTCAACTCTATCACAAATGTTTAAAATGCTTAGTTTACTAAATTTCTACAGATTCTGTTGTATTGATATATATACCAGTTATACTTCTCTGTATTTAACATGTTCCATGAGGTTTTGAAACAGTCTTTTACACTATTTGTTTTATTCAAGATCTTATAAGAGCTGTTCTTAATTGTATAAAAACTGTTTTTATGGGCTTCATAGACCCCCACTTATCATATGTGTGAGGATTAGGTGAACAGGCTTGTAAATTTATGTGAATTCCATCATGCTATAGCGACCTATCATACTATCCTGATTACCTTTCAACTATGGATGCTCTCTGTGCATTGTAGTAGTGCTCTAGGATGGTGGTCTTTTGGATGAGCATTTTTTTGTACATGTGTATAGTAATGTTCTGTTCATTGTATGTTTGGTTTTGTACTTCTTCACCTAAGGGGTCTGGGTGGGTAGGCACCGGGGTTAGTCAGAAGGAGTACTTTGCTACCTTTACCTTTATATTTAAATTTTTTGCAAATACAGTTTTGAAGTGGTTCTCCGATTTCCCTCTCTACTTAAATTTTAGTGCAGATTCTCTCCAACACGTACTATTCTTTCCATATTTACTACTAAATATCCAAATATATAATGTTTCCTTCTACCCTGCTAACTGTTAACTTACATGAGTTGGTCTTTTGACTCTTGGAATATTAAAGGCTTACAAAATACTGCTAAGAAAAAATTGCTACTCCACCTTGTTTTTAAATCCCAGGCCAATATTTGTTTTTTACAGGAAACACACTTGCCCAAGGAAGAATGGGAGAAAGAAGCCAACAGAAAATGGATTAGGGCTATAATAGCTGCCGGTGATAGCTCCAACTCTAAGGGAGTGGCCATTATAATTAAGAAACAATTTCAGGGAGCAATTAACGAGTTTAAATCTGATAAAAATGGTAGATGGTGTTATTTTACATCTCTGCTCCCAGACTCATCCAAACCAGTTCTTTTTTTGAATGTATATGGACCATGCTCTCAACAACAAATCTTTATTTTAGAAATTTATAACATCCTATGTTCATTCCAAAACTACTTATTCATAATAGGTGGGGACTGGAATGCTGTAATAGATCCTAGCTTAGATCGCACCAGTAACTCTTCCTCATATAATTTCCAAGCCTCTATAGCCCTAGAGGAACTTATCTCAGACTTTAACCTTATTGACGCTATTGCTTTTAGCAATATCTCGACCAAAGAAAACCTATACACTTACTATTCTAACTGCCATAAATCCTGGTCACATCTGGACTTCTTTTTAATCTCAGACCCTCTCTAAATTTAAAAATGCTTTCAGTATTGAACCCGATTTCTTTCAGAGCATGCAAAATCTCCTTCAAAATTAGCTTTCGCCCTCTACTTACACCTCGCTAACTGGACCCTTAACAATAACTTACTAAATAACAAAGACATACTAAATAAAATCAATGACATGCTATCTGACTAGACATCAATCTTAAAAAGTCCCAAATTTCACCAGACATCCAATGGGGCAAAGCTGAATTAAGAGGATTTTGATCAATAAAGCTTCCTTTCTTAAAAAACTCAACAAAAAGAAACTAATCTGACCTTAAAACTATCCTCTCTAGAAAGAAAACAGAGACTATATCCTGACCCAATGATAGACAAATTGATCAATACAACACGTAAAGAATTACTTGAACTTCACACACATAACTACTCCCTGCAGGAACAAAAATTTATAGCAACCTACTCTGAATGGGCAAAAATTCCCTCAAGAACCCTTGCAAGAATACTAAAAAACAATAATGGTGCTCCTAGAATTTCCACTCTCCACTACCAGGGTAAAATTTACAAATCGGATACTGAAATAATTCAACTATTTCATGATCTGTATTCAGATATTTATAGCGGTAATGAACGCAACACTTTTAAACCACAGATGGAGACCTTTCTCAACTCCATCAAATTTCCCTCTCTTAAGGCAAACCAAACCTCCCTTCTATCTGCCCCGCTCGATATTCAAGAGATTCAAAACGCCATAAATAACCTCAAAGTAGGCAAATCCCCGGGCCCAGATGGCTTTACCACTAATTTCTTCAAAGTTTTTAGTTCTAAAATCTCCTCTATTCTTTTGAAAGTCTTCAACTTCATTATAAAGAATGGTATTACTGACCTACATTGGAACAATTCAAGAACTATTTTGATATTAAAAAACAAACAAGATAGAGCAGACCCTCACAACTATAGACCTATCTCATTAATAAACGTTGACATTAAAATTTTTGCTGCTATTTTAGCCAATAGACTCCAAAAGATCCTGCCATCCTTAATATCCCCTGACCAAGCTGGCTTTATGAGCAACAGACACACATGGGACAATACCTTAACAATGGATTCCCTAATACAGTTTACAAAAAAAGATAAAAATCCGATCTATGCCTTGACCTTGGATGCCTCAAAAGCATTTGACAGAGTAAACTGTGACTTTCTGTTTACTACCCTGTCTCATTTTAATATATCCAAAACCTTCTCTGATATCATCAGAATACTTTACACAAATTCATACACATACCTATATGTAAACAAAAAGTCCAGTCCAATATTGATCCTGTGGAACAAGGCAGGGTTGCCCACTTTCCCTTTCTTTTAACATTTTATTGAGCCCCTTTTTATATATCACCCAAAATTCACACCACTCTATCCCTAAAATCTTAAATACTCAAGTAGCATTATCTAAATCTATATTTTCAATTTCCCAATTCAGGTTTACCTAAAATTATAAACGCCATCAGTAACTTCTCTAATGCTCAGACTACCAAATTAATAATAAAAAATCACATATTTTCCCAATCAGTCCTGATGCCCATAAATCTTTCTTTTTTCCCTAGTCTTCCTTCCAAATAACATATCACCTTAAATATCTTGGTATTCACTTTGAACATAACCAAGCCTCCATGCTTCAAAATAACTTACTAAAAACATGGTCTAGTATACATCAAGATCTACAAAGATGGAAACTCTTGAACCTAGCGTTTCTATCCAAAGTAGCTATAGTGAAAATGAATGTTTTACCCAGACTCTTATATCAATTCAATGCATCTAATATGATGGTTTCTAATAACCTGTTCTCCAAAATTAACAAGGATCTAGCCAAATTCATCTGGTTTCCAAAGACAGTCAGGATCTCTTACTCCAAGTTAATCTACCCTAAGGAGAAAGGAGGGCTAGGCCTTCCAAATTTTCAACTTTACTACACGATCATCTGTTCTAATAGGGTTTGGTATATCTCAAATCTAAATAGTAAAGCTCATATTCACTATCCGTCCTGGATGAAAATATGGCATCATCGCATCATCTCCAACAAAATTGGCTATCCCCTTTCTATCCTCTACTTCCATGAACAACTCTAAACTATCTCACACCCTGAAACACAAGATCAGGCTTTTCCAAAAACTGATTAAGGACATCAACCTTGAAAATATTTTACCCCTTCTCCAACCACTACATCACAACCCAAACCTCAAGATCAATAATAAAATGGTCGACCTCACTGAATTCCCCCTCATCAAAGATCTTAATGTATGGGATATTCTTAAATATAGGGCTAAAACTCTTGCCGAGCTACGTTTAATTCTTAAGGCCAATAACAAATACACAGTTATTCTCCGGCAACTAAGAGAGATTATATTTTCACAACTTATCAATATCTCTCCCAATCCTCAGGAAATCAACAAACTAGGTGAAATCATTTCTGCAATTTCGAGCCCTAAAAAAACAATTTCATCCTCTTACAGATTACTAAACTCCTTATTATATAAATCTAATTGCCTTTTCTCTAACTACTGGGATAACCAAGGTTCCCCCATTACAGAGGAACAAAAACTTTCAGCTATAAAAACTACTGTAGAACTCTCCCCTTTTAAAAAACTCTTATATACCCAACTGATGTTGAACAACAACTCTTACTACACTCCTGTAACACTCAATAAGTTTAACCCCAATCTATCCCCCTCATGCACTTGTTGCCCCTATCCGAGAGCTGATTTACTCCACATTATGTGGTACTGCAACCACTCTCATAAACTCTGGTGCTCTCTAAAAGTTCGTCTGCAGAAAATGGGATACTATAACTCCACACTTTCATGGGAAACAGCCATTCTTCATATCCCCCCTCTAAGTTGCCTAAACTACAACTCCACATTTTAATTACTCTTTGCTCCCTTATCAAACTATACATCACAAATAACTGGATGGATCGCACTAAACTCTGTTGGAGGGGTTTCAAAGAGGTGGCAATCAAACATATTTCTGCTCAGAAGTTCATTATAAATGGACCTAAGAAGAAAGCCTATTTCAGCAAATTATGGAAATGTCTAATTGATTTAATTCTGAGTGAATAATTCCCTGTTATTGCATTTGAGAAATGCATATCCTTATCCCTGTTATTATTTGGAGATCCACTGCCAACTCTAATAATTCTCTTTTTCTTCCCCTCTTTACTGTCTCTTTATAGGTCTAGTAGCACATTATTTTGTAAATATTGTATATAAGTGTTTTTGGTTGTAGATAGATTACAATGCCTTCTTTATCTCTTTTTTCCTTTTTTTTTATTATCATTGTTAAAATGTCCTCATGCCTATAACAACATGTGATAATTCAATGTTTAATCACAATGTTCATAATCACAATGTTCTCTATTTTTCTGTATGCATTGTTTTTATTATGGAAAAATAAAAAAAAAAAATATTTGAAAAAAAAAGGAAGAGGTGATAAAGTGAGCTAGTGTGTCAGATATGGGAATCATGTGCACTGCTAGAAGACTGGGCAGAGACATTGGTGATGCACCCCTAGGCATCACACACTACCTGGTAAATGATGAAATGGAAGCCTTTCCTATTGCAGTCCTACTCTCCTTGTAGACCTAATGGGACCCTAAAGGCAACATGGGTGCAATCTATTGCACAAGCATTTCAGGGGAAACATACCACCCCATAAAAGGCTGCTGTTCATGCTCAGTTCTGAGGTGACCCTGGGAAATAGATACATATGTAAGAAGAGTACATCCAGGAACTGCTGATGTATCCTCAAGGCAGAAAACGGAGAAATACCTAATGTGTCCCAGTCTGTCTCTGGAAGGTTTCTATGGTAAGTATATTAAGGGCTATACATACCTTAATATCTACAGGGATAAGAAGGCTATACATACTTTCAGTACCCATGTGTGGACTATAGTTGCTCACAAAGACCCTTACAATATCCCTGTCCCCTCTGAACTTATCAAGGAATTCCTAATTATCAAAATTAGGATGAGTTATTCTCTATCTATATCTTCAACTTCTTGGCTGATGAATACCACTGGGTACAAGCAGTTTTGGCTTAGCCAACAGAAGCAGCTTACAATGGTAAATAGTAAAACTAGTGGCAAGACAGAGCATCTTCACCAATTGCAAAGTAAATAGAAATGATGCAATTCTGCCTTTTATAATGTTTCTGCAGACAGAGGGAAAATGTGTCAAAATATGACAATGAATTGCAAACAGTGGGAGGAGGGCTTATTAGTATAAAAAGTTTTACATCATTTCTCATTACCATCTCATGATTTATTTGCATACATTTATTTGAGGCCATTGCTTGTTAATGTAAATTGCCTCTTTGAATCGCACTAGAGCTGAGTCTACATACTAACAGCATTGTATTGTCTTAACAAATGCATGCATAAACTATGAATACCACTGTCCATCTCAGGCAAGCTGCTGCTCATGGATAACTGTCCATATCTTACTCAAAAACTAATATTCAAAAATCAGCACTAACTACTGAGGTAACATAATTGGTGAACGCATCCTCATAAGGCCTTCTTTTGATTCAGTGACTAGGGAAATAGCATTCTCTAATACTGCACTGACAATTTAGAATTATTTACCACTAAAAGTAAGAAATAAAAAAACTATGTTACTTGCAAAGTTAAACTTGCCGAGCATTTAACCAATGCACAAGTGCACATACTTTAGTGATAATGACTGAGCTATTGTTTTGGTACTATTAAACCTGCCATATGTTTTATTGTATCAAAATGTTTTTAACATAGGCTGCTATGACCTTCACTTCTCTGCTGCATGAGCTATGCAAAACGTTCCCCAGTATTCAGCAAGTTTCCGTGCAGGAATAGCTGATTCCTGCATGGAGGGGACCGTTCATGGGCAGTACGGCAGTGCGCCATGCATATTCATGAAGGCACATTGCTGTGCTGCAAAACGGACACGGTTCTGTGTATGAGTGCAGGGGGTGTGTCTGAGAGCAGAGCTCTCACAATACACATGCCACCTGCACGCCAGAATTGCTGTTTGGCAATTTAAAATGAGCGAGAATGCTCGCAACACTCCTAACCCGTCAGGGTAGGAAATCTGGACAAAGCCCTAAGGGACAATCATTCCTACCAAGCCATAAACTTGATCGAATAACAGGTTTAGCATAAGCACATAGCGCACTCCTCCCAATCCGTCAGAGTAAGGAATCTGGACAAAGCCATAATGGACAATCATCCCTACAAAGCCAGAAAGTTGATAGAACAGGTTCAGAATTAGTATGGATATTCTGAAAGGTACAAATTAAAAAACACAACAAATAAATTATTTTGTTTTACATATGCAATAAAGTTTAAGCATAGCTGAGCGGGTGTGCCTGTTACTTAGCTATGCTTAACCCAGCTGAAACGGCAGGATAATTTAAAAAGCAGTAGATATCCAGCATAAACATAAGTGCAATAGTGTAGCATGTAGAGCGTATTCCTTGCATGTAATTATTCACGGTTTGAGCCTCACCAAAGCCATTTCCATTTTGTATGTGTAAACATTACAAATTTTAATTTTTTGCATATTTATGTAAGGAGAAACTTATTTTTCTCAACCAGAGTAGTGCATTAGGCCCAGATGTGAAGTGTCAGTGTAATAAAGTATTGAAACCACCATATAAACACAAGTGCCCCATACAGAATAGTCACACAAGAATAAATTAATTACAGTACACTGGTGGATGTCAGGGAAGGTAAATAAATCTATACTATGTAATGAATACCCATACATGTCAAGCAGAGTTCCTCTTTGGCCCTCTTCAACAGGAACCTTGATGACTGGATGGGAGATAGGAAATTCACCCCGGGGGATCACATCAGTTGTCCTGCTAGACAGGGGACCAGGGAAGTAAATTTCCTGGGAAGAAATAGCCAGGGAACTGTTATGGCTAGGCTTGTACAGGCCCTAGGGCTGATAGCCTAGTACCAACCTATGAACCTACGAATCTATGAATCAATCCCATACAGGTGGTAAACCAATATAATAAATCATAAGCAATGCTAAGCATTGCACAGCTATGCTGTCCAGGTGTAAGGTTGTGTGCATATGAATACTAAGCAAAGAATAGCTCAGCTAAGTGGATTTGCCCGTTGGTAAGCAATGTTGAACCTGCCCCTTTAAGCACTGCCAACCTTAGCTAAGCAGGTTTGCCCGTAGCTTAGCTTAGCTCAGCATTTTCATAACTGTCCAATCATGGCAAAGGGTGAGAAATCGGCCATATTTAAATGCCGCAGGCAGGAATACAGCTCATAACTGGTTGTAGCTCTCCACTGTAGGCAGTATGGCAGGTGTTGGAGAGGGCATGCACTTTTGGGCACAGCGCTGGGGAATACAGAAGTCTAAGGTCATTGTAGGACTCCTGGTAAAAAAACATGACATGAGACTGCTGCAGGACCAGTACCAGGGCTCCCAATATGAAGCAGAAGCCTGGGAAAGTCTCACCTGTGATCTCTCCAGTGCCACTGGTATCCCTTGGACTGGTGAGCATTTCCGGCAGCACTATGCTGACTTGAAATGGAGGAAGAGAGAGAGCTTGGAACAGTGGGTCCAAGAATCCAGACAGAGGGGAGATGTCCCAGCAGTGTATAAATATTCATAGCAATAACTGTTTACCAAAGTCCAGCCTGTGTATGTGATGGATAGGTATGCATAAATGTTTCTCTATTTTCATTACAGCTCCAGCTGAGCGGGCTGTGAACCAGGAAGCCCATGCCAGTGGGTTGCAAAGGCTGCATCGCAAGGCTGGTGAGTAACAATTTTGCTTATAGTAGTCATACCAAATAAATATAAAGGAGTAAAATGTCACCTGGCAGTATAAAAAATGTCTATGGTTTCCACTGAATAACCAGACAATATGACAGTAATAGTCCCTTATAGGTCATATTTAAATAAAAGTGTAACTGCCTGACAATAAAGTTCTAAATCCTGGACTGGTTGTGTTTACTCTGGTATTGTATGGCGTCACATGTTGCATTCACTAAGATCTGATGTCCGAATAGTACTGTTGTGTCAAAAACTGTTTCTCACACTGTGCTACATAAAATAAATGTCTAGGAATGTCTGTATAAGAAGGTTGTAATTACAAGGTCAGATTGTACAACCAAGAGAGACGTAGACAGAAAACACTGAAGGTAGAGACAGCAGTTTCTCAAAAGGTCACTCAGATGAAATGCAAATGGTTGTATTTTCAGCAGACACAGCCATGGTTTGAATCCCAGGAGTGGTAGTAAGCTGTATGCATAATTTTAATTAAGATTTTGGGAATATGTGTAGACACAGTCAGGTAGTGTTAACAAACATTCCCCCCACAGGTCTGTCAGGTATAATAACTGTTACTGCCTGGCAATAAAGTTCTAAATCCTGGACTGGTTGTGTTTACTCTGGTACTGTACGGTCTCACATGTTGCATTCAGTAAGATCTGATATCCGAATAGTACTGTTGTGTCAACCACCATTTCTCACACTGTGCTACATAAAAAATATGTCTAGGAATGTCTGTATAAGAAGGTTGTAATTACAAGGTCAATTTGTACAACCAAGAGAGACTTAGAAGGAAAACACAGAATAAAAAACAGAAGTTTCTCAATAGCTCACTCTGATGAAATGCCAGTTGTTGTATTTTTAGCAGACAAAGTCATGGTTCGAATCCTGGGATTGGTAGTCAGCTGTATGCATAAAAATTTTAACTAGGAATCTGGGAATATGTGTAGAAACAGTCAGGTAGTGTTAACAAACATTCCCTCCACAGGTCTACCAGGTAAGAGAAGTAGAATGTAGCTATAAGACGGTTGAAGTCTAACTGTGTACAAACATACCACTGCCCAAACCAAGGCCATAGGATATTGTAATAATACTTGTAGAGTAATGATTAGAGCAATGATCATTAAAGTTGTGAGTACTGCAAGGATATACAAGTTGTTAATTGACATCCCCCCTCCACCACCATATCTGCAACAATAATCTAAACACACCAATCAATGGGTATGTTTTACACCAGACCTATTGTTGGGACATATGTCATATTGTTCAACAAATATTGAAATGTGTTTCTATTAATGTTCCACATTGAAATACTATCATTGGTGGCCTGTTGCTATCAATGTAACCTGCATGCTGTTGTAATGGCCACTGTGGTTCCATATATGCATGTGCTGTGTTTGCTATGAAACTGTTCCAAATCTGTTGTTCAGTATTAATGGGAATATCTATGTATGCTGTTGTAACTAATCTTGGACTGTGTTGACTATTACTAACCTACATATGTTCTAAAACTGCAACACCATAGCACGTTTGGGAAGGCCGGTCCCATTAGACCCACCTCTCCCACCTCATCTGGCCATGGCATGAAGCAACAGCAAGTCTGGGACCCACTCTGGGACTTCCTCATCCACTGTTTCTGCACCACCTTTGGGTGGAACCACCTCAGGGGATGGGGCTTGTCCCCACCCTGGGAGCAGGTGTGGACAGAATACTGTCACCCTAAGCCAGGTCTGGGGATTGGGATTTGGAGATCTGCTATGGCAGCTTGAGGGCCGCGTGATGCAATTAGAGGGTCAGCCTGCCCCTCCTGCTCAGCCCCCCAGCACAGCCACCTTCAGGGCCATGAAGGTGCAGTGGTGAATGCCCATGGGTGGGGACCTCAGTCCCACTGTTTCCATTTGGGGGCTCATGGGCTTCCGATTTCCAAACACCCCTTCCCGTCCAAAGTGTTTACCCCCCACGTGTCATATACCACCCCTGTATGCTGTCTTGTCTGTCTTCCTACACAACCTACCTCCCAAATATACCTACTATCCTACCCCAACATGCCACTCTCACCTTAAAAAAAGGCAATCTGTTCACAAAAAGGAATCTCACCCCATACTTAGCTGACTATTTCGCAAACGTGTCCACTGGACATATGTAATCTTGTCTAACTGGTTTCACAACGCATTATTGTTGTCCTCATCCCTCTCTCAGGGGGTTGAGTGTCCAAATATACCTCCAAATTAAGTATATATGCACAGGTGTTGTTGTAGAAGAAATGGACAGATAAGGACCTTCCCTACACCCATCTTGCACATCACTTATTGTTTTCATTATTGTCTTTCTCTCTGCATGCCCCCTTTTTCACCACTTTCCTATCACCCCTTTTTTCTTTTATTTTAAAGAAATTAGCATGGGGGTAAGCAGCAGTAAGCTGTTTTTAGCAGCAGTAAGCAGTTTTGCATGGTGCTAAGCTAAGCCTACACAGATTAAGCAAGTGTTGGTTTAATCATATTTTAACAGTGCTTAGCTCCACACAAACCCGCTTACAACTGCTTAAAACTGCTTTAATCACCCTGTCACCATCAGTCACTGTTTTGGCAAGCAAAAAAAGTCAGCCCTACCCAGTCTTGAAGCCAGGACCATATACACCACAGTGAGAGCAATGCACCACTACTTCTACTGCTAGTTGTTTCTTTTTAAATATATCATTAAAGACAGGTATAGAATACACGCCTGGGTGTGGGTAATGCTGGATTTACCCACGGTTGGCGTGGTTTGGTCCCGAGGGCGAAGCCCGAGGGACCAAACAAAGCCAACCGTGGGTAAATCCAGCATTACACCAGAAGTGGTTATTGCTATTATACAATGACATTATTTAAGAAAAAATAATTAATTTTCTTAAATAATGGCATTGTATATGCCTCCTTGCTGCCCTTCTGCAGCTGTCTGGTATTCAGCGGCAGTTTTGATGTACTCATGTATGCATGCCTCGCAGTACATCAGAGCTGTGGGCAAAAGCAATGGAGAAAGCAAAATCTCCATTGCTTTTACTGTTTTATGTTAAATGGGTTTGACATAGAGACAGCTTCAAAAAGCAGCGGAGAATCTCTGTTGCTTATTTTAAAGCTGTCTATATGTTAAACCCATTTAAGATAGCAAGACAGTTTTGAAAAAAGCAACGTAGAAAGCAAGATCTCCGTTGCTTTTTACAAACTGTTTCGCTATGTTAAATGGGTTTAACATAGAGACATTTAAAATAAACGGAGATCTCCGTTGCTTATTTTAAAGCTGTCTCGCTATGGTAAACCCATTTAACATAGAGAGACAGGTTTAAAAAAGAAGCAACGGAGAAAGCAAGATCTCCATTGCATTTTGCACACTGTGTCGCTATGTTAAAGGAGTTTAACATAGCGAGACAGCTTTAAAAAAAGCAATGGAGATCTCCATTGCTTTTTTTAAACCTGTGTCGCTATGTTAAACTCCTTTAACATAGCGAGACAGTGTTTTAAAAAAGACTTATACTAATGGAAAAAGTCCTGGCGACCGGACCTTTAGCCATTAGTATAAGTTGATTTACAACGTGCATGCTGGCCAATCAGCGTGCATGTTTTGGAATATTATTGGGGGGGGTCATGGTATAATCTGGAACCAGTCATGTTTATAACATATAAATATACAAATATGGATTTGTATGGTGATAGATACAAACGAAAAGTGTATACATCAG